>NC_044033.1:409183271-409808271 GCF_901765095.1 Microcaecilia unicolor
TTACCGTCTGGCAGACGCAGTCTATGGAACTCATAGACAATAGTGTACAGAGGACTATGACCGATTACTTCAAGTAAGCCTAACATCAGTTAACAGAGACTGTATAACGTCAGTTAACGGAGACGGTATACTGTACATATAATAAACAGTACTGTACATATGTTATCAGATGTCAAGCTTCTTGGGGTCACAACAGTTAAGTGCACGCTCCGGTTAGCTGCATGTATTTCTTTGGTCCCAGACCCCTGCACTTAAGCGGATTGCAATGTAGTATTATTCTTGAAGGAGACTGTCATTAAAATTGATAATTGGCCTATGGTTAATTTTTTAAAAAACTGAATAGATTAAAGACTAAGACCATTTAGTTTGAAGCTTATGAAATGTTGCCAGTTAAATGAACAGGTGAGATATTAGTGATTGAAAGTCATTCAAAAGTATTAGGAGTTAATTGATTCAGGTCTAACTTAGATGTGAAGTTGTCTAAAACAAATTTTCTCCGGTTACAGCAACTAAGAGCAATTTGCTCTAAGCTCCATTCTGATAGTTTTAGAACAGTGACACAGGCAGTTTTACTTCCATATTTGGATTATTGCAACTCGCTATTTTTGGGGGGGGGGGGGGTCTTACTAAAAAGTTGCTACAAAAGGTTGCAGTTACTACAGAACACAGCTGCAAGATTGATTTATTGTTTGGGAAAATATGAAAAAGCATGCCCCTAAAAGGAATTACATTGGTTTCCTGTGTACCCAAGACTACAATATAAACTAGCTTGTATGATGTACAAATTGTTACATGGTGATGGCCCTGGTAATTTAATTATTTGGATTTTCCATCTTTTTCCTCAGCTAGATCAGAATGTAATTTGAAATTAAATTATCCATCTTTTAAGGGCAATCAAGAGAAATCCACTTTAGAGCTGTCCTTTTTATATCAGGAAGTGAAGCTCTAGAACGGATTACCTCTGAAAATTCTGAGAATACCACTATACCATGCTTTTCGAAGAGTGCTAAAGTAATTTTTGTTTGTTGAAAAACATGTCTTATAGTGATGAGAGATGTATTTCAGATTTAAGTTTTTAGTTGTTTCTACTGTAATACTCCTGAATAAAGGAACTCTTGTTTGTAATCCACATAGAATCTGCTCCGAACTTAGTAGAATGTAAGATTTAAATTTATTATTTATAACCCACCCTTATTCAGGGTGAGGTACAAAATATTACAAACTCAAACCTACTTCATAATAGAATCATGTACTATAGAATAGAAATAATTTGCATACAATGGAGGCAATGCATGCAAAATGTATCTCATGCACATCTCATTGTGGATACCCTGAAAACCTGGCTGGCTAGATGTGTCCTGAGGACTGGGTTGAGAGACACTGGGTTAGAGTAGAGTAAGGCTACCAGATTTTTATATGACTTCCCTCCGATGCCAACTGCTAGATACATTATGAAATACAAAATCTAGAGCAACCTACCACAGCATTGTCAGGACTCACATAGTCTCAACACTACCTGTGAAAAGGCAGCACCACACATATTATATTGGGCCCCAAGAACAGTAATATATCCCCTACTGTAAAAAACATAATAAGCAGGACTGCTACAGATCCCTACACTGCAACCAACACTAGAAGAATCCTATACTCCAGTCCACAGGCAAAAAATACACAGCCCCTCCCAAAACACAGAGCAAGGGACCACAAATTAGAAAGAGGAATACACAAAACCTAACTGAAAACCCCAAGTCAAGAGTGAAATTGGAGAGATAAAACCAAATGTATTTTCTTTGTATTTTGTACAGTATGAGTGGAAATGTCAGCTTTGGAAAAGGTGCATTTCTTAAGCAGCTGTACTGATATGTATGCATGAAAATGCATCCACACATGGAAATTCATGTGTGAGGGAGGGGGGTTGTGGATGAGGAATGAGTGGAGGCTGTGTATTGCAGTTAACATGGGGTTATTACCATACATTTATAATTTTTAAATCAAAATTAAAACACTTTCTGCTTTCGTTGTCTGGCTATTTCAACTTGTAATCCCACTCACATTTAGTCATTGACTTTTCTGCTTTCCTCATTCATTCAAGGTCTGCTGTCCATTTGCCATTTGTCTCCTCTCCTCCCTTACAACTCTTTCCTCTACTTCTTTCCCCCTCACCAAGTCCCTTCTCCATAGCGTCTCCACCAAAAGCACAGCCATTTTCCTGCTCCAATGTGGCAGAAGGCCTAGCTGCTCTAGACCTGACATTTTTCTCTCATTTGATTTGAGCTGCACTCCTTCACCAGATCACAGCAGCAAGTGTCGTTTCTGGTTTCCCTTCCACTACTATGGCTCAGTAAAGGAGCGCAGCTTGGATCAAATCAGACAAAAATGCCATGGCTAGTGCGGCTACCCCTCCTGATGCTGCTATCACCTCCTCAGGGATGCCACCAGTGGGTTGCACCAGCATTGGGCACTGAAGAGCCTTTGTCCCTCCCTCCCCCGCTTTCCTGGCTACAACCCTGCTGTGTGGGGAGTTAATACGCCACTAGTGGAAAAGCTACTTTGAGGCTTTTCCTTCCTTTTTTTCCATCGTAAGTTTGTTATATTTGAGTTTCATACTTTGACACTGTGTGGATTATTTTGGTGTTGTTGCTAATTGCATTTGTAATTCCGCATCATTTTTGTTACTAGTGGAGAAGTAGCCTAACAGTTAGTGCAGTGGCCTGAGAACCTGGGAAAACTGCCCCAGGAACATAAGCACCTGTATATAATATCTCAATCCTGATTGTAACCACAGAAAAGATGTATATCAAATCTCCTTTCCATTCCTTGAGGAATTCAAAGCAAGTCTTCAATGATAATATAACATAAGAACATAAAAGCAGCCATACTGGGTCATACCAATGGTCCATCTAGCCCAGTATCCTGTTTCCAACAGTGGCCAATCCAAGTCACAAGTACCTGGCAGAAACCCAAATCATGGCAACATTCCATGATGCAAATACCAGGGCAAGCAGTTGCTTCCCCATCTTTGTTTCAATAGTAGACTATGGACTTTTCCTCTAGGAACTTTTCCAAACCCAGATACACTAACTGCTGTTACCACATCCTCCGGCAAAAAGTTCCAGAGCTTAACTATTCTTTGAGTGAAAAAAAAAAATATTTCTTCCTAAGTGAAGAGATTCAAAATCTATGTAGAATAAAGAAAATATATATTTTTTAGAAGTCTTTACTGAAATTTAGGAAACCAAAGCAACAACAGAAATCGGAACAAAACAGAGCTCTTGTTGCAACAAAAAGAGCAAAAGGGGAGGTCCCCAAGAGCGATGAGTGGGATACAATTATTAACACTTCTTCACATTTTTAGGGTTTAAGAACAAAGTAAAAAGCTATAGCATTTCTTGACAAAATACCCAAGTAGAGTGGGAAGTGCAGGATTAGGATGTCCAAATTAGAATTAGTTTTTAACTGCATAAATACTATATCCAATAAACCCCAGCTCAGACTCTGGTAGCTAAAAAATAGATCTCCAATCTGATATATTAAATTACTGGTGTCTAACATTAAATCCCAACAGTAGGGGCCAATCACATGCAGCAGCCAACAAACTTCGAATGGAAGTACTAAAAGCTAGTCCCTGCTTTCTGTCTATGGTGGGCAGGCCTCGACATATCACTAGCTTTCAGTCACTAGCTAATGCTGGTCTAAAAACAGCATCATGCACTCTAAATGCAAAGATCAATGCTTAGGGATCCACGGTTAAAAAAGACATAAATAAAGCACTACGAACCAATTATAAAAATTCTTTTGCTAGGCACAAAAGGGTTAGCACAAGCAGCAGCAGTAATAATAACAAGAATAGTAACAGAACATCAGAAGCATCAGTTTTACTACCTACACTCTAAACATGATTCAAGCAGTCACAAAGTTTCAAAACTCTATGGAAATTGAGAAGGATTAGAGACTATTTTCTCAAACAATCATTTTGAATTATAGTACAATCATTGACACTGTCCCAACTAGACTATTGTAATGCAGCATTATGTAGGGTGCAAAGAAAAACATTACTAAAATGCTACAGACCGTTCAAAACACTGGCAGCAATAGTCAAAACGTCCAAAATATGAAAGAGTAACCCCATTACTGGTAATGCTACACTGGCTCCCAATCAAGGCCAGACTATTTTCAAACTAGCACTCATTTTCAAAATATTGTTGGCAGTCTCCCGATTACATGCTAGACCTGATTGAACTGTCACCTAGAAATGCAAGTCCCGGATCAGAGGTTTACTTAGTACTTCACCTACCCAATATAATTTACAAATTCACAACGTGGCTGGATTAGCTATCTGGGGTCAAACAGTGGAATCAATTCCCAGAGTCACACAAAGCATTACAAACTATGGCCCCTGTTTACTAAGCCACTACACAGTTAGTGCACGCTAATTTTGTGCATGTGCTCAAAATGATAGTGCAGCTTAATAAACAGGGCCCTATAGTCAGTTCAGAAAAGAACTAAAAAACCTACTTTTTCAAGAAATTTTATAGCTAATCCTACGTCTCTGGTGTTCCACATCACTATAATGAAATGCTTTGCTTGGAATTTCTCTAACTAACTGAAAGCCACATTGAACTGAAACTTGTTTTTGGATAATTGTGGGATATAAGAAAGAATAAATGAACAAATTCCTGCTGGGCTCCACCAGGCAGCAGCAGCACACGTTCTCCCCAGAAAATTATAGATGCAAGAGTGTCTCTAGAAATCTCTGCCTAGTTCATGTACTGAAAAGCAGCGTGCACAGATTGAACACCTGAGGCGAAACATGGCGAGGCAAACCTTCAGTTTTCCATGTCGCAGTGCTCATGATGGTAAAAATTCCCACCTTTATTTATTTCATCGATTACCAAAGATAAATTATGGGCTCTAAAGACACAGCATATTTCTGAAGCTATCTATCCACAGCATCTCTCTGAAGTTTATCCCTTTCTTCTACATATGTTTTAAACTCTATGATGCATCAGAGGTATATAACGTACCTGTTATGACTCGTGCTCCTCACTGTTTCTCTGCTCTGATGTATCTATATCCGATACAGTTCTGGGTACACTAAAAAACCGATACATTCTTTACAAATGAAATTGTTTCTGTAGTGTCTACGAGGGAAAATAAGGTCACTGTCTTGAACAAGGCAGCATTAAATGTTGACGTTTGTTCAATGTGTTCTTATCTTAGCCAGGGCTTAGATCTCCATTCTGGGAGATGTGCCAAACAAAAATGGGCCATATGAAGTGCTGCACAGCCCAAGAAGACACATGCATCATTTTCCTCCTACTTTCTGGAAAATGCTTTAGCCTTAAGAGAAACCATTAGTTCAACTGTTAACCAGGTTCAATATGCATTTCATGCTTAGGGAGCATATAAATCTAGATCACACATTAAACCAGCCAATTCTGCAACAAGAGATATTACCAGCAGGAGCTCTTGTGTTTAATTTAGTTTGTCCTAGTAGTTCAGCCCTTCAAATATCTGGGGATGCAGATTCCAAGGAACTTGGTCCTTATTACTGTCAGGACAGACTTGCAGGAGGGGAGGGAATTCAGTGGTGTCTCAACTGGGTTGCATTTTTCTCTGTATTTTATCCAAGCTGCGCCCCTTCACAGAGTCACAGTAGTGGAAGGGAAACCAGAAGCGACACTTACTGCTGTGACCTGGTGAAGGAGTACAGCTTAGATCAAATGAGAGTAAAATACCAGAGCTAGAGCAGCTAGGCCATCTGCCACATTGGAGCAGGAAGATGGCTGTACTTTTGGAGACACCAAGGGAAGGGGCCTTGGCAAGGGGGATGGAAAAAGCAAAAAAAGAAGAAGTCGAGGAAAGAGCTGTAAGGGAGGAATAGATTAACACAAGAAGAGAGGAGACAAATGGATTCAGTGGTGTCTTTAGGTCTTGCATCATTAAAATACTCTTCTCCAGCTCTTTTTTTTTTTTTTTGTTTGTTTGTTTCACACAACTCCTTATTCATATACTCTATTTAAGATGGTCAACTTCTCGCAGTTTATTTGGCAGAGCAAGCAATATAAGTACATAAGTATTGCCATACTCGGACAGACCAAAGGACCATCAAGCCCAGCATCCTGTTTCCAACAGTGGCCAATCCAGGTCACAAATACCTGGCAAGATCCCAAAAAAGTACAAAACATTTTATACTGTTTATCCCAGAAATAGTGGATTTTCCACAAGTCCAATTTAATAATGGTCTATGGACTTTTCCTTTAGGAAGCCATCCAAACCTTTTTTAAACTCTAAGCTAACCGCTTTTACCACATTCTCTGGCAACAAATTCCAACAATATAGGATTACTTATGTGTTACAGAACAGCCCAAGAAGCACGGTGGGGTAGGACTCCTGAATCATGAGACTACTGGTGTGTGAGCATTAGGGAGTGTTCTTCTGGACGACTGAGGAGTACACGCCAGCTTGATCAACTGAACAGCAGCGGATCCAGCCGCTCCTTCTTACCTGCACTTCTATTCTCACGAGGGGCAGAGAGGAAGCCTCCCCAGAAGACCACATTCAAGTTTGACTTCTCTAGAGTCAAAATCTGGCAAATGATTTATTAGAAGGAGGAGGCACTACTACATCTGTCACTGTACACACTGTCTGCTTGTCATTTTATTCAAGATATGGGGAAGTGGAAGTGTGAAGCAGAAAAGCTAGGCTTCCTTAGATTGTCCTCCTTTCCAGATAACCAATGTTTTGTGACCGTAAGCAAAGGAGCTTTGTGGGACTAGCTTTCTTCAGTACTTTTAAGTCTTGCCACTATGGGATAGACCAAAAGTGTAAGGCACATTTGGCACACAGTCTATGGCAATAGGAGCAAGTGTTATTCCACAAGGGTACAGGTCACAACCTGACCATGAGAGTACACAAAGCTCTGGCTGATAAAGAGTTGAAAAGTTTGAATGTACAAAAGTGGGAAGAAATCTTTGGGGGAAGAGGAGCCTGATTTTTGGAGTATACTTTTAAGCTGTCTCCTATACTGTCTAATTTCCACGCAGGTAAAAATCCTACTGAATATGTATACCACCCCCAGCTTCCTTCATGGTTGGGGTAAACAGACAAGTCCCTACTGTTGAGAGGTTATACTGAAAACAAGGAGATTTTATTCACATGTGGTGAACTTGCCTTCTGGTCTAGAATAAATTTTATTTTTGTTACATCTGTACCCTGCGCTTTCCCACTCATGGCAGGCTCAATGCGGCTTACATATTATATACAAGTACTTATTTGTACCTGGGGCAATGGAGGGTTAAGTGACTTGCCCCAAAGTCACAAGGAGCTGCCTGTGCCTGAAGTGGGAATCAAACTCAGTTCCTCAGGACCAAAGTCCACCACCCTAACCACTAGTCCACTCCTACATTTCTTTGAAGGAGTCAACAAATGTGGATAAAGGTGAGCCAGTCGATATTGTGTATCCGGATTTTCAAAAGGCATTTGTGACAAAGTACCTAATGAAAGACTCCAGAGGACATTGGAGAGTCATGGGATAAGAGGTAGTGTTCTATTGTGGATTAAAAACTGGTTAAAAGATGGGTGGGAGAGGGAGAGAGAGAGAGAGAGAGGAGAAGGGTTAAATGGTCAGTATTCTCAATGGAGAAGGGTAGAGAGTGGGGGTTCCTCAGGGGTCTGTGCTGGGACTGCTGCTTTTAACATATTATAAATTATCTATAGAAAGGGGTAAATAGTGAGGTAATTAAATTTGCTGATGTCATAAAGTTATTCAAAGTTGTAAAATCGCAAGAGTATTGTGAAAAATTACAAGAAGACCTTACGAGACTGGGAATCCAAATGGCGATGAGCTGCCAGGGAAGAACCAGATACATACCCCCTATAACAGGCCAGAGTCACAACTTGCACCCGGAGTTATAAGCCAGACCCTTCTGCAAACTGTCCTGCAGTAAGGCCAATAGCTGAGATTCAGACGCCAGCAACGGTGACCATGCGTGAACCGCACACCATACCTTAAAGGTGCACTACACCTGGGCATACGTCGTCAAAGTAGAAATAGTAGACCGTTTTATAGCCCGAAGCAAAGTGGCTATTACCGTGTCCAAATAGCCCTTTATCCTCAATCTCAACCTCTCAAGCGCCAAACTGTAAGACCAAAGAAGGACAAATCCTCCTTCTGAACCAGATTTTTTTTATTTTTGTTACATTTGTACCCCACGCTTTCCCACTCATGGCAGGCTCAATGCGGCTTACATGGGGCATTGGAGGGTTAAGTGACTTGCCCAGAGTCACAAGGAGCTGCCTGTGCCTGAAGTGGGAATCAAACTCAGTTCCTCAGTTCCCCAGGACCAAAGTCCACCACCCTAACCACTAGGCCACTCCTCCACTCCAGCTGCATGATGCAAAACGTCAGGCAGTACAGGAAGTCTAAATGGTGCTTCCACCAGAAGGTGGACCAAGTCCTCATACCAAGGTCGGAGCAGCCAAGCCGGAGCCACTGATCAACTGGCCCCCGGAGGTGGCCTGACCCTGTGGCAAACCCACCCAATTAAGGGCCACAGAGGGAAGACTTAGCGAGCCGACTCCTGCCAAGGCTGCAGCAGTGCATCCAATCCTGCAAACCAGAGTTCTTTTCTTCTGCTGAAGAACCCATTCACCTTGGAATTAGCCCTGATCAGGTCGACCTCCAGCTGGCAGATCTGACAAAACACCTCTGCAAAAAACTGTGCCCACCTGTACATATCACTGGCCCACAATGTGCGCCACCGGCAAGCACAGGACATATCTCTCTGCCCACTCCCAGGAGGTCACCCGCCTCTGTGGCCAACATCACATTTTGCGTACCGCCCTGCCGATTTGATGTATGCCAACACAGTCATGTTGTCCGAGACTGCCTGGCCCTGCAGCAAGTCCTGAAAGGAGTTTACCACTGCCCATAGCTCCAGCCTATTGGTGGACCATGCCACTTCCAACACAGTCCACTGTCCCTGTGCATAACAGTGGAGACGAGCCCCTACCCTGAAAGGCTAGTATCAGTCACTACCACGATCCACTGCAGAGAAGCCAACGGCATCCCTGATGCAGGTTGGAGTCGAAGCTACCAGCTCATGCTGATCCGATCGGGGCAACCATGAAAGCCGTCGCCAGAACTCCTTGGACACTGGCGACCAGCTGCTCAGTAGTGAGCACTGCAGAGGACGCACAGAAGCTCTGGCCCACTGCACCACCTCTAAAGTGGCCGCAATTGAACCCAACTCCTGACCATAGTCCCAGGCTTGGGAATTCGGCAACCTCAACAAACTACGCACCTAAGAAAGCAGCGTGACCATCCTGTCCTCTGGCAAGAATACATGGCCCAGCGCCATGTCAAATCAAACACCCAGATAGTCCAAAGTACCAAAGTACCAGGTGACCTTTTGGAAAGTTGATCATCCAGCCTAGAGATTGCAAGAGTACCAAGACAGTGTCTGTGGCCAGGCGACTTTCCTGCTCCAACGCTGCATGAATCAACCAGTTGTCAAGATATGGATGCACCAGACATCTTCCTTCAGCATCACCACCACAACCTTGGAGAAAGTGCGAGGAGCAGTAGTAAGGCCAAAAGAAAGGGCCCAAAACTGAAAATGTGGCCCCAGGACCACAAAACGAAGATACCGCTGATGTGGAGGCCAAATAGGGATATGCAAATAATCCTCCATGTCTAGCACAGTAAGAAAGTCTTCTGGCTGTATTACCACTACCATGGACCGAAAGGTTTCCATGCGGAAATGCCAAACCCTCTGGAACTGGTTCACCTTCCTGAGATCAAGAATGGGATGGAAGGCGCCCCCTTTTCAGGGCACCAGAAAATAAATGGAATGCCGACCCATGCAAACCTTGAGTGGGGAAACTGGCACCACCACTTCCGTTGCCAACAGAGACTGCAACATGGTGATCACCACCCGTTTGGACGCCATGATGCACTGAAACTCTAAAAACGAATCTTCAACAGGAGAGAAGAATTCTAGTCTGTAACCATCTCTGACAGGCTCTAGAACCCACTGGTCCAAAGTGATCTTGGTCTACTCTTCATAAATGAGTCAGCCGACCCTCAATCTGACACCAAAGAGCGGACTGGCGCCCCCATCTTTGGGTGAAGTGCCCTGCAGTTCCTTGTCTGGTGGGAGCATCCAAAGTCCTTTTCTCACTGCAAAAGGTAGAGCGCTGCTGGAATCTGGGACATTGAAACACCGAAGATGCTCGACCCGGATGGTACCTCCAAGCATCCTGAAGCAGAGGCCTCAATGTCCCAGACCTAGAAGCACACTTGGGCTTATCCTACAGAAGGCATATGGTTTTGGAGTCCCCCAAATCTTTCATAATCTTCTCCAGGTCCTCCCCGAACAGCAGTTTACCCCAAAGAAAAATGCTTAGATGCCACATCTGTTGCCCAATGGCGAAGCCACAATAAATAGCAGGACATGGCCGCCAGCACCATCTGCTTGGCTGAGGTACACACCAAATCATAAAGAGCATCTGCTAAATAAGCAAGGCCCAACTTCATGCGTGGCACCGCAGTCGCCAACAAGGAGGTTGAATCCTGGTCCTGCTCCAACGCTAGCTGAAGCCAGCTAAGGCACGCTCTGGCTGTGTTAAGAACTACAAATAGAGGACTGCAGAGCAAGAGCAGAAACCTCAAATGAATGCTTCAAAAAAGCCTCCAGTCCTGCATGTCCTTCAATGCCTCCCCTCCCTGCACCAGGAGTGTGGTCTTCTTGATGACCGCCATCACCAGAGCATCCACCTTAGGCAGCAAACAGTAAGCGTGATCAGCACCCACCAGATAAAGGCAAGACCCTGCCTTCACCACTCTTTTTGAGTTCCCCATCTGAATCAGACTACTGAGCTGTAATAAGCTCCTGGATGGCCTCATGTACTGAGAACACCTTAGACAGCTTCCTCATGCTTGAAAATCTTCAAATTCACTATAGAGAATGCTTGCGCCTCAGGATCCAAAATATTCAATGCCTCCAAAGCACTAGAAATGATGGCTGACAATTTGTCCCTATGAAAAATGCGGACGGCCATGGGGGTCACCCGGTTCCTCCTAGAGCAGCTCACCCTCCGCTAGTCAAAGACTGTAAGGACTCCTCCGAAAAAGCAGAAAGCGAGGGAAGAGGGGGAATGGGGGCCCAACGGCCCCACCTCAGACATGTAGGCCACCTGCCGCTGCTTCTGTGCAGGATCCTCTGCATAAGGATGTGAGAGCTGCCTAAAATTCCCAAAGGAAGCTCCCAGAGTCCCCAGTACTGTGACTGCAGCAGGGCCCACTTCAACAAATAGGCCTGATGTAACAGTAGGGCAAAGTCTGGGGAGAAAAATTCTCCAGAAAGCCCTGCCCCCGCAACCACAGTCAAAGCGACCTCTGAAGATGCAAGGGACATCCCCACCTAAGATACTGCCAGAATCTACCTTGGAGGTATATGCTGCATGCAAATATTAAAGAGAGGCAGGGATCGCTTCAGGGGGAATAGTAAAAATGACAAGCGCAGGGAAACCGCCATGTCAGGAGAGAGCGAGGCGCCATCCCAAACTAAAGTCTCCACGCATCCTGCGCTACACAGCCCCACTGCTGAACACCTCTTCCGGCAGTGGGAACAGCGTTTCACCATCTCTGCCGCCATACTCAAACCCCACTAAGCCCCGACTGAGCAGACAAATGACTGGAAAACGGTTGATACACTGCATGTGTGGTGTGTGTGTGTGTGAGGAAACCCCAAGGCAGAAAACACTGGGAGAAGAGGAACTGCAGGGTAAGACAGGGACCTGGACCACTAAGTATGCCCTCAAAGATTACTCCGTTGGCCACACACCCCCAGGCTCAACTGGCTAGGCCTAGCCCAGGAGCACCCCAAAGTACAGAATTCAGGACCTGGAGGGAATCAGTTTACCACCTGCTAGAGATAGAGATATACTGAATGACTGAGGGGGTTGCCACCCGGTATCACTGCCTTCACTTCAGTGTTCTCTATTTCCACCTGCTGGTAGACAGATGCAACCCACCAGTTTCTGGATTCATCTGCTGCAGAGGCTAAGGAAGGGACTAGGGTGCAAGAGGTTCACAATTCTTCACACAGGGTGAAATTAAATCTGCTGCATATCAAAAAGGTCCTCAAAAAGAACGTTTCATGAATGGTTTATTTCAAGGTTTCTTAACTCAGTCCTCAGAACTCCAACCCAGTCTGGTTTTCAAGATCGGATATCCATCTTGAAAACCAGACTGGTTTGGGGTTACCCGAGGACTGGGTTGAGAAACCCTAGTCTATTCTGATATTGTGACACATGATTGTCAGATGTTGGAAACGACTACTTTTGTGAAAGTGTGTGTTTGACCTCATATCTATATGTCGATTAGTATGAAAAGTGGTATTACTTTTGTATTGCAGTGAATCCCAATAAAGACAAACTAGTTTGTCCCATGTTTATGGCAAAGAGGGAGAATCGCAAATATTGTGAGAAAACAGAAACACTATTTGCCCTCTTGATAATGCAGGTTAATTTTTAACCTGTCCTTCATATTCTATATTATACATTAATTCCAAGAACAAACTTGCAAATGTAGTTGATGCAAAAAGAAGTTAATCAGGAATTTTAGATTTGTGCTCCGTAGTACTTCAGGAGACCTTTAACCCAAAGAGCTTACAACACACAGAAAGACAGAAAGTTACATTTATAGGCTAGCACACCACAACACAGGACACAGTTAAGTTCAGGGATTAAAGGCTATTGAAGGATCACCAAGTTACTTCACAGAGTTATAATAGCGTTTTCAAAAAGCAGAAATCCACAGAAATTTTACCTAAGCATTCAACAAACAGTTTAATGTGAGAACCAAGAAACAGAAAGCAATGAAATAAGAGGTTTCATGTACCAGTAGCCTTGGGCAAGGCACTTAACCCTCCATTGCCTCAGGTAGAAAACTTATTGTGAGCCCTCTAGGGACAAAGAAAGTACCTGCATATAATGTGTACAGCGCTGCATACATCTAGTAGCGCTATAGAAATGATTATTAGTAGTAGTACTTTCCAGGATGTGTGTATGTCCACAAGACATGGTCTTTCTGTTCTAAGAGGGCAACCAATCTTAAAATGCGAGGTCTTGAGTGCATAGTTTGGACGCAACAGGGGAGAGGCGCTTGATCTAGTATAGTGGCATTTATTATTCCAAGCAAGGAGCCAGTTCTGTGTGTGTCAGTAAGTGCTGAGCACTTCCAATATTCAGCAAGCTCCTTCATTGTAACTTTGTATTGAGCATCCCTAATCATTTTGAAAAACGTACGTGTGTCTACTGATATGCAAACCCATGGATAAAACACCACCATCACAGCAATTTCACAAGCCACCTTTCCCTTTGTAAAGGAGCCTAAGAATAAGGAAAGAAGTAAAAGCAAGAAGAAACATGTAGCGCTTGCCTCATTCTACTAAATGTGGGTTTTGACCTTGTTCTGAATGAAGGCTCACTGGACCAGACGAGTATTCCATATGGATTCAAGCAAAAGCTGCTTGGAAGACCTGCACCACAGCACTGGGAGTGACAAAACACAAGAAACAATGCACCAAGATACCGTGCAAGTCCCTGAGGAGCACACAAGGAAACCACGACATGACACAGCAAAGGAAAGGGTTACACATATCCCAGCAGAAACCACCAAAAAATTAGCAGGCTCCACACCATAGATTTAATTCTCAAAGTGTTAGTACTAAAAATGACAAGAATGAAAAACAAAAACCCATGGAGGAAAGGAGGCAATAGAAGAAACCGTTAAAAATAATCCTTATGAAGAGTGCTGGCCAAAACAAATCGCAAAGCTTTGAAGTTAGCTAGAAAAACCCTTAGGTCCATCATGTTCCTTGGTTTCTCTAATAATGTGAAGAAACAATTTTCAGATTCCTACAGTTAAACAACATGGATAAGAGAATCTGGCATGATCCTTTGGCAAAAAATAAAATAAAGAAAAAAAAGGTGGGAGTGTGTTCATGTTCCTAACACCACAACACGATAAGAACATAAGAGTAGTCATTCTGAGTCAGACCAATGGTCCATCTAGCCCAGTATCCTGTTTTCCAAACAGTGGCCAAGCCAGGTCACAAGTACATGGCAGAAACCCAAATCATGGCAACACTCCATACTACAAATCCCAGGTCAAGCAGTTGCTTCCCATGTCTGTCTCAATAGCAGACTATGGACTTTTCCTCCTGTAATTTGTCCAAACCTTTTTTAAATCCAGATATGCTAACTGCTGTTACCACCTCCTCTGGCAAAGATTTCCAGAGCTTAACTATTCGTTGAGTGAAAAAATATTTCCTCCTATTTGTTTTAAAAGTATTTCCATGATACATCCACTATTTTTTTTCAAGTTTGGAGACAATCCTGAAGAATTCACAACATGAAAGAAGGGAGGAAATGTTTAAATACTGCTCTGATATTAACAAAAAGAGGAATCTCAGCAACAGATTCAGGATTTGTAATATCCCAAGCCTGTAGACGCTATAAAATGAGGAGTTTCCCCTTTTTTCCTAAAACCTCTCCCCTTCACAACTGCAGGTTTCTTTGCATAAGAACCAACAAAGTTGCAATCAAAAATGTTAATTTATTCCTTAGAAGGCCCTCTTCACCCTTGGCATCCAAAAACTGTGCTCAATCCCCACATTTTAAGTGATTACTCTCACACAGCAGAAAAGAATACTCAGGATCATCCCCTCCAATCATTTGTAGGATGGAAACCTGAAGCTGCTACACAGGACAAATACCAGAAAAAGAACCTCTGCCCAAGCCCATCACCACTGCAGTCCCCTTTTTCCCATTTTATCAGGGGGAGGGGCAGGTCTTACTCAAGGCAGGGCTTCTAGATGTTGCATGTGTGCAAATTCTACAGGAGCTAGGAGGCCACACAAAAAGTTACATTTTCATTTTGAAATTCGCAACTTACAGACTCTTCTATTGAAGATGGTCTTTTTACTTTGTACTGCCTAAGGGACAGGGAAAGGCATATTTCCACATTAAAGGAGATAATTTAGTAACATTTCTCATGTATTATCTCTGCCTTTGGGCTACTGCATGGAGGGGATGTTACAGCAGATAATGTGGGGTTGCCATGCATTAACCACTAAACCTATAAAAGTTTCAGGTTTTCTTCATAAAGGACTTTTTTCAAGGTTAGGAAAGGAAAGAAGGAGATCCTTCATTTAAAAAAAAAAAAAAAAATTGACACTTCAACTTTACAAAACAAAGATTGCTGGTTCAGCCTTATTTTGGGAAATTTTCTTCCTGTTACATCAGTTTCAATAATCCAGCAATAAATATCCAACAGTAAATATAGAGCTGCTTCTACAACGAGTGCTGTGTTCATGAAAATATGATGCAACACAGCGCATGCAGAGACCAAGATACTGAAACTAAGTAAGCGTATGCTGGGTATGATTCAACAATATCCTTTTCAGTAAAAGCATGTTCACACTTCAATCAAACAAGGTAAGATAATTAGCTTCCCAGCTATGACTACCTCAGATCCTGTTGATCTGTCAACAATCCAGAAGCTACTTGGCAACGAAACTGGACTTTAGACAAAGAGAGATCTTTGAAGGCAGAATATTTTTCTATTCCAGGATTAGGATATCACTTTTTGTGGTTTTCTCAGGAAGAAGCAGCTTCACAGTTGCTGTGCTTGGTAATAGGTTTAAACATGAGAACTGAAAGTACATTGTTGTAACGAACTGCTCCAAAACAAACTCAGACAGAAAAATTAAAAAGGGCTTGGGTACTGTGCAGTGGGGGGATCCACAGAAGAGAAGCACCTCTTATTTGAGCTCAATCAAAGTGGGGGGGGGGGGGGGTTCTCTGGTGTACACAATTAACCAAGTTCTAAGTCACCATTATAAGCAAACGTCAGTAAAGAACCCCACAATTTTATAAATTATAATTTGTATAGTGCTACCAGGTGTACAAGTTGTATTACAGACATATAGGTAAATTAAGAAAACAATAGAAACATACACAAGACACAGCTTAAGCACACAATAGAGTCAACAGCACAAAGTGAGGCCTCAGAGGTCCTCCGGTGTAGCAGCAATAGAAGGAGGCCATGTGTAGAAGTGTCTCTTCAGATTAGATATGAACTTACAATGCGTTTAGAGAGGCTATTCCAGGCCACTGTTGGAGTAAGCCAGAAGGCATGGATTATCTGGCACTGGAGAAGGGTATGGATAAACAGCAGCTTTTCCAAATAGCCACTTGTCCCAAAAGGGCAATATAACTAGATGTGATTGCTGATGCCACTTCTGGAATACTCTTAGAGTGGAGGTGAAGCCTAGTTGTTAGTGCAGCTGACTTTGATCCTGGGGAACTGGGTTCAATTCCCACTGGCGCTCCTTGTGACTCTGGGCAAATCATTTAACCCTCCATTGCCCCAGGTACAAAATAAGCACCTGTATATAATATGTAAACCTAGGGTTACCATATGGCTCCAGAAAAAGGACACATTGATCCAGTCCGGGTTTTGCTTCCATTGAAAGCAATGGAAGTAAAACCCAGACTGGCTCAATCTGTCCTCCTTTTTCTGGAGCCATATGGTAACCCTATGTAAGCCGCTTTGAATGTAGTTGAAAAACCATAGAAAGGCAGTATATCAAGTTCCATTCCCCTTTACCCCTCTTGCCACAAACGAGATGCACACTGTCACCTGAAGGCCTAATAATGGCCTAAAGAGGCCATTTTAAGGCTTATTTCTGTGAACCTTCTAGCTTCCTATCCTGTAGGTCTTTTAGGGCAATGCCACCTTCCACCAGCAAGGTAGTATTCTTAGTCACCGTGGTAACCAGGGAATCCACCCTGGGAAGCTGCCATTTATCTATCTCCCCCCATCGGAACTAACGGGTGGAGGCGAGCCATGACTCTTCCCACTCTCAGCCCGCATCTGGCAAGACCCATACTGCTGTAATCAGGTCCTAAATGTCTGGATCTATCAGGAAGGCCTTAGAAGCACCTCTAAGTCCCCTCACGATCGGCAAAGATGGAACTCATGATGCCGAAGCAGAAGGCTCCTCAATGGAACGCACTGTTAGTGCCTCTGAAATAAGAGCTCCTCTTTATGAAACAACCTCAGTACTTTTGGATCATCATCTTCCTCTAACGGCTCCTTCAATGATGGCTCCTCTGAATAGACGGAGGACACATCAGATAAGGAGGGAAAACCACTACTGCCCACTACTGAAGGTGTGAACGAGATGGAATGGCAACAGGGTGAGAAACTGAAGCCCTTGCAGCAACTGACTGTCCCTGCTTCAGAAAAATGGCCTAGCATAAGAACAACATAAACTCCACAGAAAACAAAGATCCGGATGCAGCTGAAAGCTCTGTCAGGCCCCAAGGCTGTAAAATGACTGCTCTTCACTACCAGCTGGCCCCGAGAAATGGCACCTGCTCCTGCACTCTCCTGCATCAAACTGCACAACAGCCCTGCTAGAGAGCCCAACACGTTTATATGCTGCAACAAATTAAGAAATGTACTGCCGTCAACAGTTTCCTCTACATCTTGCGGGATTTCCAACTTGCACCCACTGCAATATGCTAACACAGCCAGCAGGTCCCACAGCAGGAACACTGCTTAACTGCCTCTGCAGGAGTCACCATTCACCTTAATTGTCACAAGGACAGCACCATGTGTCCCAAGCGGTGAATCAGGATCCCACCATGTGTCCCAAGTGGTGAATCAGGATCCCTCCCCAGCACCAAGCAGTACTTACAGCCCTCCAAGCAGTTCCGAGTCAAATTTCAGTCAGACTTACCACTACCAACTGCTCAACCAAGCTCAGTCTCCACAAGTCTTACCACAGATGAGAAAGGCTCAAGGCAGACACTGTGTCCCACGCTCTCCAGCAAAACTCTCCCTTTTTTTTAAGGTTGTTGTGCTGGAAAAGGAGAGTGCCACATGAAATAGGAGAGAGGTGAAGGAGGGAAGAAGTTCATTTATGGGGCACCAAAGCGGGATATGAAGACCTCCAGTTATGACTCTACAGACTCAAGCCACCCGCAGAACTCAACTGGAGACCAGTTGACCAATTGAACCTGGAGCAAAGCACTCTGAACCAGAGGCTGAAAAGAGTGTGTCCATCCACCTGCTGGAGATAGAAAACACTGAAGAGCTAACAAGAAAGAGATGTCTCAGCTCAGTTTTCTATCTCCACCTGATGGTTGATGGATAACTATTCCACAGGTTCTGGAATAGTGAGAAGCTACATAATGGAGCATTGGTTTAGTGTGATAGAAGGTGGGGGGAGTGGAAATGTTCTGTTCAGGCAATGATGGAACATCTAGGCAGCAACAATGCACAGGCAAGTAAAGATTTGAAGTTTTACAGAATTCCGGTACAGAAACGATGAATCAGAGTAATCAGCACCGAGATGGTGCTGGAAGCTATAAGAGAACACAGGCTACCAAGGAAGAGGGCCTAGAATAGAACCCTATGGCATGCCAACTGATAAAGGGATAGTAGTAAGTGAGGAGCTTTCTGAAGACACACTGACTGTGTTGGGACAGGAGGGAAAACAATCAAGAGAGAACTAAGTCTTGGAGGCTGCTATGGGGGAAATACTGGTCAACTGTCAAAAGTGGCAACTAGGCCAAGAAGAATAAGTATAGAATAAAATCCCTCAGCCATGAAGGTGCTCAAGACCATGGGAAGGACCGACTGTGGAACTAAGGAACAAAATCTAGGTTACCTAGAAACAAGTCGGCATTAGAGGCAGAATCATTGACAAAGTTCCTGAAATCCTGCATATTTTAGGTAAAAGCCTCTTCTCTGACCTTTGCATATCTAGGTAATTCGGAGTTCCTCCAGTCACTAGCTCACAGAGCAGAGAAACAAATGTCCAAACAAGATTAATAAATAAATACAACAACAATTCAAAAATTCCAATCTAAAACCAAATAAATCCTGATCTGGCCATGTTTTGGCTGCTGTCTGCATCAGTGGTATGTGTACCCATTCTGTCTTTGCTGGCATCAAACAGATTCAAACAGCAAGGTCCTATTCTGGAGACCTCCCCCTTTCTAGTATGGGCAATTCTAAGCAACTTGGGAATGGGTAAAGAGAATCTAGGATGGGGGCAGGGAGATAAAGAAAGAAGAAGGCAGATATTGAGAAACAGGGGGTGGAGTGGTTAGAGGATGGAGTTGGGATATAAGGAGGCTCCCTTCGTCTTGCTGCTGTCTTCTGTCCTTCCCCCATTCCCAACTCTATTCCCAATATTCTATGCAGATCCCTCTTCCTGCCCCAAAATCAAGAACTTCTTCACCACCACCACAAAAAAATTAAAAAAAAAAAATACAAACTTCCTGGCTCTTGTCACAGAATGAGATACCCGGGGTCCTGCCTATAAAATGCTTCCAATATATACAGGATTGCACAAGAACACAAAATGCACAATAACCTAAGACTTAAGGAAGAAGCTTTGTCTACATAAATTGTAAATATTCTGCTCTTCACCAGAAACTACAAACAAAAAGGGATTTTCCCCACTGGGCAGGGCTGTTTCTCAGGCTTCTCTCAGATTCACACCCATCTTTCTTCCTTCCCTGTACTGGTACACAGGCTTCTCTCAGATTCACACCCATTTTCCTTCCTTCCCTCTACTGGTACAAAGGTTTATCCACTACTTCTCTAGCTCCTATCCTCAACCCCACCTACCCCGTTACTACTTCTCTAGCACCTAGCCTCATCCCCCACCTACCCTATTACTACTTCTCTAGTGCCTATCCTCACCCCCCACCTACCCCGTTACTACTTCTCTAGCTCCAATCCTCATCCCCCACTCACCCCGCTACTACTTCTCTAGCTCCTATCATCACACATGTATCTAATCAGAACTGCATCCATTTCTCTACCCTCGTCAGATCAACTGAACACAAGAGTTCTTCGTGGAGTAGTAGTAGCAGCTGTTATTTCTACAGCGCTACTAGATGTATGCAGCACTATACACATTATATGCAAGTATTTTCTCTGCCTCTAGTAGGCTCACAATCTAAGAGGTTTTTTTTTGGGGGGGGGGGGGTTGTACTTGGGGCAATGGTTAGGTGACAGGGTCACAAGGAGCTGCAGTGGGAATCAAACCCAGTTCCACCAGTATCTCAGTCCATTGTACTAACCATTAGGCTACTCCTGCTCCTCTCCTAGCTCCCTTACCCTATGTCAGAGCTTCTCCATCCTCTCCTGGAAACATAACTATCCAGATGGGTTTTCAGGATCACCGTAATTTTATTATTTTTATTTATTGCATTTGTACCCCACATTATCCCACCTTTTTGCAGGCTCAATGTGGCTTACAGAGTGTTGTTATGATGTAGTCATTACATGATCTTAAATACAATCGATAATAGGCTGGAGGTAGGTGAGGATTTAGATGGAAAGGTGTTAGGTAAGGTAGTGTGAGAGGTGTTTTTTGATGCACCTGAGTGATTTGAGGAGTGATTTGATTCATTAAGGATGTCTTTTGTAGGCTTTGTTGAAGAGATGTGTTTTCAAGGATTTGCGAAAGCTGGTTAGATTGTTCATAGTTTTCAGGGTCATGGGTAATGCGTTCCATAGCTGTGTACTTTTATACGCAAAAGTAGTAGCATATGACTATTTGTATTTAATTCCTTTAAAGCTGGGGAAGTTCAGATTGAGGAATTTGCGGGCCGATCTTTTGGCGTTTCTGGGCGGTAGGTCCACTAGGTTTAACATATAGAGTGGGGCATCTGCGTGGATGATTTTGTGAACAGTTGTGCAGATCTTGAACTCAATTCATTCCTTGAGCGGGAGCCAGTGCAGTTTCTCTCTTAGAGGTTTCGCCCTTTCATATTTAGTTTTGAATATGCATGGAAAGATTTGCATACAATAGGTTTCCAATATTATTAAAAACAAAATTACAGAGCACATCCGAGGACATGGATTACTGAGACCGAGTCAGCACGGCTTTTGTGTGGGGAAATCTTCCCTGACCAATTTACTTCAATTCTTTGAAGGAGTAAACAAACATGTGGACAAAGGGGAGCCGATTGATATTGTGTATCCGGATTTTCAAAAGGCGTTTGACAAGGTACCTCATGAAAGGCTACAGAGGAAATTGGAGGGTCATGGGATAGGAGGAAAAGTCCTATTGTGGATTAAAAACTGGTTGAAGGATAGGAAACAGAGAGTGGGGTTAAATGGGCAGTATTCACAGTGGAGAAGGGTAGTTAGTGGGGTTCCTCAGGGGTCTGTGCTAGGACCGCTGCTTTTTAATATATTTATAAATGATTTAGAGATGGAAGTAACTAGCGAGGTAATTAAATTTGCTGACGACACAAAGTTATTCAAAGTCGTTAACTCACAACAGGATTGTGAAAAATTACAGAAGGACCTTACGAGACTGGGAATCTGGGCGGCTAAATGGCAGATGACGTTTAATGTCAGCAAGTGCAAGGTGATGCATGTGGGGAAAAAGAACCTGAATTATAGCTACGTCATGCAAGGTTCCACGTTAGGAGATACGGACCAAGAAAGGGATCTGGGTGTCGTCGTCGATAATACACTGAAACCTGCTGCGGCTCGGAAAGCGAATAGAATGTTGGGTATTATTAGGAAAGGTATGGAAAACAGGTGTGAGAATGTTATATCGCTCCATGGTGCGACCGCACCTTGAGTATTGTGTTCAAGTCTGGTCACCGCATCTCAAGAAAGATATAGTGGAATTGGAAAAGGTGCAGCGAAGGGCGACTAAAAAGATAGCGGGGATGGGACGAATTCCCTATGAAGAAAGACTAAGGAGGCTAGGGCTTTTCAGCTTGGAGAAGAGACGGCTGAGGGGAGACATGATAGAGGTATATAAATAATGAGTGGAGTGGAACAGGTGGGTGTGAAGCGTCTGTTCACGCTTTCCAAAAATACTAGGACTAGGGGGCATGCGATGAAACTACAGTGTAGTAAATTTAAATCGGAGAAAATTTTTCTTCACCCAACGCGTAATTAAACTCGAATTCGTTGCTGGAGAGCGTGGTGAAGGCGGTTAGCTTGGCAGAGTTTAAAAGGGGGTTAGACGGTTTCCTAAAGGACAAGTAAATGGACTTGGGAAAAATCCACAATTCCGGGAATAACATGTATAGAATGTTTGTACGTTTGGGAAGCTTGCCACGTGCCCTTGGCCTGGATTGGCCGCTGTCGTGGACAGGATGCTGGGCTCGATGGATCCTTGGTCTTTTCCCAGTGTGGCATTACTTATGTAATATACACAAATTTATCTTGGGCATATTCATTGTGGTAATCCTGAAAATCCAACTGGCTAGGAGAGCCTCCAGGAGAGGGTTAAAAAGCACTGAATGTCATCATGATCATTCCTCAGATTCTCTACCCCATCCATTACCAATGAAGCCATTTTTGCTACCTCATCTCACCTTTCAACAGCTCAGTAAAACAGACCTAATACCCTTGGTCATTTTAGCAGCTAAACACCTCCTTTACTAGACCCTGATGCTTCCCACCTGCCTACTCCAGGTCCCAAAACTAAACCAAGATGAGTTCCGCTGCCCACGTCAGGAGACAAGCTTCTGTTCCTGGCAGTGGTATACAGTTGGAAGCAGAGGCCCTCTTCCTGCTGATACCAGCCTCCTTGCTTTTTAGGTGGTTTCCCACAGAACGAAAAAAAATAAATCAGAAGGTGCAGGAAGTGCAGTTCCCCCAGAAATCACTGATGTGGTATTTGGGGGAAGGGGAGGGTGGAACATGTCTACCATTTTAGATTTAGCTCACATCTTTTTCAATAGTAGCTTGAGATGAGTTACATGCAGGTATACTAGGGATTTCATTCCCAGTGGTCTTGCAATCTTGAGGCGATGGAAGTTTACATGACTTACTCACGATCACAAGGAGAAGGAACAGCAGGATTATAGTTGAGTTTCCCTTGTTATCACCCTGTAGTTGTAGCCACTAAGCCACTCCTCCACTAGCACAGAAAAGGCTTCCCCACAAATGTGTGCCCACCCTTACACTCATGTGTCCCCAGAGATCTCTTACTCCTGGAGGCACGAAAAACCAAACAGGAACCAGCTGCAAAATGCCCTGCACTGAACCTTTTATTCAGCATGTATTCTCAGGCTCCAAGACTTGCACAGATGTTCATAACAGGAACCTCATGCAGAGGAAGTAGCAGGGAACTGCAAAGCCTGAGACTCCACAACTACACAGCAAGAGAACAGAAGACAGCATGTGTAAAATACTACAGAAAGACACCAAAAACCCCTTTCCTGGGTTGGCTGGGTTGGCTGACGCAGAGGCAAAAAGCATTGTGCATCTTCAAAGTATGCCAGCTCTCACACTCTCTGAAACAAAGAAAGTTTTAAGGAATGAGAACTAGCAGACCTTGAACATGCACAGATGCTCAAGGCCCCACATAGGTTGACTGATGCTTTTTGTGTCTTCAGCCCACCCAGGAAAGGGAGGTAAGGGGAGAAATATGGGATACTAGTAAAAAAAGGCCCGTTTCTGAGAAATGAAATGGGCGCTAGCAAGGTTTTCCTCGGAGTGTGTATGTTTGAGAGAGTGTGTGTGAGATTGACTGTGTGAGAGTGTGTGTGTGACAGAGAGAGGGTGACTGGGTGCGAGTGTGTCTGTGACAGTGATAGTGTATGTATGAGAATCAGAGTGTGTGCCAGGGGCCCATCACTCCCTCCTCCCTTCCAGTTCCAGGGTCTCCCTCCCCCCTCCCTGTGCACCCCAGCTGACCTTGTTAATCACCCAGGGCAAGACTCTGGGAGGAGTTAATTGCTTTACTCCAGCTGACCTTGTTAATCAGCCAGGGCAACCACACCAGGTGCCTGAGAAAACAACTGTGGCAGGAGTTAATTGCTTTACTTGCAACTCTCTTTTCCTTTGTGTACTTGCTAAACCGGATATCTGTGCCACCTCAAGTTTCCGGTTGGAGGCTTCAATTAGAACGCTGGAGGTGCCTTTTATATATAGAGATAATTGGGGGGGGGGGGGGGGGGGGGGGGGAAGAGAAGGATCAAATATAAGACACAATTTTTTTTAATGCCTCCATTTATGATCAAGTATATATGGTATTGAATTAAAACACCGGATGCACCAGCTGAAAGAAAGGATATACTGTAAACTCTTGAGCATACAGTTTTTGGTATGGGATTTTTTTACATGCCGGGTTCTGTGCTCTTGCTGTGTAGTTGTGCACAGCGAAACAAGTAGACTACAGGAAGCCATACATGGTTTCACAAAGGGAAGACCATCAGACAAACGTGACCGAGTTCTTTAAAAGGAGGTAACACAGGTAGAGGACCAGAGAGATGCATTAGATGCTGTCTTTTGAAACTTCTATACAGAAAGCCAAGGTGAAATGAGAAGAGTGAAGAATCCAGTTGAGATAAAAAAAAAAAAAAAAAAAAGTAAACAAATACGTTTGGACATCTTTTGGTCTTGTCCTGGCCCTTCCCTCTTCTGATGCACCGGGTGACCTGCACAGGTGATGCTCTATTTCATAAGAACATAGGAATAGCCATACTGGGTCAGACCAATGGTCTATGTAGCCCAGAATCCTGTTTCCAACAGTGGCCAATCCAGGTCACAAGTACCTGGCAGAAACCCAATTAGTAGTACTATTCCGTGCTACCAATCCCAGGGTAAGCAGTGGCTTCCCCCATGTCCATCTCTATAATAAAACTATGGTCTTTTTCTCCAGGACCTTGTCCAAACCATTTTTAAACCCAGATACGCTAACCGCTGTTACTGCATCCTCTGGCAACAAGTTCCAGAGCTTAACTATTCTTTGAGTGAAAAAATATTTCCTCCTATTTGTTTCAATGAAATTACATGGAAATATTTTTGAATGTCCCCTTGTCTTTGTACTTTTTGACAGAGTGAAAAATCAATTCACTTTTACCCGTTTTACACCACTTAGGATTTTGTGGACTTTAATCATATTCCCCCTCATAGTCTCTTTTCGAAGCTGAAGAGCACTAACCTCTTTAGCCTTTCCCTCATTCAAGAGCAATTCCATCCCCTTTATCATTTTGATTGCTTTTCTTTGAGCCTTTTCTAATTCCGCTATATCTTTTTTTGAGATATGGTGACCAGAACTGAACACAATACTCAAGGCAAGGTCACACCATGGTGCAATATAGAGGTATTATAATCAGGGGCATAGCCAGACGTCAAGGTGGGAGGGGCCAGAGCCGAGGTAGGGGGGGCACATTTTGGTCTGCCACCACCCCCCTTCTCACCACCCCCCCACCCCTGCCGCAGCAAATACCTTGGTCACTGGAGGTCCCCAACCCCCACCAGCTGAAGTGTTGTCCAGTACCGGTCTCCATCACCGCTGCGTTTCACTAAAAGAAGTGTGCAGGATATGAGGGGAACACAGAGCAGGGCAGACAACGAGGCGGTGTCGGAGACCAGCACTGGACAACACTTCAGCTGACGGGGCTTGGGGACCCCCACCAGCAAAACCAGGGGCCCAGGCCCCTGTGGGCCCACATAACTACGCCACTGATTATAATATTCTTGGTCTTATTTTGCATCTGTTTCCTAATGATTCCTAGGCAGAAGATTTCAATGTATTGTCTACAGTGACAACTAGATCTTTTTTTTTTTTTTTTTTTGAGTGCCGACTCCTAAGGTGGACCCCAGCATCAGGTAACTGATTTGTATTATCCTTCCCAATGTGTATCGCTTTGCATCTGACCACATTAAAGTTCATCTGCCATTTGGATGCCCAGTCTTCCAGTTTCCTAAGGTCTTCCTGCAATTTTTCATACTCCACATGTTTTGACAACTTTAAAATTTGAAGATGCAAAACTATTCAATCACCTCACTCATCATTCCGATTTCCAGATCTTTATAAATTATGTTAAATACCACTGGTCTCAGTAGAGATCCCTGCAGCACTCCACTATTCACCCTCCTCCTTTGAGAAAAATTACCATTTAATCCTATCCTCTGTTTTCTGTCCAATAACTACTACTACTATAAATCATTTCTATAGCGCTACTAGTCGTACGCAGCGCTTCACAATTGAACATGAAAAAAAGACAGTCCCTGCTCAAAAGAGCTTATAATCTAAATCTATTCCTAATCCATAGAAGGACATTGCCTCCTATCTCATGACTAATTTTCTTACGAGTCTCTGATGAGGAACTTCAAAAGCTTTCTAAAAATCTAGATACACTAAAATCAACCAGCTCATCTTTATCCACATAAAAGACTGTCATACAAACTGAAACATCTGGGGTATGACAGTAAATTTAAACTATGAGAAGCTAATTGATCAACTGGAAAAAAAAGCCAGCAATACATAGCATCCACTTTAGTAAATGGAGAAAAGTGACCTATGGTATTCTAGCACTCTTCTTTAGAATCTGTGGCGAGGATTTTGAAGAAAAAGCATATTACATATTTGTAAATGGAACAAAAACCTGTAACAGAACAGGCAGACTGACAATAAATGAGAAAAAATGTGGAAAAGAATGGTTTAGAAGGATTTGCAAGTAAGCTTCAATGCTAAAAAAAAAAAGTTAAATCATATATTTTAGGTACAAAAGGGGCTTGATATATTTAGAGCAGGGCTACTCAAGCAGCATGCCAACAAAACTGATCAGGTAAGCCACAGAAGTTTCCACTGCATGACGCTCAGGTCTAGGCAAAGCACCTTTCAACAAGAGACCCATGGTAAAGGACAGTTATTCAATGTTGTTAAAAATCACAAGGAGGAAGGGGGGGGTATTGTATTGGGAAACAAAAATTAACAATTTGTACAAGATTATGGTTGTATTATTTTATTGATGTTTAATAAAAATTGTTTAAACATAAAATGCAAAAAAAAAAAATCACAAGGAGGATTGTGAAAAATTGCAAGAGGACCTTAGAGACAGGGACTGGACATCCAAATGGCAGATGACATTTAATGTAAGCAAACGCAATGTGATGTATGTGGGAAACAGGAACCGAACTATAGCTACATGAAGCAAGGTTCCACATCAGGAGCCACTGCCCAAGAAAAGGATGTCATCATTGATGATACGTTGAAACCCTCTGCTCAGTGAGCAGCAGCGGCTAAGAAAGCAAATAAAATGTTAGGAATTATTAGGAAAGGAATAGAAAACAAAAATGAGAATGTTACAATGCCTTTGTATCACTCCATAGTGTGACCATGCCTCAAATACTGTGTGCAGTTCTGGTCACTGCCTGCTTCACAGTTCACAAGAGAACATTCTGAAAACTACAGCACTGTATCCAGTATCTGGTGCACTGCTCTCACTTGTGCAGAGTGTAGAACAAAGCCACTATGGTATTCTTGGCGTTCGCTTTGATCTACACTGCACAAGTGAGAGCACTGCTCAGTTGATACTGAGTGAAACTTCCAGCTGTTGCTTCAAACATGGGGTAAAAGGAACTTGGACCTTTTACCCCATGTTTGGAAGTCATTTTGTCACCCTCTCTCTTTGGTACTCATTGGATTCTCAGAGGCTGTTTCCCATTTTTGTTTTGGATTCTTAATACAGCTAGCCCACCCAGTTGTGATCCAACTACTTTGGGTATTTGAATACACCAGGACAAGGGTACACTCCATAAAATGAACTGGAGAAAGTCTTTTCAGTCAGTCAAGCTGTGTAACTTCTTGCCAAGGGATATGATGAAAAATGTCTAAACACAGCTCAGTTTAATAGGGGTTTGGATAAAATTCCTAGAGGAAAGACCCATAACAATTATTAGCCAGAAGAGACCTTGGAAGGCTACCTCTTATCCATGGGAGGGAGCTTCAAGACAGCTATTAAGGGCCCTGACATGCCTCTATGCTGCTGTTATACAGACAGTAGAAATTCCTTTCAGGCCTAACATATCTGCTAGTGTATGACTGTATTATGAGTTGAAGGGAGAAGTCCTCCTACACAAACAGGTTGTAGAGATTTCAAACAGGAATCCTCAGTACCCAACAAACTTGGGGATATTTAACCCAAACCACATCTTGATTCAAGGTCATAACTGACCCCAGATGGATAGCAATGTTCTCCCAAACTAACTACAGTATTGAGAGGGGCATTTTATTCTTTCCAATCCAATGGAAGTTGAAATAATTATACAAAAAAAAAAAAACAACACATACACACAAAGCACAAGGTCCACCCCTCTGTCCAGTGGCAAGTAACTCTGAAAATTTAACAGAATGGACAAAAACTTTTCATGTGGGAAAATCCAGTTTTAAAGAGGTATGCAGTCTGAAAATGGACCAAAGCCGCCACCAAAAGCACACTGGGAGTTCCAGAGAAAAAGGTCTCCAACCCCACAAAAAAGGGCACAATGGACTTCTATGGGACAAGGCATTCCAACTTCTGTAGCATAGAAACTTGCATATGGTAAAGCATACCAGTTAAGTAATTCCCCCTTTCAAAACTACCTTTTCCCATTTTCTACTATCCCAACACCACCCCCCCCCCCCACACACACACACACACACCCATCATCTCTCCCTCCTGCAATTTCCCCATCCCCCACCCCCAGCTACCTCCACAGACAGCATACGCAGAGCACACAAGGAGATGGACACACATGAATTATAAACAATTCCCTGATGTATTGCCTTTATGTTATTCAGGTATATATTTCATTTTCTCTCATTTGTTCTACTGTAAAACTTATCTGAATTATATAGATTTCTTATTGGCTGCTATCTGTTCTGCAAACTAATTTTGCTCACCACGGTGGCTAGTTTAAGGCATTGGCAAATTAAGAACATACCTGCCATCCAAAATTCAGGGGAGCACTGTCAGATGGTTAAATGTCAATGTGGTTCTTCTTAACCACTGTTTCCCCTAGGTACAGATCAACAAAGTGTACAAAATTAAATAGGCTGACATAAATTCAACAATAAAAAAAACAAAGAAAGTATCCAGAGCCCAAAGCACATAAATACAAAATAAAGTTAACATCTGTTCTCACTGGAGCAAAGACATAAGATTATAATCAATCAAAAAAGTAAGCCTTTAATTTTTTTCCAGAATTTCAGATAGTGTGGTTCAGTCCTAATGTTAAGAGGAAGAACATTCCATAAAGAAACTACAACTGCAAAAAAATAAACCACCTTCAAAAAAAATGAAATTTTCCAAAAGGAGGACTGAGAATTAGGTGATCGTGCACACAAGATGAAAACCAAACAGTATCTTAGAATCGGTATTTATCAAAAGCTCAGAAGTGAGACCATGTATAATCTGAAATAGTAAACAATGCGTTGAACAATATGCGTTCATCAACAGGTAGTAAATGTAATTTGATTGTGTAGCTAGAGATACTGGCGAATCTATTAAGTCTAAAAATTAATCTAACTATGGCATTTTGAATTAGTTGGAGCTTTCTTAAATATCTAGAACATAGGCTTAAGTACAAAACATTATAACAGTCCAAATGCGGAAGTATCAACATTTGGACCAGAAGTGAAAATGAATCCTTCACTAGTCACAGAAAGGGAAGGGATGATCTAGGAGAAGTTCCTGTGCTGTAGAAATAAAGTTTCTGCATTTGGTGAGAAATGAAGCCACCCTCAAATGGGAAAGCAATTCTAACTACTACAGCGTACAAACACCAATTCATAACAATTACAAAACTGCGCCTTACAAACAGTTCTCCCCTCCCAGGCACATAGAACACAAATATAAATGCACAGACAGAAACATTCACTAATGCAAACACACATAAAAACATATGCAAGATAAGCACATATCCATGCACTGATAAAAAAAAACTTGCCAGCCCACAAAGACACACAGACAGGGTCTGGAAAGAATTCCATAAGCTGTTCTGCATGCTTTCCCGACTTAGCAAAAATCTTTTTTGGTTTTACCTGCAGAGGAACACCGTCTATATATACTGTAACTTTTGCTTCTGTTCCAAACTCTGTCCAGCCCATATCCTTGAGGTTCACAATTCAAGCTTGGGCTAAGAACCACCCACCCCTCAAATCTCCCCAGAGCCTGGCCTCCCTGAGCTGTTTCTCCCTATACCCTGGCAGGAGAGGCACTTACCTCCTTATCTATCCCATCACTGATGCCTGACAAAGCAGGATGTGGTACAGAGATGACATGCTTATGACAACAAGGAGCAAGACAGCAGGTGGTAAAAAACCTCTCCTGCCTACAGAGGAGAGTACAAGTGGCTCAGGTAGACTTCCAGGAGCTCTGGGCAGCAGAAGGATGCTCAAGTCTGTACATCTTGAAGATGGTAATGGCCTCTTTTGTACTGGAATGGCTGCCAAAAAGACATTAACATGGTGGCCCTGTGATGCAGGGTTGGTATGCTAATCTTTTCTCTATCACTTCCCCACCTCAATCAGTATTAAATTTTCTCACAACCACATGGCTATGAGAACGTTAATGCAGTTCAGTGCATTGGGTTATGAGCTTATAAGCTTATTATCCCTCTTATCTAAGCTATTAGTGTGTGATTAATTTATTCTCAAATCACACAGCAGCAGCCAATTTTCTGGTGTACCATCAACTTAAGCAGTCAGTCTATACCTTTGGGCACCGAAAGGAGAAAACAGGAGACTGTGCAAGTCAGAGTCCTTTGGTTCAGTCTCCCCAAACCAGTTACCAGCTGCCTGTAAAATGCTTCACACTCAAAATGTGGGAAGCCTTTCCTCTCACTAGAAGAAAAAAAAAATTGGAATATTTGAAAAAAGTTTCAGTTGCCCACCCACTCTCAGCAGCCACAGCCTTAAGGCACTTTCAATCACCTACCCAGACACCACAACAGCAGTCTGGGTATCACATCCTGCCCCTAGCATTAACCTCTCAATTTCTCCTCTCCCCTTAGAATTAACCTCACGCAATCCCTCTTCCTTTCTACCCAGAGTAGCTTCTCTATTCCACCTTCCCACAAAAAGGTAAAATTATGTATCATACCTGATAATTTTCTTTCCATTAATCATAGCTGATCAATCCATAGACTGGTGGGTTGTGTCCATCTACCAGCAGGTGGAGATAGAGAGCAAACTTTTGCCTCCCTATATGTGGTCATGTGCTGCCGGAAACTCCTCAGTATGTCGATATCAAAGCTCCATCCGCAGGACTCAGCACTTAGAGAATTACACCCACGAAGGGACACTCTGCCCAGCTCACCACCGCCGAAACGGGGGAGGGGAATTAACCCAGCTCATCCCCACACAAGTGGGGGAGGGGAATCCGTCCAGCTCATCCCCGCGGAGCGGGGGAGGGACACCACACCCGCCGATGCGGGGGGATCTGGCTTATCCTGCAACCGCAACCGCGGGAGGAGCTGACTGACCCTAACACCGCCGAAGCGGGAGGGGTACAAAGCTGCCCTACAACCGCACGAAGCGGGAGGGAGTGCCGGCAGAATTTAAATCTCAATCCAGCCCCGTAAAACGGAGGGGAGAGGAATGCAGCAGCTCACTGTAACACAAACTCGTCTCAACTCTTGAAGAATCCAAGTGAAAGAAGAACTTGAACACGAAGTCCTCCTGAAGTAACTGAAGGCTAAACTTGAACCTAAAATTCAACCAGAATATAAACAGTACAGATATCTGGGAGGGGCTATGGATTGATCAGCTATGATTAATGGAAAGAAAATTATCAGGTATGATACATAATTTTACCTTCCATATCATCAAGCTGATCAATCCATAGACTGGTGGGATGTACCGAAGCAGTACTCACCCAGGGCGGGACATAGAAATCCCTGACCGCAACACTGAAGCTCCAAACCGGGCCTCCGCCCGAGCAGCCACAGTCAAGCGGTAATGCCTGGCAAAGGTATGGGCCGAAGCCCAAGTTGCCGCCTTGCAAATCTCTTCCAAGGAGACGGACCCTAAGCCTCTGCAATGGCTTCCTTGCCCATCTTGCCACTGTAGGCTTAGAAGCCTGCAGACCCTTACGAGAACCTGTAAACAGGACAAACAGATGATCCAATATCCGGAAATCATTGGTCACTTCCAAGTATCTGATGATGACTCGTCTCACATCCAGAAATTGAGAGCAGAGTATTCCTCTGGGTAGACCTCCCTACGAAAGGAAGGGAGACAGAGCTGCTGAATCACATGGAAGCGAAAAACAATCTTGGGCAGGAAGGAAGGCACTGTGCGAATAGTCACTCCTGCCTCAGTGAACTGCAGAAAAAGCTCTCGACATGAGAGCGCCTGGAGCTCGGAAACTCTTCTGGCTGAAGTGATAGCCACCAAAAAGACTGCTTTCAACGTCAGGTCTTTCAGAGATGCCCTCGACAAGGGTTCAAAAGGCGGCTTCTGCAATGCTCTTAGCACCAGGTTGAGATTCCACGCAGGCACCACTGAGTGCAGAGGAGGGCGCAGGTGATTAACTCCCTTGAGAAAGCGCACCACATCTGGCTGCGAAGCCAGGGAAGCACCCTTCAGGCGGCCCCTGAAGCAAGCCAGAGCCGCTACCTGAACTTTCAGGGAACTGAGCGACAGGCCTTTGTCCAGACCTTCTTGCAGGAACGCCAACACTGAAGAAATTGGAGCAGTGAAGGGAGAAAGTGAGCCTGCTTCACACCACGCTGCAAAGATATGCCAAACCCTGGCGTAAGCAGTAGAAGTAGAGCGCTTCCTCGCTCTCAGCATAGTGGCGATGACCTTGTCTGAGAAGCCCTTCTTTCTCAGACGCTCTGCCGCTCAATAGCCAGGCCGTAAGACCAAAGGGGGGGGGATCCTCCATCACCACGGGACCCTGATGTAACGGGCCCTGCTCCACTGGCAGCCGCAGAGGATCGCCGACTGAGAGCCTGATCAAGTCCGCATACCAGGGACGTCTGGGCCAATCCGGACCCACCAGGATTACCCTGCCGGGATGCTTTGCCACCCGGTCTAGCACCCTGCCCAACATGGGCCAGGGCGGGAACACATAGAGAAGCTCTTGTGTCGGCCACTGTTGGAGGAGAGCATCTACTCCCAGGGATCGAGGGTCCCGTCCTCTGCTGAAAAAGCGCGGCACTTGGCAATTGGCCGATGACGCCATCAGATCTAGGCTCGGCTGGCCCCAGCGCTTCGTGATGTCCAAGAACGCCTGAGCAGATAGCTGCCACTCTCTGGGCTCCAAGGTATGGCGACTGAGAAAGTCCGCCTTGACATTCATGACTCCGGCAATGTGGGCCGCTGACAGCTGTTCCAGGTTCGCTTCCGCCCACTGGCATAGATTCATGGCCTCCTTGGCTAGAGGGGCGCTCTTGGTACCTCCCTGGCGGTTGACATAGGCCACAGCCATGGCATTGTCCGACAGGACCCGTACAGGCTTCAACACCAGTACCGGGATGAACTCCAACAACACCAACCGAATGGCTCTGAGTTCCAGGAGGTTGATAGACCACTTGCCTCTGCAGGAGACCAGAGCCCCTGCGCTGTCCTTCCCAAGCAGTGGGCTCCCCAGCCCATCAAAGAGGCGTCTGTCGTGACGACAATCCACTCCGGGGTCACCAGAGGCATTCCTGCAGACAACTTGTCTGTCTGCGTCCACCAGCTCAGCGCCTTGAGCACTGCTGGGTCCAAGGGAAGGCGCACAGCATAATCCTCCGACATCGGAGTCCAGCGCAGCAGCAGAGATTGTTGTAGTGGTCTCATATGAGCCCTGGCCCAGGGCACTACTTCCATCGTGGCCGTCATAGAGCCCAACAGCTGCACGTAGTCCCAAGCCCGAATAGGGGAGGCTACTAGGAACTAGTCCACCTGAGCCTGAAGCTTGACAATCCGATTGTCTGGCAGGAACACTCTGCCCACTTGGGTGTCGAATCGAACTCCCAGATACTCCAGGGACTGAGTCGGGCGCAGCTGGCTTTACTCCCAGTTGATGATCCACCCCAGGGAGCTCAAAAGAGCAACCACCCGGTTCACAGCTTTGCCGCACTCTGCATAAGAGGGGGCTTGGATCAACCAGTCGTCCAGATAAGGATGGACTTGAACTCCTTCCTTCCTCAGGAAGGCCGCGATGACCACCATTACTTTGGAGAAGGTCCGCGGAGCAGTAGCCAACCCGAACGGGAGGGCTCTGAACTGGAAGTGTCGGCCCAGTACTGCAAAACGCAGAAAGCGTTGATGAGGAGGCCAGATGGGAATATGCAAGTACGCTTCCTTGATGTCCAAGGATGCCAGGAACTCTCCTGCCTTCACTGCCGCTATAACAGAGCGGAGGGTCTCCATGCGAAAGTACCGAACTTTCAAGGCCCAATTGACCCCTTTGAGGTCGAGGATAGGCCGTACAGAACCTCCTTTCTTTGGTATCACAAAGAAAAAGGAGTAACATCCCTTGCCAAGCTGATTTTCTGGCACCGGAACGACCGCCCCCAGGCGGATCAGATTGTTCAAGGTCTGCTGCACTACCACAGCTTGACCGGAGACTTGCAGGGAGAGAGTACAAACCCGTCTTTTAAGGGTCGGCAGAACTCTAGCTTGTAGCCGTCTCTGATGACTTCCAGCACCCAAGCGTCTGAAGTTATTGTGGTCCACTCGCCCATAAACGAGGACAGCCGTCCTCCAATCTGTACTGGGGCATGGACCAAGGCCCCGTCATTGGGTACGAGACCCTGGGGGAGGACCAGAGGGGACACCTCCGGGACGGCGGTCTCTGCGAAAGGAATGCTGCTTGGGGGAGAAGTTCCTCTTGAAGGAAGAGTAGGCAGAGGAGCCCGACCTGCCCGGGCGGTACCGACGGGCTTCCTGAAACCGTCCTCTGGAGGTACCAGGGCGAGTACTAGCCCGAGCCCTGACCTCTGGTAACTTCTTGCCCTTAGACGTGCTGAGATCGGTCACGATTTTGTCCAGCTCAACCCCAAAGAGCAGCTTGCCTTTAAAAGGCAATCTAGCCAGGCGGGATTTAGAGGCGTGGTCAGCAGACCAATGTTTCAGCCAAAGCCACCGCCGCGCAGAGATTGTCTGAGCCATGCCTTTCGCTGAGGCCCTCAAGACATCATACAGCAAGTCTGCCAAATAGGCTAAGCCCGATTCCAGGGCCGGCCAATCAGCCCTCAAGGAAAGATCCGAGGGGAAAGCCCGCTGCACCATAGTCAGGCACGCCCTGGCCACATAGGAGCCGCAAATTGAGGCCTGCAAACTTAAAGCAGCTGCCTCAAAGGACGACCTTAAGGCCGCCTCCAATCTTCTGTCTTGGGCGTCCTTTAGGGCCGTGCCACCTTCCACCGGCAACGCCGTTTTCTTAGTCACCGCAGTGATTAAAGAATCCACGGTAGGCCACAGAGAGGCCTCACGTTCACTTTCAGCCAAAGGATAGAGGCGGGACATAGCCCTAGCCACTTTAAGGCTCGCTTCCGGGACATCCCATTGAGCCGCAATTAAGGTGTGCATGGCATCATGCACGTGGAAGGTTCTAGGCGGGCGCTTCGTCCCCAGCATAATGGCAGAGCCAACAGGGGCTGAGGGAGAGACGTCCTCCGGAGAGGAAATCTTCAAAGTGTCCATGGCCTGCACCAACAGGTTGGACAAATCCTCTGAGCTAAAAAGCCGCGCTGCAGAGGGGTCATCCGCTCCATCCGAGCGGGGATCCGTCTCCTCCAAGGAATCCGCAAAGGACCGTTGGGAGACCTCAGATACGCTGCCCTCATCTACATCGGAGGAGACAAAGTCCTCCAAGGCCTGGGAATCAACCTGAAGGCGTTTACCTCTGGGAACCTCAACCTCTTTACCAGACGAGGGAGCAGGGGCAGCGTTTTGCATAAGGAAGGCCTGATGCAGCAGCAAAACAAACTCGGGGGAGAAACCCCCCAGACTGTGTACTTCCGCAGCCTGGGCAACCGCCCTAGATGCACCCTCAACCGGCGCTCGCAAGAGCGGGGGAGAGACATGCTGCGCATCCAAAATGGCGTCCGGCGCGACACTCCGCGAAGGAGCCGCGCGGGAAGAACGGCGCTTAACTTTAGCCGCTTTTGTGCCGTCGCCCAAATTAAGGGCGTTCATGGCATTAATGTCTCCAACCTCAAGGGCGGCCCAAGAAGAAGCCATCCGAGCCGCGTGGCCGGCCAAGATGGCGGAGGCGAGGAGCGGGGGATGGGCGTTTATGGCAGGAAAAACCGCCACGCCGGAGGAAGGACCGGGACATTCATCGGTCACGAAAGTGTCACCCAACAAGAGCGAATCAGGCTTTAAGACCCCCGCATCCCCTCTAGAAGCGCTCAAGCGATCCGGGGAGCGACTCTTTGCGCCCTCGCCCTCCGACGCCATATGCCACGAGGAGAAGAATCGGGGAACCCCCTGCCCGCTATAAAAGGTAAAAATTACCTGCTTGCCGCTCCGAGCTGTAACGACCTGGTGTCCCAGTGAGTAGCTGCAATAAACGTTTAAATAAACGTCGAAATAAACGCCTTTAAGGACGTTCAAAATTTTTATTTTTTTTTTTAACGGAGCCAGCGGGAGGGGGGAGAAAAGGAGGGACCTGGCACCACCAGGTTTGCACTTGCTCAAAAGAGCCCTCAACCCCAGGCACTCAACAAAACCTAAGAATTAGGCTTGGAGGCCTAGCCAGAGCTGCTGCTGTGTGTGACCACCACCTGCTGAGATAGAGCACATACTGAGGAGTTTCCGGCAGCACATGACCACATATAGGGAGGCAAAAGTTTGCTCTCTATCTCCACCTGCTGGTAGATGGACACAACCCACCAGTCTATGGATTGATCAGCTTGATGATATGGAACAGATTTTACAATTTTAGATTGATCCTATGAAAAGAGCTGCAGGAGAACCTCCTCCTCAGTAACGATGCTCCTTATAGGCTACTTATGCTGCTCTAAACCTCCTCCTGATTAAGAAGGCTCCATGTGGGCTGCCTTTCCAGGCTAGACACCTTCCAAGTCTCTCACAGCAAGCCTCTTCCCCTGCACACATACACCCTCCAACCTCCCCACACTATTTGAGCTGCATAGTTGCATATACCCCCTCCTGTGTCAAACACCCCCCTCCCCCTCCAGCTGTCTCTCCATAAATCTCTCCAGCTCTCTCTCTCTTTCACCTGCAGATACCCCCTCCTGCACAAAGACACTTGGCTCTCCTCCTCCTTGTGGGGGACTCACATTCAGCCCTCTCCCCGGCACACACCACCCAGCACGCTCACTTTCCCCTCCATCCTGGAACTCCAGCCCAATGAGGACTGCAAGTGGAAGAAGAGTGACTGCATCCTCCTCCTCCAATGCTTTGGAATGGAATGCAAAATTTGAACTATGCAGCTCAAATTTTGAATTTAGCACCAGGTGGCAGAAATGATGGCTGTGGCCAGACGTGCAGCCACTCTTTCCTTCCACTTGTAATCAGTGGCAAAGTGAATGGTGGAGAGCATGCTGCTGATGCTCCCTGCAGCTTCAACCAAGCTGCCCCCTGTCATTTGTTCTGCGGACAAAACCTATGCACCAGGTCCATTTTATTTTAGTCACCATGGCAACCTGGGGTTTGTTAAGACCTGACTGAACAAACAAGCTTTTTCCAATTGGAACGTGGATACAAAGCCACAGGTGGGTAGAATCAAAAACATCAGGAAACATTTTTCCAAGGAAAGGAAGTGTAGTGGATACCTGGAATGCCCTCCCGAAAGAGGTGGTGGAAGCAAAAACACTGCTGGAATTCAAAAGGAATGGGTATATATATTGTGGATCCCTAAAAGGCAAGAGGATGTAAACCAAGCATGAAGTATAATGATTTTTGCACTTCTAAGACATCATTGGGAAAGTACATGTACTGCACGGCAGACACAACCCCAACAACCTGCCTGGGCAGACTCAATGGGTCATGTTGATCTTCCTCTACAGTCTATTACTGTAGTGTAAACTCATAGGGACTATTTATTTCCAAGAAGATATTGGTTTACTGTTTTCTTTTAAAAATATAGCATGGTCCAAGAAAAGAGCACAGAAATTTTGTTTCTAAAAGAGCAAGACACTCTTCTCCGTGCAAACAGTATGTCACCCAATCCCAGTAAAGGCACTGAACAGAGACCTACAAATTAATTTTTGAACCACCTAAATAAATATTAAAATTGAAAGGTTAAACTTTTTATGAAAATACACTTCTGTGAAGGATATGTCATTTCTATTTGAGATCTGAAGTTTACAGTATTTTGTGCTACATTCAAGCACTGACTCACAATTTTTGTTTATGAGGAAAATTCTGGATGAGGAGAGCACTGTATGCTTGGTTTGTTTTAAGTGAAAACTGAATTCACATCTGGTTTCTGTTTACACATTTTCAGAAGCTTTTCAAGGCCAGGATGTATGATGCATTTCTGCATTGAATAAGGTGAATTTTAAGCACCTAATTTCAAAAGTACACATGTACATGTTTCAGCCTTAGAAAACAGCTGATTTTTAAATATAAAGTACTAAAGTGCAATGTGTTTGAAGATCAACTAATTATAAGTACACTTTACACTGTCAAACAGAATAATGTTTTTAATGTTTCTTTGACAAATGACACCCCCCCCCCCCCAAAAAAAAAAAAAAGAAACCTGCATTAGAAGCACACCTGCCATACATGGACATTTTAGAAACAAACATGCAGGTAGCTTCCAACTCCCCTCCCCTCTTATGCCCTTTTTTAGCTCTATTTTAACAAACAAAAACATAGTACAACATACTTTGAAAATTCAGTTTTGCAGACTCAGTTTCCTCACACTACAAAGCGTCAAATATCAAAAACAAAGTGCCCAATAAAGTCATCGTCTGTTTTGGATATGCTGTTTAAAAAAAAAAAAGGCCTCTGCAAGATACAGTTGGGCTGAGTGAAAGGGCTTTTCATCTCTTCTGGTTCCATCTCTTCCACAGGCATTTATTGTCAAGGTTTTATTAAAAATTTGATATTTTCCGTTGGGGATTTACTTTTGAATCTTATTATTTCCCCCTCAGAAAGCATTCTGAAATCGCTTCCTTCAGCGATTTTCCACATTCAACTGTTTATAACAAACACCTCTCTTCATTCCTCCTGTCCTGTACTTAGGAGCCAACTTTTCAAAATGATTGGGGTGGGGGGATGCTAAACCCAATGAAAATGTACCCCTCCCTGGTCACACACAAGGATTTTGCTCAATATTGGGGGCACCCACACACAACCCACAGAGCTGGCTCCTATGGCTTAAGTAAGCATTGTCTTTTTCTTACAAGTGCAAAAAAAAAAGCCATAAGGGGCCCCTTAATTAGCTTTCCACCAAGGTCTCCAATAACATTTTTCATATTTGTCTGCTAAACGTATAGCCACTGCAAGCACCAGCATAAAGCAGACAGCCTGACTTTCTATGTTTCTCTGTTTACTTCACTTTCCAGCCTAACACATAACAGCAGGAAGGTGTTAGAAGCAGCATTCCTGTTACTAGTTTTGCTAATGGCTCTGTTTTCAAGAAACATCATCAGCAGTGATTAATCCACCTTCATTAGCAAAGCAATTTAAGCAGCTATCCTTCTCACCTTGCACAGACACCTCAACCTGATACTAAAGATCTAACAACCCCCAAGGCTGACATCTTACCTCTCTCCTCAATTACATTAGCACCAGATGAATTAAAGGAGAAAACTGCTTAGCAAATCTGATCTCTGACCATACTGCATGCTATAGAAAAGACCAACTTCCATTAGCGGGGGAGGGGGGGTTATAAGAAGGGCATTCTTACAGAGCTGGTTAGCTATTTTAAGGGAAAACTGATCTGACATTGGATAGATAAATTTAACAGTACCACTTACTGGCTACCAGAAAAACACACCTGTATCATACATACTCCTAAAGAAACCAAGGTCTGTGATTCTCAACCAGAGGAATGCCACTGTAAAGCAGAATAAAATGAGGAAAAATCTTGAGTAGCTAAGAAAAAAAGATTCTTGGGACCCCTAGGAGAGGGAAGCTGCTGGCACAAAAGAAAAAAAAATCCATGCATAATTTTAACACTTATGTACTCTTTGAAGCTGTACATATTCATTAAGTTTATTTACTGCCTTTTTTTGAAGAAATTCGCCCATGGTGGTTTATAATAAGAATAAGCTTAACATAGGCAATAGACACAACTATAAAAAAAAATATTCAAACGGTACACATTTCACCAGATTCTGTATAAATCGCCCAAAGTCAGGTGTGGATGTCAGATCTGCACAAATTGTCTAATTAGATGTTAATTACTAATTGGCAGTCAGTAGTTACACATGGATCTGCATAACTTATTTCACAAAACTTCGAAGGGGGGGGGGGGGTTCCTAGGATTTCAGCACATGTTTATAGAGACAATCTGCACACCTGACAGTAGTTGGGCACAAGTATTTACACCAGCCTTTGGCTGACATAAGTGCTCACAACCACAGTTAGGCAGGAAATTGAGTGCTAAACTAGTGTTCTATAAAGAGTTCCATGCAAAACTGCTTTTATACAATTTGTGATTACTGCACATCATCCCAGAATCTAACTTACAATGTCAACAAAACTCACATTAAAACATCTTAATAGACAGCACAGAGGTGACGTGGAGGTGAACACAGACAGATAGGAGGGTGACTAACAATTCTTATCTAAGGAAAAATTACATGGAGTCAGAAAAAAAATGCATGAAAATAATCTCAGCGAGAGCAGAAGTGGATAAAGTTTTGCTACAGTATACAAATCACCAAAGCAAGCCTATGAATCAAGAAACATCCTCTTTGCTCCGCCTGCAAACACCCTTTTTTTTTATATATGTACAAATTGCTTTAAATCAGTTATTTTAACAAACTTGAACTTTTATGCTTTCTTATAAACCACCTCAAAAACACACAGTCTAATGAAGGCTTTTACCTAAGTAACCAATATGCTAACATTGTCCCTACAGCTAAACAACATCAGTCATATGAAAAGAATACAGTAATAAGAGTGTCTGGATTATAATAAGCTTCATAAATAGGATATTTTTTATTATTATTTTTTTTTAATATGACAACCTCAGGACTCAACTTGGTGCCAACAAATTGTTAGCAAATTGTTCCAAGAATGGAGTCTTTTTTTTTTTTTTTTTAATTTCATGAAGCACAATTTTTTTTAGAGCCATTTTATAAACCTACAAATGCTACATCAAAAAAGAAAAATACATTTTGTATTAAAAAGGTGCACATTATTTGCAGAACATTATGATACATTTTACACAATTAACCAACATCTTTGCACACTGTACTTGGAAGCAGCAATTTTACTTGCAAAATGGTTTTCCATCATGACACTCAAGTAATAATCAAAGGAGCCTTGACAACTTAGGGGGTAATCCTATAAAGATCACTAAGCACAAATGTTACAGCAACAATTCCTTGTGGAAGAGTGGCCAAGTGGTTAATGCACCGGGTTTGGATCCTGACATCCTGAGTTCAATTACCGCTGCGGCTCCTTGTGACCTTGGGCAAGTCACTTAGGGGTCCTTTTACTAAGGTGCACCGAAAAATGACCTACGTTGGTTTAGATGCATGTATTGGAGGAGCGCAAGTCCATTTTTCAGCACACCTTCAAAAAAATAGGCCTTTTTTCTTTCTTTGGCCGAAAATGGACACGCGGCAAAATAAAAACTAGCACGTGTGCATTTTGGACCTGAGACCTTTCCACCACCCACTGACCTAGTGGTAAAGTCTCACGCATTAACCAGGCGGTAATGGTCTACGCGTGTACAATGCCAATTACCACCCAGTTAGCGCTGTGCATGGATGCAGGTAAAAAATGAAATTACCGCCCGGGCCACGCAATAGCCAGGCAGTTCAAAATTGGCACGTGTAGGATGCGCGTACGCGGCTTAGTAAAAGGGCCCCTTAACCGTCCATTGCCTCAGGTACAAAACTTAGACTGTGAGCCCTCTAGAGAGAAATAGAAGTACTTGCACATGTGTGATTGTTCTCTGCCTTAAACACTTATGTGTTGCTCTCAGTATTGTATAACCTTAGCACGTAAGTGATGGGCATGCCTGTGAGCCGCCTACGTTCCTCCCACATCCACACCCCCTAGCAGTTACACTCTAAAAGAATAGAATTACGGCATGTATCTGCAAATTAGTGGCATTAGCACCTAACTTATAAAGTTACATGTGTGACTCTATTTTATAACCTGCACATGCAATTTTGCACACCAAGCAAAAAATTGTGAGCACATTATAGAATGAGTTTAGTGGATTAGCCCAGGGACACAATGCCTTCCACCACTAGGCCACCAGTTCCAATTAAACGTGTCAGTAGTGAATAAAATTGCTATACATTTAAAAAGGTTTGCTTTTAGTAGCCTACGACTATGTGGAAGGATTAACAGGCCTCAGCCCAGTTCCCAATTGTAGGCACATCAAAGGTTGCTATCTTTATAGGTATCCTATTAGGCAATGGCAGTCTCAGCTGAAAGAAATCTACTCTTTACAAGCTATTTCCAAAATCTGGTCCTCCAGCACCCATACAGAATACATCTGTAAATCTAATCGTCCATGTCCTAAAAGCAAGACTTGTTAGGTGCACACAAAGCTCACAATTGTGAAGCCCCTGCTTTAAAGAAAAAAAGAAAACATGGAAGTAGCAGCAGCCATTCCAGAATTCTTTTATGGATAAACAAAGGAAGTCAGCTTTCATTTACTGCTTGTATTTCACCATTCACGCACACTAAATCCATTAGAAAGGGAAAATAATGTAGGCGTACAAAAAGCTATTTAATAAAATGGAGCCGTGGATATTCATGCCAGAAGTATCTACTGAAATGCTGGTTCCTGTAAAACAGTCAATCAGTGGTGTACAAGAAATCTCATTCTTTCATCAGAATATCACACCTTCTCTAAACCCCTTCTCAATGACAGTGAACACTACTCCTTATCCCGATCGATGAAAGTATGTGATACTTTACTAAATCTCAGATGTAGGTGAAAACATATTTACTGATAAGTGCCATGAAACTGGGGCAGACTGACAGTACTCTAGGCCCCCAGGCAGTAAGGGTCATTGGGGCCCCAGGCACTGCCCACACCACCACCCCGCTCCCACACTAGTATGCCCTCCCTGATCCTACCTTGAAGGGCCCTGGTGGTCTAATGGCCTCTCACTGCCACTGCTCTGCCCAGCATCATCACTGTGTTTTCAAAACAGCTGCTAAGATTTCCTGTGGTAGTCTTGCGGGTCTCGGCAGAGAAGTCTCAATAGCCATTTTGAAAATGCAATGGCACTGGGCTGAGTAGCAGCAGCAGGCAGGAAAGAGTGGTGTTCTTTCCTGTCCCCAAAGAGGCCACTGGACCACCAGGGCCCTGCAAGGTGTTTTTGACAGGATGTCAACACAGAAAATGTTCTCCTTAATATGTTTGCTTTTTGGCCACCGTTGCTGTTTGACTTTTTATATTTTTAATTCTTTAGGTTCTCTTCTGATTTTTTTTTCCCTTTATGTTTTGTTCTTTTTAACATCAGGTACCGTTGTACTGGTTCCTGGGATTTTTCCACTCTGTTTTATTCCATGTTGAGATATCCACAGATCTATCAGGCCTTAGTGTTGCAAAAAGCGGACTAAAGATGTCAACTGATAGGGCTGTTTTGTCCAGATCAGAGTCAAGATCTCCCTCCAGATGTTGCATGAGGATCCCAGTAAGAGATGGAATGTTGCTGCTAATTGGGTTTCTGCCAGGTACTACAGACCTGGCTTGGCTACTGTTTGGAAAACAGGATACTGGGCTAGATGGACCATTGGTCTGACCGGGCATGGCTACTCTTAAGTTTTGCATAAAAAAAAGTTATAAGACCATTTCCTCACTGTACTTTTCTGTTACTGTAGTTCTATTATATAAAACTATATAGAGATAAATCACTTAAATCAATCAATTCTATGGTCTTTATGGCCCCAGTCCTTTACAATAAATCACATATATAATTTAAAAATATGCATGCTTTAAGCACCTCCATGCACTGGCTTTAAATAGAAGAGATCTGGATTTTTTTTTCCAAGTTAATATCAAATTTAAAATAATAAAATGGAAGAGATGAAGGACCAAAATTAAACTATAATAGAAGCAACTGCACTTGCACAACTACAAAATTTTTGCAGATCACTACCTTTTCTTTGGACCAGTGAATTCTTACTGAATGTTACAAAAACCTAAATTCAAGTCAGGAATTTATTAATAGATCTGCCGTGCTAGAACTGGTCTTACAAACTGCTGACTCAATCAGGATGAGGAAGGAGATAAAAAGGAACTCCCTTTATAAGAGGACCAAGGTCTCAACACAACAGCTACTAATAAGTACAAAACCAGCATCCTACACAGATAGGCAACTGGCACTGAATAAGAGCAGATGTCTTAACCTAGGTGCCCACATTTACATGCATTATATGCGTTATTATTATTTAGAACACTTACATAGTGCATACCTTCAAGGGGGCATACACAGGAGTGGAGCATGGACAGAGCATAACTTACAATATACTTTGTTATGTGCATCCCTGCCACAATTAGGCACCCACATTTACACTAGCTCTGTAGCTACTACAGTAGCGTAGCCAGAGATCTCAATTTCTGTGTGGGCCTAGAGGTGGACTGGGCAAGCACAGCCCTCACATTTTCTCTCCACCCACTACACTAACCCCCCCCCCCCCCCCCCCCAAGTGGTTTAAAAACAAATACTGTGGCTGGCGGAGATCCCAAAGCCCCGCCAGTTGAAAGCCCCTCCCCCCCAGAACTGTCTCACACCTGGGGCAATCAGCAGCACATCTCCAGCCGATGACCATCTGCACAAGCTCAGTTCATGGGTTTCAAGTAGTTGGGGGGCCCTCCAGAGGCGTGAAACTTGTATGCGCTGCCACTGGGTGAACCTGAACAGAAACTAGCTCACCCATGCCTACACCACTGGACTGATGTAACTGCAGGCACCTACATGTTAGGTACCCCAATACAAAGTTATGCTAATATTCGGTAACAGAACAGACGTGCCTAGCTTCCATTTTAAACAGGCACCTACCATGTGGCTTATGGGACTAAACAGCGGCACCCTGTTATAGAATTGCCCTGTAAGAGTGCAGCAAACTAGCAGAAACTAGTTTCTACAAATATTTTATTTACTGTTATCATACACCTATCAGTTCCAGGTCTATAAAAATAGAAACCGAGTCCCCTATAGAAAAGAACTGATATACTAGTATTAGTATATCTACAGACATAAATCCAATGTTGAGCTGGTGGAATAGCTAAACTTGTTTACTCTCTAGCACACTCAAATCTACTAAAGATAATACAGGAAATCTTCTCCCCTCAACCTTCCAAATTAGAATCTGACTGACTTTCATATTGGAATCTGGCAGGTTTTCAGAAACAAGATGTACCACGAGGTTGGCCCCAAGTGTACTACATGCCTGGAGAGAGATAGGTCAGCTAGATCTAGCCCCATGTGTGGCACAACAATTTCCATACATAAATCGTGACAGATTAGTTTTGCTCACCACGCCTAAACTTGACACGGTTTTATTTTACCCCAAACAAACCACGTTACCCTTGCCTGTCAGTTCAACCGGCCTGGGTTCCGAACAGCTGATGTCAGGTTTCCTGCACGCGCCTGGCATCAGTGCGGCATCGCAGCAGCCCAGGACTCTGAAAACACCAATGTTCTGATCGGAACCATCAAAAACCATTACAAAGATTAGGGGAAAAGGCTGTGGGCTCAGCAGGGTGAACACCAGAGAATATATACCGAGCAGATGCTGCTGGGCAGCGTCATTTGGAAGCTGGCAGCACGTTGTAAACATGTCGATCTGAATGCCAGGTTCACTCACCCCGCCGGGCTGCCCGGCGATTACTTACGGTCAAAAGGAGTCCAAGCATCGCTGCTTTCTTTCCGCCAGCGTTTGAAGTCAGCAGGGCTGAGCGGCGGTAGCCGGCACCGACGCCAGAGGAACCCATGTCCGAGTCAAAAGCTGCTAAAAAGCGGGAGCCGCCGCACACGGGGATGGAGACCGGGCGAGCCCGCTGCCATGGAACAAAAGCCCATGGAAAGAAACAAGAGGGGCGCTCAGAGGCAACCCCGTTCAGAGCGGGTCGGCGGCAGCGTCTCCGGGTGTAGGATTGAGGACAAGGACTCTGCCCGGGGCCATGCTGAAAGTGAGGCGCAGGAGGACAGATGCGCGTCCCCGCCGATTCCGCGCCTATAAAACAGAAACCGGGCGGAGCAGGTAAGAAAAGAGCACCGGAGGCGGAGAGGAGGAAATAAGGGCGGGGCTTGTGCGTAACGTCACAAAGGAGGAGGAACGAACTCCCCCCACCCCGCGTTCGGACTGTCTGGGGGAGTGCAGCAGCCTGCTGGTAACCGACCTCGTATGACCCGGCATCTTGCTTCAATACAGTTATGCCACAGAGTAGGCGGGTGGCTTCTAACGGCAAAGGATGAGAGTATGGTATTGGTACAGAGCGACTGTATAAATCTGTCAAAGTGGGGCTTGCTAGCCTGTATGTGTGTACATAAAGTAATATGAAGTTTATTAACCGCCTCTAGGTAGGGATTCATCTCTAAAGCATTTACAACTGGTGAAATAAATTAATTGTACTTGGAAATGTTATCTCTCTTCTTTACAAAGTAGAAGAGCCAGCTCTGTGGGTGATGAACACCCCCAGTATTCAGCAAGATTCTTCAATTTGTGTCTAGGAAGGGGTAGTTGATATTTGGCGCCTAAGTGCTTGACAATATGGGTTTTTTTTTTTGTGTTTTTTTTTTTTTTGGGGGGGGGGGGGGGTTATTTTATTTATCAAAGGTCACTTTATTGAGCCAGCAAGAACAAACATATACACAGCGTCTAACCACAATATAGTGCTCGGTTCCAGAACAGCAAACAAAATACAAACCTTTGAGTGATAAATACAGAGTAGACACTGAAAAGGTCTGAAGAAAGCATCCCCTGCTCCAAACTCAAATATTTACTAGCCTTGTCCAGATGATTTCTAACCAATTACTTGCTTTTTGACTGCTTCTACAACTAGAGAAAAGAGAGGACAAAATTATGCTAGGAGAGCAGACTGCAGAGCATTGCAGAGTCTGTCCTGAGCAGGAGCAGTGCCTTCAGGGAGTAAACAGGGACACTTTTTTTCATACCAAGCAACCTGCATTACAATTTAAAGCGCAAGGGTATTCAGCCAATCAGATTGTTCCAGTGCTGGCATGTTTCCAGCCTGGAATTCTCATGCTATCTAGAGTGAACACTGAGTGAAAGATTTATTATAAAGCACTTACAACACTAAAAATAAAAAAAATGCTATACAACAATAGGTGAAATAGCAGGTGTGTCTAAGATTGTTGTTGAGCTCGCCAGTGCTGATGGACAAGCTTGTATGAGACACACTACGTTTTGCTGCAGCAGAGTTTTACTAACTTTAAAGAAGTCCCAGAGGTGATAATGTGCCACCTTTCACTCATGAAAAAAACTAGCATAGGAGACACAAAATAATAAGTGTAAAAATACTTTATTGGATTTATACCCCACAATCATCTGAGTCAAGAGTAGCTTGCATAACATTAAACGGATATATAAATACAGGTCAAGGGTACATGATAAGGCAGTGAGCAGGTAGACTTGTGGATACAAGATTAGGGAAGGAGACCTAGTAGAGGTCTCCTTGGTATTAGTTAACAGAACTAGGGTAGGAGAAAGGAGGACAGATCATGTTGTGATTATCAGAGATGCCTTGCAGCTCAGATCTAAGTCACATCTATCAACAGGAATTTCGTGTATAAAAATGTTTGCAGGACTATAGTTTCAATTTTTTACAAAAGCTTTCATAGGTGATATTGTGTCATATGTCTTTAAGCAATCCATTCCACCATTTGGCAGCATTATATGGAAAGCTGGTGGTATGGGCTGATTTGAAGACCACCCCTTTGCAGCTGGGGAAGTGATCAATTAGGTGGTCTTTCAGCTTCTCCTTGAGATGTGGTAGCAATAGCTCTACTAATGACATCATATAGCTTGGTGTAGAGCCATGTACAAATTTTGAAAACTGCTCTCGTTCTTCTTGGTAGGCAGTGCAGGGACTGCAGCAGTGGTGTAGCATGGTTGTATCTGGATATGCCGCAGTAGTTTGTACTGTTTGTAGCTTTACATAAGAACATAAGTATTGCCATACTGGGACAGAACAAAGGTCCATCAAGCCCAGTATCCTGTTTCCAACAGTAGCCAATTCAGGTTACAAGTACCTGGCAAGATCCCAAAACAGTACAAAACATCTTATGTTGCTTATCCTAGAAATAAGCAGTGGATTTTCCCCAAATCCATTTTAATAATAGCTTATAGACTTTTCTTTTAGAAAGCTATCCAAACCTTCTTTTAATCCTTGCTAAGCTAACTGCTTTTACTACATTCTCTGGCAACAAATTCCAGAGTTTAATTACACATCGAATGAAGAAATATTTTCTCTGATTCGTTTTAAATTTACTACTTTGTAGCGTCATTGGGTGCCCCCTAGTCCTAGTATTTTTGAAAAGAGTAAGCAAGCGATTCATGTCTTGTTGGGCAGACTGGATGGACCGTACAGGTCTTTATCTGCCGTCATGTACTATGTTACCATGTTACTATGTTACCAGTTCCACTCTACTCATTATTTTATAGATCTCTATTATATCTCCCCTCAGCTGTCTTTTCTCCAAGCTGAAGAGCCCTAGCTGCTTTAGCCTTTCTTCATAGGGAAGTCATCCCATCTCCTTTATTATTTTTGTCACTCTTCTCAGTACCTTTTTTAATTCCACTATATCTTTCTTGAGATGCAATGACCAGAATTGCACACAATATTCGAGGTGGGGTTGCACCATGGAGAGATACAAAGGCATCATAACAGCCTCATTTTTACTTTCCATTCCTTCCCAATAATACTTAACATTCTATTTGCTTTTTTAGCTGCCACCACACATTGAGCAGAGGGTTTCAAAGTACCATCAATGATGACACCTAGATTCTTTTCTTGGTCAGTGACTCCTAACGTGGAGCCTTGCATGGCGTAGCTATAGTTCGGGTTCCTCTTTCCCACATGCATCACTTTGCACTTGCTCACATTGAATGTCATCTGCCATTTGGACACCCAGGGCCAGATGCATCAACCAAATGTAAAAAATTCAAAAACGTTAAACTCCCTAACGAATTTGAAAAAACGAAGCATGCACCAAAAAAACAAGTCGCACCTATTCGGTGCGGTATTGAAAAGTACAATGTATCAAAAATTCGTAATCCCCGTCGGTAATCATCCCCTAAATCATGCGCAGAGCAGCCAAGCGTTATGCTGGCTGCTCTGCACATGCCACAAACGTCAGAACAACAACAAAAAAAAACCACAAACACGTGGCTCCCCGCTCCTCCCTGCATCACTACAAAACTAAACATACCTCAAAAAAGGATTGGGAGGGGGCAAAGGCGCTCGTCAGAAGCGTCCTGTATGGATGGCCTTGACCCCCCCCCCTGAGATCGCCGCTGTTCCCTGCTTCCGCCCTTTACTAAATTAAAAACTGAAAATAAAAATCTAAACTTTTGCAGCGCCGGGCCCCCCCCCCTCCCTCGAGCTTCTTCTTTCCCAACACTGCCCCGCCCCATGAGTTCATCGCCGCCGTTCCCCCCCTCCAACGGACCCCCCCCCTCCGCTTTACTGGCCGTGCAGCGCCTCTTACCTGTGTGTGAAGGCGCTGCACGGGATGAAACAACGGATCGTCGATCACTTCTGCCTTCACTGACGTCTCTCTCCTTCTTCCTGTGCCCGCCCTCCTCTGACATTTAGGTGGTAACCACTCATTTTCAGCAGTGATAACTGGTTAAGTGCTGCTGAAAATTTGAGCCTGCCATGAGTGGGAAAGCGCGGGGTACAAATGTAACAAAAAAACCCGATTTAATTGGTCAGTGGATATCTCTGGCCAGTTAAATCGTTTTGAATATTGATCAGTTGGTGAAACTGAGTCTAAGGTACTGAGCCCTAGTCAATTTTCAAAGAGGCTAATTTTAAAAGCATAACTCTCAGAGGGGTCCTTTTACCAGTGGCGTAGCTATGGGTGGGCATGGGCTCACCCATTCTTGAATTCTTGATTCAGGTCCACCCTGTCTGCCCCACAAAAAAAAATTAATCTGCAGCCACCTCGCTTTCCTGTTTCCCACCCCTGGATCCGGCATTTGCCCCCACCTTCCTCCCCCCCCCCCCCCCCGATCTACCTCAGCGTCTTCACTGGTGGCAGCAGTAACACACCTCTGCTGATGCTTGTGGCCAGCCCCACAGGCTTCCCTCTGTTGCAGCCTGCCCTCACTGACGTCTCTTCCTGTTTCCTCTCTGGTGTAAGTAACAGATGTATATCGCTGCTGGTGAAGGGGCAAATGCCAGATCTGGGGGCAGAGGGGAGAGAGGAAATTTTGGAAGGCTCATTCATTTTAACTGTGGGTCCACTAAAATGAGAGGTCTGGCTACATCACTGCCTTTTACTAAGCTGCAGTAAACAGTGGCTCTTACGTGGGTTTTTCCTGAGTGCTAAGACCATTTTTTACCACAGATGGAAAATGGCCGATTTTATATTTTTTCCCATTATTTATTTATTTATTGCATTTGTATCCCACATTATCCACCTCTTTGCAGGCTCAATGTGGCTTACAATTCATCATGGGTACTGGAAATAGAAGAGAATATACATGTGCTTTTACAGCGGGTTATGTGTTACATGGTGGTGAAATACATGACAGTGTTAAAGCAAAAGACATAAGACAATTCTGGAAGTTTTAGAGATTGTACAGTTACACATGTTGATTTTTGTGATATGTCTTGTCGAAGAGAGAGGTTTTCAGTAGTTTGCGGAAATTGGTCAGTTCATAGACCGTTTTCAGGTTACGTGGCAACGCGTTCCATAGCTGCGTGCTCGTATAGGAAAAGGTAGATGCGTGCATTAATGTCATTAGCATGCGGCCATTAAAAAGGAATTATCTTACCAATACCTAGTTTGTAGGCATTAATAGCTCACATGGTAAGCCTGCACTATCCAGTTAGTACATGGTAATGTGGACGGCCTAACTGATTAGCACAGTAATACCTACTCTCTGCCCCCCCACCCCCAGACATGTCCCCTCCAACAAAAAAAAAATATACATTTTGTAGCGCACACAGATTTGGAACTTACCATAGAACGCCTGAGTGTGTCCTGTGGTAAACCACTTTAAGCTATGGTGAGCACACGCTAGCACTTTCTAAAAAGAATTCAGATTTAGAGACATAAATTCTTTAAATATTGGGCCCAGCAATTCTATAATTTAGGTGCTATCATTTGCCTGCCCCTTAGTAAATTTGGTATAAAAGTGAAGGGTATAATGTATATCATACTAGTGTACATTTACACTATGAGGAAAAGCTAAAAGACAGCTGAGGAGAGATATGATAAAGGTCTATAAAATACTGAGTGGAGTGGAATGGATAGATATGAATTGCTTGTTTACTGTTTCCAGAAATACAAGGAATAGGGGACACACAATGAAGTTACTAAGTAACAAATTTAAAATAAACCATAGAAAACATTTCTCCACTCAACATGTAATTAAACTCTGGATTTAGTTGCTTGAGAATGTGGTAAAAGCAGTTAGCAGGATTTAAAAAGGTTTGGATAATTTCCTAAAAGTCCATAAGCCATTATTAAGATGGACTTGGGAAAATCCACTCTTATTTCTAGGCAGGGGCGTAGCCAGACACCCAATTTTTGGTGGACCTGGGCCCAAGATGGGTGGACAGAACTCCACCTTGTCCCACAAGTGATTTGGTCTCTCCCTCTCTCACCTGCATGCCATATGGTTCTCAAACATACCCCCTCCCCTGCATACTTTTTAAATAGCAGATTTTCACAATAATCTGGCTGTGAATATGCACTGCTCATGTTGGCCCCACAGCCTTCCATCTGATGCAACTTCCTGTTTCCACATAGGAAGGAATACATCAGAGGAAAGGCTGTGGGGCTAGTGCGAGCACTACGTATCGGTTGCTGCTCGCTGCAGGTGAAGATCTGCTATTTAAAAAGTATGCAGGAGGGACAGTTGTTGGGAGTTTTGGCTGGTGGGGCTTGGGGATCCCTGCCAGCCACATCATAGGTGTGCTGCTACTAGGTGGGCCTGAGCCCAAAGTGGGTGGGCCTGGGCCCACCCTTTGCTACGCCACTGTTTCTAGGATAAGCAACATATAATCTGTTTTAGTGTTCTGGGATCTTGCCAGGTACTTGTGACCCAGAGTGGCCACTGTTGGATACAGGATACTGGGCTTGATGGACCTTCAGTCTGTCCCAGTATGGCAAAACTTATGTTCTTACCCATGAAAGTACCAGCAAGGCGCTTAAGCACTGTTTTGCAATGGTGTGCATAAGTAATATAGGGCCCTGTTTACTAAGGTACACTAGCATTTTTAGCTTGTGCTAATGCTAGAGATACCCATAGGAATATACAGGCGTCTCTAGCACTAGTGTGCACTAAAAATGCTAATGTGCCTACAGCATGGCTTAGTAAACAGGGCCCATAGCATGTAAATGCAAGGGGCGTATGCATGGGAAGACTTAGGCAGGGCTTCCACTTAAACACACACATGCATCCCCAGGCAAACTTTTGTCTACAGCCCCCCACCCCATAGTCTAGCACTCCTATCCCAGTCCAGCAGCTCTGCTTACCATCCTTCCTAGAGATAAAAATCAGCATGAATGGTAGAGCTGCAATCAGTCTATGCTGTTGTTGGCTCTTTCGGTCCCACCCGCTCAGAAAAAGGAAGTGGCATTAAAACGAGGTGGCACTGGGAGAACCATCAGCATTTCAGCGGTACGGACTGATGGCAGCTTCCTGCCTTTATGTTGCTTTCTTATCCCTGGGAAGCAGCTGCACCAGGGGAAAGAAGGGAAGGAAAATGCTGAGCTGGAGCAGGCCCTGTGCTTATGCCCTTTTGCTTATGGGCCTCATGTTAAGCTGAGTTTGCCAATAGGTAAAAGCAGCCCTACTGATGTGTATAACTTAAAGGATCGTGAAAGTTATGTGTATCCCTACTGCATTTTTGCATCCACTCTATGGCTGGTATAACTGTGAATGCCTAAATATGAGGCAAGTCAATACCAGGTTATGCTAGTATTCTGTAATGGAATCTAGGCACCCAGGTGCCATGATAGAATAGATTTTCACTTGCATCCCTAGGGCACCTAAATGGAGGCACCCAGTTGTAGAATTACCTGCTTAACAGCTGCTGCTATTGGAGAATTGCCCTATCTGTGAATTTTCAGTGAGATTATACTAAAATCTTACAGGCTGTCTCAAAACTATCCAGATAAATCACTATGAATAAAAGGTCCTAATTTTTAAAATGGCCCTTGGAATAGACCTTAAATTGACTGAGTAGAGGTAAATGGAGTTCACACTGGGGAGTTCACTGTAAGGTTTGTGCGTTAACTTGATATTAAGAATGGGCCTTCGGAAGGATGTGTCTCTTTTTGTTTTTAATAGATAATTCTAATATCTACAACAGTATAAAATCCTGGAATGTGCCTAAGGAAACTTAAGTAGGGAGTTTAATACTGGTTGGCTGTTTTGGCCCTATTCTACCCCCCCCCCCCCACCCCCACACACACACACACACACTTTTTTAAAATGTATTTTTATTGCCAATGATGAAAGGTATAAGGCAATAGAATATATGTTGACAATTTAATTAGTAATAGCATGATCCAGTAACATAATAATAATAACCAGATTGAATATACAAATCAACTAGATTACAGTGGTCCTAAGAAATAAAGGTCCTTCCCCAGTGGTACAGGTGTTCGCTGAGTAGGAGTATTGAAACTCAGTACCTCCTCATATGTGATGTTTTAAAATGTTGTTTCTATTAAAATTACTGGCTTTCCCCGATTACTTCTTCAAACAATTGCATGTATCTTTGGAGTTTTTAATCATCTTTGACTTTCTGATTATTGTAATCAGTTGTATGTACACTTTAGGAAAGGAGAATAAATTGTCTTGCAGGTAAAGGAAGAAAGACTCTTGTCTGTTTCCACAATTTTTTCTTTGGAAGTTAAATGGATTGATTATTTTTTTTTGAACATCAGTGAAGTAATAAAACCCCAAAAATGTAGGTGTCTTGTTTGTGAATCTGTAATATTTTTATTATGACTTTTTGTTTATTTTTTTATGAACAAAGTTGATTGTGTCAGTATGAAGTATTAAGGGGTCTTTTATTAAAGATTAGTGCATGTTATCTGCAGCAGAGCCCAGAGTAATAAAATGGGCCCTGTGGTAGATAACATTAGCTAATCTTTAGTAAAAGAGCCCCTTGATTTTGTTTTTCTGCTCAATATTAAATTAAAAGAAATCAATTTCATATAATGCAAAATTTTCATCATTTATCCTGCATACTGAGGTGAGAGTCAGATCAAACTGAAGAAGATATTCTACCATAAAACAATTGGGATTCCCAGTCTCATTATTACATCTGGTAAATTTACTCTACTCCTATAAATACCAACCCACCACAAATAGAAAAAGAAACAAGTGGAGTGGACAAAGAAGGCAATTAAACACTATTAACACTACTATAGATTTGAACTTTGTTTTGTTTCTTTACTGATAGGGCTTCTTTTTGTTATAAACTGAATAAAGATGATTTTTCAAAAAATAAACACTAGTAACACTTTTTTTTTTTTCCTGAAGAAGCCTTTTACATGGAAAGCATCACAAAATACATACTGATTCTCTGAAAAACTAATTTATTTATTTAAAACAACTTATGCCCTGCTTAACCCTAAGGGCCCCTTTTACCAAGCGGCAGCAAAAGGGGCCCTGTGGTGGTGTCGGTGTGCAGGTTTGCTGTGTGCCAAGGCCCCCTTTTACCGCCGCCTGTAAAAGATATTATGGGCCGGGAACAGAAATGGTCATGCTGTAAGTGCAACACTTGCCCACACCCCGCCATTTCCTGGGGGAGCCCTTACCACCTCCTATTTATGAGGCGGTAAGGGCTCCTGCAGTAGCCCGGCTGTAACCATGCAGCACACGGCGCTGCCCGCGTACCACCAGGTAAGCCCCCTACACTACAAAAATTTTAAAAATGACGTGCTGGAAATGGCACATGCTGGGGGCAGGGGTTATCGTCAGGTTCCTGCGGTAGTCCCAAATTGGCGCATGGCAAGCCTGCATGGAGCTTAGCGCGCCTTTGTAAAAGGGCCCCTAAGTGGCTTACAATAAAGCTACGACATACATAATTTAATAAGACATACAAACACATAACATACCCAAAAATAACACACTATGTATCAAAAATACAAAAGTGAATACCCCTACTAACTGCTGCAAAGTTGTACAAAATCTAAGACATCTTTCACTTTCCAATCATAAGTTGCATAAAGGATCATACCACTGTAATGCCTGACTCAAATATCAAAGACACTTACAAAGAACAAGTAAATAAAAGGAAGTCCCCATAGCACCACCTGTGTTTTGTTCAGAATGAAGGACTTTACACAATAACATCTGGAAATATATTCTACTGTATATAATGATCCATAGCAAGCACCTGTGTTTTCTTTAGAATAAAGGACTTTCTACATGTTGGAATATATATTACCATTATGTGGTTTATAAAGTAGAAACCATCAACAAAGAAACCATGCTTAGTTTATCTTAGTGTGATAGGAGTGGAAGAGTGGCCTAGTGGTTAGGGTGGTGGACTTTGGTCTTGGGGATCTGAGGAACTGTGTTCAATTCCCACTTCAGGCACAGGCAGCTCCTTGTGACTCTGGGCAAGTTACTTAACCCTCCATTGCCCCATGTAAGCCACATTGAACCTGCCATGAGTGGGAAAGCACGGGGTACAAATGTAACAAAAAAAAAAATGTTAGTTTCAAGTATTGTGAACCATGGGCGTAGACGGGGGGGGGCGAGGGGGGGCAATGCCCCCCAAACGCAGGGCCGGCAACAGGCAGCTCTCCCTTCACCCCACCCTCTCCCCATTCCTTCTCCTCCCCCCCTGGCCCCCCCGTGAGCCGGCTCTCCTCCCTCCCTCCGTATCCGTCCCTCACCGACCTGATCTTCGAATCCTTTGCCTGCCCGCTAGGCGCTAGCGCTCTCTCCCCTGCTGGTTCGCGCTTTAAAAATGGCCACCGAGACTTTTCAGAGGCGGCCTCGCGAGAAGTCTCGGCGGCCATTTTGAAGCTGTGAACGGCAGTGGAGAGTCAGCGCTGCTAGCGGGCCGGGCAGGTGAAAAATTCGAAGATCGTTGGTGAGGGACGGATCCGGAGGGAGGGAGGAGAACTGGCTCGCTGGGGGAGGGGGGGGGAGAAGGAATGGGGAGAGGGCGGAATGAAGGGAGGGGAGAGGAGGGTCACTGCTGGACTAAGTGGATGGAGGGCAGGGGAAAGGAGGGCCACTGGGTATGGGGGCAGGGGAGAGGAGGGTCACTGCTGGACTGGGTGGATGGAGGGCAGGGGAAAGGAGGGCCACTAGGTATGGGGGCAGGGGAGAGGAGGGTCACTGCTGGACTGGGTGGATGGAGGGCAGGGGAAAGGAGGGCCACTGGGCATGGGGGCAGGGGAGAGGAGGGTCACTACGGGACTAAGTGGATGGAGGGCCACTGGGTATGGGGGCAGGGGTCACTGCTGGACTGAGTGGATGGAGGGCAGGGGAAAGGAGGGCCACTGGGTATGGGGGCAGGGGAGAGGAGGGGTCACTGCTGGACTGGGTGGATGGAGGGCAGGGGAAGGAGGGCCACTGGGCATGGGGGCAGGGGAGAGGAGGGTCACTACTGGACTAAGTGGATGGAGGGCAGGGGAAAGGAGGGCCAACTGGGTATGGGGGCAGGGGAGAGGAGGGTCACTGCTGGACTGGGTGGATGGAGGGCAGGGGAAAGGAGGGCCACTGGGCATGGGGGCAGGGGAGAGGAGGGTCACTACTGGACTAAGTGGATGGAGGGCCACTGGGTATGGGGGCAGGGGAGAGGAGGGTCACTGCTGGACTGAGTGGATGGAGGGCAGGGGAAAACAGGGCCACTGGGCATGGGGGCAGGGGAGAGGAGGGTCACTGCTGGACTGGGTGGATGGAGGGCAGGGGAAAGGAGGGCCACTGGGTATGGGGATCAGGGGAGAGGAGGGTCACTGTTGGACTGGGTGGATGGAGGGCAGGGGAGAGAAAAGAAATACTGGACATGGATGGAGGGGAGGAAAGAGTGAGGAAGGAGATGAGATGAGGGAAAGGAAGAGGGAGGAAAAACTGCACATGGATGAAGAAAATAGGCAGAAGCTGAGGACCAGAAATGAAGAAGAAAGGAAGAAAGACAAATAAATGGAAAGGGAAGCCCTGGAAACCGGAGTGAAGAGGACAGATAGCAGCAGAATCAGATACTCGCACCAGCATGATCAGAAAAACAGTCACCAGGACAACAAAGGTAGAAAAAAAATCATTTTATTTTCATTATAGTGTTTGCAATATGTTCACTTTGAGAATCAGGTGCTCAACATTAAAAGTTTATATTTACTTATTTATACCCCCCCCCCCAGGCTCTCTCCCCGGCTATAGCCAGCTCTGCAATTTGGGGGGGGGGGGGGGGGGCGCAGAGGGGGGCGGGGGGGAGAGCCTGTTGTTAAACATTTGCCAGCACACCACTGCCTGTTGCCAAACCCGCTGCCTCTCTGATTCAGTGGCTATCCATTGGCAAATGAACACTGGTTATTCCCAAAAAAGCCAGCTCTTGCTCCCTTCCTCCATATTAGCATAATTTGCATATACATATATGCAAATGAATATGCTAATATGCCCCGCCCCTTCCTTTGCCCCCCCCCCCCCCAATGAAACAGTCAAACTACGCCTATGTGTGAACGCTAAGTAGTTAAAAAAAAAACTACAACCAATGGTATATATGTCCCTAGCATGGGAAGAACTCTTTAGTTAGGGTGTGCTTGAATAGTGTTCAAATTAAAGAGAAGAGCTGTGATTGGCTCAGAGACTTCCAGGTCTCTCAGCTGAGTTGAACGCACTGCCAAAAAAGATGGTTTTATTATTGCAGGGGGGGAATGACAGCCGAAAATGGACGGGTTTTTTTTTGGATGGGTGTCCTCAACTGCACTGTCCTCTGTCGAGCCGCATTGGAGGGGTGAGCCGCGCGGCATCTTTGGGCGGCACCAGGGGCGTCAGCCCAGACAACAGACTTTTGGGTGGGCCCTAGGCAAGAATTGGGTGGGCACCAAGGGTCTCTCCCCCCCACCCAAACAAAAAAAAAAACAAATTCTCTCAGCTGGTGGGGAAAACGCTTCTTTCACCCTTGGCAGCAGGCATGCACTGAAAACTGAGCATGCACAGTTGCCAGTGTTGTGGAGAGTAGCATTTTTCGTTACCATCAGGGGGAAATCTTCAGCATGGTGGTGCTTGGGATTCCCACCAGTTACCACTAAACAATGTGCTTACTGTTTGGGTGGCCTGAGCCATAAATGGGGGTGCCCTGGCCCACCCAAGCCACCTGTGGCTACGCCACTGTGCGGCACAGGGAGGAGTATTTGGCATGCGCAGAGCAGCCAGCATAACGCTGGTTGCTCTGCGCCATGCTCCACCGGCTGAGTGGCTGACTGTTTAACGATGGAATAGAGAATGCAAGTGAGCTACAATCAGCTCCGATTCGCTAAGGAGGCTGTTCTCAACTTCCGGTGCCTGAGGCTCAACTCTCATGGTGAAACCAGTCATAGCAGGGAAGTAAATCCTATCTGAGGACTTCACCCCGGAGCTTCTGCGGGCCACTAATGGCAGGAAAGCAAGTCTCATTCAAGTGGGGGAACAAGACAGGGTGGAAGGCGGTTTGTCTGAGATTGTTTTCTCCCCATTTTTGAGTGTAGCAAAAAAAATAAATATAACTATAGAAATGTAGAAATTAAAGACAGAAATGATAAGAATGTTTGGTTCATAACACGGAGTCGTCTTTAATAAGTTGGCACCCAGATCACAAGATGTTATGAAATGATTATATCCATATTTAGATATCTTCATAAGAACAAGTTGTTGACCAGAAAAGGAAATTACACAATAACTTGCAATAGCTAAAACGGAAAGATGGGCACCTGACCCGGGTAGATTCAGAGAGATTGAGCAAGATTAGAGAAAACGTCCTCTCAATAGACTGTACTGGGGACCAGATGGTATATAAGGACTGGTCACCCAAGCATATTTCGGAGGATACTCCCCAACGCATCTAGCGACGCAGAGCTCCGGTCAGCTGAATCCAGAATTTGTCCTGATGAATGTATCTGATTAAAGGTCTGATTTGGTAAAGATAAAAAGACTATTTCTTTAACTACACTGTTTCTGTCCTTGCTTCAATTATTCTCTATCTTCTATCCTGTTTTGCAAACTAACACACACACACACACAAGTAAGATTTCTCACTGAACATAAATAGTCCAAAGATTCATTTAGATCCAAAGAGACAGAAAGCTGTGGTCATGGAATAAGATTTGAACTGAGCCTTCTGATGCTCCTCCCCAGCACCAATACCCATGGGAAGGGATGTGCATTGGAATTCAGGGAGGCGCGTTTAGAAAGATATTCGAAGACCAGACCCTCTGTACACCTCCGTGTGGAAGGATCCCACGGGGGTCTATAGAGGGGTAGGTTAAACAATATATATATATATATATATATATACTGGCTCTGCTTACTGGAACCAATGGGAGTCACATGGGATTAAGAGTGGGATAGGGAGGAGAGTTAGTGGGGTATTGGGGGAAGGAATTATAAATGGCAAGAGACGGAATGTTATGTATTGTATTTATTTCCTGAATACTGTTGCATCATTTTGATTTTTTTTGGCACTTAATTCATGGAGAGTATTCAGTGAAGGCTGGAGGGAGGTAACAGGAGAGAGAGAATGGGTGAAGGCAGGGGCCCCCAATAATAAAAAAAAGTTAGACAAGCCTGCTGTACACCTGAAGGCCAAGAATTCTTTCTGCCTTTTATCTTAGAACATAAAAACATTGCATCCATTTTCCAGAAGTAAGAACATAACACTAAATTCCTATCATGCTCTAGGAAACTATCAACCTTCTTTTCTCATTCACAACTTCAAGTGAACTCTCCAGAAAAGCTGTTAAATTCATAGCTCCATGAGACAGATCTTCCAAACTCCTCCTTCCTGATGTCCAAGATAGATAATATGCCTTGGTTATAGGTGGCAAATTGAAAATTCCAAGACTTCCATCATAGTAACATAGTAGATGACGGCAGAAAAAGACCTGCATGGTCCATCCAGTCTGCCCAACAAGATAAACTCATATGTGCCATTTTTTGTGTATACCTTACCTTGATTTGTACCTGTCTTTTTCAGGGCACAGACCATATAAGTCTGCCCAGCACTATCCCCGCCCCCCAACCACCAGCCCCGCCTCCCACCACCGGCTCTGGCACAGACCATATAAGTCTGCCCAGCACTATCCCCGCCTCCCACTACTGGCTCTGCCACCCAATCTTGGCTAAGCTCCTGAGGATCCATTCCTTCTGAACAGGATTTCTTTATGTTCTCAGGTATTTTTTGTAACATTGTCAGAGAATTTATCACCAGAGACTTAGGAAAATTCAAAAGCCAAAGATTTAAAGCTCTACTCCCATTTTACAGATATTCAATTTTCTTCATCAAGCCTAATTTAACAAAGGCTTGAGGCTTAACTGAAGACTGAAGTTCTTTAAAGTCCATCTCTACCTTATTCATACGTTGTGTCTTCTGGATTTGAGTCTTCATTTGCTCCTAAGCCAAGCACTAACTTTCCTCAAACCTTCAGTCACTTTAGCAGAAAGATTAGATAAAGAGAGTTCTAGACCTTGGATGGCTTCCTTTAATGCCTTAAGGATTCTGTGGCAATATCCCTCGGCTCAGATCTAGCTTCTAAGTGATCACTCTCCCTCCATGCGAAAACTGACAACCCGGCAGTACTCATGTTGGTCTGCAGACTTCATGGTGGGGTGACAATGCTTCCGGGTTCAGGTAGCACCACCCGCTCTTCAGAGCTCAACAAAACCCCTTCTGCACTCGTCTCTGATAACACGGGAGAAGCCAAAGATTGTACTCCCTTCAATGGAATGACTCTAAAAGCTTCAAGGGTAGGCTGAACTGAGAGAGGTATTGAGACAGTGGAAGAGGCAATCCCTCCGAATATGCCCTGTCTCTTCTTCCCAATATTGAGTGGAAAAATCAAAAACCACTCCACAAGGCAAGAGACGCTCAGTAGCAGCTGTTCATGGCACCATCTTGGATCTCATATAACAATAAGAGATTCCAATTCCATCTATATTAGATAGACCTAGAACCTCCACAAAATATTTCCTAAACAATATATCTGGCTAAAGCATAACAGGAAAGCTTAAAAACAGATTGCTCAGTATTCAGCTGGCGGTGGACAGTGCTTTTTTTTTAATGCTGACCACTGCCAGCTGAATTAGGCTTCAATAGTCAGTGTACCAGTATTGAATATCTAGGCTCTGCCCACCTTCTGGGCATTAATGACTGAATGTGTTATTCACCCCACTACCCAGTTAGCTGACGTGGTAGTGGGCTGAATATTGATTCCCCCCCCCCCCCCCCCCCCCACAAGAGCATCGCCCTCCTGCCCCCAAAGCATTTCTCCCTTCTGATGACCCCCTCCCATCCCCTTATAGGCACCCTGGTGGTTTAGGGTAGTCCAGGAATGAGTGATACCCACTCAGTCCTGCCCATGCCGGCTTCGAGTTCAAAATGGCTGCTACAACCTCTAGCGATAATCTCGTGGTTGAGGTCATGACAGCCATTTTGAACACAGAGCTGGCAAGAGTAGGAGCAAGTAGGGATCACTACCCTACACCACCAGGGATGCTTTCAGGTAGGCACAGGGAATCTAAGGGGAGAGGATTATCAAGGAGGTGGGGGCTTAGAGAGGGTGGCTCAGCAAAACTAACCTGCCTGATATTCAGCCCACTACCCAGTTAGCTATCTCGGTAAAGTTAGGATACCTTTTTTTCTGTCCTAAGTTTAGCTGGTTAGCTAACCAGGTAACAGGCTGAATACTCACCAGCCGTTCAGTTAACTGCCAGCTCCTGCCTGAACTCCACACTTGGACTACTTGGGCACTACCCAGATAAAGCCAAGTAGTGCAACTGAATATGCCCCAGATGGCTCGCTGACCGTAAGTTAAGCCAGGTAGAAATATTGTTTGTATATTTCCATTACTTATTATAAGCATTTACTTATTTGTACCAGGGATATCACTAAGATCCTGAATAAACACTGGACCTGCCCTTTAGCATTTGGACCATTTCAATAACAGATGTTTCGTCATTGCTCGTAAGAGAAGTCAGAACCTGTGGGATTTCGTTCCATCAGCCTTACCTAAGATGAAGAAGGAGGCTGTTAGATTGCCAAAAGGACACTTCAAATGTTGTACCTGCTCTGTGTGCCAGGAATGGATAGTAATTCAGGAACAAGGTATGCATTGAAGACAGTTGACTAGCTGGTAAAAATAAAGGTGTGGTTCATGCAGGTATTTGCCCTTCCAATTTCTATTTATCAGCAAGACAAAGATAGAATTAAATAAGAGAATTATTGAGCACAGAAATGTGATCATCAGAAGAGTTGTTGATAAACCCTTGGTCTCACACTGTACTGAGAAAGGCACCTTTTTGAGGTCTATAAGTTTTTGGTGTTATCCAAACCCGAGTTATCTTGGAGAGTGGTGACCTGATTCCCTGTTGTTAAACTGGAGAAAAAGCTGATTTTTTAAATTCAACATAATAAGTCCTAAGTGTTTGAACCAGGAATTGGATTTCTGTGTTTTATTGGGTGCCCTTTTACTCACTCTCTACAATAAAGGCTTTTACTGCACACTTTCATCGTGTCTGTTTCTACATCTTCCATTCTACTGGGAATAGCGGACCACTTGAACCATCTGCTTTTTAGGGAGTAATTTTATAAACCATTTCTGTGTGTAAAACAGTGATTATACATATAAATGTGTTCTTACAAATCAGGAAGGTAAGCCTTTGTGCCGCAGCCGGACCCCGACTGGGCAGAAAAGTCCCCCTGCCAGGCGCAAGGTTGGAACTGAGGCACAGCTGGAACCTTGGCAAGAACTGAAGCAAGGCAGGAATGTAGGCTGTAGCAAGGCAGGCTTGACTGAAACAAGGCGAGGCAGGCTTGGCTAGAGGTGGAGACAGGCAGGGATGGAGCTAGAGGCAACTAAAAAGCAGAGCTGGAACCAAAACCAAAGGCACTGCAAGGCAACCTCATTACAAAGGCAGTGGAAAGGACCGTACCACTGCCTTACATAGTGTTCCAGGGCTGACATCTGCATGCAAGGAGACCCTGCTCCTGGTGGGGCCAACTCAGCATGGCCTGCATCCTAGAACGCCACTGAGAGCAAGCAGCGAGTAATGCTGCAACCCCCCCCCCCCCGTCCCGGTGTCCTGAGGTGAGTGTGCTGCCCAGCCTCAAGGCACAGCCAGGGCCGTTACAGTACCTCCTTCTCAAAGGACTACCTCTCCTTGATCTGGGTTGCTGCTGAGGGGCTGCCAGCGATGGAACCTTTTCAGGAGCAATAGAACAAGGACTAGAAAATTTCCAAGAGTGTGTCTCAGAAACCGTAGACTCTCCTGTAATCAGTGATGTCCTGGACCATGAACACATCTGGTTCTTTGGGCACAGTACATGTAATAGGAGACTGTGGGAGTTCCTTCGGTAGGTGTACCACCATGACCTGGGTCTTGGATACTGAGAGCAAACAGGTTTTTCTCTGAAGAAGCCTTCCTCACAGAGGGAGATCTACGGCATCCTTATTCTCCCGATGCGGAGGGCTTATCTCTGCTTGCTGCTCAGGGCAGATCCTGGCCAGAACCCTACTAGTCTGGGGCGGTTCATCGAAATGCTGGCCATAAGCTAGGGCAAACCGCAAATGTCCTCGTACTCCAAGCACTGTTGGTAACAGGGAATCACTCCAGGAGGCCAATATTGCCCTCTCCTCCCAATCTAAGGCCGTGTTGTGTTTCTCAAACCATGGTAAACCAAAATGATGGGCTTCACAGAAACTGGGAGGACGTAAAGCATGTCCTCCCGGTGGTCTCCTAGTAGTTCAGGCGTACTGGAACCAGTCCTGAATGTTCCCATAGACTGAAGAGACTGGGATGGTGGTGGGCAACTCCTGGGTGGGGATGTTGAAATGTCAGACTAGGGCTTTGTCTATGAAGTTCCCGCCTGCTCCAGTATCCAAGAGAACCTTGGTATGCTTCTCTCCTCAATCTAAGTTGAGTAGTGCTAGAACTAGAAATTGGGTACGAGGAGCCCTGGTGAGGCAGATCCAGCTTAGCACCCCCGGCCAGAACTTGGCTCGAGGATCCAGACTTGTTAGGGCATTGAAGAGCATAGTGTCCCTTCTTGCCACAATAGACACATAAATTCAGGGTCCACCCCTCTGCTTCTCTTGCATAGAGATGGGAGAGTGATCCACTTGCATGGGTTCTTTCACGATTGGGAGGTGGGTCCTCTTGTCTGACTAGAAAATTTGTAGAATGTACTAAGCAAACACAGAGAGAACTAGTAAAGCCTGTACACAGGCTAACAAGCAAAGCTGTGCCCAAGCTAACTAGTATACGTTAGGAACTCACATGAGCAAACACAGGAGACCTAGTAAAGCTGTACACAGGCTAACAAGCAAAGCTGTTGCCAAGCTAACTAGCTCATACGTTATGAACTCACACTGAACTGGACAAGTAGCAGTGCACAGAGCACTCTAACACACCAGGCCTTAGACGATGCAAAGGCAAAGGCTGCAGTCTCTAAGTGCTTAATAAAGCCCTTCAACACCAGAGGCGCAGCTGCAGCAATCTCTAAGTAACTACGGAGGCTGTTCAGGCACAAACCACCAGAGCAGGCAAGAAGCCCACAATGAAATACAGAGAGGGCTTCCACACCCAGGTGTAGTGTAGTGAAGCAATTAGAGTCTTGCTGGAAGCAAGCCATCACACAGAGAGAGAGAGAGAGAGCTACCCAGGCAACACCACAGTGCGTATAGTGAAGCAATTAGTGTGTCATGCTGCTGGATGCAGCCAGCACACGGAGCCAGAGCTAGCTCAGAAAAGGACAGACAGAAGAAACAGGAGCCAGCTAGGAAGCTGACCCCCAGGAACAAGGTAAGTCTGAGGGTGGTCACGGCCACAGACATGACAATAGGCATCCTTAAAGTCTTCTCCAAGGAACGCCATTCTCAGGAACGCCTTCTGAAACCAGATATCTGTCATATTATAGAGACCGCTAAGGTCATCCAGTCTGGTTGGGAGGTCTTGCCCAGCCAGCTGGTCTTTGATTTGGGCGATGCCAACCCCTGCCAGAAGGCAATGGCAAGCTCTCATTATTCCAAATCAGCTCGAAGCCAAGGTGTTGAACTGAATAGCATAATCGCCTAGGGTCCACACCCCCTGCTTCAAACGAAGAAACTCAGAGGCTGCTGTGACTTTCCCAGGCTCTTCAAAGACCCTCTTGAAATGTTCCAAGAAACTGTGGAGGTAATTGAACACTGGGTCTTTCTGTTCCCAGCATGGAGAAGCCTATGCCAGGGCTTGGTCAGATAACAAGGAGATGATGTAGGCCACCCGGGCCCTATCAGAGAAGAGCTGGAAATGGAGGCAACTGGAAAGCAGAGCTAGAGCCAAAACCAAAGGCACTGCAAGGTGACCTCATTGTGAAGGCACCGAAAAGGACTGTACCGCTACCTTACATATGGTCCCTCCTCAGCAGTCCAGAAGGGCATGTTCCCAGTGTGTGCCCAAGGAGATCCCACCCCAGTGAGGCTGACCTAGCATGGCCTGCGCTGCGAAGCACCCCAGAGTGCTGCTGAAAGCAAACAGCAAAGGACGCTGCAAACTCCCCACCCCAGGTCCTGAGGACAGTACGCCACCTGGGGCTTGAGGCATGGCCAGACCTGTGACACAAAATTAGGCCCAAAAGTAGGCATGGTGCAAGCTGGCACATACTTGTACAGTACACATGCTCAGGGGCAGAGCTTGAGCAGTGTTATGATTATGGGGGGGGGGGGATTCAACAAAGGTTGCCCAAATTTGGGGGTGCAGGTTTGGGCACAGATCGTAAATCCACGTGCTAAGTAATTGGGTAAATTGGTGCTAGCAATAAGTGGTGTTAACAAGCACTTAAATTGGCAGGCATTAGAAGTTAAGTGTGGATCTGCCCTATGCCCTTGTGTCAGTGTGGCTCCGTGGCCAGGGTTGGAACTCTGAGGAATATAGCCACACACAAGGGTTGTAAATAAAACAATAGCTTTATTTAGTTCAGAGTAAGGATTTTCCAAGTCTGTTCTCTCCACAAGCTAGATACTCTAAATAGCAATCACTTGGAGCTTTGTTGTAGTTCCTTCAGAGCCTGTCCAGTTCAGCACACTCCAAGTTCATTACAAAGTTAATTATGTTCAGTGGAAATAAATCTGTTGGCTCAGGTTGCCTGCTATGTGAATATTCCATCACTGTTTCATTATTGTTACCACCATAGCCAGTTATTCAAAGATTAACACATGCACACACCAGGACAGGCATACATCACATTGCAAAAGTAAACAACAACTTCTACAGAGTACATCCAAAATGTGTATTTCCTTATTTCCATCTTCCAAAATACCAGACAGCAGATGTACAGATCATCAGGACCCAAAGCACTCCAAAACAAGTAAAGTCAGCAACAACACAGTTTATACCTAATTGTTCAACCACCCTTAGGATTCACCTTTGGGTTTAAAAAGCAAACCATGTGTATGTAAGGTCTGGATAAACAAATTAAAACAGAATTTAAAGCAAATGCTTTAAATTCTGTTTTAATTTGTTTATCCAGACCTTACATACACATGGTTTGCTTTTATTCTGTCTCACTGTATTTTCAAATGTAAGCCACAATGAACCCGACTTTCCTTGGGATAATGTGTGATATAAATGTAAACAAATAAATAAATAAAAATCTTATCCTCCACCTTTTAAAACACTGCCTACCTGCTGGATAGTGATAGCACAAGGAAACAGGGGCGTAGCCAGACAACAGATTTTGGGTGGGCCTAGGTCAAGAAGTGGGTGGGCAACAAGGGCATCTTTTACTAAGGTGCGCTCACATTTTAGCGCACGCTAAAATTGTGCGCGCTAAACGTTAGAGACGTCTATGGGAATGTATTGGCGTCTGTAACATTTAGAGCGCCCACAATTTTAGCGTGCGCTAAAAATGTGAGCGCACCTTAGTAAAAGATCCTACAAGTGTTCTCCCCTCACCACCACCAAAAAAAAATCTCAGCTAGTGGAAAAACACTTCTTTCCACCTTGGCAGTCTGCAGCAGGCGTGTGCTGAAAACTGAGCATGCGGAGGTGCCGGTATCGTGGAGAGTAGCGTTTTCGTTACCATCAGGGGGAAGTCTTCAGCTGGCAGAGCTTGGGATCCCCACCAGCTACCGCTAAACGTGTGCTACTGTTGGGTGGGCCTGAGCCCTAAGTGGGTGGGACCCGGCCAACCCAGGCCCACCTGTGGCTACGCCACTGCAAGGAAAGCAAGTTTGGTCCAGTGAAGTGTAAAATAACCTGTTCCTTAGCTGAGCCATAGTATTACCATATTGAAAATGCAACCATACCATGCCTTTGTGGTTATGTTCCACTAATTAACTGGATTTCCTGAAAGGATTATATAAACTTAGGATGCATGACTAGGGACACAAACATACACTTATTTATTCAATATCACAATCCCTCATGTACAGCCACAAAACAACCTTTTAGGGTGAATAGTGTTCACAATGAGCTCATTTTATTATTGACCAGATAGTTTTCAGTTTTGGCACAGTATAAGTCATCACAAGAACAAAATATACAAAAACCAATGGGCTGCATTAGGGGCTTATAGCCCATTTATGTTTAAACAAAAGAGATCTGCATGAAACAAAATATGTATTTTTATTTTGACTTATAAAACCACTTGCCCCTGAAATACGTTCAAAACAGAATAATTCATTTGTGTATGTAAACGGTAAACTTCTACAAAACAGATGAAGATGTGATTCCATGTGCCCCAATGAAAGGAGAGTTTAATTCTACTTCCATTTAATTTCAATATATTCCATCATCTTTATAACAGCAGGCTTCCCAAGGCAGATTGCAACAACAGTTAAGTTGAACCCATCAGGAAACAGGATATCCTCACTGAAATCTGGCCATCTGTATTGTATAGAAGAACAGTGAAGAAAAATGAGCACAAACTACAAAGTTTATAATTGCTGTTTCTATCAGCTACAATAATTTTTAAAGCTGTTTTAGTGATACTAATTGTTATTTCTTTTCTCCTCCACCTTTTAAGGCACTGTCTATCCAACTGAAACAGTTTTAAGACTTGTTGCAGATGGACCAATAATAAGAAGGACAATGTGGATGCAGCAGCTCATAGGTTTGCTTGCTTTGTTATGAGTGTATAGCAGTAACGGCTGAGCGGGGGAGTGGAAACAGAGATTAACCAAATTGGCTTCCTTGCTTACAGTGGACTACACAAGGTAATCAATAGAAACAGAATAACATAAAACATAGAAAAGAAAAGAAGCCTATATGGTTCTCCAAACAAGTAGCTGAAAAAATAAGAGCAAAAGAGGCTTTGTTCAAGAAATACAAAGAACGCAACGAGAGTATCACGGAAAGATTAACGGATTAAACTGAAAGAAGTGAGAGGGAAATACAGCTAGCGAAAGCGCGAGCAGAAGAAAAAATGGCTAAAGATGTAAAGAGAGGTGACAAGTCTTTTTTCAGATATATTGGAGAAAGGAGAAGAGATAGGAATGGAATTGCGAGACTGAAAGATAATGAGAATGGCTATGTGGAGAGTGATGAACATAAAGCGAAGGTGCTATACAATTATTTCTCTTTGGTGTTCACGGAGGAAAATTCTGGAGAAGGACCGCGGTTGGCTGCCAAGGGAACGTCTGGGAATGGAGTGGATACTGCGCCGTTTACGGAAGAAAGAGTTTATAAGCAGCTGGAGAATCTGAAGGTGGACAAAGCAATGGGGCCGGATGGGATACATCCCAGGATACTGAAGGAGCTCAGAGAGGTCCTGGCGGGACCTCTTAAAGATTTATTTAATAGATCTTTAGAGACGGGAGAGGTTCCACGAGATTGGAGACGAGCGGATGTGGTCCTTCTTCACAAAAGTGGAGACAGGAAGGAGTGGGAAACTACAGACCAGTAAGTCTCATGTTGGTGGTACGAAAAATAATGGAGTCGCTGCTGAAAAAAAGGATGGTTAACTTTCTAGAAACCAACAGGTTACATCACCCGAGGCAACATGGCTTTACCAAAGGAAAATCCTGCCAAATGAATCTTATTGACTTTTTTGACTGGGTAACCAAAGAACTGGATGAGGGACGTGCGCTAGATGTAATCTACTTGGACTTCAGCAAAGCCTTTGATACGGTCACCCACAGAAGACTCGTGAATAAGCTGAAAGGGTTGAACTTAGGACCGAAAGTGGTGAACTGGATAAGAAACTGGTTGACCGACAGGTGGCAGAGAGTGGTGGTAAATGGAATCTGCTCGGAGGAAAGGAAGGTGAGCAGTGGAGTTCCTCAGGGGTCGCTGCTGGGGCCTATTCTGTTTAATATATTTGTGGGAGATATTGCTGAAGGGTTGGAAGGAAAGGTATGCCTTTTTGCGGATGACACGAAAATAGTCAATAGAGTGGATACCCTGGAGGGAGTAGAAACGATGAGAAGGGATCTCCGAATAGTTATTAAGTGCTGGGGTACAGTTCTCCATTAGGTTTTGTATGTATCATCAAATATTACATGAAAAAAACCTGTATATTCTAAAAAGTCTCCTTGTGTTAAGTGTGCACTTAGTTTTCTTTTTTTATATTGCTATTATGCTCAGTGATAAGGGAAACCGGCTGAACCTTCTCACAGTAATGAGCTGTGATTATTCCTGTTGTGACATCATCGCACCCCTACATTCTCCTTATCTAAATCATTAGCTATTAGTTAAATCTCTGTTGTCTGGCTTATATTTCGAGTTGTTAATGTTGACCAGATATGACATGTGACACTTATCTTGATTAGGGGTGAGCGCTGTATCAATGAGTTACTGGAGCGGTTCGTTCGGAGTCCCAACTCCAATTGTTACTGACTAGACTGCAGCTTGTAAAATCTGTGTCTCCGGCTTGCTTATCCTGGAACTGGAAGGATAAGCGATTTTGGAGGGGGGGGGGCGATGTGCACGTTGGGGAATGGGGGAGGGGGGACTGGCACACATAGGGAGGACAGAGCGAAGGAGAATGACAGAGGGAGGAAGCCATGGAAATCAGAAGGGAAGAAATGGGGCCGTGGGACTTGGAGGGGACAGAGGAGAGAGCGTGGGGGGGGGGGGGGGGGGGGGGGGGGGGGGGGGGGAGGAAAACCTTGCTAGCGCCCGTTTCCTTTCATACTGAAACGGGCCTTTTTTACTAGTTTATGATATTTCTTAATTTTTCCAGCTCTGATGTTGTATGTCACTATAAGGGGGATTCTGTCTGTGGCTTTCTTTTCCTTGTACTGTAGCAGATTTTCATTGGGTATTTTGAGGGGTGAGGCAATATTCTTGGAGATCATTTTGGGGTTGTAGCCTTTTTGTTCAAAGGATGCAGTCAGGATTTTGATGTGTCTAGCCCTGTCCCCTGGGTCAGAGCAGATACGGTGGTACCTTGTGGCCTGGATGTGAATAATGGATTTTTTTTGTATGTGAAGGGTGGGAGCTAGAGTTGTGGAGGTAGCTGCATTTGTCTGTGGGTTTCTTGTATATAGAAGTTTGTATATAGCCATTAATGATTATAGGATTGGACAGGCCCACTTCCACTCCTGTCTATTACCTTGACATAACCAGGATTTTACCTGAACCTTCTTCCCCTTCATTTGGGTGCCTAGCAACCTTTCATTATAAGACCTAGGGCACCCTCTGTTGGCTGCAAGTTTATTTGCAACTGGTTTTCTTAAAAAATCCTTATTCCAGAGATTAATGGGAGGGTGTTCAGCTGGAGGTGGCAGTGCCCTTACAAAACCTCTTTCTCACTCCTCACAGCACCTAGCTGCCATTAGTTGGGCACCTGCATTTACACCAGCCTTTGGCAGGCATAACTGCTCATACCCAAAGTTAGGCACAAAGGGCTAGATTCTATATATCACGCTTATAGGCGGTCGGTGGCCCAACTGTTTGGGGAGGCTAAAGGGGGCAGGGGTTAGGGGTGGGGCTTAATTGTCTGACAACACACAGAAAAAATAAAAAATAAAAGTAAAATAGTCACAATTAATACCTTTTAACAATTCAACATCAGATCCTCAAAAATATTATAAAACCATGTCTGATGTTATGAAAAAAAAACCTAAAATTAATTTAAAGTGTTGATTTCACCTTAGTACGGCCAACACACAATCTTTCTACTGCAAAACACTATACACAAACTAGTGCAAAAACACACCATAACAGCACTAATTCCAAGGACAGGACGAGCTACAACCTTATGCGTGGAAAGGCAGTACTATAATTACACCAGGCTCTAAAACAGCAATACAATACTTAGTGTAAAAACCAAACCAAAAGGGCTGCAAATAGTATACGCTAGCAGGAATACTGCACCTTGATCACACCATGAAAAAACAATGACAACAAATATGACACAAGGAACTAGAAATCAAAAGATATGAAGGCAAAATACTGAACGGAAAAGTTACCTCAAGAAGTCAGAATCGGCATTGCAGCAATACTAGAGAAATTAAACTTACGTGCAAAATATCACAGATGCACATTTCCAAAAGCTGACATATTCCAATTAATAAATTCTGAATAAAATACTTTTCTACCTTTGTTGTCTGAGCATTTAGTTTTTCTATTCGCTTTGGTCCCAGTGTCTTCTGTTTTATGGTGTCTTCTTTCCATTTGATATTTTTTCACTCACCATGTCCACCATCTTCCTGTGCCTTATGTGTTCTGTCTACAGCTGCCGCCCTGTCCCTATCCTTCCTCCAGTTGCAGCATCTGCCCTCAAAAGCGTTCCGATCCAGCCCTTAAATTCAGCAGTTTTCCCTTCCATCCATATTCAGCATTTCTCCTCACTCCTCTCACCTCCATTCATGTGCATTTACTTCCTCTGTCTTCCATCCCCTCTCCTCACTCCACTGTACCAGCATTTTGTCCTCTCTTCCCTGCCCCTCAATCCATCCATGTCCAGATTTCTCCTCTCTTCCCTCCCCTCCAGCCATGTTCCATGTGCATCTCCTTTCTGCCTTCCCTCCCCTCCTATTCCATCCATGCCCAGCAACTCTCCTCTCTCCCCTGCCCTCCCCTCCATTCATTCATCCATCCATGTCCAGTAATGCCCCTCTCTCCCCTGCCCTCCCCTCCATCCACCCATGTCCAGCAACTGTCCTCTCCTCTCCCCTGCTCTCCATCCATCTATATTAAGCAATTCTCCCCTGCCCCCCTCCATCCATCCATATCTAGCAATTCTCCTCTCTCGCCTGCCCTCCCCTCCATGTCCAGTGATTTCTCTTTTCTCCCCTGTCCTCTCCTCCCATCCATGTCCAACAATTCTCCTCTGCCCCTGTCCTCCCCTCCATGTCCAGTGATTTCTCCTCTCTCCCCTGTCCTCCCTTCCCATCCATGTCCAGCAATTCTCCTCTGACCTCCCCTCCCCTTCCCTCTCGTCCAAGTCCAACGATTCTTCTTTGCCCCTGCCCTGTCCTCCCCTCCATGTCCGGTGACTTGCCCCAGCCCCCCAGTTCGAGGTGTAACCCAGTTCCACTTGCCTGTCCTTAGCTCCTCGACAGCCCACCATTCCGTTCCTGCCGCAGCCGCCCTGTGTTTAAAACCTGCTATTTTAAGTCGCAGCAGCAGCTTGCCTCCAGCTTTTCCCTTCCTGCTCAATGTCCCGCCCTCGCGGAACAGGAAATACCTCATCAGAGGAAGGCGGGACACTGAGCGGGAAGGGAAAGACTAGACTCGAGCTGCTGCTGTGATTTAATATAACAGGTTTAAACGAGGGTGGCTGCGTCGGGAACGGAATGGAAGCTATGTTGGCGAGTTGAGGGTGGGCTCAGCCGGGGGGTGGGGGGCAGAGGCGGAAGATACAATTTGTTCATGTCCACATTGGAGAAGAAAGCAGGCGGCGAAACTTGCATGTCGGGCAGATGGTCCCCTGGGTCTGACAAGTACAATAATTTTGAAAAAGATAAGTTAAGTTAAAGTTTTTTGTAAATCATATGAGAATGCTTTATATATTTATATATTAAAAAAGAACCGGTGAAGATTTTGATGTTGTATATATCGCTTTAGCCTAAATTTGGCAGCGATTCACATCACTGAGGTTCGTGGGAAATTTCTACGAGATGATTTGAAATGTTTATGATACGATCTGAAGATAAAAGTTTTGAATACGCTATATTAAGTGTTTTGCAAAAGAAGTCTGATTAAGTTTTTATTTAATTTGGACTGGATACTACTAACTTCTTATTTCCCAAAGGTGGCATGTTCCAATTAATAAATACAAAATAAAATACTTTTTTCTACCTTTGTAGTCTGAGCATTTTATTTCCCATTTGTTATTTTCCTTGTCTTTCCAGGGTCTCCTGTCCACTTGACATTTCTTCTCTCTCCTGTCAACCATCAATCTTCTCTTTGTGATCTTATTTGTCCTGTCTAGCATCACTCCTCTGTATATCCTTGTTCCTATCCTTCCCACGTTTAGCATCTGTCCTCCTAGTGTATAGTCAGTTGTCCCCTCTGTGTCTTTATCTCTATGCTAATGTAACCTGGTCTTTCTCTCCCCCCTCTTCCGAGCAGGGTCAGCATATCTCCACCCACCCAACCCCACCCCAATCCCAGGTCCTGCATATCTCCATTCCTCCCAAACCTGGTCCAGTATATCTCCATCTCTCTCTCCTCAAAACTGGTTCCAGCATATCTCCACCCCCCCCCCCCATCCCAGGTCCAGCATATATCCATCCCCCCCCCCCATCCCAGGTTCAGCATATCTCCATTCCTCTCCCTATCCCAGGTCCAGCATATATCCATCTTCCCCCATCCCAGGTCTAGCATATCTCAATCCCCCCCCCCCCCCAATCCTAGGTCCAGCATATCTCTATCTCCTCTTCTCTCCCCTCTCCAAAACTGGGTCAAGCTCATCATATTCCAAGATCCAACCCCTTCCCCCTAGCATACCTGCCTCTCCCTCTCTCTCCCTGCCCCCACAAAAGTCAGCACATCTCCATCTCCCTTTTCCTTCCCCCCAATACGGATCCAGCATTTCTCCCGCTCTCCCCACCCGAGTAATCCGCACATGCCTATGCCCATTTCAGGAACCCCACAACTTCCAGCAGTCCATCAAACCATTCAAGAGATCAAGAATACCTGGAGGCAAGTTCAGACTCATCTTCGTCAAGCATCAGCTTGTCATAAAAGATTTGCTGACCAACACCGACGGCCAGCTCCCATCATCCAACCTGGACAAAAGGTTTGGTTGAATACCAAATACCTTCGCCTTCGGCTTCCCTCTTACAAATTCGCTGCTAAATATTTTGGACCTTTCACTGTCCATTCTCGGAACGGCACCCTTACTTATCGATTGCATCTGCCTCCCATATCCAGGATACATAATGCATTCCATGTACCGCTCTTAAAACCCTTTCTACCTTCTAGATGGCATCCTGAACCGGTAAGACCTGCTACCCTTGACTCTGCTCCTGACCCTGAATTTGAAGTAGCAGAGATCCTGGATTCCAAGCATCAGACTGGCAGATTGTATTATCTGATATCCTGGAAACATTATGGACCTGAGAACAATTCCTGTGAACCAGCTGTCAATGTAAATGCCCCTGATTTGCTCTGGGACTTCCATTCTCAGTACCCTGCTAAGCCTGGCCCATGCTGGAGAGGGGCCCATGAAAGGGGAGTACTGTCATGTACCTGGAACATCAGACATGGAGGCAGGAGATTCCCCTAAAATACACTTCTCTCTTCAGCTCCGGTTATACGCGCCCATATTTTTGACGTGGCTACACTTTGGGCACACCTACACTTTGGACACGCCTACTCTGACATCAGATGCCTTCAGTTTAAAACTAGGAGTTTCCCTCCTCTCTTTGCCTCAGCTACTTCTTCCTAGTATCTGGTGTGTTCCTGCTGTTATTGCTCCTGTTTTGCCTGGCTTTGACTCTCTGCCTAGACCTGACTTTTGCTGGATTGCTGCCTGCCCTGACTCTGTGCTTAGACCTGACTTTGCTGGATTGCTGCCTGCCCTGACTCTGTGCCTGGACCTAACCTCTGCTGATTAGTTGTCTGTCTCTGTCATCTCCTGAGTCCTGCTCCCATCCCACTTCCAAGTCCTGCTGGCCATCTGAACCTAGAGGCTCAACCGCTGGGGAACAGTGGTCGCTGCGGGTGGAGCGTGGGAATTTCTGACTGCTGATCTTCGGATCGGCACAAGGGCTCACTCCATTCCTAGACATTGTGACAGAAGGAAGGCATCTGATGCTAGTCTGTCGTGGACATGAATCCTGGAACAGAACTGAGGGACCTTGTGATTGAGTTTGAATGGCAAAAAGATCCACCGAGGGGGTGCCCCATGCTCGGAAGATCTTGCGGACAATGTCCATATTCAGAGACTATCCTGCTCAGTCTGTCAGCCAGGCCATTGTTTACACCTGCCAGATAAGTGGCCTGGAGAAACATGCCATGACGGCGTGCCCAGAGCCACATCTGGACAGCTTCCTGACACAGAGGGCGAGATCCGGTGCCCCCCCCCCCCCCCCCCCCCGCTTGTTGGTGTAATACATCGCAACCTGGTTGTCTGTTTGAATTAGGATAATTTGATTGGACAGCTGATTTCTGAAAGCCTTTAGAGTGCTCCAGATCGCTCAGAGCTCCAAGAGATTGATTTGAAATTTTGTTTCTTGGAGGGACCAAGCTCCATGGGAGTGAAGCCCATCTACATGAGCTCCCCAGCCCAGAAGAGATGCATCCATTGTCAGTACTTTTTGCGGCTGAGAAATTTGGAATGGTAGTCCCAAAGTCAGACTGGACTGAATTATCCACCATTGAAGAGAATGTGCTGGCTCCGGGGACACTCGGATGACATCCTACAGACCTCCCATGGCTTGATACCACTGAGAAGCCAGGGTTTATTGAACAGATCTCGATGTGCCATGAGTATAACGTATACTGTGGAAGCCATGTGGCCCAACAACCTCAACATCTGCCTAGCTGTGACCTGCTGCAATGCCCGAACCTTGGATGCAAGGGAGAGAAGGTTGTCCGTAAGCGCCTCTTGAAGGAAGGCTCAGACATTCTTCATATCGATCAGGGCTCCTATAAACTCTAATTGTTGAACTGGATGGAGATGGGACTTGGGGTAGTTTATTACGAACCCTAGTAGTTCCAGAACCTGAATAGTCATCTGCATGGACTCCTGAATACCGTCCTCTGAGGTGCTCTTCACCAGCCAATTGTTGAGATAAGGGAACACAAGCACTCCCAGCTAGCCTAGTGACGCTGCGACTATCGCTAGACATTTTGTAAAAACCCTGGGAGCTGATGCAAGGCCAAAGGGCAGTACACGGTACTGAAAGTGATGTTTTCGCAGTCAAAATTGAAGATACTTCCTGTGAGCTGGAAGTATCGGGATATGAGTATATGCATCTTTAAGTCCAGAGAGCATATGCATCCTTTAAGTCCAAAGAGCATAGCCAATCGTTTTCCTGAATCATGGGAAGAAGGGTGTCCAGGGAAACCATTTAGAAATTTTCTTGGACTAGGAATTTGTTCAGGGCCCTCAGGTCTAGGATGGGACGCATCCCCCCTGTCTTTTTCAGTATAAGGAAGTACCTGGAATAGAATCCCTGCCCTTCTTCCCCTGGTGGATCGACCGCTTGTGCCTTTAGGAGGGCGAAGAGTTCCTCTGCAAGTAATTGCTTGTGCTGAGAGCTGAATTAATAAGCTCTTGGTGGGCAATTTGGAGGTTTGGATAACAAATTGAGGGTGTACCCTAACCAGACTATTTGAAGAACCCACCAGTCAGAGCTTATAAGAGGCCACCTTTGGTGAAAATATTTAACCTTCTTCTAACTGGCAAGTTGTCCGGGACAGATACTTTGACTGCAGCTATGCTCTCTGCTGGAGCCAATCAAAGGTTTGTATCTTGCTTTTGCTGGGGAGCAGCAGGGGCCTTGGGTGCATGCTGTAGATGAGAATGAGCGTTCTGGGGCTGAGCCTGAACAGGCTGGTGAGCTGCAGGAGTGTACCTACGCCTAGAGTATGAAAAAGGAGCGCTCCTTGACCCACCAAAATACTTCTTGGATGAGGAGGTGGCTGCAGAAGAGGTCCAGTGGGAGAGAGAAGACATAGCCTCAGAGTGCTTTTTGATCTGGTCAGCAACCTCTTCGACCTTCTCTCTGAAAAGATTATCACCCCGGCAAGGGGTATCCGCCATTCTCTGCTGGACCGAATGGTCCAGGTCAGAAACACGCAGCCAGGAGAGTCTGTGCATTGCTATACCCTGAGCAGAGATTCTGAATGCCATGTCAAAAGTGTCATAAATGCCCTTGGCCAATAACTTGTGACACACCTTCTGCTGCTTGATCAACTGGCGAAAAGGCTCAGCCTGCTCTGGAGGGAGTGCATCAACCAAGTCAGACAGCTGCCTCACCAAGTTCCACAAGTAGACGTTCGTGAAGAGCTGGTAAGACTGAATACGGGCGAAGAGCATAGCGGCCTGATACATCTTTCTCCCAAAAGAGTCAAGGGTTCTAGCTTCTCTATCTAGGGGAGCCGAGGCATAGTCCCTAGAGAGTGGCATTCACCACCATGGAGTTGTAGGGTAACTGAGACCTCACCAACCCAGGTTCCCTGTGGATCTGATATTGGGTATCAGTCTTCTTGGGGACCACAGGGTCAGAGGGGATACCCAGTTCTGTACAAGGACTGCCTTGAGTACCTTGTGGAGAGGAGCTGTCACTGCCTCCTTAGGTGGAGAGGTGTAGTCCAGGACCTTGAGCATCTTAGCCCTGGGCTTATCCTCCACTTCTATGGGGAATGGAATGGCCTCTGCCATTTCCTGTATAAAGGAGGTGAAGGAGAGACTCTCAGCTGGAGGGGAAGGCTCAGAAGGGATTCCATAGGACTCATCGCAGGAAAAGTACCTGGGATTCTCTTGTGATTCCCATGAGCACTCCTCTTCAGGGTCAGACAGCACTTCCCTCAGGAATGTCTAAGACCGGGCCCGCCTCGACGTGGAGGACCCATGTCGAGAGCGGTGTTGAGGAGTCGGTTCCTGCCTTGACTCCTGCGAAACTTCCTCCACCAACGTGGAAGGAGAACCGGCTTGTGTGGCAATCGACACCAGAGCTGCAAGCAGCACCGGTGCCGGAGGCCACACCATAGGCTGAGGGCCAGGGGGGCCACAGCGGAAGGCATGGCAGGCTAAGGCACCCCCGATGCCGATGAACATTGCTGCATTAACCCCTCCAACAGCTCAGAGAGCAGGGCCCGAATACGCTCATCGAAAGTCACCATCGGTAAAGGCTGAGGGGCCGGTATGGGGTCAGGTTGCCAAACTGCCTGGGGTGTGGGCGCAGGATCTCAGCTGCTGTGAGACAGACACATCGGCACCTCTTGGATGGAGGGGGAGTGGGCCTCCTGGTGTCAACGTTTTTTGGGTGCCAAGTCTCTTGGCGTCCCAGAGCTCCTGGCACCATGCTTCGAAGGAGATTGGTGTTGGTGCTTCTTAGTCTTCGCCCGATGCACTTCATTCAAACTTCTCGGTGCCGATGAGGACAACGTGGAATCCTCACATCGCCTTGGTGTCGGGTCCGACAATGGCCGGTCCCAGGGGACCTGCATAGCAGGAGGCCTCGAGGCAGGTGGAGACCCACTCAACACCTCACTGCTCCCAGTGCCTCAGGGTCTCGCAGCAGCCATCCCTACCTGGACTCCCAACACCACCGACCTTGATATTGATGCCGACGCTGAAGAACCAGACCAAGTTCTAAAAAGTTTTTCTCGTTGAGCTTCTTTGGAAATGTGTGTCCTTTTCTTTTTTTTTCCACAAAATTTTCATATAACATACAATAAAATAAAATACAGTATATAAAGCAATCCTTTAAAACATTGTTTTAGAATATGCATAGTAAAGACGTGTTTTACAACATTATAGATAGTAATGTTAGAATATATTAGACATGTTTTCATATTGAGTCAATATAGTCCTTTAAAGGGGACCATGTCAGGGCTTTTTTGCTGATTGTTCCAGTGCGGAAAGCTGAGGCCATTTCAAATTTGTGGTTTAATAAAACAGATTGCCACCAAAAACGTTCATTAAGCATTGAGGCATTTTTCCAGTGTGCAAGAATCATATATTGTCCAATAGTAATCAAGATGTCTAACAATTTTCCATTATGTTCAGTTAAACAGATTTCAAGAGCACCAGATTTGAACACTATCAGTGCCGTACTGAGTTGGACATTAATTTTGAGTATACAACCGATGACTTTCCATATATTGTACCAAAATGATTTAATTTTATCACATTCAAACATCATGTGTATAAATGTTCCAATATGTATTTGACAGTGCCAGCATAAGTTGGAGGCCACCAGTTGCGCACTGTGCATTTTCCTTGGGGTCCATATTGTCCTATGGTAAAGAAAGTACATAGATTGCATGATATTAGCTGATGCTAATGGTCTAATTAGAGACTTCCAAATTCTGGAGTGATTTGTGTCTGATATAGTATGATTGGTATCTATCTCCCATATTTCTTTTAGGGAGGAATGATGTTTGTATTGAAAAGAGAGTAGCATTTTATAGATTGAGGAGGCCATATGTTTGTTTTTAATCAAGGATCTGACAGTTTCCTAAATACTGGGTTCGTGAGAACTAGTATGCTTTGTCCTTTTAACACAATGTGTAAGTTGCAACCATTGCAGGTATTGTGCATGAGGTATGTTTGATTTAGCTTGTATATCCTGGAATGTCAACAAGGTGTTTTGACCTTTTGTACAAATATCTTCAATAGTCCAGATTCCATATCTAGCCCAGTTTTTCCAGAAAAATGTTTTTTTTTTTTACCAATATGAAATTTGGGGTTATTCCATATTGGTATTTGGAGAGAGGAGAGTATAGTGTGTTCCAGTAAGTTATCAAACTATGACAGACACTTTCGAGTATTAAGCATAACTAAATTATCTCTTTTGATTTAGGCAAGAGTCATATAAATTGTTGTGCATAATGGAATTGGAGAGGTTATAAGTTGCTCTAATTGAAGCCAAATAGGTGTGTAGTCTGTTTTGTGAGAGAACCAGTAACAGCCTTGCTGTATAATAAATGCTTTGTGGTAAAGTAGGAAGTCTGGGAACAATAAACCAAATTTCTCTTTGGGAGCTTTGAGTTTTTTAAGTGATATTCTTGGTCTGTTAGATTTCCAGAGAAAAGAGATTAATAGTCTTTCTACCTGTTTATAGAATGAACTTTGGAATAGTATTGGGATCATACTTAATATGAAATTTATTTTAGGGGCAACCATCATTTTAATGGTCTCTATTCTACCCCACCAGGATATATGCAGGGATGCCATTTTAATAAAAGATCTTTAAGGAATTTAAGTATATTTTCACCATTATGTTTAATAGTATCTTGTGCTGTGTAGTGTAGATCTATACCTAGATATCTGAGTTTCTTAGAAGACCAAACTAAATTAAATGGTTATATAAGGTTGGGTACTGCATGTATGTTAAGTGGCAGAACTTATTTTTTAGTTTGATTAATTTTATAACCTGAAATTATAGAGAAGGATTGAATTAGAGAAAATAGTGGAGGGAGAGAGGTCTCCGGATTAGATATATATAACAATATATCATCTGCATATGCAGATATTTTAAATTGTGTATTTTTGTATAGTATTCCTGTAATGTTAACCTGTGCATTAATAGCTTGGATGAGTGGCTCTAATGCTAAATTAAATAAGTATGGTGATAAAGGGCACCCTTGTCTTGTACCTCTTTTTAAGTTTATTGTTTCTGATAGATGGTTATTAGCAATAATTTTGGCCATAGGCTTTGAATATAATGTCTTAATTTTAGATATAAGTCTGGTGGTGCTCCGAACCATTCAAGAACTGTAAATAAATAATGCTATTCTACCCTATCGAAGGCTTTCTCTGCATCTAGTGACATAGCTATAATAGGGCAGTCCTGAGATTTGGCAATATGCGATAGCTGAAAGAATAGCCTTTAATTATCTGATATTAGTCTATTTGGCATAAAACCTATTTGATTGGGAAAAATCACTTTACTAATTACAGAGTTTAGCCTATTAGCGATCATTTTTGCATAGATTTTATAGTCTGTGTTAAGGAGAGAGATGGATCTATAATTTTGTACCAGTTGAGGATCTTTATTAGAAGACCTAGCCAACAGGTCGAGATAAAATAGTATAAGAATTCTGGAACTAAAAGAGGGAATTGACGACTTCCCTATGAGGAAAGGCTAAAGCGGCTAGGGCTCTTCAGCTTGGAGAAAAGGCGGCTGAGGGGAGATATGATAGAGGTCTATAAAATAATGAGTGGAGTTGAATGGGTAGATGTGAAACGTCTGTTCACGCTTTCCAAAAATACTAGGACTAGGGGGCTTGCGATGAAGTTACAATGTAGTAAATTTAAAACAAATCGGAGAAAATGTTTCTTCACTCAACGTGTAATTAAACTCTGGAATTCGTTGCCAGAGAATGTGGTAAAGGCGGTTAGCTTAGCGGAGTTTTTAAAAGGTTTGGACAGCTTCCTAAAGGAAAAGTCCTTAGACCGTTATTAAATGGACTTGGGGAAAATCCACTATTTCTGGAATAAGCAGTATAAAATGTTTTGTACATTTTTGGGATCTTGCCGGGTATTTGTGACCTGGATTGGCCACTGTTGGAAACAGGATGCTGGGCTCAATGGACCTTTGGTCTTTTCCAGTATGGCAATACTTATGTACTTATATGTACTTATGATAAAGCTGATGCAGCAAAAAGACTGTCCTATCCTTATCCAGGTAGTTATAAAGGAACTGGGTAGAATATTGGCTGGTACCTGGATAATTTTGACCAGCAAATGCCAGTGCCCAGATTAGGCCTGAATATCCAAGTCAAATTCAGCCCATGACAGTCAGTGCCTTAAATATTGGTGACTGCCAAAGGCAAAATATTGGGAGCATATTGTTAGGGCCTTTGTAAATAGCCTCAAAAGGTTTTTTTTGTTTGTAGAGGTGGTTTGATATGTAGATCTAAACAAACAAGCAAATAAATAAATGCTAGAAACATTTCATTCTATAGCACTTTATTCCCATTTGTTAGATTATACTGCCCCTATGTGACCATTTGGTTTAATCATTCACTCAGCCAAACAAAAAAATAAATACATGGTGAAAAGCAGTTCTCAGTGTAGCCTTTTATCTGTACAATGACAGATGTAAAAATGAAGGGGCCCTTTAACTAAAATGCATTAAGCAGTTACTCCCTAATTCTAGAATCTTGTGCACACAATTTTACACTTAGCACAAGCAAGTTATAGAATACCTACAGTGATACATATAACTTAATTGACAAATTAGCTGCTAATTGGCACTAACAACCAAATATTGGTGTTAATTGTTGGCACTAATTTATCATTATGGTCATAATTGCACTTAGTATTCTATATCCCGCCATGCAAATTCAATAGCGCATAACAGCAAAAGGGGTGTGAATGTGGGAGAGATATGAGTGGGTCAGGGGCTGCCCAGAACCTATGTGCTAAGGTTATCAAATGTCATCAGTTATGCACACAACTGTAACACTTAGTCGTGGGCATTTACACCAACCATTGGCATGATGAAAACCTCTATGCCTATACGTTGGCACATAAATGCCAACTTATGCTAGAATGGCAATTATATGTGTAATGGCTGATTTAGAATTCACAGCATGCAGCATCCTAGCCCTAACTTTTGGCGACCTGTAGCTAATTAGCCCTTTAATGCAGGAATAATTGTGCACCATTACTGTCCAAGTGCAGTAATTATTACCATAGTGATATGACTCGAGTGTACCTACTGCTGTATTGAGACTCCCTTTCCACTGCCCTCCCCTGTGGCTCCAGGCAAGTCCTCTTCCTCAGCGCCTGTCCTTGGCAGGCAAACATTTCTGCTGCTAGCCATTACAGAGGGTCCAATGGTGTCACCAACAGCATTTCCACAATAGGTGTTGCTTCAGGTTCTGGATAATCTACAGTGCTATTTGAGGCTGTCATCACTGGGGTATCATTGTGTACTGAATTGGGTTTCAGCCAGGTAAGAGTGAGACTCACAAGCTGGCTGGCTGTGATGTCACCACTGACACTTTGCTTTCCATTGTGTGAACTGGGGCCATGGAAGAAGCTGTTTTTTGTCAGGTCCATTGACATGCTCTGCAGTGCTGGCACTAATGCATTCCCCTTCAGACATAATATGGCAATCAAAAAAACAAACAAACAAAAAAGAGATAATGTTGCTCCTATTATTTTACAGTTCCTTCTGACCTTCCCATGCAGTCACAAGGTAATGCTCAAAGATCTGCTTACCAGGTTCAGCAACAGTGTTAACGGACCTCTTTGGGGTGTCAAAACACTGTTGCATGCCACCAATTGTGTTCAGCTGAATTGTATCCCTAACCAGCTGTTTGAGTGGTATCAGCTCAATGGTACATGCTGAGCCTCCCCCTGTCTGCCTCTTAGAGCATTTGATTTGTGACACCTGTCCTTTTCAGGGCACAGACCGTATAACTCTGCCCAGCACTATCCCCGCAATAGGTGATCCACTTGCTTGGCAGTGCATGTCTTAACTACCATAGAGCTGACCTCTGCAGCTATTTACTCTCATATTTGTGCCACATACAGTTTATGGTATTTATCATACAAACAACTGATAAGCAGGTCCTTCTGCTCCTCAGTAAAGCAAGTCACAAGGTTGCGATTCCACTGGCTGCTCATCCCCACCTGCTCAATATCACTACCTGCCCCTCAGTGACAGTTGAGAGAAGATTATCCAATATTAGGATTACAAAGTTGGTTGAGTTATGGAATTGTCAACTTATTGGATACATTAGCTTCTAGGACACTGGACAAGATTACTACAGGACAATCATAGCCAGCATCGTTTCATTTTTTAAATTTTTATTTATTTGCAATAACTTTCTATTCCGCTTTAGCTGGCGAGTAGAACAGAGCGGTGTACAGGCTAAAAAATAGGAAACAAGAAAAGAACTCCATTAATGTATAGGAAAGCAGGGTGTTAAATTTAAAGAGATAAGCATTGCAAAAAGAAGGTAAAGCAAACATACAAAAGAAGGACAGCATTGAAGGGTAACACTAGTAATTTCAGCAAACTGTTTCACCAAAAGCTAAGCGGAAAAGCCAGGTTTTCAGCTCAGTTTTAAAATCCTTAAAAGACAAATTGCTATGGAGAGAAAAGGAGAGATTGCTCCAGGTATGAGGAGCTAGGAAGAAGAATGCACTGTGACAGGTTGATTGCAAGTGGGCACATTTTGGAGAAGGCTTAACTAAGCAGTGATCGTTTAATGAATGGAGGTTCTGGACAGGTAATAAGGAATAGTTAAACAAGAGAGACAGTTGGGGATACCAAATCTAAAGGCCTTGAAAGTGAGGGTGGCAATTTTATAAGTGATCCTTTGCTCAACGGGGAGCCAATGATATTATTTCAGCAGAGGTGAAGTATGATCATAGCGATGGGCATGACAAAGTAATCTGATGGCTGTGTCCTGGATTGACTGAAGTTTCTTTAGTGTGTGACGAGGTAGACCAGCATAAACAACATTACAATAATCAAGATGGGTGATAAAAAAAAAAGAGGATTAGTGCATGGAACTGTGAAGTATCAAAGAGGTAACGAATTGCACGTAGCTGACAGAAAACTAGAAAACTAGTTTTGGTCAGGTGAGATATCTGTGGCAAAAAAGAAAGGGCCCCTTTTACCAAGCTGCAGCAAAAGGGAGCCTGTGCTGGCATCGGCATATGTTTTTCACACGTGCTGAGGCCCCCTTTTACTGCAGTGGGTAAAAGAGAAGTCTCTCTTTCCTGCAGGAAATGGCTGTGTGGCAAGTAAAGCACTTGCTGAGCGGCCATTTGAGGAGGGAACACTTATCGCCACTCATTGAGATGACGGTAAGGGCTCCCACGCTAACCTGGTGGTAACGATTACTGCCAGGTACACTCTGGTGCTACATAATAAACATATTTTTGTAGCGCCGGATATGATGGCGCGATAGGGGTGGGAAGTACTGCTGGGCTGCTGCAGTAGCCCGCCGGTACTTCCTGTTTAGTGAGCGGTAAGCCCGCGTTGTGCTTAGTAAAAGGGGCCCTAAGTGAGGAATCAAGAATAATACCTAAATAAACGAAAAGTATGTACTGGTGTAAAAGATGTGCTAAATAGACTGATGGAGGAGGGAGAGTTGAACCAGAAAACCAACAGGCAACTGTTTTGTCCGGATTTAGCACTAACTGATGATCACTTAGCCAGCAAGCAACATAGTCAAGCCAGATCTGGAAAGGAGAGCAATAAGTGATAGGAAAGAGCAGCACAATGTCATCAGCATAAAGATAAGCAGGGATTCCAAAGGATTGTATGAGAGCAGTGAGTGGACTCAAGAAGAGATTAAAAATAAGAGGAGAGAGTATAGACCCTTGGGGTACACCCCAATGTAGTTCTCTCCACTCAGATGCTGTGTCAGAGACAATGACCTGAAATGTGTGATGAAATAGAAAGGAAGCAAACAAGAAACCCCAATTTAGTTCTTTCCACTCAGATACTGTGTCAGAGACAATGACCTGAAATGTGCGATGAAATAGAAAGGAAGTGAACCAAGAAAAAAACTGTACCAGTGATACCTAAGGAAGATAAATGTGAGAGTAAGAGGGAATGGTCAACCAGAACAAAAGCGGCAGAAGAGTCTAGTGAGACTGCCAGTACCTTTCTATGCTGGTCCAAGTAGAAATGAAGTTCACTGATAGGTGCTGCCATGATAGTTTCTGTACTGTGGTAAGATCTGAAGCCAGATTGACAGGTATGTATAGCAAAAGTTTTCTCAGAAAAGGATGTGAGCACTTTTGACATATGACAAAGATTTGAAACTGGGCGATAATGACTAGGAATAGAAGGATCAAGTGAGGTGTTTCTTAACATGGGATGGACTACTGCTTGCTTAGAGATAGGGACTTGGCCTGAAGAGAGGCTGAGATTAATCAAGGACAGTAGAATGGACAATAAATCTAACTCTGGTACCTTAAGCCAGGAAGCAGGAAAAGGATCACAAGGGCAGTAGGTAGATTTCATGGAAGAAATGATTTTTTTAGGGAAAAAAAGAGTTTGAATTTCAAAAGAGGACCAGGTAGAGAAGCCTGTACGTGAATCTGTTAAAAAAGGTTCAAGATAGGAGGGGAGGTCAGCAGGAGGCACAGAGAGTCCAGATAGAGATTTCACTAGGGTATCTATTTTATTAATAAAAAACCAAGGACAGGGTTTCTGCTGAGGGGGGCTTGAGCACAGTATTTGCAGATTTGGGTGTGACAGCCTGCCGACAGATGAAGAGGTCCTTAGAGGGATGAGAAGTTTTCAAGAGCTTCCCAGTGATTATATAAGCTTTATTTTTCTTTTTTAATTAGAAGTTGTAATTACGATGAAGGAGGCAGCATTTTACGAAGCTAGATAAGACTTGGACTTCTTCCAGGCCCTTTTGGCTTGGCAATATTGGCACTTCAGGAGCCTCAGATTTGAGGAATACTAAGGATTCCTATTAGCAAAACTATGCTGAGGGAAGGACCTAGGAGTCATCTTATGAAGGCCTTCAGACAGAATAGAGCTCCAGGATTTGGTTTGGTCATTCAGATATTTAGAGGAAAAATTGAGGGGGGGGGGATGTGGAAAAGTGATGGCGAGAGAGATGGGACGTCAACTTTAGAAAGGGACCTAGCCCAGTATCCACTGGATACTGGCTGTGTGAGAGACTGTGAGATAGGGAGGGTTTAAAAAGAATGAGATAATTATCAGTCTAGGGGAGGAAAGAGGAAGAAAACACTGTTAGACAATTATGATAGTCCTGCATGTAAGTACCAAATCTAAAGTGTGCCCAGCTACATGAGGCGGAAAAGAGATTCATTGACGCAAAGAGAGATCAGAGAAAAAAAAATCACAGAAGAATTTAGCGTGAGGATTATTGGGATCATCTACATGAATATTGAAATCTTCTAAAATAAGTAAATTAGAGAAATGGACAATAGCTTCAGATAGGGCTTGTCGGCAAGTTTCCCAACCTTCTGCAGAAAGAGAGAGAGGACAATAAAATAAAAGAATATATAGTGGTGTAGCTGTATCAACCTTAACAATCACGAGCTCTGGATATCTGAATGGTGAGGAAATTTCAGTAACTTTCAGATTAGTGGAATATATTATTGCTAAACCATCAGCCAGTTTTGAAGACCGTGAGACTGAATAAACATCATAATGTGGGGGAAGACATGCATAAAGATGCGATTCCTCACCTGACCTTATCCAGGTTTTCGTAAGATAGAGGAGGGAACCCTTATTCAGAGTAAACTGCTCATAAACAAGAAAAGATTTGGAGTATAAAGATCTGCAGTTAAGCAGGCCAATGTAAACATCAGTTGGCAAGGGTGAGGGGGCTTGAGATGGATGCAATGGTAACTGAATCACCTGAAATCTTTGCTTACCCCAAAAGGAAATAGGACAGTAACCCCAGAATACTGGAATGAGTAGACAGAGGTGGTTGGAGACTTGGGAAGGCGTGGTGTGGACATAAATGCACCAGGAAAGGAATAAAAAGCTTACCAGCAGTGAGTCTTGTGTGATCGACATTAGTAAAGCTGAAGTAAGAAGTAATCTGAAAAAGCAGTGCGAAGGAAAAAATTATTGGCGTGACACACAATGAAAAGAGAGCCCTTAATATAGTGCAGTGAGATCTGACCCAGGAAGAGGAAACCTTACAGAGTCAGGTGATCAGAATGAGGCACTCAGTAGACTACAGCGTCTTGAAAACACCAGCAAGGGAGGTAAATCAGGGTCAGGTGATCATAATGAGGCACTCAGGAGAAGAATACAGTGTCTTGAAAACACCAGTATGGGAGGTAAATCCTAGAAAATACAGCACAGCAGTGGCAACATTAACAAGCGTTCAGCAGCAAATAGGTTTATTAGTAGTAAAGAGACAGGTTAAGCAGTTAGAAAGGAAATTGAATTAAAAACAAACTATGAAGGTTTTGGGAAAATATAAAGAACATTCATTTATTCAGAGTTGACATTTGGAAGGCTAAGAGAAGCTATACATTGATCAAATCTATCAGAAGGGTGATAATCTAGACATTTGACATTTTAAAGACGTTTATGAACACATTGGGAGCCATTCTGTTAGGGGATTCTGGTCTTACAGTTGAATAATTGAGTTCCTCCTTTTTGAAGAAACCTTTACATATCAAGGATCAAATGGGCTAGAATAATCCTTTGCGTTTGAATAATGTAGTATGTTTTGTGAAATTGCACATTCTGATATTAGTTTAGGGTTAGTTCATGGAATGTGGAGGGTTGGGGAGAGGAAATTACTTACTTAACTTTATTGGATTTATATCCCACACATGTCCGAGTTGAGGATTCAGTTCTGTGTGGCTTACATTAAATTGATCAGATATATAAATACAGGTTGGGTTGGCTTGGATAACTTAAGCAGATATACATGTTCACATTTGGGATGCAAGAACATATTTAGGGTGGGATGTAGGGTAACATGATTTTGTTGTAGCATGTCGAGATGTCTGTCGCTTGTTGCTAGGTCACATCGATCAAGTGAAATTTCTTGTACAAAAATGTTTTCAATTTTTTGCGAAAGCTTTCAGAAGTGATGTCATGAAGTGTGTCCTTGGGCAGAGCATTCCATCATCTGGCCGCGTTGAAGTTTGCGATGTGGGCCGCTTTGTAGACTACCCCTTTACAGCTGGGAAGGTATACAATGAGGTAATCTCTCAGCTTCTCCTTGAGGATTGGCTACAGAGGTTCTCCTACTAGTGACATTATTATTATTATTATTATTACATTTGTATCCCACATTATCCCACCTTTTTGCAGGCCCAATGTGGCTTACAATTCATCGTGGATACTGGAAATAGAAAAGAATGTACATTTGGTTTTACAGCGAGTTTTGGGTACAAGATGGTAAAATACATGATAGTGTTAAAGCCATAGACATTAGGTGCATGATAGTGTGAAAGCAGAAGACATTAAAGAACATTCCTGGGTATCTTAAAGAAAGTAGAGTTACGCGTGTTGTTCTTTATGATATATTTTGTCGAAGAGATAGGTTTTCAGGAGTTTGCGGAAATTGGTCATTTCGTAGACCGATTTCAGGTTACATGGCAGTGAATTCCAGAGTTGTGTGCTTGTATAGGAAAAGGTTGATGAATGCACTGATTTGTATTTCAAGCCTTTACATTTAGGAGGATGAAGATTGAGGAATGTGCGGGAGGATTTTTTTGCATTTCTGGGTGGTAGTTCTATTAGGTCCGACATGTAGGCTGGGGCGTCGCCATGGATGATTTTATGGACCAAGGTACAGAGTTTGAACGTGATGCCTTCTTTGAGTGGGAGCCAGTGTAGTTTTTCGCGAAGGGGTGTTGTGCTTTCGTATTTTGGTTTGCTGAATATAAGTCTGGCTGCCGTGTTCTGGGCTGTTTGGAGTTTTTTGAGTATTTGCTCTTTGCAGCCGGCGTAGAGTGAATTACAATAGTCCAGATGACTAAGTACCAGCGATTGTATCAGGTATCGGAAGACGTTCCTTGGGAAAAATGGTCTGACTCGTTTTAGTTTCCACATTGCATGGAACATCTTTTTAGTTATGTTTTTTGCATGGTTCTCAAGTGTTAGGTGTCGGTCAATGGTTATCACCATGAACATCATGTAGCTTGGTGCGGTGCCGTAAACAATCTGGTGGATGAAAGTGCGAATTTTGAAAATTACTCTTGCTCTTATTGGTAGCCAGTGTAGATATTGTAGCAGTGGTGTTGTGTGGTTGTATTTGGATGCACCGCAGATTAGGCATGCAGAGATGATATGTGCTGTTTTAATTTTTTTGCATTGCAGTAGTCTAACTGAGACAGAACAAAGCTTTGGACTAGGATGTGAAGGTGGATTTTGAGAAATATGCTCTTAGTCATTGTAGTTTCCATAGGGATCTGAATACTTTTCAGGTTAAGGCTGATACTTGCTGTTCTAGTGTTAGATGTTGGTCAATCAGTATTCCTAGCACTTTGGTCTCTAGGGTGTATTCCGTTTGGTCAATATGGATTTTGTTGCTTTGTATTGGTTTGACGCTTTGTAGCGCTATAAAAATGCTAAATAGTAGTAATAGTAGGTTTGAAAGGGCAGGTTATCACCATGAACTTCATTTTTCTCTATTGTGTTTTAGCTTGAAAGTCATGGCCCAGGTTTCCATCAGGTTAAGTGCCCATTTAATTTCTCTTAGTGCAGTCATGATGTCATCAGCAAAGGAGATGCATATGGTTACATCATCCATATAGATGTATGTTTTAAAGCTGTTTGCTTCTAGTTTGTAACCCAAGGGGGCCATCAGAGTGTTGAATAGTGATAGAGAGATGGGAGAACGTTGAGGCACTCTGCAGTCTAAAATCCATTCCGTTGATAGGGATCCTGACATCTTCATTTTGTAGAATCTGCTACTCAGGAATCTCTCAAGACAGGATAGAACCTTGCCCCCTATTCCTATGTTGTCTAGCATGTTTAATAGCAGCCCATGCTCTAACAAGTCAAATGCTGATGACATGTCGAATTGGAGACATGACTGTCCAACCCATGCTGATCTCCTTTCTCAGTTCTGACACCAGAAACGTTTGACCGGTTTCTGTGTTGTGGCTTGAGGAGAAGCCCGATTGAGAGCTGTGCAGTATGGAAAAGTGTGTCATATATTCCATGAGTTGATTTGTGGCTATGCCTTCTATTACCTTAGTTAGTAGGGGGATGGAAGGCACAGGTCTGTAGTTGGAAACTACATGTCGTGTGATCTTGCTGTTTTTTGGAATGGGAGTTAGGATGATGCCTCCTTTCTCCTTGGGGAATTGTCCCTGGTGAAACATGGATGTCATGTCTATGAAAGCATCCTGGGCATTCTTTAGCAGGAAATTTGTGCAGGTATCTAGCAGGCACTGTGATTTGGCATATCTGTTCATGAGATTTCTAACCATGTTGGTTGAGGGAAGTGTGCCAGTTGTCCATGTTCTGTCTGCCAGCAGGGAGTCCTCTGTGTTTCTTCTCATGTCTAAGTACTCTTCTATGTCAATTGTGGTGCTGGATAGGCCTTTTTTTATGGTGGAGATTTTATGTTCAAAGTAGTTGGCCAGCTCTTGGGCTGAGGGGATGTTGTCTACTGTTCGATGTCAGATCCTGTGTGTCTAGCAGGCCATTTACCAGTCCGAGGAGTTTTTTTAAAGTTTAGTTAGTGACCCCCTACCTTGTCTTTATATTACTTAGTTTTGGCTTTCCTGATATCAGATTTGTATTTTTGGATCATTTTGCGCCATCGTGCTTTGCTTTCCTCTCCTCAGATTTGTGGCAAATCCATTTCCTCTCAAGTCTTCTGCAGGCTTTTTTCTCCTGCGCTAGTTCCTGGTTGAACCAGTGATGTATTGCTCTTCTGTGGTGGTTTTTCATCTTTTCCGGTGCTATTTTGTCCAGTGTTGTACGACTCTCCTTGTCCCATACAGTAAGTAAGGTAGTTATGTTGTGCTGGTCTAACACACAGCTTTGGTGTATGTTGAGCCACAATTGGTCTGCGTCTATTTTTCCTCTTGATTTCTCGGAGTTTGTCCTGGTATTATAGAATCTCTTTCTGTCCCGTTCTGGCCACTCCAGGATGAATGTTAGCTTATAATGGTCTGACCATGGGGTTGGTGACCATAGGACATCTCTGATTTTTATTACATGATGGTTCTTGAGTCTGTAGGCTAGTATATATAGCTGGTGCCCTTTGTTGTGGGTGATGTCAGTAGTTGGGTGTTGGAAGTTCCACTTTTCCAGGGACTCCATTAGGTTTTGAGTGTCCCTATTGTAAACCCCTCCCCCCACTCCTGGGTTAAGCTGGAATTACCAACTTGTTTAGGTTGCAAGGGTAATCTGGACCGGGTGGTATCACCCCAGAAGTGAGGAAGAGGTACAAATAAAACTAACAAGATGTGGAATTGACCAAAAGTTTCTTTATTTAACACAATAACTTTCAATCCAACAATTTAAATAATTAGAATAGATACTCTCCCCTTGATCCCTTAGAATACTATATTCCCAACCCACTCACACCCATAACTATTAATTTCTTTCCCATATAGCCATAAATGCTAATAACTTTTATTCCCTTAATTTTCTTGTACAGGATCCCTCTAACAGATACCCACCCTCCTCCTGAATACACCGATCAGATAAATATTGATTTGTCTTTTCAATTTATAATCAAAACATGCATGTAATAAAACTGTTTATAATTTGCTAACTTGCAAGAATTGATTCTTTGTTTTCTTTTCCCTTTCCCTAGGTACCTCTTCAAATCAACTTTAAGGTAAGTATTAGTTAATATGTTTGTTTTACTCCCTAAAACAACTCTCTGCTGAATCCTGGATCAATGAGCCCTCTGTGTAGGATTAAAGGATACTCTTTTTCCAGCTTTCTTGTTTTATCTTCTTTCTTCTCCTTTCTTTCGGTGGGTACCATGTAATTATGCGATGCTTCCAAGGATAGAACTGTCCGGGACCAAGAACTCCTCCATTCTTTATTGGGGCTCACACACCAGGTGATCAAGAAGAACATGGAAGAATTGCAGCGGCAAATAGAGTTATTGCAGTGAGGTCGGAATAAAGTGCTTGAGCATGCTTTGTCAGAAGATACAGAAGTACTAGTGACGGCGCTGTCTGAAATCACTGAATGGCTGAGACAAATGGGAAGAAAGCAAGATGAAAGAAAGGAGGAAACACTGAATAGAAGTTGGAATAAAAGTTGGGAAGAAAATAAGAGAACATGGAAGTTGGAGAACGGAAATTATAGAGAACCATCTTGGGATCAGTACAGAAAGAGAGAAATATTTTATGAGAAATATGAAAATGACCGGATGAGATCTTATCGTAGATCTCAGCAGAAAAAGAGAATTCCGATTTGCTACCGTTGTGGGCAGTATGGGCATATTAGCCGATATTGCGAAACTGAGCTGGAGATGCAGGAAGACTTATGTCCTGACAACACTGAGAGATCTTTGAGTCCAGCAAGGATCAGTCAAAGAAGCTTAATCCCTGGAAAAGAGAGAGATAAAAGCCCCAATTCTAGGAGGTTTTATTACGTTTGGTACTCAGTACATACCGTAGAAGAAAACAAAGAATGGTGCAAAGAACAAGAGCAAGTAGTGGAAGAGGGGCAACAACAATTAGCTGACTTGAATGAACCACTAGTGAGTTTGGAAAAGATGGAAGAAAGGGAAATAAGAATAACAGAAGAACAAGAGCAGGTAATAGAAAAGCGAAAGGAAGAAGACAGGATACAAGGCTCTTCGGTTGTATAGGACTCCAGCCCTGAAAAAGTGGAAGAAGATCTTATTGACGAGAAGACTGCAGAAAAGCAGGGTGCATTAGAATTCCCTGACATGGATTCTGAAAAAGAAGAATCTTTATTGGTTGAACAGATCGTTGATGACCTTTCCGGTGAACTCACTATACCAAAGGGAAGTGTGCAACTTTCAATAGCGATTCCACAAGTACAAGAAGACATTCTTTTGGTCTTGAGTGATGTTGAAGTGGAGAGAATTGCCACTGAAGATGTGGAGGAAATAAGGAAATGTTTTCCTGAAGAAACAAATAAAGTGAATGAAGAACCAAGTGCATTCAATGTGGAAGAAGTACAAAATATGGAGACTGACAAAATTAAGGTTTCCTTTAATTGTTAAAGAGAAGAGAAGGAAAAGGAAGAAACAGGGTAAACCACAGGAAAATTGTGTGGTGGAAGAAACCATGAAAGAAATGATTATAAAACAAAAGAAACCCATCAAATACCAAAACTCAGTAATTGAACAGTGGAGTGTTCCGAGAAGGCCGTTTAAGCTCATCTGGTCTAGTAGAAGGGTTGGGACTAGGAAAAAACATTCACATGTGTTCACAATTCTTCAACGACTAATAATGTTTATTTGAGTGCAGTTCTTCTTATCAAAATGGTCCGAAGAAGACACCTGATATATTTCTTCTTATATGAATTCTCTGGGAGTGGAGAGAGGGAGAAGAAGAAGGAAAAATTAAAGATGAAGAACTTTGGAATTTCAAAGAGACTAGGAGAAAATCGGACTTTACAGGATTATAGTCAAAGAATAAATTATGACTATAAGAAGAGGAAAAAAAGACTTGATGGGAAAACCCCCCATTATTTCTGCCAACAAGGACATGGACAGAAAAATATAGGAAAATTAAAAAATAGATAGAAGGGTATAAAAATCTCACAGGAAAAGAACAATTACCTAGTGAAATGAAAAATGTTTGAATATACTGAAATGTGGGGGGATATGAAGTGGTTGGAATGATTAAAAAAATGTTATTTCATACATTTTTTTCCTTGGCTAGCCCGAATGTAACCCTATGGGTTAAATTTTAAAAGATTACCTGGCTCCTTCTGGATCTGGTGTGGAGACAGTGAGCAGTGCAGAGGCTTGTGCTGGGCTTGAGCTGTGTATGACATAGACAGAGTTCCAAATGTTACTGTTAGGCAGTTGGGAGGTAAGGAAAGAGCTGAGCAGACTTACGTTAGGTGTCTGTCTCCAGCTTTAGAGAAAATCTGTTTAAAAACAGATTTGAGAGTGTTTGAAAGGTAATTTATGAGTGTGAAGTGAGTGCCTAATAGTAATTACTTAAATTAGAAAGCCAGACGCGGTTTAAGGGCTTTTAGAGAGAGACTGAGTTGTTTGAGAGTTTGGAGAAACAAAAAATGAATTGACAATAAATCCTGCCAGTGTATTAATGTTACTGATGAGCTGGTAAATCAGGATTTTTGTTTAATAAAGTGTCATTTTCACATATTCAAAACAAGTGCTGGCTGTACTTGTACACTAACATTCTATCAACTCTGATTGATTTGAGAAGAAGTTTTTAAAGGTGAGAAGCCTCATTGGAATTGTGGAAAACAATTCTTTAAAGGAGAATTGCTTTTGCACTGTATTAAGGTGACAGTGTGCATACAAAGAGGTTGGAAGGAATACTAATATTAGGGAATTTTATACTTCCAGCTGTTTGAGGTAGAACTTCACACTCCCTTTATTTTTAATTAACCATGGGAGGGAAAGTATAGGGAAACCTGATCATCCTTTTCTTTATATGGGATAGCTAGCTAGGGACAATCAATTATCTCTGATAGCTGTGAGTGACGGCCTTTGCCAGAGCCATCAACTAGGTAGGGAGTGGGGTTTTGTATTATTGAGTTCATTAAAGATTAGGATAGTAGGTACAGGGTCCCGGTACCAGTCATTCGAGATCAGCACATCTATAACGGTACCCACCGTTTGAATTGAGAGGAGAGAAGAAGCATTTGCACAACTGCTGGGAGAAAAAGAGAGCGGCGTTGGAGTGCTCTTACAACTACTGAGACACTGGGCCCCCACGCAAGAAAGAGAATTTCAACTGGAGACAAAAGACTGAGCTAAGTGAGTGGCCTAAACAAATAAATAACTACAAAAAACACTTACCTGAGATCCAGTGAAGAAGGAACATCCGTAGTTTTGCGTACTGCAATCTGCAAGATAAAAGTTGAACACAAAGAATAAAATTCTTTTGGAAAAAAAAACTGTTTAGTAAGAAAGGGGTTCAATTAATAAGTGTTATACCACAAGAATACGTATCTGATATTGGGGAGAAGTTTCTGTTGTCTAGAAATCTGGAAAGAAAAGCTATAAGAGTTTATTAATGGTAACTAAGTAATAACTGCAAAATAGAAACATAATTACTAATTTTGCATCATATTTAAATATGCGCATAAGAGTTGAATGGGAAATGTTATTGCTTGTCTTAAATAAAAACTTTATGCATTAGTTTTGTGTTTTTTTGTATCCTTCTCTTTCTCCCGAGTTCAACATTTATGGTACTCGGTCTTGACTACTTAATAAAAGAATCTGAGAACACTAGTGCAGTTTGGAATTTGCTCAGGAGAGGGGCAAGGTTACACTATCACTCTGACATTCTGTGCGTCTGTCCACTTTCCATGTGGGTGATAAACTAGGGTGGAGTAGATGTTTCCCTGGAGTCTGTGGTCGTTTAGTTTGCAAGTCATAATTTCCAGATAAAGGATTGTAAGGTCAGATGTGAGTTCAAAGTTAAGGAAGGATATGGAAAGATATGTAGAGGATGGTGATGCCACCTCCTCTTTTAGTGGCCTGGGTTTGGTGTGAGATTTTGTATCCTAGTGAGCATATGTCCCTAATCACCAGGTCATTGAGGGATCTTAGCCATGTTTCAGTTATAAAGAGTAACTCCAGTTGGTCCTCCTCTAGCCAGTCCCTCATGGTTTCCAATTTATTTACTATGGACCTCGTGTTGATATAACCAGCGGGTACTGGCAGTGTAGAGCTGGTATGCTATTTCTCGCAGTCTATTCGAACTAGCTGACATTTGATCCTGTTGCCCTTGTTTTTCAGTGCACCTTTTCGACTGGTAGTGTTCGTTTTGTGTCGGGTGTTTGCAAGGAGACCTATCGCGGTTGTTTGTCTTGGGTAGGCTCTGGGTGTTAGCAGAATTGGTATGTTTTGACCTCCACTGAGGGAATGTGTCTGATGGTAAATTAGCCAGGTTATAATCAGATAGTAGACCAGCCACTGTGTGTGACCCATTTCCTTGATTTGGTGAGTGGAGGGGTGTAGAAGTTTGTAAAAAGTGCTTCTCTGTGCAGGGGTGTCTTGGGGGGTAAATTTTATTCACAGTATTATTTTAGAGAGAAAGGAGGAAAACAAGTAGCCCAGCATGCACAGAAGAACAAGGCAAGCCGATAGGAAGAGTCACATAAGATACATGAATCTGGGATGTGTGCTCAGGAAGAGCATATTACAGAGAACTACAAGATTACAGGGATTTATCGTTCAAGGGCACAACCTTAAATTAAGGGTACAGGCAATATAATTCGTTACAGACAATGCTCATATATTTATAAACAACAAACAACCTGCCTCAATGCAAATGGGGCGGAACATAGCCCTATTTTAAAATTTAAATAGGAGAGCTCCATTTGGAGATCTGGGGAGGGACCATTCCATAGTACAAGCCCTGCAACATTAAAAATGGGGTTGCAAATAGAAATTACCTGAAAGCGCAGATCAGTCAGAGATCATAAGAAGCAGTAGTTAACATTTATTGTACTAGCAAATTAAGATGGAGGTCCACAGTGAATATAATAAAGGTCTCGGGAAATCTTCTAAAGTTGGGAAATCAGCAGTCCTATCTAGCCAAGGTGACTGAGGAAGTAAAATCTTGTGCCTTGTCATCAAACCTCACATCTGACCTCACTTCACTATTTGGTAAATCTTCATCGTCTCTAGGAAAAGAAGAAAAAGGCACGAATGGCCCCCTCTGGTAGCGTAGAAAGCAGGCGTTATGTCCGCTGGCGAACCCACCAACTAACGCAGTGGGAGTGTCACATGTCTGATGTTCCCTGATCAAATCACAAGCGGTAGAAGAGGCGACTCTGTGGTTTCAGACCTAGGCAAGACCACTCTCCTCTAGGGTTCTGTGATCAAGCATTTCTGGTTGTGGCAGAAAACAGAAGACCTGCTGCCGCTGCTCGCATCTGTGTCCGCTGCTGCCGCTCACCTTCTGTACCTGCTGCCTCCACTTGCAGCTGTGCTCGGGACAACTGTGCCTCACCAAGATGATTCGATGTCTGGATGATATGTGGAGGGCCCTGTAGCAGTCAAGGTTGGCAACACTTCGGCAAGGTGTGTTATCCACCCGTACACCCCCTGGGATCCCCCTAAAAATCCAATGTTGGCTACGCCCCTCAATGATATGAAGTGGGCAAAACCTGCATATCTGGCAGACATTTTCTAACATCTTAATGATTTGCATATAAAGATGCTGGGTAAAAATGAATTTCTGTGTCTGTTACAGACAAACTTCGTGACTTCCAGCTAAGTTAGCACTGTGGTAAGAAAAAGTTGCACAGGGTATGTTAGAAATGTTCCCGCTTACAGCAACTGATCAGGCAGGCAGGAATTTAATCATGAACACTGGCCAACATCTGGAGATTCTTCATGGAAGGTTTGCTTCTTACTTTCCTGACATTGATGTTGCAAAATATGATTGGGTGAGGAACCTGTTCAGCCAGTCCACTGAACTGGACCTAACAGCCCAAGAACAGTTAAGTACGGATCGCACATTCATGCTCAAATTCAACAAACTAGACTTGGACAAATTTTGGCTTACAAATTAGCAAAGAATATCCGGACATTTCTAGACATGCTGTTTCAATTCTGTTGCTATTTGCTACCACTTACTTATGAGAGGCAGGCTTTTCTAGCCTCGCTCAAATAAAGACCAAATTCAGATCTGAACTTCAGTCAGTGGAACATGATTTAAGAGTGTGTTTGTCCAATATTCATCCATGAATAAAGAAGACCTGTGCCTCCAAGCAGGGTCACATTTCACATCAAAAACAATGCACTTTGAAAACATTTTGAACTTCTCTAAAATATTTTTCATTTTCTATAAAAATATAATTATATTGAAATAGAATTTGACTAAACTCAATGTACGTAATGTAAATTGTAAAATGCTTTAATTATTTATGGTTAATTACACGAGAGTGAAGCATTAACAACACAGGTGTTCCACGACAGAAATTTGCATTTTCAAGTATGCCGCAGTCTTAAAAAGTTTGAGAACCACTGACTTAGATTATGAACCCACTCATGACAGAGAAAGTATCCATATAAAATATATAAACTGCATTGGTTGTACCACAGAAAGGGGGTATATCAAATCCATTACCCTTACCCTTTCTGTCATCTTCCTCCTCTCCTACGTTAGATTTTGTCTCCTAAAAAATATGGTACTTTCTGTTACCTCCATTCTCAATTCTTTCCCTCTCCCGCAACTCCCTTCTTTTCTCTTCCCCATCTCTCTTACTATGAGGTTCTTTTCCCTTTCCCTCCATGTCCTCTCATTCCTTTTTCTTCCACCCTAGACTCTGCATCCAATCCCTGATCTTCGGTTGCTTAATTTATAGTCCTTTCTGCCTCCACTGTCAGTCCTCTCTTCCTTGTCTTCATCACCTGTCCTCTGTTTTTTTTTGCCTCCATTACAGGCTCAATATTCTTTTCTTCGGTCCCCAGATTTCCCCCACGTCAGCCACCTCTGGAAAGATCTCCTTGTATCCCTCTCCCAGTGCAAGAAAATTATCTCTACATCCTCTCAATCCTGGAGGGCTTTCCTCTCACTCCTAGAAGGTTCTTCCTGCATTTTTCTGTCCACCCGAAAAGTTCTCCCTATATTCTCATCCCAGATCCCACCAGAAACTCTTAATATACCCTCACCCCAGCTGCTCCCCCCCTCCCCGACCTTCTCTGCTCATAATCCCTACTGCAGCTCAGGAGCGTAGCCAGACAACAGATTTTAGGTGGGCCTAGGCAAGAAGTGGGTGGGCCCCAGGTGTTCTCCCCTTCACCTACCACCCAAAAAAAATCTCAGCTGGTGGGAAAACGCTTCTTTCCACCCTGGCAGTCTACAGCAGGCATGCACTAAAAACTGAGCATGCGCAGGTACCGGTATCGTGGAGAATAGCGTTTTCATTACCATCGGGGGATGTCTTCAGCTGGCGGAGCTTGGGATCCCCACCAGCTACCGCTAAATGTGTGATACTATTGGGTGGGCCTGAGCCCTAATTGGGTGGGCCCCGGCCCACCCAGGCCCACCTGTGGCTACGCCACTGCTGCAGCTAACATCTTTCCCAGAAGAAGCAGCACTGTGTTAGCTTTAGGTATATGGGGTGAGTTTTGCAGTATAAGCTGCATGCATCCCATAGATTTTGCAGCTCTAATTTAGAGACTGGCCCTGCACAACACAGGCAGTTGACACTGTACTAAGAACTAAGCACTTCTCCCACAAGTTTGGAGGGGCAGGAACTGAAGAAAATAAAGCAACTGCTGTGTTGCTACTTAGCTTCCATTGGCTGGTCAGCTGTGTGACACTGCCACTGCACGCATCTGTAGTCTGCACTAGCCATGAGGAGCAGGTAATGCAAAACTACAAGGCACTGTCTGTTCAAACCACAGAATTAAGTTGCCCAACAGAGGAGGCAGAAGCAGCATAAAGGAGTATTTGAAATCCTACTGCTGCTTTTTGGGCAAGTCACTTAACCATATGTGAGCCCTCCAAGGCCAGGGAAATACTATGAAAAAGGTGTGTGAGCAAACTGCAAAATAAATATTTTACATTAAATAAACACCATCTTTCTGCTGGCAGCCAAAAGAGGGAGAATAAGAAGACATAATTGCAGGTCTGTGTGTGTGGGGAGTGGGAGGAGGAATTGCCAACTGGCTGGGTTTTGTCTGGCCAGACTGGCTGCCTGCACAAGTTCAAAACCAGCAATATAAAAGCTCGCTTTGAACTGCTTGTCTGCTCCTCAACTTAGTTAATACACAGTATGACCGCAACGGCTTGGATTGGAGTCAGAGGAAGCAAGAGCTGTTATGTTCTCTGCAGCTCCCCTCTCTGCTTGCTGCCATAGGGATAAAAGGAGGAAGGGATACAGCTCTTCTTTGCTCCTGAGACTCTGAATTTTTTGCTGCTGGCAGAGTGTGAAAAGAGAGAGCAGTAGCACCAGGGGAGTTCTGAATGTTATGGGTAGAAGGGGAGGGTTTAAATCAAGGTTTAATGACAAGAGATGGCAGGAGCCTGCTTGGCCCATTATGTCGACTAAAGTCAGTAGGCGGAGCTTGTTGCCCTATCAATTACATTGTTTTGAGTGTAGCAGCTGCATTGGGGAGAATGAAAACCTCCTTGGATGGACGGCTTCCGCCTTGTGATGTCATACCATCTCCTATCATTAAACCTCCTTGGTTTAAATACTAGAAGGGATGAGAAAGATGTGAATGCTAGGGGGCTGGAGGAGCAGAAGGTATGTGAGATGATGAAAATGGGTGAATGCTGAGAGTTGTGGGGCAACAAAGAGGTGAATGATAGCAAAAGGCAAGAAGCAGGCAAAAGCAGGGCTGCATTATGACATTGGTGGGCCCCTCCTTCAGTGGCATTTATAAGTACATAAGTACATAAGTAATGCCACACTGGGAAAAGACCAAGGGTCCATCGAGCCCAGCATCCTGTCCACGACAGCGGCCAATCCAGGCCAAGGGCACCTGGCGAGTTTCCCAAACGTACAAACATTCTATAATACATGACTAAGCTTTTAATTTAAATTTGTATTCTATTTATTGTGTATATTTTTAAGACCTAAAGGCAAGGCATGAAAATAAATAACTTCTGCTTCATTTTTATTCTTTCTGATTAAAATAAAAAAATTGTGGGCCCTAGAAATTGTGCCTGTTGTGCATAATGGATAATTCTGTCCTGGGCAAAGGTGGAAGAAGGTGATGCAAGAGAATTAGAAAGAGGGCAGATGCTTTGGGTGGGGTGACAAGTTATGAGGAGGGATGAGTGCTGAAATGAGGAAGGGGGGGGGGGGGTTGAAGACGCAAAGGAGGGAAATGATGAAAGAATGAATGCTGAAGTCTAAGTGGAGGACACAGGGTGAGAAATGTGCAAATAGGACAAAACTAGGGGAATACAGTAAGTGCTTCTGGCAGGATTTTATTTCAACAGAGTTGACAAGACAGGATGTTTGAAAGGTTGATGACTGAGGAGGGATGAGAGAAGAAACTGGTGGTGGGGGAAGAGAACAGAAAGAGGATTAAGGGAAAGGCTTGTGTGAAAGAGAGGTTAGTGCAGGGGGGGGGGGGGGTAAGAAGGAGGAACGTGTCAAGAGTAGGGAAGTAGAAAACTTCTCTATAAACTGTATGTCTCCTTTTGAAATCCAGCTGGCACTGGGCCTGCTCCTCTCCACTGGTCTCCTCTCATCTCACCTCACCTAACCACAAGGTGCAGCATATCAGAGGTTTAAAAAATAACAGATTACGTATTTATTTTAAAATGTAAAGTATAATTTTGTTTGTATTGTTGTTTAATATGTAAGCAATTAGAAGAGGATGTATTCGATTATGAGAATACACACAACTGCAGGAGGTGGCCTCAGGAATGGTGCCAAGAAGTATTTAAGCTACAAAGCAATCTATTTATAGAAATCAACATTACATCATAGATTCTTGCTTTCAGTCAGGTGTCTCCAAACATAGACATCATGTAAGCAGAAAAAAAAATTGGTAATTTTTACTAAGCCACCTAATGACCAAATATGTAGGTAATTTGAATCCATGTAACTTTAGCTAAAGGTGCATGGTCCTAAAGTTATTTCTATGGCTGGAGTTACATAAGAGAAACTGAGTGCATATATTTGAAAATTCAAATGAACCTGCACAGTTTACTTCCTGATCTAAACATGGTGTACTTTACAATTGGTTAAACATAGCTGTTCAGCCCTTTCGCTGGCTGTGATAGACTGCAGCTTAAACCAGAGTATAAAACATCATTGTGAGAGACTTTGGACTCTTGAACCAAAATCGTCTTTCATGCAAATTCAAACAAAAGAAAATGACTTACAGTTGGATGTGCTGGACCAGAGTCTCTGCCTTGCAGAACTGGGAGTCTGTTCTCTACCAGCTTCCTCAGCATGTAAAGAGGGGTCAGGAGCTTACAGCACTGACAATGATTTGTAAATACTTTTACACTGGTAAAAAAAAAAAAAAACTTGGTGAAATTATACTAGTTTGAAGGGAGAGCATGCAATAAGGCACAGCAAGTTAGCTTACAGTTCTTAGAGAGAGCATGCATGCAGATTCCCGCCACCCCATTGAAAAGAGAAATGGGTCAGCTATATCCCAGAATACAAAGGGACAAGGACCAGCCAGTAGGAAAAGTCCCATAAGGCATAGAGAACAGGGACATATGCTCAGGAAGAGCCTAAGATTAAAGAAGGTTACATAAAAGAGGAGACGGGGGTGAGGCTATCTAGTCCATTATATGCGCTGAAGCCAGTAGGTGGAACTTGCTGGCAGTAGGCAGAGACTGGCAACACAATGGTTCACCCAAAACAACAGTGCAGGTAAAAGTGGGATGTTAGACCACGGAAAAACAAATCCTGGAGACAGTGATCTTGAAAATGCTTATTTATTTGTTAAAAAGACTCGACACAACTGTTGTGTTTCGGCCATCAGGCCTGCATCAGGAGTCTATAAGAAACATGCATATACAAATGAAAGTTAAAAAATATGTATAAGATAAATGCATAAAAACATATAATAAAAGATATGAACAAACAACAAACATATATGGAAATCAAACCATTTTTTTAACATCCAAAATACAACATGTAAAAGTGTGCACTTGTTACAATGTTCTTATTAAAGTACTAATGTTTCAAAAAAAAAATACATACGCTAAAATACATATAAATAAACAATAATATATAAGTTAACTAATGTGCGTACAAAGATAGTACACATTATGAAAAAAAAAGACAACAATGAGAAAAATCTTATTAAAGTACTAATGTTGCAAAAAAATACATATGCTAAAATACATATAAATAAACAATATATAAGTAAAATAATGTACATACAAAAATAGTATGCATTATGAAAAAAACAACAATGAAAAAAACAATACGCATTATAAAAACAATATACGTTCTGGTGTGCATTTGTTCTCATAAGATGCTGAAATTCCATGAAATAACCTTATTGCTGAATTATGAATACATCAATAAGTGAATAAGTGCTAGCATGCAGAGCAGAGCATATGGATAGAGTAGTATCCAAGAGAGATATTTCCTTGTCTGTAACCATGCTGACCATATATTACTAAAGGAAAAACGAAACAAACATAGCTATATGAAAAGTGAGCTCACCAAATAAGATGGATATTTTAAAGAAGGAAAAACTGAAAAATGATAATAAAAATGAAAATAAAAATGAAAGAAAAAAGAAGAAAAGATACAGATGAAAATAAGAAAGGGGGGAAGGGGGGAACGAGAGGAAAGTGGCAGGTGAATGGAAGAGAAAAAAAGTGAACAACAAAGGGGGGGAACCAGCCAATCGTCGAGATATGGAAACACATGCACTCCCAGTCTGCGTAGCGATGCTGTGACCACAGCCAGACACTTTGTGAAGACTCTGGGCGCAGATGCGAGGGCAAAGGGCAGCACACAGTACTGAAAGTGCCGAGTTAACAACCAAAATCGAAGATACTTCCTGTGAGCTGGGAGTATCGAGATGTGAGTAGGCATTCTTTAAGTTCAGAGAGCATAGCCAATCATTTTCCTGAATCATGGGAAGAAGGGGTACCCAGGGAAACCATCCTGAACTTTTCTCGGACTAGGAATTTGTTCAGAGCCCTTAGGTCTAGGATGGGACGCATCCCCCCTGTTTTCTTTTGCACAAGGAAGTACCTGGAATAGAATCCCAGCCCTTCTTCCCCTGGTGGAACGGGTTCGACCGCATTGGCCTTTAGATGGGCGGAGAGTTCCTCTGCAAGTACCTGCTTGTGCTGGGAGCTGAAGACTGAGCTCCCGGTGGGCAATTTGGATACCAGATTGAGAATGTATCCTAACCGGACTATTTGAAGAACTCACCTGTCGGAGGTTATAAGAGGCCACCTTTGGTGAAAAAATATCAACCTCCCCCTGACCGGCAAGCCATCCGGCACGGACACTTTTTCTGAGGCTATGCTGCAGTGGAGCCAGTCAAAAGCCCGTCCCTTGCTTTTGCTGGGGAGCCCTAGGGGCCTTAGGTGCACGGCGTTGACGGGAACACGTGTGCTGGGGCTAAGCCTGAACCGACTGCTGAGAAGCAGGAGTGTACCTACACCTAATAAAGGAATAGGGAGCACTCCTCCTCCCTCCAAAAAACCTCCTGGATGTGGAGGTGGTAGCAGAAGACGCCTGGCAGGAGAGAGAATCCACAGCATCTTGGTGTTTTTTGATCTGGCCGACCATGTCCTCTACCTTCTCTCCAAAAAGAATATCCCCCCCGGCAAGGAACATCCGCCATTCGCTGCTGGGTCTTATGATCCAGGTCAGAGGCACACAGCCATGAGAGTCTGCACATCACTATCCCCTGGGCAGCTACTCAGGATGCAACATCAAAAGTGTCGTAAGTCCCCCTGGCCAGGAATTTGCGACACGCCTTCTGCTGCCTGACCACCTGGTGAAAAGGTTTGGCGAGCTCCGGACGAAGTGCTTCAACCAAACTAGACAGTTGCACAGAGTTCCGCAAGTGGATGCGCGTGTAGAGCTGGTAAGTTTGGATCTTGGTGGCTAGCATAGCGGCCTGATACGTTCTCCTCCCAAAAGAATCCAAGGTCCTAGACTCTCTGCCTGGTGGCGCCAAGGCATAGTCTCTAGTACTCTTGGCTCTTCTAAGAGCAGAGTCCACCACCATGGAATCGTGAGGAAGTTGGGCCTTCACCATTACAGGCTCTCTCTACTCTGTACTGGGACTCGGATTTTTGGGGGGCCACTGGGTTAGAAAGAGGGCACAACCAATTTCGCATAAGTACTTCCCTAAGAGTATTATGCAAGGGGCCATTGCAACCTCAGCAGAAGGAGAAGGATAATCCAAGACCTCAAGCATCTCGGCCTTGGGCTCATCCACAACCTCCATAGGGAATGGAATGTCCTTAGACATTTCCTGAACAAAAGATGAGAAAGACTCTCAGGTGGAGACATTCTACTTTCAATTGGCGGAGTAGGATCAGAGGGAACCCCACACGACTCTTCCTCCGAAAAGTATCTGGGGTCTTCCTCCTCTTCCCACGAGCGCTCATCGGTATCGGACAAAAGCTCCCTAAGAGCAGCCCGAACCCGAGCCTGTCTCGATGTTGAGGATCGCGACCTCTTGGGGGGTGTCGACCCCTGCCTGGATCCTGGCGAAGCTTCCTCCAAAGATGTCAAGGGGAAATCGAACCGGGTGGCAGCCGATGCCAGTAGAGGATGGGGACCTCACCACAGAGGATGGCCCAGATGCCACCTCTGCATTCGGTACAGAAGGCGCAAGCACCCCCGACACTGAGGCCAGGGCCGGTCTTAGCAAGTGCGGGGCCCTATGCAGACCAATTTGGTGGGGCCCCATCCTAGCCCCACCCCACCATAGCCCCGCCCCACCGTAGCCCTGCCTCCACCCTAGCTCCACCCCATTGATAAAATTATTCCATTTTTAGAACATTTTTTTATTTATGAAATTTCAAAGACAAATGAAGCTAAACTTGTACAAAAAACTGATTGAAATAATAAGCATAATGCTATCATGAAACCTCCCCTCCCCAGAAATTATTCAGTTCAAGTCCACTACAATTAGTAGTTCCAATTCTCATAACAAAGGAGAATAAAGGAAAAATATTAAGAAAAGATTCAGTACTTTCAAATTCCCCTATTACTCTGTAACCCATATATGCAATAAAATAAAAATGAAATGAAAAGATATACAATAAAATTAAGTGATATGTAAAATATAATGTACAATATAAAAACATATAGACCACCAAGGTATTAAAATTGTTTTAAAATATATACCACAACTCTCTGACTCAAGAAGACTCCGACTCTGTCATCCATAATTGTCTGACAACAAACAGAAAAAAAAAAGTAAAAAAAAAAAAAGTCACAATTAATACCTTATACACCAATATACCAGCCATACGGAAAATGCAGATTATCAACAATATGAAGCTAGCAAGGGATCATAATATCACAATTCTCATGTAGAGCCACAAAACACCCTTTTAGAGATAGTGTGTCATGATTTAGGCTCTACACCCTTTCCGATGTTTGGTGCCACCTTAGTAAGGCCAACACACAATCTCTCCACTGTAAAACACTATACACAAACGTGTGCAAAAACACACTCATAACCTTCACAAACCATAAACAGCACTAATTCCAAGGACAGGACGAGCTACAACCTTTTGCGTGGCGTGGAAAGGCAACTGTAATTACACCGGGCTCTAAAACACCAGTGCACAACCTAGTGAAAAAAAAACAAACAAAAAGGGCTGCAAACTATACGCTAGCAGAATACTGTACCTTCCTTGATCACACCTGAAAAACACATGAATGCAAAATACTGAACTGGAAAGTTACCTCAAGAAGTCAGACTCAGTATGTAGCAATACTACAAAAATTAAAACTTACATGAAAAATATCACAGATGCACATTTCCAAAAACTAACATATTCCAATTAATAAATCCGGAATAAAATAGTTTTTTCTACCTTTGTTGTCTGGTGACTTTGTTTTTCTGATCATGCTGGCTCAGTATCCGATTGTGCTGCTATCTGTCCTCTTAACTCCGTTTCCAGGGCTTCCTTTCCATTTATTTCTTTACTTTTCTGCCTTTCTTCTTCATTTCTTGCCTACATCCGTAAGTAAAAGCTGGGTCCTCCGCAGACTTGACTGTCCAGTGGATCCAGCTTCTGCCTATTTTCTATATCCATGTGCACTTTATCTCCTCTCTTCCTTTTCCCTCACCTCATCTCCTTCCTCACTCTTCCCTCGCCTCCATCCATGTCCAGCATTTCTTCTCTCTCCTCCATCCACCCATGTCCAGCGACCCTCCTGTCCCCCCTGCCATCCATCTATGTCCAGCAACCCCCTGCCCCCTCTGTCCTCCCCTGCCATCCACCTATGTCCAGAGACCCCCTCCCCTCCATCCACCCATGTCCAGCGACCCTCCTGTCCTCCCTGCCCGCCCCTGCCATCCACCTATGTCCAGAAATCCCCTCCCCTGCCATCCACCCATGTCCAGCGACCCTCCTGTCCTCCCTGCCCGCCCCTGCCATCCACCTATGTCCAGAAACCCCCTCCCCTGCCATCCACCCATGTCCAGCGACCCTCCTGGGGCCCCTGCCCTCCCCTGCCATCCACCTATGTCCAGAAATCCCCTCCCCTGCCATCCACCCATGTCCAGCGACCCTCCTGTCCTCCCTGCCCGCCCCTGCCATCCACCTATGTCCAGAAACCCCCTCCCCTGCCATCCACCCATGTCCAGCGACCCTCCTGGGGCCCCTGCCCTCCCCTGCCATCCACCTATGTCCAGAAATCCCCTCCCCTGCCATCCACCCATGTCCAGCGACCCTCCTGTGCCCCTGCCCTCCCCTGCCATCCACCTATGTCCAGAAACCCCCCTCCCCTGCCACCCACCCATGTCCAGTGCCCCTCCTGTCCTCCCTGCCCGCCCCTGCCATCCACCTATGTCCAGAAACCCCCTCCCCTGCCATCCACCCATGTCCAGCGACCCTCCTGTCCCTCCTGCCATCCATGTCCAGCAACCCCCCCGTCCCCTATGCTCTCCCCTGCCATCCACCCATGTCCAGCGACCCTCCTGTGCCCCCTGCCCTCCCCTGCCATCCACCTATGTCCAGAAACCCCTCCCCTGCCATCCACCCATGTCCAGTGACCCTCCTGTCCCCCCTGCCATCCATGTCCAGCAAACCCCCTGTCCCCTATGCCCTCCCCTGCCATCTACCCATGTCCAGCGACCCTCCTGTCCCTCCTGCCATCCATGTCCAGCAACCCCCCCGTCCCCTATGCTCTCCCCTGCCATCCACCCATGTCCAGCAACCCTCCTGTCCCTCCTGCCATCCATGTCCAGCAACCCCCCGTCCCCTATGCTCTCCCCTGCCATCCACCCATGTCCAGCGACCCTCCTGTGCCCCCTGCCCTCCCCTGCCATCCACCTATGTCCAGAAACCCCCTCCCCTGCCATCCACCCATGTCCAGCGACCCTCCTGTCCCCCCTGCCATCCATGTCCAGCAACCCCCCTGTCCCCTATGCCCTCCCCTGCCATCCACCCATGTCCAGTGACCCTCCTGTGCCCCCTGCCCTCCCCCTATGTCCAGAAGCCCTCCTCCCCTACATCCACCCCATGTCCAGCGACCCTCCTGCCCCCCTTGCCAACTGCCATCCACCTATGTCCAGTAACCCCCCCGTCCCATGACGCGAGTCTCCTCGTTCCCCTGCTGCTCTCCCTCCCTCCAGCCACCTGAGACATCTCCCGTCTGACCCCCCCCCCCCGACCCGCCAAACAACCCTCTTCTTTCGCCCGCACCTCAACTGACCCGACCCAGCATTTAAAAAAACCTTCAAGCGGCGGTGCCGGTGCCTCGCGTCTGAGGGCAGAAAACTCGCTTCGTCGTTGGCCGGCCTTCCCTCAAGTCCCGCCCTTGCGGAAGTTACATCAGAGGGCGGGACTTGATGGAAGGCCGGCCAACGACGAAGCGAGTTTTCTGCCCTCAGACGCGAGGCACCGGCACTGCCGCTTGAAGGTTTTTTTAAATGCTGGGTCGGGTCAGTTGAGGTGCGGGCGAAAGAAAGAAGAGGGTCGTTTGGCGGGTCGGGGAGGGGGGTCAGACGGGAGATGTCTCAGGTGGCTGGAGGGAGGGAGAGCAGAAGGGGAACGAGGAGACTCGCGACGTGGGTGGAGGGCAGACAAGCGTGGTCGTCGAGGCAGAGGCGAGGCACGCCACGCGGGGCCCCCCTTAGGCGCGGGGCCCTATGCGGCCGCCTCGGTCGCCTCTGCCTAAGACCGGCCCTGACTGAGGCAGACTGCTGAAGCAACCCTTCCAAAACCTCTAGAAGAAGGGCCCTGATGCGCTCGTCAAGAGCTTCCATCGGAAAAGGCTGGGGGGCCGGTGCAGGAGTCGGTTGTAGAATCTGAGGGGGCTTGAGAGCCAGTACCAGGCTGCCAGATGACCGACGCATCGGCACTTCCTGTATGGAGGGTGAGCGGTACCTGAGAAAAAAGAAAGGGAAAAACCCGGCTGAAGTCAAGGCCTAAATGTGGCCTTATGATGTGGAAAACAAAGGAAACTTAAATATGGGGGAAAAAAGAATTTAAAAATGTAAGAGAAGAGGGATTAAAAAAAAAAACCCAAACACAAGCACACTGAAAACAACAACAAAAACAACAACAAAAAAACCCAAAGCCAAAATAACCCCCACACACTGAAAGGCACCAAAAAGCTCTTTCCAGACTGGACTGTGAACAGCAGCCACTAAGAGCAGCTACTCCCTACTGTGGTAGAAAAATAACTGCGGTAACAGTGTTCTTGCGGCGGGCGGGAAAGCACTCACACTCTACAAACGCTGTATTAAAGCTTGTTAAAAGGTCCAGTCTAGGTAACACGGGAGCACATTACCCAACTGGCAGAATTGTGGCCTGCTTGTCATCATAGAATATTCTTTGTCTTATTTTCTATCCTTCCCTAATAATTCCTAGCATCCTGTTTGCTTTTTTGGCTGCCTCCACATACTGGGTAGAAGATTTCAGCATATTGTCTACCATGACAGATCTTTTTCTTTTGCTGACTCCTAAGGTGGATCTTAGCATCAAGTAACTTATGATTTGGATTATTCTTCCCAATGTACATCACTTTACATTTGTCCACATTTGGAATGCTCTAAAGGCTTTCAGAGTTCAGCTACAAAACCAAATTATTCTCACCCAAATCAAATGGGCAACCAGGTTGCAATGATTTATGTAAACAAGCAGGAGGGTACAGGACCCTAACTCCTTGTGTCAGGAAGCAGTGAGTATGTGGCAGTGGGCCCTCCTTCACAGGTTGGCTCTCCTCCCAGGAAAGGGCAACTACCTGGCACACAGCCTGAGCAGGGTTTTTCAACCGCATGAGTGGTCTCTCAATATGGGCATAGCCCACAAGATCTTCTGAGAGTGGGGCACCCCCAGTGGATCTTTTTGCCACACATCTCAACAACAAGGTCTCCCAGTTCTGCTCCAGGCTCAGATCACACAGCAGACTAGTATCAGATGCCTCATACATTGAGGAGAGGGTCTTCTGTATACATATCCTCCAATACCTCTTATAGAGAAGACTTTGCTGAAACTGAAACAAAACCAGGGAACTATGCCAACTTTGTATTGTTTGAATATTTTTACTGCTGTAATTGTCTATTGCTTTTGTTTGACTTATTCTTGCTGTACATCGCCTTGAGTGAATTCTTTCAAAAAGGAGGTAAATAAATCCTAATAAATAAAATAATTGCACCTTATTGGCTGAGGCAGATCTGAGATCTGATTTCCTCTTCTTCTGGAATTATCCTCCAAAGATCCGTGGAGATTGGACTATTTTCCAGCCCCCACCATGCAGAACGAGGGGTCACTTCTAAAATCCCAAACTCCAATCCCTGGCCCTGATAGCTTGGATGGTGAGAGCTTAGATTTGTAGGAGGGTGTCTCCTACCTCTTGCTGGCTTCCAGGAAAGACTCCACTAAGAGGTGTTACTCATTTAAGTAGAGGAGGTTTGCTGTCTGGCAAGGCCTTACATCCCCTCACTTGCCCTAAACAAAACTGCTTCAATACTTCCTGCACCTCTCTGAGTCTGGTCTGAAAACCAGCTCTGTAAGGGTTCATCTCAGTGCAATTATCGCTTACCATCACTGTGTAGGAGGTAAGCCTATCTCTTTACAGTCTCTAGTTTGCTTCATGCAAGGTTTGTTATTGACAAAGCCCCCATGAAACCTCCGTGTCAGGGGATCTCCTTTTTGAGCCACTTGTTTCCAGTCATCTGATGTATTTGACGTGGAAAGTTGTATTTCTGGTAGCAGTCACTTCAGCTCATAGGGTCAGAGAGCTTCAAGCCCTAGTAGCTGATCCACTTTACACTAAGTTTCACAACAATAAAGTAGTTCTTCGCAAACACCCTCCTTCCTAAGATAGTGTCAGAATTCCATCTTAATCAATCAATTGTTCTGCCAACATTTTTCTCCAAACCACATGCCCATCCTGGTGAGAGTGTACTCATACTTTGGAGTGCAAGCGAGCCTTAGCCTTCTATCTGGAGCAGACCAAAGCTCATAGACAGTCCACCCAGCTGTTTGTTTCTTTTGACCCAAACAGAATGGCAGCAGATTGTATCTCCTTTACTTATGGCTAGGCTGGGCTGCCTCTAGAGGGTCAGGTCAAGGCTCATAATGTCAGATCCATGGCTACTTCGGTAGCCCATGAGGTCAGCCTCCATAGAGATTTGCAAAGCTGCGACATGATCATCTGTCCACACATTCTGATTACTGCCTTGTACAGGATACCCAATATGACAGCCAGTTTGGGCAAGAATTTGTTCAGTGTCTAGAATCCAACTCCAGCCTCCTAGGCCCAGTTTTGTTCTGTTCCAGGCGGCACCATCAGAAATAAAATGTATATAGTTTTCAGGTTGATTGATTCAAGGCCTTGATGTTTTGAGTCCCTATTATCCTAGCATTGTTGTTTTTGGTGAGCCTGGTAGTTAGGGATTCCCAGCTGTAATAATATGAAAGCCTGCTTTTCCTCGGGAAAAAGCAAAGTTAGTCATGTGTAGCAGGTGTTCTCCAAGGACAGCAGGCCAAGAATTCTCACATACCCTCCCACCACCTGGAGTAGACTTTAGCTTTTTGAACTGACAGACCCACGCTCGTGCATTGGATGGGAAAGCACCAGTGCATGCGCGGTGGGACGCTGCTAGAAAGTTCTCTGTCCTCAGAGAACACCTGCTACGTGTGAGTAACTTTGCTTTACGTGCAGAAAAACTTTAGAAGATTGCCTCCATATTGGATTCTTAGGAATAAGGAATTTAATATAGTTAAGGATAAAATAGACAAAATGGAAAGTGAGGCCATTTTATGGCTGCGCTAAAAGTGGCCTCAGTGAGCAGGAAAGCCCCGTACTTGGAAAAGCGCTGGCCACCTTTTAGTAAAAGGGCCCCTATCAATTTGGGAAATGATCAGATGTCAGGATTTGAAAATAGATCAGAAGGAAAGTGTGCATAATGTACAGGTGTGATCCTTTTAAAGTCCTAAAAATCTAGGTAGCAGTTGAATTCCTTAATTGTTACTTTTTAATCTAGTTGGATTTCAATAAAGACCATACAGATATGAATGACTATCATCAGCAAAATTTAGTAAAATTCTAAAACATTCACTTTACAAGCTAAACTACTTGCATAAACCTAGCAACACAGTGTTAGATGGAGAAGCATGGCAGGGAAGCGGAGGACTTCCTCAGTCTCATAAATCACTAGAGTCAGCACTGTTGTGGGCAATAGTCACTAGTAAATGCCAGAATAGATTGTATTTCCCTATGTGTCCCATGTGAACTCCATGAGCACTGCTGGCTGCACACACTGCTCTTTCCAGTTTAGAGTGCCCCCCATTTTTTTTTTTTTGTAGAATCTGTGATTACTTTTCTTTTAAAGACGCATTTGCTTGCATTCCAATTTAATTACTGTCCATATGTTTCTAAAGTATTTTGAAGTTAACATTATTTAGTAAGGGAGTGCTAGTTTAGCACATCCAAAATAAAATTAGTTAAAAGAAAGCCAAGAAGTTCAGGATGTAATTTACCCAAGATCAAACCAGAAAAGAGGCTGTGGTGAATACCTGTTTAGGAAAGTTAGCAAAGTAAAAAGAAGTTGCTACTCAAAGCTGAAGCATAGATTGCATGGGAAGCCAACTAAGAGCAAATTGTGTGCTAGTGGGTATTGGTGAACCATTTGGAACTGGCATTCTCCACTACACAGAACACGCTAGTTGCCTCGTTACATTATGCCTGAGCCAAGTGTATATTTTTGGAAATGCAGCATTGAAGGCTGCCGTTAACCATTATTGAAAAAATCCAAGATACTACAGTGAGCTTGCACAGGGTTATTACAAAGTCATGAAACCCAAAATGTGTAGCCCAGTGGTTTCCAAACCTGGTCCTGGAGGCACACCAGTGAGTCAGGTTTTCAGGATATCAACAATGAATATACATGAGAGAGATTTGCATGCACTGCCTCCACTGCATACAGATGTCTCTCATGAATATTTATTGTGGATATCCTGAAAAACTGATTGGCTGGAAATGCCTCCAGAACCAGGTTTGGGAACCACTAGGCTGGCCACATTTCAGTCCCCAAACTGTTTTATTTGCACTCTGACACAGTAGGATTGGATGGTGAAAATCTGAGTGCACAAGCATCACATGTACACATTTCAATCAGAAAACAAAACATCAATGTCTTATAAAAATGCTGTGCATGAGGAACAGTTGGCATGCAAGGTCAGCATGTCTTTAAAAATTTCCTCTTTCTACACATTATTCTGCATATTTCACACTTAGATTCATGAAGGGACAGCATTCATAGGACATTAGGCACATACACCTTTACCTCACACAACTCATTTCAGCTCTTACATTGCAGCTATAACCCAATGGTTAATGCAGTGGGCTGAGAACTAAGGGAACTAGGTTTGATTCCCACTGCAGCTCCTTGTGACTCTGAGCAAGTCACTTAACCCTCCTTTACCCCAGGTACAAAAAAAAAGTACCTGTATATAATATATAAACTGCTTTGATTGTAACCACAGAAAGGCAGTATATCAAATCCCACTCCCTTTCTACACACCAACAAAGTTAGTGAAACCAAATACTTATCTTTCATATATAGAGCTCTATTAGCATATCCTCTGCTTTTTATTCTCAGGAGTTATTCCATAATAAAGTGTTCTGCCTTATATCCCATTATTGCAGGTGCCCTGCCATCTTCTACATGTCATGTTTTCAAGATATCCACAATGAATATGCATGAGAGATTTGCATATCAAGAAGGCAGTGCATGCAAATCTAGCTTATGCATATTAATTGTGGATATCCTGAAAAGCCAACTGGCATAATGCTGTTTTGGCTAGGATACTCTGTATACCTCTGTTACTGCTTTGAACAGGAAGTAACCTGTTCCGGGGCAGAGGGAGGGAGGAGAATTTAGCATAGCGATTCAAACTTGCAGCTGACAGGCGCACGCCACGGCACCCCCCAGCGGTGTGCACCCGGGTCAGAGCGCCCCCACCGCCCCCCCTTGGTACGCCACTGTTCTTATCAACCGTGCTTAAGCAGCCCAAAAATATGCTCTACTGGTGGCACTGCACACAGTTTAAGCATGCAGGCACTGTATGCTTATACTCATTGCCTGACAGACTCAAGAAAAGCTACAGCAGAGCCTACCACTTCTGTGATCCTCAGCCACTGCCCATTGATCTTCCTTCAGCTGGTCTTCTGATACTGCTATTGGGATGACGATGACTACTTGTCATGTTTCATGTCTTTCTGTATGAGAAAGATAGGTTCCACAAGCTTTGTTGATGCCATCAGAATGAGAGTGACTAATTTTTTTCTAGAATATGAGCTTTGCTTTCCAAACTTTGTATCCAGTTCACCAATGAGTGGAGTCTCAATTTTGACTATTTCTTCTTTACATGTTTGTCATACATCTTAGTGCCAGAGTTAATGTTTCCAAATGGGTTATTTTTGTGCATAAAAACAAACAAACAAAGCAGGGGTGGACCAAGGAACTCCCAGCACAACAGGTATGAAAACACTCTTTTATTGTCAAAGCACAAACAGTAAAAAGAACCGAGACAGGACCGCCTTTTGAGGGGTCACAAGTGCTCTGTCAAACGTGTTTTCGGGAGTGAAAATGTTATTGAATAAAGTTGAAATCCAGCATCAGTTATAAGGCATGGAAAGAAAGCAGTATCAGCATCAAAAGTTAAGTGGCTAAAGTACGGGAAACAATAAATGCTGCGCCTGCACAAAAAATATGTTTTAAAATGCATAGTTGAAACAGGTGATGTTTGACCCATTCAGGACTTCATACATACAGAGCCACATGGTTCAAAGACAGCAGGATTAAAATTGCGTGGCCTGGCCCGTGTAAGGAGGAGCTGCCATTACTAGCAGCAGTAGGTACTGGGCCAACTGGCCAAGGCCGGCCTTTGAAGACTGTAGGGGTGGAGGGAGGGAACAGAGCAGAAGCTGAATGGGACTCAGCAGGGAATGGTAACTAGTAGAAGATGGATGAGATTTAGGGGAGAACAGAACAGAAACTGGATGGGACTCAGGGGGAACAGAGAAAAAAAGACAGAAGGGACTTAGGAGAAGGAGGGACAGAGAAGATGAATGGCATCTGGTGAAGAGGGGAACAGAGCAGAACAAGCATTGGATTTGGAAGAACTGGGATTTGATTATTAAGTGTGAGAGTGTTGGGGGGGGGGCAGAGCAGGGAATTATGAATGGTAAAGACTGAGTGGGAATATGGAGGGGATAGTGAGTATATTAGGGAATGCTGTGTGATGGGAATTTGGAGGGAATAGGTATGACTGGGAGTGTGTTAGATGGGTTAGGAGTATGGGTGAGGATGTGAAATGGTAAGAGAAAGGGGATGAAGTTCTGGAAGAGGTTAAAATGTGTGAATGAGCTGGAGGACTGGAGAGATACATTGAAAAAGATGGGATACTCTGGAGGGGTATGGCAAAGGAATGGAATGGGTTCTCTGAAATGGTTGAAATGGGGTTAAAAGATGGGAAAAGAGAGACAATAGGATAAGAGATAGAAGAATGGCCTGGAGACATGGGAAAGAAGGAGAGACAGGGATGGAGCTTGGGCTGACAAGGGGAGGGCAGATGAGAATGAGAACAGAGGATGGAAATGGGGACTGTAGGTGTATTTCCTGCTATCTCACCTTTGCTGGTCTGGGGCCTATAAAACTCTGAACCATTCTTTTATAATCAATATGGATACTACAGCCTGTGGCCTGAACACATCTGAAACATCAGAAACCAGCTTTTCTACAAAGGGAAATTACTGCTTCCCATACCACGATGACGTCATCCAAAGACACGTTGTTTGCTGCAAACTAGCCCCCAGTTATCTCCTGGGAAGAGCGTATGAGTGTAACTCATAGAGACAGATGGCATCAAGAGTATGAGACCTGACAGAGAGGTTTGCTGCCGTTTGATAACAGTTGATTTGCTAATAACAAGGCCTCTTTTCACGACCATGAATTCTGCTGGACAGAATTACACAGTTTGTGATTGGTCCATAGGTATCATCTGACCCAGAAAGATGCCAATGTTGGACTGAAGAGGAAGACAGGAGAAGACCAGGCGGCTTGTTGGTGGATAGATGGCTCTGAGAGGAGCGAGAGACTGATTTTCTAAACACACCAGTGAACTGCATAGCTTGTAACAAACTGACAAGGTCAGCTAAGCTACAATACTAGGCCTCACTCGAAAGACTGCAAAATCAGTATCAGAATACAGACCTTGGATTTTATTCCTGGACTGACTCGCTGAGGCTTCAGCTTGAGTCTCAACGGAGGAATCCGATTCTTTACCACTGGAAGTCTGCAATACGGACTGCAAGGTGAGAACAGGATATACTACCTATGGTTCAGGGTTTAGTTTGTCCACGGTTTTATCTGTGACAGATTGCTTTTTCAGGACTGGTGGTCAGTGAATTATTAGCTGCTAAGTGTGTATTTTGCACAAGACATATTAGTTGTGTAAATTCTCATAATAAACTTTAGGATATTAGTGGTGTGATCAGTTGTATTATTACTTGTCTATTTCGTTTATTTGGGTAATCATATATTTATATATATATAACTTGGTGATAATCTATTTTTGGTAGTACAAGTTATTTTTGTAATTTGCTTTGCATTTGCTACATATTTTTATATTTTCTAATAAATCATAATGTATTCCATCTGTGGCAGTTTCTTTCATTGGTACAGCTAACTAGTGAGTGTCTAAGGGCCAATTAGATACTGTCATAGCCCTAAGCAAACAAGTCCAGAATACTTATTTTTGTGTGTGATTATCTGATATACAAGTACCTTACAGGACTAGGGGGTGGGTGAAAGAGAGAGGGGTGATAGACTGTTGAAAGGGAAAGATGGGAGCAGCAGGAGTACTGGAGAGGGGATGAGAAGGACACAAGAAAAACCAGTAGATGAGAGGTGAAAAGGAGGAGACTAAGGTCTTAGAGGGTGAGAGAAAGGGAGAATGATGGGTAACATCACATGTAGCTGCATATAGAAGCAAAGAAAACTAAAAAAAAAAAGCATAAAAAAGATCAACACTAGACAGATGTAGAGAAGGAAGAGGAGAAGACAAGTGATTTACAATCTGTATTGTGGTACATTAAAAAGGTAAATGTGGCTGTGCCACACGAACTCTATCTTACCATATCACTTTGTATTTGTTCACATTGGGGACTGCTAACCCTTCTCCGATACTATGTAAGCCACATTGAGCCTGCAAATAGGTGGGAAAATGTGGGATACAAATGTAAAAAATAAATAAATAAAATGAGAGAAGAAAAAAAATGAAAAGGCAAACCTGGAAAAGAATTTAAAAGACTGATATAAGAAAAGTGGATGGGACTTGACATACTGCCTTTCTGTGGTTACAATCAAAGAGGTTTACTTATTATATAAAAGGTACTTATTTTGTACCTGGGGCAATGGAGGGTTAAAGTGACTTGCCCAGAGTCACAAGGAGCTGCAGTGGAAATTAAATACAGTTCCCCAGGTTTGCAGGCTGCTGCATTAACCACTAGGCTACACTACCATTAGAACAGACTGGGACCAACACAATTAGAAAAATGAAGTGCCCAGACAACAAATGTAGAAATGGGAAAAGGAAAAGTTTATTTTCAATTTTTAAGGATTGGAATGTGTCCGCTTTGGGAAATGTGTTTCTCTGGACTTTATATATTTTGCAAAACATAGGAGGAAGCACATTTCTGTTTCACTTTTTCCAGTATTGCATTGCTCAAAGTATCTTGGGGGGGGGGGGGAGTTCTATTTCAGTTTTTGTTTGCATGCTTGTTTCTAATTTGTGGTTCCTTATTCTATACTAGTTGAGGGGTTTTCCATGTTTTGCATGTGTGATCAAGGTGAGGGATTCTGCTTGTGTGTAGTTTCTGTAGTAGTCTAATTTGTTGTTTACCCAGCAGAAGCAGCATGAATTGTTTTAGGACCTGGTATAATATTTACAGTATTGTCTTCATAGGTAGGGTCCTTCCACTAGGAGTCTGTGCTGTTTTGGTATGATGTTTGCTATACAGGTGTTGGGTATCTTTTTTGCAGAGTTATGTTACTTCACAATGGAGTTTTATTTTGAAGCATATGGTAAATAAACAAATAACAAAGGGGTGTATTGTGGGCGGGACTAGGGAGGGCCCAAAATCAGGACATCCAACAGCGATTACCGAGTGGGAAGAAACGTCCAAGCCTAAAAAGGATGTCCTACGTTAGATCTGTTTTCAATCATGTCCAGGGTTCAAAAGGTGCTCTGACTGAGCAGCTGAACACTGAAAAGAATAAGGCATGACACCTCCTTAATCCCTCAGTAGTTGCTATCCCCTTCCCTCTCCCATGAAAGAGGATACCAGGCTCTGTGACAACTTCAGGTATTATGGGCATTCTTAACAAAGTAGGAAGCAAGTCTGAGAAGTAGCCTAGTGGTTAGTGCAGTGGACTTTAAACTAAGGCACTCAGGCTCAAATTCCACTTTAACTCTTTTTTTATGTTATTATTGTGAGCCCTCTAGAAACAGAAAAATACTTACTGTACCTTAATATATACAAGGCTTAATTTGTACACAAAAAAGTGGAACTGTGGAGCTGGGGGAGGGGGCAGGGCAGCATTAACAGGAAAAGAGGGTCTCAATTAAGGAGTAAAGTGATTGCTCCAGGAAGATTCTTGCTTCCTACAGGCTTCTTAGAAGGGAGATACTGGAGCAAAACATCTGGAGTCTGAAAATATGTGGTGGTACTGTGTTCCAGGCCATTCCCTCAGAAAATTAAGCCCTGAATATATAAGCCACCTTCAAGCTTGAAGACTACTGAAGTTCTGTACATTCCATTACAATAGGTATTGTTCTGTTAGTTCACTAACATAAGTACATAAGAATAGCCATACTGGGTCAGACCAGTGGTCCATCTAGCCCAGTATCCTGTTCCAACAGAGGCCAATCAAGGTCACCAGTAATGCTGTCTGATTCATAGTAACATAGTAAATGATGGCAGATAAAGACCTGTACCAGTCTGCCCAATAAGATAACTCATTTTACATGGTATGTGATACTTTATACCCAAATTTGATTTGTCCTTGCCATTCTCAGGGCAACGACCGTAGAAATCTGCCCAGCACTGTTCTTGTACTAAGTTCTGACGCTAACATCGAAACCCCTTAAAATTTACACTCCAACCCACCCATATCTATTCAGTCATGATCAGGGCATAGAACGTAGAAGTCTGCCCAGTCTTCCCAATTACCGGCATTGTCACCTAATCTCCACTAAGATTCCGTGGATCCATTCCTTCTAAACAGGATTCTTTTGCGTTTATCCCATGTATGTTTGAATTTCATTACCGTTTTCATCTCCCCCCCCCCCCCCCCCCGTGGGCAGGCATTCCACATATCCACCACCCTCTCTGTGAAAAAAATACTTCCTGACATTACTCCTGAGTCTGCCCCCCTTCAACCTCAATTCATGTCCTCTAATTCTACCGCCTTCCTGTCTCTGAAAAAGGTTCGTTTGCAGATTAACACCTTTCAAATATTTGAACATCTGTATCATGTCACCCGTTTCTACTTTCCTCCAAGATTCAGTCAAAAATTTATCAATCCGATTTTACTAGATTGAAATAGTGAGGCTCACATGCTAATATTAAAACACAAAGGGTAAAAACAAACAAACCAGGCAGCAGCAATTGAACAAAGGCAAACTTTATTGTGACTTTGCCATGCTGTGTTACATCATGTGAAAAGTGAAGTTTGGTCAAGTCCTACATCTTCCAGTTTTTATTAAGAAAAATCATTTTGTCCACTTTGGCTGGCTTCAGACAACTGCATCTTGAAGCTATAATTTGTCCAGCAGCAGAAACATGTTCAAAAACAGAATAATCCATTTGTTTATCTAAAAGGTAAACTACAAAACAGATGAAGATGTGATTCCATGTGCCCCAATAAAAGGAGACTTTAATTTTACTTCCATTTAATTTCAATATATTTTGTCACCTTTATAACACCAGGCTTCCCAAGGCAGATTACAACAACAGTTAAGATGAACCCATCAGGAAACAGGATATCCTCACTGAAATCTGAACATATGTATTGTATAGAACAGTGAAGTAAAATGAGCCCAACCAACAGAGTTTATAATTTCGGTTTCTACCGGCTACAATAAAGTTTGAAACTGTTTTAGTGATATTTGTTATTTCTTTTCTCCTCCAGCTTTTAAGGCACTGTCTATCCAACTGAAACAGCTTTAGACTTCTTCCCCCCCCCCCCCCCCCCGAGTCTGACATCTTTCGCTCACTCTCTCCCGTCCGCATGGTCATTTTCACTGCCCTGAAGCGTTCTCCCTCCGGCACCAGCGATTCACATAGACTTCTGCCAGCGTCGGAGTCTCTTCTCCGGCGCATCCTGCCTACTCTAATGTAACTTCCTGTTTTCTGCAGAGGTGGGGCATGCCTGAGAAGAGGCCCTGACGTTGGCAGAAGGCTGACTATATGAATCGCCGGTGCTGGAGGGAGAACGCTTCAGGGCAGTGAAAATGACCACGTGGATGGAAGAGAGTGGCGAAAGATGAAAGAGACCTCGGGCACTGGTATGGTAGTTGACAGCAGGAGGGAGGGAAGCAGTGGCTTGGGCAACAATGGGTGGGAGGTAGGTAGGTGGGGAAATCCCGAATCGAGAATCTCGATTTTTTTACAAAAGGAATTGATTTGACCAAAACGAATTGATAAATTGATTCGAATTGTGAATTGGACAGCACTAGTCACAAGTACCTGGAAAACCCCCAAATAGAAGCAACATTTCCTGCTACCAATCCCAGGGCAAGCAGTAGCTTCCCTATGTCTGTCTCAATAGCAAACTATGGACTTTTCCTCCAGGAACTGGTCAAAACCTTCTTTAAACCCAGACACTTTAACCGCTATTACTACATCCTTTGGCAAAGAGTTCCAGAGCTTAACTATTCATTGAATGAAAAAATATTTCCTCCTATATTTGTTTTCAAAGTATTTCCATGTAACTTCATTGAGTGTCCCCTAGTCTTTGTACTTGTAGAAAGAGTAAAAAAAAATAAAAATATATATATATATCGATTCACTTCTACTTGTTATACACCACTCAGGATGCTGTAGACCTCAATCATACCTCCCCCTCAGCCGTCTTTTTATCAAGTTGAAGAGACTTAACTTCTTTAGTATTTCCTCATAGGAGTTCCCTCCTCTTTATCATTTTGGCCACTCTTCTTTGAAACTTTTCTAATTCCGCAATATCTTTTTTGAGATACGGTGATCAGAACTGAACATAATACTCAAGGTGAGGCTGTACCATGGAGCGATACAGAGACATTATAATATTCTTGGTTATATTAACAATTCCTTTCCAAATAATTCCTAGCATCTTGTTTGCTTTTTTTGACTGTCGCCACACACTGGGTAGAAGATTTCAGTATATTGTCTATAACGACACCTAGATCTTTTTCTTGGGTGCTGACCACCAAGGTCAACCCTAGCATCAAGTAACTATGGTTTGGATTGTTCTTCCCGATGTGCATCACTTTGCACTTGTCTGCATTAAATTTCATCCGACATTTGGATGCCAGTCTTCCAATTTCCTAAGGTCTTTCTGCAATTTTTCAGTCTGCATCTGTTTTAACAACCTTGAATAGTTTTGTGTCATCTGCAAATTTAATCACTACACTTGTCGTTCTGAGTTCCAGATCATTTATAAATACAGTTCAGTGGCATACCAAGGGGGTGCCGCGCGCCGGTCAGCGTCGTTGGTTTCCATGCTCCCTCTGCCCCGGAATAGGAAGTAACCTGTTCCAGGGCAGAGGGAGCATGGAAACGAATGATGCTGACCGGTGCGCGGCACCCTCTCAGCGGCGTGCACCCGGGGGGCGGGGTTCTTTTGCCGGGGGGGGGGGGGGGGGCTGCACCCGGGGGGGGGGGCAGGGAGCATCGGCGATCCGCCCCGGGTGTCAGCGCCCCTCGGAACGCCACTGCAGCAGTTCCAGTACAGATCACTGCAGCACTCCACTATTCATCCACCTCCATTGAGAGAAATGGCCATTTAACCCTACCCTCAGTTTTCTGTTCAATAACCAATTCCTAATGCACAACAGAACATTGCCTCCTATCCCAAGACTCTTTAATTTTCTCAGGAGTCTCTCATGAGGAACTTTGTCAAAAGCTTTCTAAAAATCTAGATATACTAAATCAACTGGCTCACCTTTACAAACATGTTTATTCATGACTTCAAAGAAATGAAGCAAACTGGTGAGGCAAGACTTCCCTTGGCTGAATTTATGCTGACTCAGTCCCATTAAACCATGCTTATCTATGTGTTCTGTAATTTTATTCTTTGTAATGGTTTCCACTATTTTACCTGTCATGGACATCGGGCTTACCGGTCTGTAATTTCTCATATCACCATGGAACCCTTTTAAAAAAATTGGTGCTACACTGGCCACCATCCAGTCTTCAGGTACTATGATCACTAACAACAGATCAGCAATTTCATGTTTGAGTGGCGGAGTACACTAATGGTTAAGGTAGCAGGTTGCAGACCTGAGGAATTGGGTTCAATTCCAGCTGCTGCTTGACATCAGCAGTGGGTCGAGATCCTGGGGAACCAGGTTCAGTTCCCTCTGCAGCTTCGTGAGACCCTAGGCAAGTCACTTAACCCTCCTTTGCCTCAATTAGACTGTGAGCCCACTAGGGACAGACCCAGTGCTTGTAAAATGAAAACTATAAACTGCTTAGGTCTAAGCAGTATATAAATACGTAAATGAATGTTTGAGTTCTTTCAGTACCCTGGGGTGATTGTCATCTGGTCCAGGCGATTTATCACTCTAACTCGTCAATTTAGCTCAGTACGTCTTCCAGATTCACCAAGATTTCTTTCAGTTCCTCCACATCGTCACCCTTGAAAACCATTTCCAGTAGAGGTAGATATCTTACATCTTCTTCTGTAAAGACCAAAGCAAAGAATTCAATCTCTCTGCTATGGTCTTGTCCTCCCTGAGTGCCCCTTTTGCTCCTTCATGATATAACAGTCCCACAGATTCCCTCACAGGCTTGAAAAAGGTGTTACTAAGAGTTTGTCTCCATGGCAAGTTTTTCTTCGTATTCGCTTTTAACCTTCTTTATCAATGCTTTGCATCTAACTTGACACTGCTTATATGTTGCTTCTTATTTTCTTCATTTGGATCTTTTTCATTCTTTGAAGGATGCTCTTTTGGCTCTAATAGCCTCTTTCACTTCACCTTTTAACCACGCTGACAGTCATTTGCTCTTCTTTCCGCCTTTGTTAATACATTAAATACATCTGGTCTGAGTTTCCATGATGATATTTTTAAACAATGTCCATGCCTGATTTAAAGTCCTAACCTTTGTGGCAGACTCTTTCAGCTTCTTTTTAAACATTTTTCTCATTTTGTTATAGTCACCCTTTCGAAAACTGAATGCTGCTACAGATATCAGCTCAAATTTGATCATGTTATGATCACCGTTTCCCAGCGGATCCAACACTGTTACCTCTCATACCATGCCCTGTATTCCACTAAGCACTAGATCTAAAATTGCTCCCCTTCCTGTCGGTTCTTGGATCAGTTGCTCCAAGAAGCAGTCATTTATTACCAATTCACACACAAAACAAGTCCAAGTGCCTTAACAAGAAAAGGGAATCCTGGAAACTCACATATGCACACGCCCTGTAGGCCTGTTTAGTATAAATAAGCAACTCCTTTATGACCTAATAACAAAACACACTTGGGAGAAAAAACCCTTTTATTTCTTACAGGCAAGTAACATATGTATGTGACTTCATTTGACAGTGCAACAGTACCTGTGATTTTACCCATTTGGCCTATTTCAGAAAAATTACAGACACACATTGTTCTGTGGGTCTGTATAGTGTGTTGATGTCACCTGCTCAGGGATACCAGTGCTGCACTTCTCACACCAGCTCAGGCAGGCCTGAAAATAACAGGTAAGGTTTACTTAAAACCTATCTCCCCTCCTCCCTCCAGTCCCAGCAATTCCAACCCCTCCAGGCTTTGGCCTGGGAAGGGAAACAAATAACAAAAACCCAGACCGGGGGTGGGGGGGTGAAGACAGGTGTCTGCAATAGAGATTACAGATGGGGAATACTATTTTCAAACTAAACACATGCACTTGCAAAAATGATGTATAAACTGTAATCAATTTCTACTGAATTCAGATTTAAAAATGCATGCTTTGAAAAACAAAATTTAAAACTACAATTGTATATACAAAACAAAGGATCTAGAAAGAGAATTATATTGCATGAATAAGCCATGGCAAAGAAATAAAAGATGTTAACCAGTTTCTCACTACAAAAGAGTGAAGAAAAGTACAAAACTGGAGGATCGTGCAAGACTCACCCGACGGTGATCGCGTGCCCAGCTCTGCCTCCCACCCGCTTGCCCACCTGAAGAAACGAGAGGTGACCGAGCCTCTCCTTACCACTTGCCCACCTGCAGTAACGAGAGGTGAGGTGACCGAGCCTCCCCATATCGCTGCCCACCTGTAGAACGAGAGGTGACCGAGCCTCTCCTACCGGAGACCACACGACCGCAACCCAGACGTCCCCCCGTCTCTGATGCAACAACTGCCCTGCAGCAGCGGCACTGGGAGTAGCTGTAACCCAGGGAGTGGCTGCCCTTCTTCCCTCCTCGCCCCAGGGCCGGAGCGCACAGGCCGACGGCTGAAACAGGAACCGAGGAATCGGAACTATAGGAAGGAGGAGCCCAGTGGGGCACCAGCACAGGAGACCCAAGCACGGCTCAAGACACCCAAATCGGAACTTTGCCTGGACCATGACCCCACTTCTCCCTGCTAACCTGAGCCACAGGCTCATCGTGAGACTGCAAAGAGACCGGAACTGACTGAGCCAGCAGGTGAGCAGCAGCTTCACAGTGCATCCTTTCCTCCCCCCACTAGATGGGGAGTGACTGCAGCCAGACCCGGTGTGGATGATCAGCCTAGATGCCAGCACCTGCCACGGGAATTCGGGGCGACCGGAGGGGTACTGGACTACCTGGTGGACCTTTTGCTTCCGTTCCACTTTCTTCCTGATGAGATATTGCACTCTCCAGCCACCCAGCCCTGAACCACTTCTACCTGTCCAACTATCTATCCCACCTCTGCAATAAAGCTGCTTGCCTCTGATCTCTACCTCCATCCACTGTTACAGTTCCTAGAATTACGGAGTCTCTGTGTCCTGGGGCGACACTTCTGAACAACTGACTGTGAGTAAATTATCCATGATTTGTTGAATGAAGGAAACTTGGATGTGTCCTGGCGTGCCAGGTTATTCTTCAAGATACTGAGACTTTTCAGTTAACAAGTCTTGAGAGGTAGACCCCTCGCTTCCGTCTCACTTTCTTACCCTTCATCCTCTGACTCATCCCAACCTATCACTGACTTAACACTCATCTCTGTACCCCGGGCAACGCGCCAGAACATCAAACAATGAGTAGATTGCCTATTGTACCTCAAGATACCGAGACCCTGTGATAGACAGGGCTCTAAAGGCCCTTTAAAAGAGCCTTCTGCACTGCATCCGACTAAGCCGGAGATGCCAGGGTTGAGAGGAAAGCAGACTCACATAAGTTGGTCTAATTAGAAAGGAAACTAATCTAATAACCTGATTGTATCAGCCGGACATTAAATGGTCTGCTCACAAACAAACTTTTAACTAAAGAAGCAAGCTTGCTAAGTGTTCATCTTGATTCAAACATCTGTGTAATGTAAAAAATCCCACGGAAATCTTAAACTAGTGCTCAAATGCCAGCACTCCTCGATTACCACATTCCACAGAGCAATTAAATTTAGTACTCTACCATTGTCTTTCAAATATCTTGCTGGACCAAGAGCAACCTCTCCCACTGGGACGATCCTGTCAGCAGATAATGAAAGCCAGTTGCATATATGACATCTCCCTGCTAAATACATGAAAGTGCTCTGAAGTTCCCCCTCCCTCTGCATCCCATCTGTCCAGCCATAGCCAAAAACAGGAGACTAAAGACTCCCTGCCCAAGAAGGTGGGAGACAACAACTAGTTGCTATGAGACAGATCAAAGGGAACACCGAACCAGATCTGCTCTCCCCCCTCCCCGGCTCATTAACTATCACTGAAACCGACCCAATTACTGATGTCAGTAGCTGAAAGGCAAACTACGCTAACAAAGAAGACCAGAACATCAGACTCCACACCAAAGAACAGGGTCATTCCATGCCAAGTGGTCTAAACCTTCCCACCATCATGTCTCCAATTTTGTTCAAATTTTATCTGTTGCGCAAGTCATGTGTTTTTCCCAAAATTTGAGGTCTCTAACTGCAATAGTTGCAGATCTAGACCCCCTTTTCTGAAAGGTTGTCAATCCAAGAGCGCACGACATTTACCAAAATGCCATTTTTGGGGTCTAATAAAATCCAAACACATCTATAAAAATGACTAAAAAATTCAAATCCTGTACCGTTTTTGATGCTAATTCCGATGAAATACATTTTAACATTATGGATGCAAAATCCAGTCAAACAAGTTGACTCAAAGTGTGCATCAAAATTGGTCGCGACTCATCGGAACATATTTGGCCAATATTCAGACTGCAACAACATCCATGCAAACAAAGATAAAATGTATCAAAGTTCAAAGCCAATTATTAAAAAAGAGTCTGCCTGAATCAGCTTGTGAACAGTATCATCTGAAAGAGAAAACTGTGCTCTACAACACTGATATGTTTTTGTTTTGTAATGCCACCATTAAGTAGCCATTTACTCAGGTCAAAGTATGTTATATTTAGTACCCTTGATGTCCTAATTTTTCTTCATTTCTAGGAAATTGAGTCTTAATAGTTGCTTAAAAGTATTGATATAATTATTTATTAATTCGTAGTTTATTCGTTGATTGTCCAAGTGTTTATTGTGCACTGTTATCAGTTTGGTCGTGCCATCTCAGGTGAATATTCCAGCTTAATAAATTAGTGATGCTGAACAAATAGATAAAGTCACAAATCTTCAGCCTGGGCAGTATGTTGCTTGCATTTATGGTGGACTGGAAACGTTTGTGAAACGTCAATTGAACAGAAAGATGCTTTCATAAGATTTATGCATCCTCATGGTCCCGCTACTTCATTTTATTGGCCGGTAAGACGCGATACTTGCTGGATCCCAGAACAACTTATCATTGCTGTTATTCCAGCTCCATCAGTGACATCATCTGGTCGGCAATATAGTTTCCCTGAAACCGTTCTCTTGCAGATCAATGATGCTTTCACAATGATGAAGTAACTGAAGAAGGCAGGCTTGGGAACCTGCAGTGAAGTAACTGAAGAAGGCAGGCTTGGGAACCTGCAGTAAAGAAACACACAATCAGGCTTGGGATCCTACAGTAAAGAAACCCACAATCAGGCTTGGGATCCTGCAGTAAAGGTACCAACCCGTGGCTGTTACTGCATGGCGATGGAGATGCTGGTTTCAATGTGATAACCAGTAATGGCTCAGTCATCATGGACCAACACAATACATCATGCACACAAAATATAACATACTTTGACCTCAGTAAATGGCTACTTAATGGTGGCATTGCAAAACAAAAACATATCAGTGTTGTAGAGCACAGTTTTCTCTTTCAGATGATACTGTTCACAAGCTGATTCAGGCAGACTCTTTTTTAATAATTGGCTTTGAACTTTGGTACATTTTACCATTTGCGCTGACAGTGCCAACTTTGAAGAGATCCTGCAGGGCGGTTATAGATGCTGGTTAGTTGCAAATCTGGCAGTATTATGTCCAGCACAAGCATAATGCTTGTTCAAAATTTCAAGTCCATATCTTTGTTTGCATGGAAGTTGTTGCGGTCTGAATATTGGTCCAAATATGTTCCGATGAGTTGCGACCAATTTTGATGCACACTTTGAGTCATCTTGTTTGACTGGATTTTGCATCCATAATGTTAAAATGTATTTCATCGGAATTAGAACCAAAAACTGTACAGGATTTGAATTTTTTAGCCATTCTTATAAATGTGTTTGGATTTTATTAGACCTCAAAAATGGCATTTTGGTAAATGTCCCGCGCTCATGGACTGACAACCTTTCAGAAAAGGGGGTCTAGATCTGCACAGTTAGAGACCTCAAATTTTGGGAAACTTCGTTTAACACCTGACTCGTGCAACAGATAAAATTTGAACAAAATTGGAGAACATGACGGTGGGAACTTTTTTAAATTTTAGACCACTTGGCATGGAATGACCCAACAAAGTCCTATCACCCACCCAACTATCAGAACACAGCCTACAGGAAGTCACAGGGAACAGAAACCAAAATGGACACCATCAAATTACTCCTAATAACCTACTCCCCAGCACTGATCCACTCAACACTAACCAACCCACTCGCAGATAGTAACATCATACCCATACTATGCAACCATCAAAGACTGATCAAATACTCCACACCTCATCAAACTGACAATAACTTAAATAAAGGAAAAACAACAACACGCGGTCAATCACAACAGAAGGGAAAGAAGGACCCAAACAAACCCACCTTAACAAAAAAATGACAACTACTAAAAATCCACACAACACCAAACACAGATGATCCATTCCAAACAATCTAAGTGGGCTACACCAACGCCAGATCCGAGGTAAATAAAACGGCCATACTAACAGACTGGATCACGACAGATAACCTCGACCTACTCTTCATTAATGAAACCTGGATCCACGATCAAAAAGACCCTATAATCCTAGACCTGTGCCTGCCAGGATACAAAATCACACACTGGACTAGAAAAGGAAAGAGAGGCGGAGGCTTAGCACTAATCTATGGATCCCATTTTACCATCGAAACCACTGCCGAGTCCATAACACCCCAACTTGAAATTGCCTCTATCAGAATCCATAACATAACCCTATGGGATCACCTGAATTGTATCCTGTTCTACAGACCCTCCAGGTAACTGGAACGAAGGCCAGACTAACTTCATTTCAAACATATGCGTAGCCAACTCCAACATACTAGTATTAGGAAACATTAACCTTCACTTAGAAGACCCAAACTCAACCAATGCACGAGACTGCAAGGAATTTCTCTGCTTATGGGATCTTAAATGGCCACAATTGCAAGCAACCCACGTCAAAGGGCACAAATTCAACCTCATCTCACACAAGCTTTCAACAGACCAGAATTTCATAATAACAGATGTCAAATGGACAGAAACACCCTGGACTGACCACTACAAACTAAACTTGCCCCTACACTGGAGGAAGAAGGAATCACAATGAACACAACAATACACATCCTACAGCACAAGAGGCCAAGTAGACGTGCAAACATTCTGGCAACTATTGTACAATAATGATTGGTCAACACAGACAGACTCCACATACTACCTCATAGAATGTGACAAAAGATGCAAAAGTATACTAGATGAAATAGCACCTTTAAGAACAAAAACATCACGCAGGCATAAGTCAATACCATGGTTCACTGATGAACTGAAAAAACTAAACACACACCGGGAAACTTGAACGAGCATGGAGAAAAACAAAAGATGAACACACACTCAACACATGGAAACAACTACAAAGAAAATACAAATACGCAATATGGCAGACCAAAAGATCTTACTATAAAACTAAAATAGGGTCAGATTACAAAGACACAAAGAAATTATACCAACTCGTGAACAAACTCCTAGGCACCAACCTGGTCACTACAACGGATATAGACACCCCATCGGTAGATGAACTTGCTAAGTATTTCAATAACAAAATTACAAACCTACGCAACACGCTACCTCAAGCCACCACTGACATTGATCACTTCCTTAATGAGCTGGACCCCATCACTGGAGTATACCCGGCTGACCGGACCTAGCTAAACTTCGCCCTCCTCACCGTCGAAACAGTTACCCAGGCGATCAACAGATTCTCCAACACCCACTGCAAACTAGATACCTGCCACAACTACCTAATGAAATCCGCCCCTGACTGCTTCACAGAAGACCTCACATCCCACCTAAATTACATGCTTCAGCAAGGTCTCTTCCCCAAGGAAAATGGAAATATCCAGCTTACCCCGATACCAAAAGACACCAAGAAAAAAAGAAATGAAATCACCAACTACCGTCCAGTAGCATCGATCCCGCTACTAACCAAACTGATGGAAAGCATGGTCACCAAACAAATTACAGATTATATATACAAATTCTCAATACTACACGAATCTCAATCAGGTTTTCGCCCTCTCCACAGCACCGAAACAGTACTATTCACTCTCTCTTAGCCAAATTCAAGCAGTAAATACCAACAGGCAAAAACATCCTTCTCCTCCAATTCGACATGTCTAGTGCATTCGACATGGTAAATCACAATATACTACTAAGACTATTAGATAACTTCGGAATTGGTGGAAACGTACTTAACTGGATTAAGGGCTTCCTAACTACAAGAACCTACCAAGTAAAATCAAACTCTACATATCATCACTGTGGAAAGCAGACTGTGGAGTTCCACAAGGATCACCGCTATCACCAATCCTCTTCAACCTAATGATGACCCCACTAGCCAAATCCTTATCCACCCTAGGCCTTATCCCTTTCATATATGCAGACTATGTCATAATATATATTCCGTACAAATCCAAACTGACCGAAATCACCAATGAAATCAATCTCAGCTTAAACATTATGGACTCATGGGCGAATGCATTTCAGCTAAAACTCAATAAAGAAAAACACACTGTCTCATCCTCTCATCCCAACACAACGTGGACAACCCCGCAACTATTAAAATCCCAGACTACACTCTTCCTATCTCAGACCGTCTGAAAATCCTTGGCGTTACAATAGACCATAACTTAACGCTAGAGAGCCCAGTGGCATCCACAACTAAAGAAAATGTTCCACTCAATATGGAAACTCAAACGCCTGAAACAATTCTTCCCGCGGGCTACATTTCGCAACCTGGTACAATCAATGGTACTAAGCCACTTAGATTACTGCAATGGAATCTACGCGAGATGCAAGGAACAGACCTTAAAGAAACTCCAGACTGCCCAGAACACGGCAGCTAGACCTGTATTTGGAAAAACGCGATATGAAAGTGCAAAACCCCTCCGCAAAAAAATTACACTGGCTCCCAATCAAAGAACGCATTACCTTCAAAATCTGCACCATGGTTCACAAAAATAATCTACGGAGAAGCCCCTGGATACATGACACACTTGATCGACTTACCAACTAGAAACACATCAAAATCAACTCAAACATATCTAAATCTGCACTACCCAAGCTGCAAAGGTCTCAAATACAAAACAACCTACACATCCAGCTTTTCCTACATAAGCACACAACTCTGGAACACATTACCCAAAGCCTTGAAAGCGACGCACAACCACCTAATCTTCCAGAAATCACTAAAAACTATCCTATTCAAAAAGGCACACCCCGCTGATCCAACCTAAATGCTTGATCTCTGCGACACATTTAAATTAAAACATGTAATGGACACAACTCAACTCCTCCGCTGCACAATTCCTAAATGTGACTGCGCCACATGAACTTTATCCTACCACAATATCACTTTGTATCTGAACTCACTGGAGCCGACAAACGCCTCCTGGTAATAGGTAAGCCACATTGAGCCTACAAATATGTGGGAAAATGTGGGATACAAATGCAACAAACAAACAAACAAATAAATAAATTAAATGTCTGGCTCTGACAGGTGTTTGAAAACAGGACAGCCTATATGAGTTAAATGTGGTGAATAGTTTCTTATTTTAGGATGCATGAAAGACATGAAAAGTGTTTCAAGAAGCATTAGTCAAAGTGGAAGACACTGTTATTAGTTTTAAAAGAGTTTAATAACAGGGAGACACACAGTTACCACACTACATTTAACCTTGCACATAGAACCCAGATGCTCCAGTCTTACAGATCAGACACAAGGCATTCCATCCTTGTGTTCACAGGGTAAAGTTGAACTTCCATTTCCTCTTAGATGGTAACAGCTCAACAGTGAAGTGATGTGCTTAGAAATAAATCTCTTTCCTAGAGGGAAGAAGGTGAGTCCTGACTGGAAAAGAAAGCACACAGGTTAGCTATCGATACAGAAAATAGCTGGATACAGAAAATGCTTACTTAACTCCTGTGGAAATAGAGCACGTCAGAATTAGTTAATTCCATTCAGCATTTGCTTTGCTTCAGATATTACCTTTTGTGTAAAGCATTTCCTTGGCCATTATTCTAGATTGAAAAGTGGTGCTTGTAACTTGAGTTAGTCGCTAGGGCTGTAATTGTTTTACGGTTTTAAGCTTTGATTTATACCTACAGCAGTGTTCATACTTTAGATCTTATTCTGTTAGGCACATGACACTTCCAAAAAACTGCTTTGACAATATCTACAAAAAGAAGGTATATTTACCAAGTGTGAAATAAACAAACATAAACAGGGGGACATAACCCACCTATCTGGGCTGGTCTACCATGGAAAATAAAGAAGCTCATATGGCACATTTTGGTAAGAAAATAAAGCAATCTGGGGGGGGGGGGGGGCAGCTAGTTCCACTTCCCTACTGCCCTCTGAGGTACTCCGTTTCAAAGGATGAGCACCAATTATCTGAATCTCAATATCTGAAATGCAAAATATTAAAGCTGAATTACTGTAATGCACGCTACACTGGTCTGACTACAAAGGGTCTGCACCAGCAAGACTAATAGAAGGTTGCAAGTGATGTGATCACATCACACCATTTTTTGCAAAAACTGCACTGGCTACCAGTACAATACAGGACTAAATTTAAAACTCTATGTGTGATCTTCAAGGCCCTTAAAGGAAATGGCTGCAAGTACTCAAAGAATAAGATCACCATCGACACACCTTCAAGGACATGGGCACTAAGGTTCTTCCAAGACGTATCCCTAACCACATCCTCTCCAAAAACATTACAGGATGTGATTCCCGCAAGCAAGCCTTCTCCGGAGTAGCTCCCACACTCTGGAATGACCTCCCTTAAAAGGCTCCACTTAACATTAGACTATCTCTACTTCAGGAAGCAGGTGAAAGCTTGGCTGTTCAACCAGGCCTTTAATGGCAGTAATTAATCTGTTAGTATCACACACACAAGGAGTGACAAGGGCTGCACCAAGGAGGTTTGATTGAGAACAGGAAATGGCATGATGTCAAAAAGTTGAAGCCACTTTAGGTTAGTCTGTGCTTAGCCTTCCTCACGCAGCCGTCGTTCTGCTTACACTCAAAACAAACCAAATACATCTATGAGCTGCTGCATCCACATTGTCATTCTTAATTGTTGATAGCATTTTCATTTAATCTCACTTAAATATTTTCAAACATGCCAGCTTGTGCAGCATACAGATTTATAGAGAGAAAATATGACAACGGAATAACTTTTCATAGGTAGAGTAGTAATTTGTTATAAATCGTAATCAGTGTGTCATTTGGAGGGGCTGGTTACAGGGACACCCTAGCATGCGTTGTATTCGTGGAGAGATTTTTTTTTTCTCCTGGTAAAGGACCACTAAAATAGACATGTTATGAGAATCAGGTGCTCAACATTCAGAGTTTGTATCTGTTTACATATTTATGACATATATGTATCCCAGATCAAACACAAATTAGGTTGAAACCTGGGAGCCTTTCAAATCTTTTTTTTCCTGTGCCTAGATCAAAAGAAAAAGCTAGCATGTGGGAACTTGCTCCTTTTGTTTTGTGGATTGCAGTGGTATATTATAGAAATAAAGATATTTTTTATTACAACTATTTAAAGAGTGCCAACATTGCCCAGTTCAGCACGCTGTTAGCTGCCAAGTTCATACAAAGTTAGGGCCACGGTTAGCATGTGCTAATTTTTAGAGTGCACTAAAAACGATAGCGTATCTTTGTAAACAGGGCCCTTAATTATGTTCAATGGAAAATAAATCTGTTGGCTCAGGCTGCTTGCTATGTGAACACTCTATTACTGTTTCATTATTGCTACCAAGTATTACATATTAAGGGCATTTGCTTTAAACTTTGTTTTAATTCGTTTATCCAGTCCTTACATGCACATGGTTTTTCCTTTTTAAACCCAAAAGTATTTGAATCCTAAGGGTAGCTGAACAGTTAAATTGTGTTATTTCTGACTTTACTTGTTCTGGACTGCTTTGGGTCCTGCTGATCTGTACATCTGTCTGGAATTTTGGAAGACGGAAATGAGAAAGTAAAAATTAAGGATCCTGTTTACTAAGCCACGCTATAGGCACGGTTTCTAGCATGCGCTAACGCTAGAACAAGTTAGTAAACAGGGTCCTAAGTTTTGGATGTACTCTGTTGAAGTTGTTGTTTACTTTTGCAATGTGTGTATGGATGCCTGTTCTGGTGCATGCATGTGATAATATCTGAATAACTCCCTATACTTATGGCTATGACTTCTGAAGATGCAGCATCATTAAAGGTCAGACTTTTAAAAGCCCAATTGGTAAATATGCTAATCTGAACTTTGTTAAATGTTTCAGACATTCCATCTATTTGCTCCCATGATATAACTGAATTCTATTATTCTGTCTCACTGTATTTTCACATGTAAGCCACGTTGAACCCAATTTTGCTTGGGACAATGTATGATATAAATATATAAAAAAATATATTTATCCTCCACCTTTTAAGACACTGCCTATCCAGCTGGATGGTGATGGCACAAGGAAAGCAAGTTTGGTCCAGTGAAGACTAACTCAAAATAACCAGTTCCTTAGCTGGTCCCTAGTATTACCATATTGAAAATGTGACCATACCATGACTTTGTGGTTATGTTCCAGTAATATGTAAAATGATTAACTGGCTTTCTTGAAAGGATTATATAATCTTTGGATGCGTGATTAGGAACAAAAACATATACTAATTTATTCAATATCACAATTCCTCATGTACAGCCACAAAACAACCATTTAGGGTGGATAGTGTTCATAATGAGTTCCTTTTATTACTGACCAGACAGAGATAAGAGTTTCAGTTTTGGCACAGTATCCAGCTTATTTTCGAAAGAGAAAGATGCCCACATTTCGACCCAAATCTGTAATGACCTGTTCCTTGCCAAATCCAAAAGGTCACTACTCCATCCTCATCCTCCTCGACCTATCCGCCGCTTTTGACACTGTCAATCATAATTTACTTCTTGCTGCACTATACTCATTTGGGTTCCAGGGCTCTGTCCTCTCCTGGTTCTCCTCTTATCTCTCCCACCGTACCTTCAGTGTACATTCTCATGGATCTTCCTCCACCCCCATCCTACTCTCTGTTGGAGTTCCTCAGGGATCTGTCCTTGGACCCCTTCTTTTTTCAATCTACACCTCTTCCCTGGGCTCGCTGATCTCATCTCATGGTTTCCAATATCATCTTTATGCTGACGACACCCAGCTTTATCTCTCCACACTAGATATCACTGCGGAAACCCAGGCCAAAGTATCAGCCTGCTTATCCGACATTGCTGCCTGGATGTCCAACCGCCACCTGAAACTGAACATGGCGAAGACCAAGCTCATTGTCTTTCCACCCAAACCCACTTCTCCTCTCTCCCCACTCTTTATTTCAGTCGACAACACCCTCATCCTCCCCGTCACATCTGCCCGCAACCTCGGAGTCATCTTCGACTCCTCCCTCTCCTTCTCTGCCCATATCCAGCAGACAGCCAAGACCTGTCACTTCTTTCTCTATAACATCAACAAAATTCGCCCATTCCTCTCCGAGCACACCACCCGAACTCTCATCCACTCTCTCATCACCTCTCGCCTTGACTACTGCAACTTACTCCTCACTGGCCTCCCACTTAACCATCTATCCCCCTTGCAATCCGTTCAGAACTCTGCTGCCTGTCTTATCTTCCGCTCACAGGACAAATCCCTCCTCTCAGTACCCTTCTCCACCACTGCCAACTCCAGGCTCCGCCCTTTCTGCCTCGCCTCACCCTATGCTTGGAATAAACTCCCTCAGTCCATACGCCAAGCCCCCTCCCTGCCCATCTTCAAATCCTTGCTCAAAGCCCACCTCTTCAATGTCGCTTTCGGCACCTAACCATTGTACCTCTATCCAGGAAATTTAGACTGCCCCCAATTTGATTGACTGCACTTTTTGTCCTTTAGATTGTAAGCTCCTTTGAGCAGGGTTTGTCCTTCTTTGTTAGATTGTACAGCGCTGTGTAACCCTGGTAGCGCTTTAGAAATGTTAATAGTGGTAGTAGATGGCCGTCTTTCTCCCATGGGCGCCCAAAATCGGTATAATCGAAAGCCGATTTTGGGCGTCTCCAACTGCAATCTGTCGCGGGAACGGACAAAGTTGACGGGGGCGTGTCGGAGGCAGGACTGGGGCGTGTTTATCAGCCGAGAGATGGGCGCGCTCGGCCAATAATCGAAAAAAGAAGGGCGCCAGAAGCGAGAATTTGGGTCACTTTTTTTGGACCCTTTTTCTCACGAACAAGTCCCCAAAAAGTGCCCCAACTGGCCAGATGACCACTGGAGGGAATCGGGGATGACCTCCCCTGACTCCCCCAGTGGTCACTAACCCCCTCCCACCAAAAAAAAAAAAAGAACTTTAAAAACTTTTTTTTTCTAGCCTGTATGCCAGCCTCAAATGTCATACCACTACTACTACTACTACTACTTATCATTTCTATAGTGCTACTAGACGTACGCAGCGCTGTACACTTGAACATGAAGAGACAGTCCCTGCTCGACAGAGCTTACAATCTAATTAGGACAGACAAACAGGACAAACAAGAGATAAGGGAATATTAAAGTGAGGATGCTCTGCTCTGCTCTTCTCTTCTCCACCCCCACCACTGGCTGCTGTAAGGATCTCTGGACTCCGGATACCTGCCTCATGTTCTGCAACAAAGACTTTGTACGTTAACTTATGATTCAGATCTGTTACCCAGCTCCATCACAGCAATATGCAGGTCCCTGGAGCAGTTGTTAGTGGGTGCAGTGCACTTCAGCCAGGTGGATCCAGGCCCATCCCCCCCTACCTGTTACACTTGTGGTGGTAAATGGGAGCCCTTCAAAATGCCCCCAAAACCCATTGTACCCACATCTAGGTGCCCCCCTTCAGCCACAAGTGCTATGGTAATGGTGTAGAGTTGTGTGCAGTGGGTTTTGGGGGGCTGAGCACCCAAGGGAAGGGAGCTATGGACTTGGGAGGTATTTTCATGTTTTTAAAAACTTGTTACAAGTGCCCCCTAGGGTGCCCGGTTGGTGTCCTAGCATGTGAGGAGGGCCAGTGCACTACGAATCCTGGCCCCTCCCACAACCCAATGCATTGCATTTGTTCGTTTTTGAGCTGGGCGCCTTCGGTTTCCATTATCGCTGAAAAACGAAACCGCCCAGCTCAAATCCGCCTAAATCCAATGCATTTGCCCTGCACAAACCGTATTATTGAAAAAAAAGATAGACGCCCGTTTTTTTCGAAAATGCGGTCTGGCCTGCCCCTTCACGTACCCGTCCTCGGAGACAGACGTCCATGGAGATGGGCGTTCGTGTTCGATTATGCCCCTCCACATCATCACAAGAAACAAAAAAACAAAACAAAACAAGAAAACCAATGGACTGCATTAAGGGCTTATAGTTATATTTAAACAAATGAGAGATCTGAACAAAATATTTATTTTTATTATTTTGACTTATAAAACCACTTGCCCCTGAAACATGTCCAAAACAGAGTACCGTATTTTTCGGACTATAAGACGCACCAGACCATAAGACGCACCTAGGTTTTAGAGGAGGGAAATAGGAAAATTTTTTTTTTCCTTTTTCCCTCCTCTAAAACCTAGGTGCTCCGGTGCGTCTTGTCCGAGTTCGGGATCGCCCTCCCCTACTCACGTCAGCGATGTTCCCTGGTGGTCTAGTGACGTCGGGGCAGGAAAGAGTCTCGGCGGCCATTTTGAATCTCGCCGAGACCGTCAGGCAGCATACAGGAGGACGGAGAGCAGCGCGCTGGGCAGGAAAGAGGGGGCTCTTTCCTGCCCCGACGTCACTAGACCACCAGGGAACATCGCTGACGTGAGTAGGGGAGGGCGATCCCGAACTCGGGGGGAGGGCAATCCGGAATCGCTACCTTCGGACTATAAGATGCACCCCCCATTTTCCTCCCAAATTTTTGGGGAAAAAAGTGCGTCTTATAGTCTGAAAAATACGGTAATTCATTTGTATATCTAAAATGTAAACTTCTACAAAACAGATGAAGATGTGATTCCATGTGCTCCAGTGCAAGGAGAGTTTAATTTTACTTCCATTTAATTTCAATACATTCCATCTTTATAACACCAGTCTTCTCAAGGCACATTACAACAACAGTTAAGATGAACCCATCAGGAAACAAAGAATGGAAAAAGGACCCAAATGAAGAAATAAGAAGCAACATAAGCACTGGCAAGTCAGATGCAATGCATTAATAAAGAAGGCTAAAAGAGAATATGAAGAGAAACTTACTGCAGAGGCTAAAACTCACAGTAACAACTTTTTTCAGGTACATCAGAAGCAGAAAGCCTGCGAGGAAACCATTGGGACCGTTAGATCACAAAGGAGCAAAAGGGGTACTCAGGGAGGACAAGGCCATAGCGGAGAAACTGAATGCATTCCTTGCTTCTGTCTTTATGGAAGAAGATGTAAGAGATCTGCCTGTACCAGAAATGGTTTTCAAGGGTGATGATATGGAGGAACTGAAAGAAATCTCGGTGAACCTGGAAGATGTACTGAGCCAAATTAACAAATTAAAGAGTAGTATATCACCTGGACCAGATAGCATATATCCAAGGGTACTCAAAGAACTCAAGCATGAAATTGCTGATCTGATGTTAGTAATATGTAGTCTGTTGTTAAAATTGTCCATAGTACATGAAGAATGGAGGGTGGCCAACGTGACACTGATTTTTAAAAAGGGTTCTTCTAGGGGTGATCTGGGAAATTAGAGACCAGTAAGCCTGATGTCTGTGCCGGGCAAAATAGTGGAAACTATTATAAAGAATAAAATTACAGAACACATCAACAAACATGGTTTAATGGGACAGAGTCAGCATGGGTTCAGCCGAGGGAAGTCTTGCCTCACCAATTTGCTTCATTTCTTTGAAGTCATGAATAAACATGTGGATAAAGGTGAGCCAGTTGATGTAGTGCACCTAGATTTTCCGAAAGGTTTTTTTTTTTTTTTTTTGGTTACATTTGTACCCCGCGCTTTCCCATTCATGGCAGACTCAATGCGGCTTACATGGGGCAATGGAGGGTTAAGTGACTTGCCCAGAGTCACAAGGAGCTGCCTGTGCCTGAAGTGGGAATCGAACTCAGTTCCTCAGTTCCCCAGGACCAAAGTCCACCACCCTAACCACTAGGCCACTCCTCTCATGAAAGACCCCTGAAAAAATTGTCATTGGATAGGAGGCAAGGTTCTGATGTGGATTAGGAATTGGTTATTGAACAGAAAACAGAGGGTAGGATTATATGGTATTTCTCTCAATGGAGGAGGGTGAACAGTGGAGTGCCATAGATATCTGTACTGGGACCAGTACTATTTAACATATTTATAAATTACTAGTGGAACCATGCCCGTTTCCTCAACAATGAAACAGGCCCTAGGTAGGCTGTCCTGTAAGCTTTGTTTTTCTCTCTCCCCTGCCCTCCCTTCCATGTCCATCAATTCTCCTCTGCCCTGTCCTCCCTTCCGTCCTCCCTCCCCTCAATGTCCCGCGATTCTCTCCTCACCTCGATTTGTACCTGAACGTTCTCTGGCTGGCTGGCGCTGGCTTCCGTTCCATTCGTAACATCCCTCCTGACGTCAGCTCGCCTCCAGCATTCCCTTCCCTCTCATTGTTGCGCTCTTTAACGTCATAACGTTTTGACGCGAGGGCGGACCAATGGGAATAGATGTTACGAACCCAGCCATCCAGACGTAGAATGTTGGAGGTGCAAATTATTATATAGGATATGGAAATTGGAACGACAAGTGAGGTGATCAAATCTGCAGATGATACAAAACTATTCAAGGTTGTTAAAACACGTGCAGACTGTGAAATATTGCAGGAAGACCTTAGGAAATTGGAAGACTGGGCATCCAAATGCAGATGAAATTTAATGTGGACAAATGCAAGGTGATACACATTGGAAAGAATAATCCGAATCATAGTTACCTGATGCTAGGGTCCACCTTGAGGGTCAGCGGTGTCGTCGTAGATAATACACTGAAATCTGCTCAGTGTGTGGCGGCAGCTAAAAAAGCAAACAGGATGCTAGGAATTATTAGGAAAGGGATGGTGAATAAGACTGAAAATACTATAATGCCTTTGTATCGCTCCATGGTGCGTCCGCACCTTGAGTATTGCATTCTGTTCTGGTTGCGTATCTCAAAAAAGATATAGCGGAATTAGACAAGGTTCAAAGAAGAGCAACCAAAATGATAAAGGGGATGGAACTCCTCTCGTATGAGGAAAAACTAAAGAGGTTAGGGCTCTACAGCCTGGAAAAGAGACAGATGAGGGGAGAAATGATTGAGGTCTACAAAATCCTGAGTGGTGTAGAACGAGAAGTAAATTGATTTTTTACTCGTTCCAAAAGTACAAAGACTAGGGGGACACTCGAGAAAGTTACATAAAATAGGAGAAAATATTTTTTCACTCAACGAATAGTTAAGCTCTGGAACTCTTTGCTGGAGGATATGGTAACAGCGGGTAGCGCATCTGGGTTTAAAAAAGGTTTGGACAAATTCTTGCAGGGAAAGTCCATAGTCTGCTATTGAAACAGATATGGGAAGCAATTGCTTGCCCTGGGATTTGTAGTGTGGAGTGTTGCCACGATTTGGGTTTCTGCCAGATACTTGTGACCTAGCTTGGCCACTGTTTGGAAAACAGGATTCTGGGCTAGCTGGACCATTAGTCTGATCCAGTATGGTTACTCTTATGCTCTTATGTTAAACAGATTATCCTCAGAAGCATAGCCAGGCTGAAGGCGCGGGGGAGGGGGGAGAGAGCAGAGAGCGGACTGCCGATGGCGCCGATGCGTGTTTTAAATGTGATGGATCATGTGAAAAATAGGCGCAGGCGCCAGTCCATTTGGGGCAGCAGCCGCTCCTCTAGCTCCATCCCCTCCCAGGTATGCCTGTGGATATTCTCACTGAAATTTGGCCGTATTGTATAGAACAGTGTAAAAAAATGAGAAGAAAACACGAGTTTATAAGTGCTGGTTCTACCAGCTACAATAATTTTTAAAGCTGTTTTAGTGATATTCAATTTTTATTTCATGATATTTATATCTAGATATGGGAAAGTTTCAAGTAAATTAAAAAGCTGTCAAATAAGTAAAATAAATAAATAAATAAATCTTTTGTCCTCCACCGTTTAAGGAACTGCCTATCCAAATGGAACAGATTTAGACTTTTTATAGATGGACCAGGCAGAGGCAGTCATTATTTCTAATAATCTTTTGTTATTGTTTTGAGTGTACTAAAATGGCAGCAAGCTCCGACTACTGGCTTCAACTTATATAATGGACTAGATAGGATGGATCACCGCTTTCTCCTATTTTCTTCAACCTCCTGTTTTTAGGCCCCTTGTAACCCTCCCAAATTAGCATATACCAGCCATCAACAACTTGGGGGGGATAAAAGAAACCAGGGCTACATGCATACGAGAAAGTCAATTGTTTATTTACTTACCAAATACAGCTACAATTATAGTTTCTCATGAGAGATCAGTACAGTTACATAAAAAGATGTTCACTGTGACTGAGTCTCTGAAATACTGTTCTGAGACAGCAGCTTATATCGTTTGTTTCAGACAATGATTTACATGACTTTTTCTGCAAATTATCCTTTCATAGATTATTATCTGGTTCTCACCATCTGCTTTACTAAACCTGTTAAACCACATTCTTCCTTTTGTTTACACTAGTTTCTTTCCCAAGCCTACTTGCCCATAAGGATATCATAATAGATCATAAATTCCAGAGTCACACAGACTTTTCAATCTCTGGCCTTTCGACCCATTCTATAGTGCATGACTGTGCTCATAATTCTACACTCCGTGGGCTAGATAGACTTACTGCCTTCCATTCTCAGTCTAACATCCTTGGGCAAGCAGCTTTGGGCTACACATAGTGCAGCAGGACATGTTTATCCACTCCTGTCCTAGATGAGATAATATTTATTTTATTTGTTGCATTTGTATCCCACCTTATCCCACCTCTTTGCAGATTCAAAGTGGCTTATAATACATCATGAGTAGTGGAAGAATGTTAGTAATAAACATTTAGTATTGTATGTTCTTGGTCATCATGATGAGAAAAGCAAAGTAATAGTATACAAGCAGATTTTAGGAGACAGTTCTAAAGGCGAGTTGTGCATAATCACCTCTCTGATCTCATGTGCAACTTTCTTTAAATTAGTCCCCTTTTCTAACTCCTCTCTTACCCATCTATATGTTGCATCTTTGCTTACACCCTACACTGTCTAGTAAAATGTTTTATTACTTATTGTAACAGTGTAAGTAGTATACTATTATTTTAATATTTTTACTTGTCTATTGCATATGTTTGATTTATTCTTACTGTACACTGCCTTGAGTGAAGTCCTTCAAAAGGGATGTAAATAAATCCTAATATAATAGGAGACCACTGCAATCTCGAATTTTTCAAATTCTTTTCAAAACCTTTCACCACAGAAACTCGCTTGCGGTGAAAATACAAACAAACCACCTCACCCGCCTTCTGTTAAGCTCCCAGTGTCCTCCGCGCATCTCCAGCTGACGTCACAGTACCTGGCAACTGTTGAAACTTCACTGAAAAGGAAAAAAAAAAAAAAAAAAAAAGCAAAAGAATCCGGCGAGAGCGGCCGGAAAGCGAGGAAACAGAAAGCTAATGAGAAAGAGAAGGGGAGAGGAGGAGCCCGGCAATAATCCCAGGATAAGCTCTCGCGGGATTTGAGCAGAGCCCGCAGTTCAGCTGTGGGAAATGTAGGAGGGGGGGCTTCGGGAGACGGGGAGGATTGCTGATGGTCGCTACAAGCCGACTGAGGCGCGAGACATCAACTGTGGAAATACGAGCGCGCGATCCAGCTTGGACGGAGTGGTACACTGTAGCGTCCTGGCGACTTCACACCTGAGGCGGGGAAAGAGAGGACCTCTTCCTGGCGGGATAGTTGCTGTTGCGTTTCGGATGGAGCAAAAGTGATTTCCTTACTATTCTTCGGGATACTCATCTGAAGAGGTTTCGGCGGTGGCGGACTGGAGCGTCGAACTCTTGTGAACACAAGCATGGGTAAGAGAGACGTTGCAGACCCGGTTGTGTGCAGTTTCAACGAGAATGTTGCAGTTGCGGCGCGGCCAGGTAGGTGTATGTGGGAAGAGGTTTTGTGCTGTGAGGACTTCATTGAAGAAAACCGTGATTGTGAGTGCACAACTCTGGCGGTCTTAAGTTGTTTGGGTGCTGACGTGGGGGGGTGGGGTGGTGGAAAAAGGGAGGATGCAGAGGATAATCGGCCATGGTTACTGTAGCCACGGAAATTAAAGGGAAAATCTCCTTTCTTACCTGCCCCGATAGAAGGCAAGGCCGAATAGTCCCTTGCATCGGTATTGCAGAGTAGCGAGCTGCTTGCTTAACTGGACACAGGAGCCGCCTGGAGAAGAGGTGAAGTGTTAGCTTCGCTTCGGGGAAAGGATGCCTTTAGGAGGGAGCATGTTTTCACAGGCAGAGATTGCGATCCTGCCAACAATGTGTGTATTTCCTGGTCCACTAGCACACTATGAACTGCTGAAAGAAATAGTTTACTTAACATGAATGCTTTTAGTATGTTATCTGTAATAAAGCTTGCGACCTGGAATGGGTCAAAGGGTAGAAGGCTGTGGAATGAACTATTCGTGATCCAAGAGTGTGTTGGATCAGGTGTTGGGAGAAAGGTTGGGGCTTGATGTTGAAATCCCACAGTATGAATTTATGCTAATTAAATCCCTCTTTGTGTACTTCTTGTGATAGATGCCTGTCCTACACTTAATTACATATGAAATGGAGTACAGCATATTGATAGGAAAATACAGTTGTGTGTGTGTGTATATAAAGAGAGAGAGTTATTCTATAGTAAAAACTGGGAGGGGGGTTTAAAAATGTGCTAAAATGCCGTTTTGACTTTCTGAAGCTGGGCAAGGAGAACTCACCATATATTCTAGATTAGTACTTTTGAGTTCCTTAAAGTATACAGATTTTTCCGTTATCTTTCTGTTGGGATTCATGTATACAAGCTCTAGACAAGACTACTGGGAAAGATACATTGTAGAAGATAGTTTGTGTTTACTTTTATGTTTCTATAAAATCACCAAAAGAATCACCTAATTAACAGATGCTTAGTTTTTCGTATGCGTGTATTGTTACTGTACTTCCTTGAGTGAATTCCTTCAAAAATGCAGTAAATAATCCTAATAAATAATAGTGTTTTTTGAGAACACTACAAATTGAAGTCTTCTAGTTCTGATAGTAAATAATGTTATGAGGGAAGGGGAAAGGGGAAATGGGACTTGATATACAGCCTTTCTGAGGTTTATGCAACTAGATTCAAAGCAGTTTACATATATTCAGGTACATATTTTGTACCAGGGGCAATGAGAGCAGTGGATCTTGCAGAAATCAGGGTACATTTATCAGGTGATCTTTTTGTGCTTCTTTGTCTAGCTTTTGGGAGCAACTCAACATCAAGTCAAAATAAGGGGGATGGGATTTAACATACTGCTTTTTTGGTTATGGCAGGAAACCCAGAAAAGTGTTACTTTTATTTTTAATTCCCCATCCATAGGGAACATTTGAGTGAATGGCTGCTATTTTCAAAGAAAGTTAAGTTTACCCATGACCAGTAAGTGTAAAACTTTATCATCCATAGGGGCCCTTTTACAATGGTGCATTAGTTGCGTCCCTAAACGAGACTATCGCCAGGCTACTGTGTTCTCTAGCCATAATTTTAGATTTGACACGCGCCCGTAACGCCTAGATGATGTATTCATTTACTTCCTCATATGCGCATCATTTCCGACGGTAATTGGCAGTTGGCGTGCGCCGACTGTCGCTGTGTGTGTAGCACGAGCCCTTACCGCTAGATCAGTGGTTGACATTAAGGGCTCAGGCTGGTTTTGGACGCGTTCTGGTTTGTTTTTCCGCATGCCCTTTTCCCATCCCATTTAAAAAAAGCATTTTTTTTTTTTTTGCAGACACGGTAAAAACTAGCCCAGCGTGCTCCAAAAACACACGCTTACACTACTGCAGGCCACCTTTTACTGCGGCATAGTAAAAGGACCCCATAGACTTTCATTTTTAAAGCTATGTGTGTTTAGCTGGGCTCAAATTTTATGTTTCATCATCCCTGTCACTTTCTATATAGTTGGGAGGTGAGATTGGTGGAGAGTTGGCAGAGCAGCTATATTGTCCAGATAATGGTGCTTTTTTTCAGTTCCTGTCCAGGTAAGCTTTTAGTTAAGGCCTGCTATAGGTACGCAAGGCAGCACTACTGAATATATATATATTAATCTAAGTGTGATTACCACCAGTTAAAGAGTAGTGTTAGTTGCAAGGCTGGCTACATTGACTGCACTTTCCTATGTTACTGATATTTTGAAGTAATTAGAAAGATGCCACAAGACTTGTAAGACTGTACCTGCCAGTTTTATAGCTCTGTCTCTCAATAACAAAGATATTGACTCTGACTCTTCTACCATAATTTCTAATATAGCATAGAGTAAAATAAAGGTAACTATAACCACTCTGAGGCTTAGGGCCCTGTTTAACTAAAGCACGCTAGCATTTTTAGCGAGCTCTAATACAATATGAGTGTCTCAAGCTTTAGCACACACTAATTTTTAGCATGCACTAAAAATGCTAGCGCACCTGTAGTGCAGCTTAGTAAACAGGGCCCTTAGAGGTATCAGAAATGTGTTTTGGAGATGTAACTTGTTTGGCTGAGTGTCACTGGGCTAGAGAAATAATAAGAATAAACCAAGTTTATTTTGCCTGTTTTGAGCGTGTTGTTACTGGGGTTTGAGATGCTGTCTTCACTATGAAAGTAATTTTTAGCTGGCTTGCATTGGGCAATAGCTATGTTCATGTTTTTATGGTTGCACTTTCTCTTAGGGGATAGGGCTGATTTGTTGTTTTTCATTGATAGTGTTTCTTATGACAGAATATAGGATTGTTTGCTGATGTGTTCCATAATGGAGGGAGCTAAATTGGTGACAGAGGTTTCAGAATGCATGGCTGAGGATGACATCTAAGTGTTTTGTATTGCTACAGTTTATCCACACTGCTGCAGTACAATACGCTAAAGCAGCTGTTTGCAGTTGAAAGCATAAGTACCTACATAAGTATTTCCATACTGGGAAAGACCAAAGGTCCATCAAGCCCAGCATCCTGTTTCCAACAGTGGCCAATCCAGGTCACAAATACCTGGCAAGATCCAAAAAAACGTACAAAACATTTTATACTGCTTATCCCAGAAATAGTGGATTTTCCCCAAGTCCATTGAATAATGGTCTATGGACTTTTCCTTTTGGAAACCGTCCAAACCTTTTTTAATCTCCGCTAAGCTAACCACCTTTACCACATTCTCTGGCAACGAATTCGAGTTTAATTACACGTTGAGTGAAGAAAAATCTTCTCCGATTCATTTTAAATTTACTACATTGTAACTTCATCGCATGCCCCCTAGTCCTAGTATTTTTGGAAAGCGTAAACAGACGCTTCACATCTACCCGTTCAACTCCACTCATTATTTTATAGACCTCTATCATATCTCCCCTCAGCCGCCTTTTCTTCAAGCTGAAGAGCCCTAGCTGCTTTAGCCTTTCCTCATAGGGAAGTCGTCCCATCCCCTTTATCATTTTCGTCGCCCTTCTCTGCACCTTTTCTAATTCCATTATATCTTTTTTGAGATGCGGCGACCAGAATTGAACACAATATTCGAGGTGTGGTCGCACCATGGAGCGGTACAAAGACATTATAACATCCTCATTTTTGTTTTCCATTCCTTTCCTAATAATACCTAATGTTCTATTTGCTTTCTTAACTGCAGCAGCACACTGAGCAGAAGATTTCAACGTATCAACGACAACACCTATATCCCTTTCTTGGTCCGTGACTCCTAACGTGGAACCTTGCCTGATGTAGCTATAATTTGGGTTCCTCTTTCCCACATGCATCACTTTGCACTTCCTCACATTAAACATCTGCCATTTAGATGCCCAGTCTCGTAAGGTCCCCTTGTAATTTTTCACAATCCTCCTGCAATTTAAGGACTTTGAATAACTTTGTGTCATCAGCAAATTTAATTACCTCACTAGTTACTCCCATCTCTAGGTCATTTATACATATGTTAAAAAGCAGCGGTATTATCCTATTTCTTCTTCCTCCTCTTCCTCCTTAATTTAATGCCTGCTATCTTGCAAATGATGTTTACTCACAAATATATAGCAATAGTTTTTTGTCAACACTCGCAGTAAGACAAACTTTAATTCAAGGCAGCTCCTTGATATTTGTGGAACTTTTCAGTCCTTCCATGGCTACCACAGCAGGCAACTTCGAGTACACTGTCTGCTAGTTTATTAAGTAGTGATTTTCTTCTTTGGGTTAGGATGATGGCAGCAATTAAGCATTCTTCCAGCATTTTTTGATTCTGGATGAGTGACTGAGTTAACCACCCACAGAAAAACCTGTTTATACCCTGGGACTTTAGTAAACATTATATCTTTCAGAAATCACAAAATATAATTCTTGAAAATTAGTTAACATAATGCATTAAGCTGTGCTACAGTTTACTACATTACTTTAATTTTCTCACAGTAATCTTACTTCCCAGTGTAGGAAGAAAGATTAGTGCAAGAAAATCAGCACTGCACTAAAGGATAGCACAGTGGGACATGTAAAATAAAATGCATACGGAGGCAAGATAGTGACTGGGAGAGAGTGCTGAGAAGACGCGCCAATTCATGTTCCTCAAATTTTCTCTGAAAAATTTTTTTTTTCCTTTGGTCCACAATGCCTAAGAGGAGGGGCAGGCAGAGAGCAGGTCCCGCGGCTTCTGTTTTGCTGCTGATTGGTACCTTGGAGCGCTTCTTTGGTCCGGGAACAGCGCTGGGAGCTGGAGCTCCGATGTCGGAGAGTGCGGGGAGAGGTGAGCCGCCCCTCCGCCTGGAGACAGAAACATCATTAAGCCCCGAACAGCGGTCAGCTCCTCCCATGTCGGCAGACACGCCGAGGAGGGACCGGGAAACCCTTAGTTCTCAAGAGGCGATGGGGTCTCGGCACGGGACCCAACCCAGATGCAAGTCTTCCGATAGCAACCGCACTGGAAGTGCTGGAACTAAGGGAAGGAGAAGTCATGACTGGGAATCATCTGATGAATGAAATGGGGCCAAAAGAGGAAATTTTACACATAGGTTTACCAAGTAAGTCCTTTCTGGGGGAAAAACCAGATATTTCTTTGGAAGCCATTTGGGAAGCTTTAAAGAACCTGGAAACTTCATTTTCATAAAAAATTTCCTCATTACTTGATCAATCTCAGACCTCATTAAATAAAATACCAATATTAGAAGGAAAGTTACAAACTTTGGATAAATCAATGGAGAATAATATAAAAGAATTACAAAGTTTTCAACAAGTACAAGCCAATTTAATTAAAGAAAATTCTTATCTTCAGAACAAAATAGAAACTTTGGAGAATGCACAGAGTGCTAATACACTTAGACTGATACATTTTCCAAAACAGGCTTTGATAGCCCCATTAATAACTTTTAAAAGATATTTGAGTGAAGTTCTGAAGATACCAGAGAAGGCATATCCTCCAATATCAAAAATTTATTATCTGTTACCATACAAAAAAAAGGAGGAGGAACGAAGGAAAGATCAAGGAACTGAAATACCATTTGATACTTTGGATTTAAATTTAACACAAACACTGGAAGATGACAATTTTAGGCTTAATACCAATGACTTTAATAGTCTCCTTTGTATTTCAACCGGACAGAGATTGGATTCTTAAACAGTTTTTTCTCCATAGAGAATAGCTTTTTATGAATTGTAAAATAAGAATGTTTCCGGATGTTTCCAAAGCAACCCAAAAAAGGCATAAAGAATTTCTTAAATTACGCCCAAAAATACAACAATTGGGTGCTCTTTTCTGGTTAAATTTTCTTTGCAAATGTGTTGTAAAATTGAACTCTGTAAAATACGTGTTTTTTGATCCTAAACAATTTAATTCTTTTTTGGACTCTAAAATAGCCTTGAATCATTCTGTACAGTCAAGACCTATGATTACATCTATGCCGTTAGTTAGGAATCCCTGAGACACCCCCTCAATCTCCATATTCCTAAAAGAAAGAATTATTTTTTGTATTCTTTGTAATTCCTCAGATATTGTGTAAAGCCTCCTTTGTTGTGGACTATAGATGAATATTTTAAAGGAAGTTTGAAAAATGTTCATTTTATATTGTAAAGTTATTAGCTTTAATTAGCTTGTTTCCTTTTTCCTTTTCTTAAAGACTAGCCGTTAAGCCCGTAACAACGGGCTAGTTTTTTGTTTTCCTATGCCCTCCCCCCAGCGTCTGTTTCCCTCAGTACCACCCCCTCCTTCCCTCCCTGCTCCCTCCTCCTCCGATTTTCACGCCCATGTCCGAGCCCTTCTCCCTATTGGGCTGTACTGCTGGTGGAGGCGGGGCTTGGACTTCTACACTCTCAGAGTTCCGACTCTTCTGCGCATTTGCAGGTGAGTCGGTCACTTGCCGTTTATATGTTTGATGTTGCTATTCAATATAAGATGGAAAATGTATAGAATTATATTATTAATTCTCTTTTTGTTAATCATCTTTTCCAAAACAAGATGTATTCTTGAAATTAATGTAAAATTGTAAAAATAAAATTTAAAACAAAATGTATACAAGTAGCTTCTCAAAATACCTGTGTTGCTCAATATTGCTTAGAAAAACAGTGATTATGGTGCAGTTTTATTTTTTTCCTAGCACTGAATTTTAATGTCCGCTTCAGGGTCATGTAAAAATGCAGTGTGGGAAGAAAAGAATCATCTGGGGTGAACTGCTACACTTCACCTCAGATAATCTAAAAGTTCTGGTGGCCCTCCCCCACTCCAAAGATTTCCCTGGGTGGCCCATAGGTCCCACCCCGTCCTCCACTAAATTGACTTTCGGTGCCCAAGTGGACCTTCCCCAATATCTTGTTGCCAGAAAATGTAGTGACAGCAGCTGGCCTTACGGAATTTAAAGGGGGTTTGGACAGATTCCTGAGGGAAAAGTCCATTGAACATTATTAAGAATTAAGTTTTTTTTTTTTTTTTTTTTGGGGGGGGGGGGGGGGGGTTGCCAGGTTCTTGAAGCCTGGATTGGCCACTGTCGGAGACAGGATGCTGGGCTTGATGGACCCTTGGTCTTTTCCCGGTATGGCGGTACTTATATACTTATCTCTTCAAACTCCCAAATCCCACAGTTTAAAGTTGTCTTGTTTAGCAGATGGGTCTCATGGTGGTATGAAGGCAGGGGCTTATGGGATTGCTCCTGTCTCCCACCTTTAATGGTGGGATTTGGTAATTCTGTGGAGGTGGGTGGTGCCCATAACCACCAGGGAAATCCTTTGGGGGTCGAGGTTGAGAACCAGGGGCTATTGGGCTACTGTGGATTTTTTTTTTTAGGTGGTTGGGAGTGTTCAGGAGGGACTCTAGCTCTTTTAAAAATCTCCCTTTCTGTCCATGGATGAGCTCATACTGTGATAGATACTTTTTCCAAGGACGAGCAGGCTGAAATAATCCTCATAAGTGGGTTGGTGTTTCGCGCCGGTACGGGAACCGGCATTTTAGAAGCAAAAAGGTTTGCTAGAGCCTTCTGTGCCGCATGTCCGACTGCACATGTGTGAAGTGCCTTCCCGCCTGCCGCACTCCTCAGTTACCTTTTTTCCACGTGAAGAGCGGCTGCTCTCTACTGGCTCTGCTTCTTTGCCTGGGAGAGCCTTCAGTGCTTCTTTTTCGCGGCGTTTAGCCTGTATTTTCTTTATTTCTTTTATTCCGTTTTTGTATCGTTAAAAAAAAAAATGGTCCCTTTTATTTTTTGACCCGCATCAAGTTTTCTTTTCTTTTAGTCGCGTCCGCCCTTAGGCCTGCTCGGCCAGGTTTTTTTTCTCTCTTTGTGCTGGGCAAGTCACTTAACCCTTGCCCCTGGTACAAAATAAGTACCTGAATATATGTAAACCGCTTTGAATATAGTTGCAAAAACCTCAGAAAGGCGGTATATCAAGTCCCAATTCCCTTCCCCCACCTTTCCCCCTCTATTTTTCAGCACAATCGCATGTTTTGATTTGGCTAGGGCAGTTTTCCCTTCCATGTCATCGAAGATTTCCAGTGGTGTGTGCTGTTTTTTTTTTTTTTTTTTTTTTCTTACAGTGCAAAAGTTTTAACATAGTGGTAATTTGCATTCTCTTTGCATTGGGAAGCAAACGTTTTGTGATATGCTTGCAATAGGCAACCATGTCCTGAGCTTAGCGTAAAGTTCTAATGCAAGGTAATTGCATCAGCCCCATAATGTGATCTGTTAGAATTTTAAAAAGCTGACTCTTGATCTAGCAGTTTCTGCTAGTTATAGATAAGTGTCAAATCTTTGTTTTTTGTCTAAATTGACTGAATAGATTGTTTTTCTATTTTTTTCTTCTGCTATTGGAACATATTGAAATGGTATCTGCTCTTCACCTGAGGCAGTCTGGATTCAGGACTGGACATAGTTGTGAATCTGGTATTTTATCTTTACATAGGAAGTTCATGCTATGCTGAATCGAGGATGCATAGCATTGGCAGTTTCTTTGGATTTATCATGTGCTTTTGATCTGGTAGACTATTCTTTATTGCTTTCACATCATTCTCAAACTGGTTTATCATGAGCAGTTTATAAATTTTTTTTTTTTTTTTGTCAAATCGTACATTTCATGTAAAGACTGTTGCAGATATCTCGTTGGTTTGGTCTGTGTCCTATGGTATGCTTCAGGTTCAATTTTTATCACTATTTTGTTTAAATTTTTTTTTAAGTTCCCTGGGAACAGATATTCAGGATCAAGGTATTCGGTTTTATTTTCATGCAGATGATATTTTATTGGATCATTTACTTGCTGGAAGCTCCAGATCTTGCCTCTCTCTAGCTTTGTTTGAGTTTGATTGCAGATTGGCTTCAGAGCCATTTTCTTAAACTTAATTATGCTAATACAACTGTATTTTGGCCAATCGACAGTCCAGTGCATCCTTCTTTGATTTGATATTTTGATTCATATATAATACAGTCTCTTCAGATATTTAGGTGTGACTATTGATTCTGAATTAACTTTTGTGCAACACGTGTCAAATGTAGTTACTGTAAGGCAGGCTTCTTTACACTGAGACAGTTCTGTGCTGTGTGTTACTGTTTCTCTTTTGAGACATTACATACACAGCTTCATGCTTTATTACTTAAAAAAATTGTTTTTAATTTATCAATTTCAAATTTTACAATCACACAATGTAACCAAAGACGTAAGGAAAAAAGAACTGTATACCTTCATTTATCATGAAAAAGTTAATCAATTAATCTACAATTATTAGGTAATAGAACCAAGATTAAAGAAATGAAATGAAGGAAAAATAAAAAATCAACAGAATAAACATCAGTCTCAGGAACATTCCTCAGCCAGCCTAATGATGTTCCCAAAAACTAATAATCATGTGTGAACGTTCAATTTCTCTTTAGAAACCACAGACTCTAACATTTGCTTAGGATCAGTAACATGACAAATATAAAGAAACCGAAGCAAAAAATTTATTCTCAGAGCTTGTGCCCGAGGGTGCAAGGCCAAGAATTCCTGGCGTCTCCTCTGGGTATTCCTCAATAGATCAGGAAATATTTTTCTCTGAGGACAAGCAGGCTGCTTGTTCTCACATGTGGGTGACGTCCATGACAGCCGCAGGTCCGGAAAATCTTCCTAGCAACAAAGCTTGCTAGAGTCTTAGAGCGCACTAGTGCGCGCACCGCGCATGCGCGTCCATCTTCCCGCCCGTTGCGTGAGAGTCCCGCTTCAGTCTTCGTTTTTCCCGCGGTCAGAGCAGCTGTTTTTCGGTTGCTCTGTTGCCCCAGAGAAGAAGAGCCTTCACTTCGGTGGGTTTTTTGCTGACTTTCTTCGTGTTCGTTCGTGTCAGCTCGCGTTTGAGCTGTTCCTTCGTTTAAAAAAAAAATTCCTTTTTCTTAGTTTGTCCCTGTAAGTTTCCTTTCATTTGCGTGTGCGGCCTTTTTGGCCGCCCGTACGGGTTTTTTTTCTTTTTTGTGCCCTTCTTTTGGCACCATCGCAAGTTTTGATTTTGCTGCCGCTATTTTTCCGTCGATGACATTGAGGATCGCCAGCGGCTTCAAGAAGTGCACTCGGTGCAACCGGGCAATCTCAGGCACCGACCCACACACGTGGTGTATTCAGTGCCTTGGGGCCGAGCATCGCCCCGACGTGTGTAAGTTGTGTCTTAGCCTTAAAAAGCAGACACAGGCTTCGAGACAAGCTCAGCCGGACTGTCTGTTTGGCGCTTTGCCTGGTACTTCGACAGCGGTACTGAGGTCAGCTGCGGTGTCGATGTCGGCACCGGAGATTGCATCGACATCAGGAGCGCAGGTAATGGCTGTCCAGAGACCATCACACGCTGGCAGCAGTGAGCCATCGAGTGGGTCTCCACCTGCCTCGAGGGCTCCTGCAGTGCAGGCCCATCGGGACCGACCTCTTTCGGACCCGACCCCGAGGAGGCGTGTGGATTCCACGTCCTTGTCGGTACCGAGGGGTACCAGTGACGTGCCTCGAGCGAAGGCGAAGAAGCACCCTCATCGGTCCCCTTCTTGTCACGGTACCGAGAGCTCCGGGGCGTCGAGGGATTTGGCACCCGTGAAGCGTCGATGCTGGGAGGACCGCTCACCCTCCATTCAAGAGGTGTTGATGAGCTGGTCTCCGGACAGCCCGGTACCGCCTGCAGCGATCCCACAGCCTTTCTCGATAGACACTCTTGACGAGCGCCTCCGAGCCATTCTTCCAGGGATTCTGGAAGGGCTGCTGCGACCGTCTGTTCCGGTACTGGGGATGCTTGCGCCCACGGTACCGTCGATAGATGCGGTGGCTGGCTCCCCCGCCTGTGGTGAGGTCTCCGACGTCGGTGCCGCTTGCGGTGTCGCCCTTGGCTGCCACCCAAGTTGACACCCCGTCGACATCGATGGAGGGAGCTTCATCGCCGCCGGCACGGGAGTTGACTTCTTGACATTGCCATCAAGGACATGCTTCCTCGGCGTCGAGACGGGCCCGGCTTCAGACTGCAGTCAGAGAACTCATGTCCGATACCGAGGGAGAGGCCTCGTGGGAGGCAGAGGAGGACCCAAGATATTTCTCTTCTGAGGAGTCTTGTGGTCTTCCCTCTGACCCTACTCCTTAGCCAGAGAGAAAGCTTTCTCCCCCGGAGAGTCTGTCTTTCTCTTCCTTTGTGTGGGAAATGTCTATGGCCATTCCGCTCTCAAGAGAGCCAAGAGTTCTAGAGACTACCCCTCGGCGCCCCCGGGGCGGGAGTCTCGAACTCTGGACTCTTTGGGAAGGAAGGCCTATCACTCCTCTATGCTCGTGTCCAAGATTCAGTCGCACCAGCTCTACACGAGCATCCACTTGCGGAATAATGTGAAGCAACTGGCGGACTTGGTCGATCAGCTCCCTTCGGAGCAGGCCAAGCCTTTTCAGGAGGTGGTCAGGCAGCTGAAGGCGTGTCGTAAATTCCTTTCCAGGGGTGCTTACGACTCTTTTGATGTGGCATCCAGGGCTGATGCTCAGGGTATAGTGATGCGTAGACTCATGGCTGCGTGCCTCTGACCTGGACAATTGAGTCCAGCAGCGGCTTGCGGATGTTCCTTGCCGGGGGGATAATATTTTCGGCGATAAAGTCGAGCAGGTGGTAGAGCAGCTCCACCAGCGGGAAACTGCACTCGACAAACTCTCCCACCGGGCGCCTTCAGCATCTACCTCATCAGGTAGACGTTTTTACGTGGGAAGGAGGAATGCTCCCTATACTTATAATAAGTGTAGGTACAATCCACCTTCCCGACAACCTGCTCAGGCTCAACCCCAGCGCGCTCGTTCACGTCAACAGCATGTGCCTCGACAGGCCCCTGCAGCTCCTCAGCAAAAGCAAGGGACAGGCTTTGGACTGGCTCCAGGCGAGCATAGCCATAATAAAAGTGTCCATGCCGGACGATCTACCGGTCAGGGGGAGGTTAGCATTTTTTCACCAAAGATGGCCTCTTATAACCTCCGATCGGTGGGTTCTCCAAATAGTCCGGCTAGGATACTCCCTCAATTTGATCTCCAAACCTCCAAATTGACAACCGGGAACTCAGTCCTTCAGCTTCCAGCACAGGCAGGTACTTGCAGAGGAACTCTCCGCTCTTCTCACCGCCAGTGCGGTCGAGCCCGTGCCACCGGGGCAAGAAGTGCTGGGATTCTATTCCTGGTACTTCCTTGTGCAAAAGAAAACAGGGGGGATGCGTCCCATCCTAGACCTAAGGGCCCTGAACAAATATCTGATCCGATAAAAGTTCAGGATGCTTTCCCTGGGCACCCTTCTTCCCGTGATTCAGAAAAATGATTGGCTATGCTCTCTGGTCTTAAAAGGATGCTTATACACACATCCTGATACTGCCAGCTCACAGACAGTATCTTCGATTCCGTCTGGGAACACAGCACTTTCAGTATTGTGTGCTGCCCTTTGGGCTCGCCTCTGTGCCCCGGGTGTTCACCAAATGCCTGGCGGTCGTTGCAGCGTCGCTACGCAGACTGGGAGTGCATGTGTTCCCTTATCTCGACGATTGGCTGGTGAAGAATACCTCGGAGGCAGGAGCTCTACAGTCCATGCAGATGACCATTCAAATCCTGGAGCTACTGGGGTTTGTCATAAATTACTGAAAGTCCCACCTTCTTGCAGTTCAGAGACTAGAATTCATAGGAGCCCTGCTGGACTTGCAGACGGCTCATGCCTAGCTCCCCGAAGCGAGGGCAGACAATCTTCTGTCGCTGGTTTTCTTGGCCAGAGCGTCTCAGCAATTCACAGCTCGGCAGATGTTGAGTCTCCTGGGCCATATGGCCTCCACAGTTCATGTGACTCCCATGGCCCGTCTTCACATGAGGTCAGCTCATTGGACCCTAGCTTCCCAGTGGTATCAAGCTGCAGGGGATCTATAGGATGCAATCCAGCTGTCCACAAATTTTCATAATTCTCTGTTATTGTGGGCAGTTCGATCCAGTTTGACCTTGGGACGTCCCTTTCAAATTCCTCAGCCTCAAAAAGTACTGACAACGGATGCATCTCTCCTGGGGTGGGGAGCGCATGTAGATGGGCTTCACTTTGGTCCCTCCAGGAAACAGGTCTTCAGATCAATCTCTTGGAGTTGCGAGCGGTCAGGAACGCTCTAAAGGCTTTCAGAGATCGGCTGTCCAATCAAATCATTCAAATTCAAACAGACAATCAGGTTGCCATGTATTACATCAACAAGCAGGGGGGGCACCGGATCTCGCCCCCTGTGTCGGGAAGCCGTAAACAACAGTCTGGCCGACAGGTTGAGCAGGATTATGCAAGCTCACGAGTGTTCGCTCAACTCGGGTGTGGTACGCAGGATCTTCCGGGAGTGGGGCACCCCCTTGGTGGTTCTTTTTGTCACTCCGATCAATCACAAGGTCCCTCACTTCTGTTCCAGGCTTCAGGCCCACGACAGACTAGCGTCGGATGCTTTTCTCCTTAATTGGGGGAAGGGCCTTCTGTATGCATATCCTCCAATACCTTTGGTGGGGAAGACTTTGCTGAAACTCAAGCAAGATTGCGGAACCATGATTCTGATTGCTCCTTTCTGGCCGCGTCAGATTTGGTTCCCTCTTCTTCTGGAGTTATCCTCCGAAGAACCATGGAGATTGGAGTGTTTTCCAATCCTCATCACTCAGAACGAGGGGGCGCTTCTGCATCCCAACCTCCGGTCTCTGGCTCTCATGGCCTGGATGTTGAGAGCGTAGATTTTGCTTCCTTGGGTCTTTCTGAGGGTGTCTCCCGAGTCTTGCTTCCAGGAAAGATTCCACAAAGAGGTGTTACTCTTTTAAATGGAGGAGGTTTGCCGTCTGGTGTGATAGCAAGGCCCTAGATCCTCGTTCTTGTCCTACACAGACCCTGCTTGAATACCTTCTGCACTTGTCAGAGTCTGGTCTTAAGTCCAACTCCGTAAGAGTTCATCTTAGTACTATTAGTGCTTATCATTATTGTGTGGAGGGTAAGCCTATCTCTGGACAGCCTTTAGTTGTTTGATTCATGAGAGGTTTGCTTTTGTCAAAGCCCCCTGTCAAACCTCCTACAGTGTCATGGGATCTCAACGTCGTTCTCACCCAGCTGATGAAAACCTCCTTTTGAGCCACTGAATTCCTGCCATCTGAAGTGTTTGACCTGGAAGGTCACTTTCTTGGTGGCTGTTACTTCAGCTCGTAGAGTCAGTGAGCTCCAAGCCTTGGTAGCCCATGCTCCCTATACTAAATTTCATCAAAACAGAGTAGTCCTCCACACTCACCCTAAGTTCTTGCCAAAGGTGGTGTCGGAGTTCCATCTGAACCAGTCAATTGTCTTGCCAACATTTTTTCCCCGTCCTCATACCCGCCCTGATGAATGTCAGTTGCACACATTGGACTGCAAGAGAGCATTGGCCTTTTATGTGGAGTGGACAAGCCCCTTCAGACAGCCCGCCCAAATGTTTGTTTCTTTCAACCACAACAGAAGGGGAGTGGCTGTCGGGAAACGCACCATTTCCAGTTGGCTAGCAGATTGCATTTCCTTCACTTACGCCCAAGCTGGGCTGACTCTTGAGGGTCATGTCACGGCTCATAGTGTTAGAGCCATGGCAGCGTCAGTGGCTCACTTGAAGTCAGCCACTATCGAAGAGATTTGCAAGGCTGTGGCGTGGTCATCAGTCCACACATTCACATCTCATTACTGCCTTCAGCAGGATTCCCGATGCAGCATTCGGTTTGGGCAGTCAGTGCTGCAGAATCTGTTTGGGGTTTAGAATCCAACTCCACCCCCCCCCAGGCCCATTTTTGTTCTGTTCCAGGATGCACTCTCAGTTAGTTGTTTCTTCGTAGGTCAATCTCTGTTATGTCCTCACCGTTGTGAGGTCTAATTGACCACTGTTTAATGTTTTGAGTGAGCCTGGGGGCTAGGGATACCCCACATGTGAGAACAAGCAGCCTGCTTGTCCTCAGAGAAAATGAAGATACATACCTGTAGCAGGTATTCTCCGAGGACAGCAGACTGATTGTTATCACAAACCCTCACGTCTCCCCTTTGGAGTTGTTCCTTTCTTTGGTTTTGCTTTGTAAGTTGACTGAAGCGGGACTCTCGCGCGACGGTTGGGAAAATGGCCGCGCATGCGCAGTGCGCGTACTCACTTGTTTGAAGGCTATAGCAAGCTTTGTTGCTAGGAAGATTTTTCGGACCTGGGGTTGCCGTGGATGTCACCCACATGAGAACAATCAGCCTGCTGTCCTCTGAGAATACCTGCTACAGGTATGTATCTTCATTTTATCTTGGATACTAAGACATCACAATCCATATGACAAAAATATAACTTAAGAACATTCTCTCTGTCCAGTTCTAAGACAAACGTCACCAATAAAGTGGTACATTGAGTTTCAAAGTCCAATGATGATAATTCCAAAAAGTCTGTTAAATTAGCATCTTGGTCATCATTTCTTTACTTGGATCCAGGTAACGCCAGATAATTGGCTCTCACCAATGGTGGTAAGGTCTTGGATGGAAGTTTTAAAACTTCCCTAAAACATGTTCTGCCCATTTCAACAGGAGCTATCGAGGGTGAGCATGGAAAGTTCAAAAATCTTAAGGTATTTCTTCTTAACTGATTTTCCATGGGAATGGGCAGCTACTGTTCCTGATACCACTCCAACCTCAGTTGAAAATTTAGTAGCACTTGTAATAAAGATGATTCAGTGGCGTCCCACAGATCAATCCAGAGACTTGTGGGTTGTGTCCCTCTAGCAGAAGGTGGAGATAGAGAACCTCAGAGGTTTGCTATATGTGAACCTGTTCAGCCAACTGAACCTCGGTATTCTCTCTATCTAGCAGGTGGAGGGACAGCTCTGTGCAGCTCTGGTTTGATCTGGCTATTGGTGTCCTTTGGGCCTAGTTTAGCACAGACAGGGGTTGAGTGGCTGTTTGCAGCATGTGGTGTACACCCGGTGGTGCCAGGTCCCTCCCAGTCTCCGCTACCTTTCCTCTGTCGCCTGGGGCTGTTGGCCTGATCGGGTGTTTCCTTTCTCTCCTGACTAAAAAAAAAAAAAAAAAGGTAAGAGACTTTGTTTTTGTTTAATCATACAGCGGAACTAGACGTTCTGCCGAGTCAGTTTTGGGGCAGGCATTAGTGGAGCTTGTCAGTGCCTTCTGAGGTGGCTAAGCACTGCTCCAGGTAGGTGTGGGGGCCGGAGAGCAGCATCGGGGGAGTGTGAGTCCTGCCACCGTCAGCCCGCAGCGGGTGTTCAGCGCGATGGGGGTTCCTCTTCAGGCATCCAGTAAGTCAGAAGCGCAGGGGATAGTTTCGGCAGTTTCCTTGGAGCAGTTAGTGCAGCGCACTGGCGGGTGCCATTTTTTCCTCACAGGCGCGACTTGCTCTGCACGTGGCGGTTGATAGACAAGATGCGCAGCTCGCTTCTGTGGCACAGGCTCCGATGGAGGGAAGCGATGTACAGGGAGTAGGGGAGTCCCTTGCAGTTCCTTTTTTCCCGGATTTTGTTTTATTAATGCACAATGCCTTTCCTTTGAAGGAGCTTCTCTTCAGGCAGCCTCGTCTCTTCCTCAGCGAACTTTGGTTGCTGCAGCCTCTGTCTTTCCTGCCAAAACGTCCCCGGGTGACACAGATGGCCCGGTTTTGTCTCTGGGCTCTCCCTCAGAATCTTTGGATTTGGCAGATGAGGTCACCCTGCCCTCTGAGGAGGGGGATGATCCGACGGCTGCCTTCCTTTTTTTCCGCAGGGAAGAGCTTCCCTCCCTAATTGTTAGGGCTTTTGAGACATAAGACATAATCAACATAATGTGACTAGGAATAACAAACCTTACTTGAAGTGTCTTTATGCAAATGCCAGGAGCCTAAGACATAAGATGGGAGAATTGGAATATATTGCAGTAAATGAAAAAATAGATTTAATAGGCATCTCCGAGACCTGGTGGAAGGAGGATAACCAGTGGGACACTGTCATACCGGGATACAAATTGTATCACAGTGATAGAGTGGACCGGATTGGGGGAGGAGTAGCATTGTTTATTAACGAGGGCATTGCATCAAATAGACTGAAAATTTTACAGGAAACAAACAATGTATTGGAATCATTGTGGTTCGAAATTCCATGTGCCAAGGGGTAAAGGGTGGTGGTAGGAGCTTACTACCGTCTGCCCGACCAGGATGAGCAGACAGATGCAGTCATGTTAAAGGAAATTAGGGACGCTAATAAAATGGGCAACGCGATAATAATGGGTGATTTCAATTACCCCATTATAGACTGGGTTAATGTATCATCGGGGCACGCCAAGGAGGTAAATTCCTTGATGAAATCAAGGACTGCTTTATGGAGCAGCTGGTACAGGAGCTGACGAGAGAAGGAAAAATTCTAGATCTAGTCATTTGTGGAGCACATGATCTGGTACGGGAGGTAACGGTGCGGGGGCCGCTTGATAACAGTGATCATAATATGGACAGCTTTGAAATCTGCTTTCAAAAAAGTAGACGTCTTTTGCAGCCTAGTGCAATCCCTTGTACTCAGCCATCTGAACTACTGCAACTCACTATACGCAAGTTGCAAGGAGCAAATACTGAAGAAACTTCAAACAGCCCAGAATACAGCAGCCAGACTCATCTTCGGAAAACCAAAATATGAAAGTGCAAAACCCTTACGAGAGAAGCTACACTGGCTCCCACTCAAGGAACGCATTACTTTTAAAGTATGCACATTAGTCCACAAAATCATTCACGGTGAAGCTCCAGCCTACATGTCTGATTTAATAGACTTACCACCCAGAAACGCTAAAAGATCATCCCGAACTTTCCTCAACCTCCACTTCCCTAATTGCAAGGGCTTGAAATACAAGGCGCTGCACACGTCAACCTTTTCTTACATGAGCACGCAGTTCTGGAATACACTGCCGCGCAACCTGAAAACGATCTACGAGCAAGCCACCTTCCGCAAACTATTGAAGACCCATCTTTTTGAAAAAACTTACGGAAAGAACCAAAACACATAAAGCCCACACTCACTGTTCAGTAATGCATCAATACAGCCACTTCTGAATTCTCATCCCCTGTGATCTCACCACACTCATACCTTTACTGACAGAAAATGTACACCAAAGATTTTCCTATTATTATATATTGCCCCTTTTTGTTTCCGTTATTTCCTTCCAATGTTTCAATGCTCTTTTCCACTACTATATTCCTTAACGATACTTTGACTATGTCTCGCACAACTCATCACAATGTAATCCATAACCGAGTTGTAACAATTTGTATTTCCATGATTCATAATATATTGTAAGCCACACTGAACCCGCAAAAAGGTGGGAAAATGTGGGATACAAATGCAATAAATAAATAGACAACGGAAGGGACTGAAAAGGGGGGGCCATAATGCAAGGCAGGTGGATGACGGGGACTGGAATTGGGGGCTGAAAAGGAGGGTATGTGGGATAAGGGGGCTAGTTCTGGAAGTGGGGGCTGAAAAGGGGCAGGGGCTAAAATTGTGGGGACTGGGGACAGGGAGAAGGTGGCTGGGGCTGAAGCTCAGGGACTGGTGGGAGAAAAGGGCTGGAGCTGAAACTAAGCTGAAACGGGGGACTGGTGGGATAATGGGGCTGAAAAGGGGGGCCGGTGGGAGAAGTAGGCTGAGGCTGGAACTGGGGAATGGTGGGATAATGGGGCTGGAACTGGAGGCTGAAAAGAGGGTAGTTTGGAGAAGTGGGCTGAGGCTGGAACTAGGGGCAGGTGGGATAATGGGGATGGAACTGGGGGTGAAAAGAGGGGGCAGAGAGAGAGAAAGAGAGGACAGATCCTGGATGGAAGGGAGAGAGAGGGAGGGCTGACCCTGGATGAATGGGAGAGGGAGGGCAAATGGTGGATGGAGAGTGAAAGGGCAGACAGTGGATGGAAGCGGGCAAGAGAGAGAGGGCAGACAGGGGCAGATGGTAGATGGAAGGGGCAGAGTTAGAGGGCAGATGGTAGATGGAAGGGAGAGATTGCAGATAATGGTTGAAAGGAGCAGAGGGAGAGAGGGCAGATGGTGGAGGGAAGGGAGAGAGAGGGCAGACACTGGATGGCAGGGGCAGGGAGAGAGAGAAGGCAGACGCTTGATGGCTGGAAGAGAGTGAAGAGAAGATGAGGAAAGCAGAAACCAGAGACGACAAACTGTAAATTATTATCTTTTTCTATTTTTGCTTTAGGATAAATTAGTATTGTAGCTGTTCATAAATGTTTATAAATAGAACATGGAAATAGGGTTATCTTTTTATTGGACTAATTTTAATACATTTTTCAGAGAACAACCCCCCCCCCCTTCCTGAGGTCAGGAATAGGATACTGTAACAGCAGTGTACTGTATTGACCTGAGGAAGGAGGTTTTGGCCTCTGAAAGCTAAATTTATTAGTCCAATTTTCTATATTTGTTTTATTTCTATTTGTTAATTTGTAAAGTGGTGAAATTTACATCTGTCTTTATATTTTGCACAGTACTAGGGGACATTTTTTGTTTCTGTGCTGCATTGTATGCAGAATCTGGCTTCTTGGGGGTTCAGTTTAATTTTTGTCTAAATAAAGTTTATGGTTACTTATTCTATAGTGGATTAGGGTGTATCTGTGTCTGTGAAAAAGACATGGCTTTCAGTTGGCATTGACTGTGCAGGATCGACAATCTTCGTTTTACAATAGATGAATTCATGTTATAATGCTCACTGCAGTGTTTAAGATGCTTCATTTTCCTAGGCACACTTTTGTGAGACTCGTAGAAATTACTGCTTATGGTATGGTAGAATTGTTCTATAGGTCCTGAGTGTTTTGTATTCTCGGCATGCCTAGTACTGGATTTTGGAGGGGGGTGTTAAAAAAATGACCGGCTCCGGGTGTCAAATACCCGAGGTATGCCACTGGACTAAAGGAAAGAAAATGGACATTTTTCCATATCACCCTTCATAGAGTCAATGTGACAGACAGACACTGATAGCATTTCATAGGGTATATTATGTTCAGATGGCTTCAGACTTGATCTTGATCCTCGGTGGGTGGCGGTAAGTGCTCCCCCTGCATGGCTACGTGGTAAGTGCAATCTTACTGCATGGCCATTTCTTTTTTTCTCGGCCTTTTTACCCACTGGAGTAAAAAGGGCCCCAGCGTGTGGCAAAAACTGCTGCTAGTGCAGGGCAGGGCCCCCTTTACCACAGCTTAGTAAAAGGGCTCCTTAGAATTTTATGATAGTGCAGGTTACAAATACCTTTTATTACTATTACGCTTCAAAACCTTGGATCCATTACACCATCAAACCTTTTGTTAACCAATACAGTAAAGACATTTTACTAAAAGATTACAAATTGCTACTGGGGAAAATGGGGCTAGTAATGCAAACACTGAAAACTAATCGATGCTATCTTTCCAAGAATAAAATATATTGAGGGCAGTATGTATGTTTTTTCCTGACTGTCAAATGTGTGGTTTGTAACTTATTTGCTTTGATATATTTTTTCCAGTTGAATATATTGTGGAATACGACTATAATGCAGTTCATGAAGATGAGCTGACAATTAAAGTTGGTGAAATCATCAAGAATGTCAAGAAACTTGAAGAAGAAGGATGGTTAGAAGGAGAAATAAATGGAAAAAGGGGGATGTTTCCTGATAATTTTGTTAAGGCAAGTACTTTGTTTTGACTGAAATGTGCAGTGACCATCATTTGCGTTGTTAGTTTTCTCTAAATATCTTTTCTTTCTTTTTTTTAAATTTTATTAATAAGATACAAATATTTTATAAGAAACTTCATTATTCCTTCTGTAAGTGACTACTCATTAGATAGTTTTTGCATGTGGGGTAGAAATATATTTAGAAAACTCAAGATGGCGATAAAAAACTTTTGGGAATTTGGGAAACATTTGCAGCTTTTCTTAATTTTCTCACTTTGCTGTTTTGCTTATTTTCTTTGGTGCATGCTTTTTTTTTTCTTGTTTCTTTTTCCTTGTCGTCAACAGCAAATGAATCCATTAACTGATGGGTTGTATCCGCCTACCAGCAGGTGGAGATAGAGAACACTGAAAGCACATGGTGTTCCTGGACGCCCAGCCCCCTCTGCCTTCAGTATATCTCTATCTCCCAGCAGGTGTGGACGTCGCTTTCTAAGGCTCCTGGATTTCTGCCTGCGGTGGCTCCTGTGCTTTGCCAGTAGAGCGGGGGGTGTTGTGGCTGGTGGTGCCCACTTTAAAGGCATACTTGGTTTTCCCTGTCCCTGCCTTACCCCATTCCCCTCCTCCCAGAGTTCCTCTGTGGCTGCCTGCCTCTAACTTTCCTCACAGTAGAAAAAAAGAGAGAGGCTCGCTTTCTCAGCGTGGCGATTTCTGAGGCTTTCTCCAGAGCTCCTGGTTCTGTGCAGCTTGACCGAAGCTCGTTTGACTCGGTCTCCTGAGGTGAGAGTGGTGCCCAGCTCCTCCGAGGAGGTTCCCGCTAACAGCGCTCTGTGCGGGGTAAGTTTTGGCGCGAAGGCGCCATTTTGTTTTCTGTATTTGATGGCTGCTGAAGGGGTTAAGCGCTGCTCCCACTGGGGGAAATGCAGATCAGCAGCGGGGCTTTGCAGCACATGCTGTCTAGATGCTAATGCTGGCATGAGCATGGCAGGCGGTGATTCTTTCTTGCCCGACGGAGTTGGCAGTGGGTGCCATTTTGGAGGTGCCGCGTGACTCGACCCTTGCGCTTGCGGAGGAGTCTGAGTGCAGGGGGACGCCTCGTTTCGAGGTTTCTAGAGGAGCTATTGCTTCCGCTTCCCCCAATGTGGGGGCGGATGTACAGGGTGAGCTTTTCTCCCCTGAATTTGTGGTGCTGATGCATAAGGCTTTTATGTTAAAATGAGCACTGCCTGAGGCTCCTGACAATTCCTTTCGGACTAGGTTGTCTCCAGTTCTTGATAGCCCAGCGTCTGCTGGAGACTTTATTTCTTCCCCCGAGCTTTTGGCTGACGCTAAACGTAGACGAGTGAATACCCTGTCTGAGGGGGCTCCTTCACTCTGTTCTCCCCCGTGGTCTAGTTTTGGGGAGTCGGGGTCTGGCAGGCCCTCACAGACTGATGATCCAGACAAGTGTGGCTGCTTGCCACAGGAGTTGGATGACCCTAAAGCGGTTCGGATTTTCCACCGCGACGAGCTGCCAGCTCTTATTTCTGATGCCTGACAGGCCCTTTGCATTGAAGATCCTGACGAGGGCACTGCCTCTTCTTTTAATCCTAGGATGGCTAGTACTAAGAAGCCTTCTCGGGCTTTTCCCATGCATGCTTCCATCCAAGAGCTTATTTCAGCTCAATGGTCTGACCCTGATGGTCCCTTGAAGGTGGCCAGGGCTATGTGTCACCTTTACCCTCTGAGTGAAAGTCTGTTGGCCCTCTTTGGGATGCCTAAAGTGGATGCGTTAGTCACAGCTGTGACTAAAAAGACTAGTCTCCCAGTGGAGGGAGGGGTTGCTTTGAAAGATATGCAGGACCGGCGGCTGGAATCCGCGCTGGACCGTTCCTTAAGGGCGGCTATTTGCAGTTCCTATGCAGCCCGGGCCTGCCTTTCCTGTTTGCAGCAGGCGGTTGAGCAGCCCGCCGATGGAGGTCGGCCCGCGTATGGAGTCTGCCCTGTCTTTTTTGGCTGATGCCCTTTATGATCTGGTCAGAGCTTCGGCTAAGCAGATGTCTGTGGCGGTTGCTGCCCACCGCCTTCTTTGGCTCCGGCATTGGGCGGCTGACATGGCCTCTAAACAAAGGCTGGTGAGGTTACCCTTTCGGGGCCTTCTTTTATTTGGGGAGGATTTGGAGAAGATTGTTCCATATCGTCCCCAGATCAATTCAGAGATTTGTGGGTTATGCCCCTCCTCTAGCAGGTTGGATAGAGCTACAATAGAGCATGTGCAGCCAGCCTCACTTCAGTATTCTTTCTGTCTAGCAGGTAGAAGGGAGCATAAGTGCAGCTCTGTAGCCTGAGGCTCCTATCCCATTCCCTCGGTTGTGTTGAGCTTTGTCTGGGATTGAGGTGCTGGAGCACATTGTGGGATACACCTGGTGGTGCCAGGTCCCTACCCTTCTCCCCCTGTCAGCCTAATTAAATTCTTTTGAGGATTTTGGCTGTATTCCTCTCCTCTCTCTTTAAAAAAAAAAAGAGAACCAGACGGAACGAATCTCCAGTCCACCCTAATTTGTGGCTTGTTTAGCAGCTTGGAGCAGTTCTCCGTTAAGATTAAGTGGAACGTGAGCAGGGCTGGGACTGCAGAGAAGGTAAGGCTTTTGAGGGCCATGTCCGTTCCGTCGGAGTCCGTTAAACACTGCTCGCGCTGCGGGGCGCGGAGGTCGGCGTCGGGTGCCTGCGAGTCTTGTTCCGCGACGGTGGTGAGACCTAGTGCGGATCAGGGAGAACGCGTTTTGAGCACCAAAGCACCAGAAGGACTCTATTCTCGTTTGGCGGGAAAGTCTGTGGGGTCGGCGCATGCACCCGCCGGCGCCATTTTCTCGCTAGCGCCGCGGTCTCAGGATGCGGCTGCGGGTTCAGCTGGGGCCACGTTCGACAGGGACGGATCGATTTCTCTCCGGGAGAAGGCGGTTGTGGGGGGATTTTCCCCAGAGTTTGTGATACTTATGCACAAAGCGTTTCCACTGCGCTCTGAGGGAGAGGGTCAGGAGGCGGCCATTTTGGGATCCGCTGCCTCGTGCTCTGAGTTGGTTCAAAAGCCGTCCAAGAGGTCCCGGTTGGAATTAGAGGAACCCTGGGGTGACGAATCGGGGCATTCAGATTCGGAGGGTGTCCCAGGGTCAGGGGAATCCTTATCAGGGCATCTGGAAGAGGGGGAGTTGCCCGCGGGTGAGGGGGATGACCCTACCGCGGCCAGGCTGTTTAAACGGGAAGAATTGATTCCGTTTATTGTGCAGGCATTACAGGTGCTAAATTTATCTCCACCCGGAATCCGCCCTTCCATCTGCGGTCAGTTCTTCCATTATGTCAGGAACTAGGATGCCGTCAAAAGCCTTTTATATTCATGAGGCTATGCAGGTGCTCATTCAAGCACAATGGGATTCCCCTGAGGCCAGTCTGCGGGTGGCTCGGGCGATGGGCAAGCTGTGTCCCTTGAGGCAGGGGGACTTGGAGTGTTTGCGCATGCCGGTGGTCGATTCTTTGATTTCAGCAGTGGCAAAGAAGATCTCCTTACCCATGGAGGGCGGTGCAACTCTCAAAGATCCTCAGGAGAAGACGCTGGAAGCTTCGGTCAAGGCTTCGTTTGAGGTCACAGCATTGACTTTACAGGCCTCAGTCTGCGGTTGATATATTGCAAGAGCATGCCTGTCTTGGGTACAAAAGGCGGCATCGCTGGACGATTTGATTGAAGTTCTTCTGCACCTGCAGTCAGGATTGGCATATTTGGTGGATATCTTATACGACATCCTTAGGGCTTCCGCTAAGGGGGTGTCTTTAGCGGTGTCGGCTAGGCGCTGGATCTGGTTAAAGCATTGGGCCGCTGACTTGCCTTCTAAGTCAAGATTGGCTCGGTTGCCCTTTAAGGGGAAGCTACTGTTTGGTGAAGAACTAGCTCAGATTGTTAAGGATCTTGGTTGCCGGAGGATAAATCTAAGTCCCAGGCGAGATCTTTCTGCCCGCGTTTCAGAGAGGCCAAACGGTATAGACCTGGGAGAGTCGGAGGCTTCCAAAAGCCCCGTTTTCCTCAGAAGCCACAGCAGTCCTTTTGTTCGGAGCGAAAGCTTCCTCCCGCGGCTCCCCGTAGTCAGCCAGGAGGCCGAGGCATGCAATGATGGGGCCCTGGTCCAGTCCTCTCCGTCGATAGGGGGACGGCTGTCTCATTTCGGGGAGGAATGGGCCAGGGTGACTGCAGACGTATGGGTGCTGGACATTATTCGAGATGGCTACAAGCTAGAATTTGCTCGTCCGTTAGGAGACAGTTTTCTCGAGTCTCCTTGCAAGTCTGTGATAAAGAGCGCAGCGGTGCGGGACACCTTGGCAGAGTTACTTTGTCTGCAGGCAGTTGTTCCGGTTCCTACGGGCGACATCGGCTGCGGTCGATACTCGATTTATTTTGTAGTGGAAAAGAAAGGAGGATCTTTTCGTCCAGTGTTAGATTTCAAGGCGGTCAACAGGGCTCTGTTGGTGTGCCACTTCCAGATGGAAACGCTTTGGTCGGTGCTGGCGGCGGTGCAGCCGGGAGAATTTTTGGCTTCCCTCGACCTAAAGGAAGCCTACTTGCACATTCCCATCTGGTCCCTCACCAAAGGTTCCTTCGTTTTGCAGTGTTGGGTCAACATTTTCAGTTCAGAGCCATGCCATTTGGTCTTGCCACGGCGCCAGGCACCTTCTCCAAGGTAATGGTGGTAGTGGCGGCCTTTCTACAAGCCAGAGGGCTGCATGTTCATCCTTATCTCGACGATTGGTTGATCCGCGCTCCGTCTCACGCAGAGTGCGTACGGGCAACTCAGACGGTCATGGATCTCCTTCAGTCTCTGGGCTGGGTGATAAATATTCCCAAGAGTCATCTCGTCCCATCTCAAACCCTGGAGTACCTGGGAGTACGACTGGATACCCGTCAGAGCAGAGTTTTTCTGCTGGAACAACGACAGGCGAAGCTGTTGAAGCAGATTTCTTCCCTGTCTCAGATGAAGGCTCCAAGAGCGTGGGACTATGTTCAGGTGCTGGGCTCTATGGTGGCGACGATCGAGGTCGTTTCTTGGGCCCGTAGTCACATGCGGCCTTTGCAATGGCATCTCCTCAGCCGCTGGTCTCCCCTGTCCGAGGATTATGCGATCCGTCTTCCCTGGACACCTCAAGCTCTTTTTGCTCTACGGTGGTGGCTTAGATCAGAAAACCTGATTCTGGGCATGCCTCCGGCCACGCCGGAGTGGTGTGTGGTGACGACGGATGCCAGTCTGTCGGGTTGGGGGGCTCACTGTCTCGGTCATTCAGCTCAGGGGAGTTGGACTCCATTGGAGTCCAAGTTGCAGATCAATCTGTGGAGGAGTGGCCTAGTAGTTAGGGTGGTGGACTTTGGTTCTGGGGAACTGAGGAACTGAGTTCGATTCCCACTTCAGGCACAGGCAGCTCCTTGTGACTCTGGGCAAGTCACTTAACCCTCCATTGCCCCATGTAAGCCGCATTGAGCCTGCTATGAGTGGGAAAGCGCGGGGTACAAATGTAAAAAAAAAAAAAAAAATCTCCTGGAACTTCGGGCAATCCGGTTGGCACTCCTAGCTTTCGAGACGTTGTTGAGGGATCAACCAGTCCGAGTCCTCTGCGACAATGCGACGGCGGTGGCATATGTCAATCGGCAGGGCGGAACTTGAAGTACTCCGCTGGCAGAAGAGGCGTCCGTACTGTGTCTTTGGGCAGAGAAGCGTCTAGTTCTGTTGTCAGCCGCTCACATAGCGGGAGTTCTCAACGTGCAGGCCGACTTTCTCAGTCGGAATCGCTTGGATGCCGGGGAGTGGGAGCTCTCTCAGTCGGCTTTCCGCCAGATTGTGGATCGCTGGGGGACTCTGGTGATGGATCTAATGGCTTGATTCTCCAATGCCAAGGTGACCCAGTTCTTCAGCAGAGGCAGAGAGTTCGGGTCCGAAGGAATAGACGCTCTTCTTCAACCGTGGCCGTTAGAGCTTCTGTATGTCTTTCCTCCTTGGCCGATGGTCGAATAGTGGGGGAAAATCTCTCGTCATCCGGGTCCGGTAATACTTGTCGCGCCGGACTGACCCAGACGTCCTTGGTTTGCGGATTTGATTCGCTTCCTGATCGACGAGCTGTTCCATCTGTCTCACTTTCCAGATCTTCTCCATCAGGGGCCAGTAGTGATGAAGGATCACGCTCCATTTGGGCTTACGGCCTGGCTATTGAACGGTCGCGGCTGATGCGTAAAGTATATCCGGAGGCGGTTATTGGGACAATGTTACAGGCACGCAAACGTTCCACTTCAACTGCGTATGCTAGGGTGTGGAGGACGTTCGTTGCTTGGTGTTCCTTAGCAGGCATTTCCCCTCAATCAGCCCCTCTTGGGTCCATTTTGGCTTTTTTGCAGGAAGGGATGGTTAAGGCGCTGTCGCTAAGTACGGTAAGGGTTCAGGTGGCAACATTGGCCTGCTTTAGGGGTCGCTTGGTGAAGTACTCCGTAGCTTCTCATCCGGATATCGTGCGTTTTCTTCGCGGTGTAGGGCATATCAGACCTCCACGTGTCCCGGTGGTGCCGGATTGGAATTTGAACCTGGTCCTTAGGGCATTGCAGTGGCCTCCTTTTGAGCCCCTGAGTAAAGCATCGTTGAAGGATCTCACGTTGAAGACTGTTTTTGGTGGCAATGGCTTCAGCCAGGCGGGTGTCTGAGCTTCAGGCGCTTTCGTGCAGAGACCCCTTTCTCCGTTTTTCGGAGACGAAAATATCGATTCGGACGGTGCCCTCCTTTGTTCCTAAGGTAGTTACGCGATTTCATGTTAACCACCATCCTTCAAGCAAGAGGATTTTCCTCACAACTTTCGAGCTCTGCGGTGTTTAGATGTTAGGAGAGCTCTTCTGTGTTATTTGGAGGCGACTAATCCGTTTCGGAAGTCAGATCATTTTTTTGTGCTGTTTGCAGGTCATAAGAAAGGAAACATGGCTTCTAAGGCAACGGCCGCTCGGTGGCTTAGGGAGACGATTGCGTCTGCTTACCTTTTGATGGGGAAGTCTTCCCCTCTTCACATTCGGGCACACTCTACGAGGGCTCAGGCTACGTCTTTTGCGGAGTGTCGTCCGGTGCCATTGGAGGACATTTGTAAAGCGGCGACTTGGTCATCTTTGCATACATTTGCTAAGCATTACCGTCTTGATATCGCTGCGCGTCGGGAGGCGATTTTTGGGACTTCAGTTTTGACGGCCGGGGTAGGCCGGTCCCACCCTTGAAGAGGATTGCTTTGATATATCCCACAAGTCTCTGGATTGATCTGGGGACGATATGGAAGGTAAAATTATGTCTTACCTGATAATTTTCTTTCCATTAGTCCCTCAGATCAATCCAGAGGCCCTCCCTGGGATTCGCTTTCCTAATCGGATTCAGTATACTTCAGTCGGTTCTGTTCACGTTCCTTTGTTATCTGGATGGTTAAGGGTGTTAAAATGTGTTACATTGTGTTTATATCTATATTTCTAAGTTTTAGCAGCTCGGAGAATTTCTTCCAAGTTATGCTGCTTTTGCAGAGACAGGAGAGTGTTCTATGGTTCAGTTTACATTTCTACTGCTTTTGTATCGTTATACTGAAGTAAGGCCGGCTGCACGTGCTCTATTGTAGCAAACTTCGGAGTTCTCTCTATCTAACCTGCTAGAGGAGGGGCATAACCCACAAGTCTCTGGATTGATCTGAGGGACTAATGGAAAGAAAATTATCAGGTAAGACATAATTTTACCTTAAGGACCTAGGGGACTCTAAGTCCCAACGGTTGTCTGAGGATAAGCCGAGGCCTTCTTCCAAAGTCCTTCTTTTCCCTCCTCTTCCAGGCCAAGTTTTTGCGAAACTAGCAGGTATCGCCCGGGGCGCTCTGCGGGGTTTGGTCAACGTACCCGTTTCCAGCAGAGGAACTCCATTCGGACAAACACGCTGCGGCATCCGGGCAACGTCCAGGAGTTCAGGGGCGTCCTGCACAATGATGGGGCGCCGGTCCACTCGTCGGTTCCCGCAGTAGGGGGTCGTCTCTTCCTCTTTCTCGAGGAGTGGACCAAGATTACTTTGGATCAGTGGGTCCTGGACCTGATCAGAGAAGGTTACCGACTAGAATTTGCTGCCTCGGTGTGAGACGTTTTTGGAGTCCCGATGCGGCACTGCAGTCGAGGACGGCGGTAAACGAGACCTTGCAGGTGTTGCTGAAGCTCGGAGCGGTGGTTCCGGTTCCTCCCGCTGAATGCGATTGCGGGCGCTACTCCATCTATTTTATGGTGCCTCGAAAAGGCCAGACCTATCCTTGACTTACGCAGAGTCAACGAGGCCTTAGGAGTGCGACACTTACGCATGGAAACCCTGCGCTCCGTCATTGTGGCGGTACAGCCAGGAGAGTTTCTCACGTCTCTGGACCTCAAGGAAGCGTATTTGCATATTCCCATCTGGCTACCGCATCAGCGGTTGCTCCGGTTTGCGGTATTGAGCCAACATTTCCAGTTTCGCGCCTTGCCTTTCGGCCTGGCAACTGCCCCTCGGACGTTTTCCAAGGTGATGGTAGTGGTGGCTGCCTTTCTCAGGCGAGAGGGTATCAGAGTTCACCCTTATCGCGATGACTGGCTCATCAGAGCGGATTCGGCAGACGAAAGCCGACTTGCCACAGGCAGAGTTGTTACAGTTCTTCAGACTCTGGGCCGGGTAGTCAATATGCCCAAAAGTCACCTGATCCCCTCTCAGTCTCTTGAGTATTTGGGGGTCCAGTTCGACATGGCTTCGGGGTTCATTTTTCTTCCCGACAAGAGGCGTCTCAAGCTTCAGAATCAGGCCCGCCTGCTCCTGCGGATGCCTCTCCCGCGAGCTTGGGACTTTGTTCAGCTCCTGGGATTGATGACGGCCACCATGGAGGTGGTTCCCTGGGCAAGAGCTCACATGAGGCCACTGCAGCTTGTTCTGCTTCAGCAGTGGTCTCCGATTTCCCAGGAATACCAACGCAGACTAAGGTGGCTTCCTGCGGCCCAGCGCAGTATGGATTGGTGGCTTTCCGAAGGCATGCTGCGGCAGGGGATGCCACTGGTTCTTCCTTTTTGGTGTCTGGTGATAACGGATGCCAGCCTTTCGGGCTGGGGAGCTCATTACCGGGGACGCTATGCTCAGGGTCTGTGGTTCACCGCGGAAGCGGGATGGTCCATCAATCGCTTGGAACTGAGAGCGATATCCATGCTCTTCTGGCCTTCCACAGGACGCTGAAGGGTCTTCCTGTCCAAGTTCTGTCGGACAACACGACAGCAGTGGCCTACATCAATCGTCAGGGCATCACTCAGCGCAGGACTCTGGCTGCGGAGGCGTCTCAGATCTGCGACTGGGCCGAGCACCACCTAGAGCTGCTGTCCGCGGCTCACATAGCCGGTCAGAGCAACGTACAAGCCGATTTCCTCAGCAGACATCAAATCGACCCAGCAGAATGGGAACTGGCAGAAGAAGTTTTTCTTCAGATTTGTGCCAAATGGGGGACTCCAGGCTTGGACCTCATGGCGTCAAGCGTAAATGCCAAAGTCCCTCACTTTTTCAGCAGAAGGAGAGATCCTCGCTCGGTGGGGTTGGATGCTCTGTCTCAACCTTGGCCCTCGGGCCTCCTGTATGTGTTCCCTCCTTGGCTCTTGATAGGGCGAGTACTACTTTGGATTCGCCTGCACCGAGGATTGGTGATTCTCATCGCCCTGGATTGGCCAAGACGTCCGTGGTACGCGGATCTCCGGTGGATGCTGGTGGACGCGCCTCTTCCTTTGCCTCGGATTCCGAATTTGTTAGTTAAGGGTCCGGTGACTATGGAAGATCCTTGCTGCTTTGGTCTTATGGCCTGGCTCTTGAGAGGGCGCAATTGAGGGACAATGGCTATTCTAATAAGGTTATTGCCATGCTCTTGCAGGCTCACACGCGGTCTACCTCTGCAACTTATGCTCGGATCTGACGCGCTTTTGAGGCGTGGTGTACTCCAAAGTCTATCACGCCGACTCTGGCGACAGTCTTGCTTTTGCTGGACTTTTTGCAGGACGGGCTACAAAAGGGCCTGGCCTACAATTCCCTTTGAGTTCAAGTGGCAGCGTTGGCCTGCTTCCGGGGGAAAGTCCCTTGCTTGTCCCTTGCTGCTCATCCGGATATTGTCCGATTTCACAGAGGAGCACTTCGTCTCCATCCTCCTTTGCGGTCGCCCTGTCCGGCTTGGAAACTGGGGCTGCTGTTGAAGGCGCTCCAGCGATCTCCATTTGAGCCTCTTAAACGGGCTTCTGAGAAGGATGTGACTCTCAAGACAGTTTTTTAGTGGCAATGACGTCAGAAAGAAGAGTTTCTGAGCTTCAGGCTCTTTCCTGTCGGGATACTTTTTTTTTACAGTTCTCGGAATCCGGGGTAACTGTTCGTACGATGCCTTCCTTTCTGCCTAAGGTGGTTTCAGCTTTTCACCTGAACCAGCCCATTTTTCTTCCTTCCTTTTGTAAGGAGGAGTTTCCGGACTCCTTTGGGCAGTTGCGCCTTTTGGATGTCCTCAGGGCTCTGTGGCAGTATCTGCAGATGTCAAATGAGTTTAGAAATTCTGATCATTTATTTATTCTGTTGGCAGGTCCCCAACGGGAGTTTCCGGCGTCTAAGGCCACTATAGCCAGCTGGCTTAAGGAACTCATTTTTTTCTGCTTATCTGCTTTCAGGGCGGTCGCCGCCTGAAGCGTTTAAAGCGCACTCTACGAGGGCAATGTCCTCTTCGTGGACTGAAATGGGTGTCTTTTCTCTTCAAGAGATCTGTTGTGCGGCTACCTGGGCTTCTCAGCTCTCTTTTGTGCGGCATTACAGGCTAGATGTGGCAATGCGGCAGGATGCGCATTTTGGAGCGCAAGTGCTTGCTCGCGGAGTTGCCTGTTCCCACCCTACTTAGGGAGTGCTTTGGTTCATACCATCAGTTAATGGATTCACTGGCTGTTGATGACAAGGAAGGGAAAATTAGGTTCTTACCTTGATCATTTTCTTTCCTTTAGTCACAGGAGATGAATCCATGATCCCTCCCTGTGTGACTTTAGTTTTTGTACAGATGTTGTATACAGACATTGTGCCTCATCAGGAGTACTTGAAGACAAGCTATCAGAGTTACTACATGCTGTTTTTATTGCAGGAGGTTGATAATGTCCCTCCTTTGTTTGGTTATTGCTCCGGTTTAGGGGCGTTTGTTCTCTGTGAGGAAAGTTTATGTTGTTTTGCCTTTCTTATTCACTCTGCTTTGGAAATTTCATATACTGAAGGCAGAGGGGGCTGGGCGTCCAGGAACACCATGTGCTTTCAGTGTTATCTCCACCTGCTGGTAGGCGGATACAACCCATCAGTTAATGGATTCATCTGCTGTGACTAAAGGAAAGAAAATTATCAAGGTAAGAACCTAATTTTCCCTTAGTTTAGATTTTTATAGTGTTTGCTTCCTTTTGTTTTACTTTCCTAAATTCTGGGTACCAGAGAAATGGATGCTTTATTTTGCAAGTGATTGCTATAAAGGTTTCTACTGGCTTCGATAGTATTCATTTCCTTTAGAGATTAGATTCCTGCTTTGTGAGGGGTGAGAAAGGCAAAGCTTCTTAAGGCATTTTACCTGTTTTTAAGATGGAGCCAATCTTTTTGACTTGTAGACTTGCTAAAGACATCTAGGTGGCCTGCAGGTGGTTCAGAATGTGACCGTATGCATTATCACTGGTTGTTATATTTCAGGCCATATAACCCCCTGTTTTTGTCTTTAAACTAGCTTCCTTTTGAACTTTCAAGTTTGATTTTTAAAATGATAGTCATAGTTTTTGAAGGCCTGCATGGGATTTGAGCCTTTCAAATATTTGACGTACTTTTCCTATGTGCTCCTTCAAATGTACTGTGCTCTTTACAGGGGTCTGCATTCTTTTAGTCCATGCTCTTTGCCTGATTTGTATGCGTGATTGCACTCCTAGTCTATGTTGACAACTTCCATCAGTCTTCATTAAGACAGTTCTTTTTTATGTTTCAAAAATATGGCAGTAATAATTCACGGTGAGTCAAATTTAGCTACAGGTGGTATTTCTGTGTCCCCAGAGGGCTCAGTCTGTTTTTGTACCTAACCACTGGAGGATTAAGTGGCTTGCTCAAGGCCACAAGGGATGTGCCCCTGCTGTCTGGTTCACAGCCTGCTGCTCTAACCACAAGGCTACTCCTCTTCTCCTTCAGATTACATTTCAGTGCTGGGTTTTAATTAGGTTTCATACTAATCTGGGATGTACTGTTCTGAACAAGTGGGTGTTATCTACTTCTGCTAGCAGATGGAGGAAGAGAACACGGATCTTTTCCAGTGAACTCACCAGTATAACCTGCTAGTGCTCATTGGGAAAATCCCAGTGTTTTTCTCCACCTCTAGCAGATGGTAGGTTGTTCAGGCTGGTGCTCCCAGTCCCTGACCTTGCTCCCGGCTCTGTTGACTGAGGCTGCACAGTGAGATTGAGCCTAATGGCTGCTCTTAGGTTACCTGGTCTCTGGAATGGACTTGGTTGAGATCAGAACATGGCTCTTCTGCCCCCCCCCCCCCCCCCCCCCCCCGATGGGATTTTTAGTGTCCACTGGGTTAGTCATTGTCTCAGTTCTGTTTGACCCTGCCTGCCTGGCAGGTACGGGTTCCCATTTTCCTACTGTTCCCCTCTTTGCCTGTGCACCTATTTGGGTGATGTTTTCATGGACTCTCCCTGCAGCACCCCAGCGTTTTGGATGTGGGGAAATAATGATCTGTTTTGCCTGGTTTAGCTTTATTTTGCCAGAGTTGTCTTCCAATCTCCCTGGGCTGATCATGGTCTCGATGTCTTCGGTGGGAACAGTAGCCATTTTGTCTTCCCATTGGGGCTGGGAGGGGCGAGAAGCATCTCTCTGATGCCCACCCCGTGTCTGCCTGCTGTGTGTGTGTGTGTGTGTGGGGGGGGGGGGGGGTTGGTCTTGATTGGGCCTCTGGCTCTTTTTGGCTCTAAACCATGTCCCAAATGGTTAAACAAGCCCTGCAGGCAGAGGCTGGCCCCTCGGTCAGTGGTGGGTTCCATAGGTGCCTGGAAGTCTCTAACTGGGGCCTCATTCTGGGGGCCAAGCACTACAGAGGGACTGGAGGGGACTTCTGATGCCCCAAGATGCTCTGGATGGACCCTGAAGGGATCAGGAGGGTCTCTCTGACCCCCTGATCTGCCTTGTACTCTGATTTTGAGGAGAATTTTCCAATCGAGGAGAAAGGAGTGGTCCCATTTGATTTAGCTCTTCCATCAGGAAGTGCTTTCTTGTCTCATTGATGTCACGGAGGTCTTTGGGATGCTGAAGGCTCCTGCAGTAGACCCCTCTGAAGGGGACCCCCCTGAAGCATTTCTCACTTGACAAGGCCCTCAACCAAATGATACTGTTAGAGTGGGAGTACCTGAATGAGACTTTTAAGGGGGCCATGGCCCTAGATTTATACCTTCGCAGCTGGAGAGGTACTGGATGTACCCTAAGGTGGATACTCTTTTCACTGTGGTCACCAAAAAGACCACTGTCCCTGTGCAAGAGCTCCATGAAAAGCATATGGAGCAGCAGTTTTAGATTGCCTTTTTCTTTGGGATGTCTGGAGTTGTCTACCACCTGCAGCAGCTATGTGTGAGAGCCATGCTGTGTTGGGTGCAGCAGTTGCCAGAGTCCTTTGAAATCTTGTCTGGAATCTGGCACACCCTTCCTCGTGGATTTTTTACGATTTGTTCTGTTTTTCCTCCTGATCAGTTGCCGTTTCTGTGATGGGTTGGCACTGGCTATGACTACATCAGTGGGTTGTGATACGGTCTCTATGAAAGTTTCTCAGTAAGCTGCACTTTTGGGGACGCTTGCTGTTTGAGAGGGATCTGGGGAATTTGGTGAACGATATGGAGAAGGCTTGGCCTCTTTGCTTCCCTGAGCTGACGCAAAAGAGTTCTCAGCGGTCCTCAATCTCTAGAGGCAGCTCTAGTGCAGCAGATCAATTGAGGCTTGCTTGGGGCTCGTCTCCCCAGGCTTCAAATTCAGGTAGATACTTTAAGCTGAGCTCCTTTCGTTGCCCATAAGAGCCAGTTACTCTGGTCCCTCACGTGGGGCCAGAGTGGCCTGGCCTGCCCAGTGAGAGTGCACCGGGCTCTCTACCAGGTCTGGTAGGGGGCAGGATGTCGCTTTTCTGCCACGAGTGGGCCCACATCACCTCAGATCAGTGGGTACTGGAGGTGGTCAAAAAGGGTGACTTCCTGGAATTTACCCACACCGTTCCTGATGCCTTCATGGTATCCACATGTGGTTCTGAACTAAAGCATCAGTCTGTCACGGTTACTCAGCAGCATTTTCTTAGGCTTGGAGCAGTTGAACCCTTTCCATTACTGGAGTGAGATCTGGGACGTTATTCCACTGAGTTTGTTGTCCCAAAGAGCAGCTCCTTTCAACCCATCCTTGAGCTGAAGGCGAGTGAATACTTCGCTTTACATGGTATGTCCTGTATGCAAAAGAATTATTCATCTGCAAAAGCGGAATTTAGCCATCGGAATCTATTCCCAGCATACTATAAAAACTGTATGTGGGAAATAACACATCCGTAAAATAAGAATAGCCATACTGCGTCAGGCCAGTGGTCCATCTAGCCCAGTATTCTTCTTCCAACAGTGGCAAATTCAGGTCACAAGTACCTGGCAGAAACCCAATTATTGAGCTGGACATGGGGAAAGCCACTGCTTGCCCCAGGATTGGTAGCATGGAATGTTGCTACTAATTGGGTTTCTGCCAGGTACTTGTGACCTGAATTTGCCACTGTTGGAAGAAGAATACTGGGCTAGATGGACCACTGGCCTGACGCAGTATGGCTATTCTTATTTTACGGATGTGTTATTTCCCACATACAGGTTTGAACAAGTTTCTGGAGAAAATGTCCATAGTGTGTTATTGAGCTGGACATGGGGAAAGCCACTGCTTGCCCCAGGATTGGTAGCATGGAATGTTGCTACTAACACACTATGGACATTTTCTCCAGAAACTTGTTCAAACCTTTTTTTTAAACCCCGATATGCTAACTGCTGTTACCACATCCTCCGGCAGCAAGTTCCAGAGCTTAACTATTTTTGAGTGAAAAAATATTTCCTCCTATTTGTTTTTAAAAGTATTTCCATGTCATTTTATTGAGTGTCACCTGGTTTTTGTACTTTTTGAACGAGTGAAAAATCAATTAATTTCTACCTGTTCTACACCACTCAGAATTTTAAAGACGTCAGTCATAGCTCCCCTCAGCAGTCTGTTTTCCAAGCTGAAGAGCCCTAACCTCTTTAGCCTTTCCTTATATGGGAGGAGTTCCTTCCTCTTTTGGTTGCTTTTCTTTGAACCTCTTCTATTTCTGCTATACCTTTTTTTGAGATACAGCAACCAGAATTGAATGCAGTACTCAAGGTGAGTTCATACTGTGGAGTGATAGAGGCATTATAATATTCTTGGTCTTATTTTGCATCCCTGTTTGCTTTTTTGGCCACCGCCTCTTGTGGGGAAGACTCTGCTGAAACTCAAGACAAGACCACGGGACCATGATCTTAATCGTGCCTTACTGGTCTCGGCAGATCTGGTTCCCTCTTCTTCTGGAGTTATCCTCCAAAGAACCTTGGAGATTGGAGTGTTTTCAGATCCTCATCTCGCAGAAAGAGAAATTTCTTCTACATCCCAGCATTAAGTCTCTGGCCATCACGGCCTGGAGGTTGAGAGCCTAGCATTTGCTTCTCTGTCTGTCAGAGGGTTTCTCCCGAGTCTTGCTGGCTTCCAGGAAAGATTCCACTAAGAGATGGTGTTCTTTCAAATGGAGGATGTTTGGTGTGAGGGCAAGGCCCTATATCCTGTTTACTGTTCTATACTGTCCCTGCTTGAACACCTCCACCTTTCTGAGTCTGGTCTCAAGACCAACTCTGTAAGGGTTCACCTCAGTGCAATTAGTGCTTATCAGCATGTAAAGGGTAAACCCATCTCTGGACAGCCTCTAGTTGTTCGCTTCATGTAAGGTTTGTTATTGTCATTGGACCTCCATGCCGTTCTCACCCAGCTGATGAGAGCTCCTTTTGAGCCACTGGATTCTTGCCATCTGAAGTACTTGACCTGGAAGGTCAATTTCTTGGTGGCAGTTACTTCAGCTCATAGAGTCAGTGAGCTTCAGTCCTTAATAGTGGATGCACCTTATACTAAGTTTAATCACAACAGAGTAGTCCTCCGCATGCACCCCTAAGTTCCTACCAAAGGTTGTGTTGGAGTTCCATTTGAACTAGTCGTTTGTCTTGCCAACATTCCTTCCCCAACCTTATGCCTATCCTGGTGAGAGCACTTTGCACACCTTAGACTGCAAGCGAGCATTTATATTTATATTTATTGCATTTGTATCCCACATTTTCCCACCTTTTTTGCGGGTTCAGTGTGGCTTACAATATATTATGAATCATGGAAATCCAATTTGTTACAACTCGGTTATGGATTACATTGTGATGAGTTATGCGAGACAAAGTCAAAGTATCGTTAAGGAATAAAATAATGGAAAAGAGCACTGAAACATTGGAAGGAAATAACGGAAACAAAAAGGGGCGATATATAATAACAGGAGAACATTTGGTATACATTTTCTGTGAGTAAAGGTATGAGTGTGGTGAGATTAAGGGGGATGAGAATTCAGAAGTGGCTGTATTGATGCATTACTGAACAGTGAGTGTGGACTTTGTGTTTTGGTTCTTTCCGTAAATTTTCTCAAAAAGATGGGTCTTCAATAGTTTGCGGAAGGTGGCTTGCTCGTAGATCGTTTTCAGGTTGCGCGGCAGTGTATTCCAGAATTGCGTGCTCATGTAAGAAAAGGTTGACGTGTGCAGCGCCTTGTATTTCAAGCCCTTGCAATTAGGGAAGTGGAGGTTGAGGAAAGTTCGGGATGATCTTTTAGCGTTTCTGGGTGGTAAGTCTATTAAATCAGACATGTAGGCTGGGGCTTCACCGTGAATGATTTTGTGGACTAATGTGCATACTTTAAAAGTAATGCGTTCCTTGAGTGGGAGCCAGTGTAGCTTCTCTCATAAGGGTTTTTCACTTTCATATTTTGGTTTTCCGAAGATGAGTCTGGCTGCTGTATTCTGGGCTGTTTGAAGTTTCCTCAGTATTTGCTCTTTGCAACCTGCGTATAGTGAGTTGCAGTAGTCCAGATGGCCGAGTACGAGAGATTGCACTAGGCTGCGAAAGACGGATCTTGGGAAGAATGGTCTTATTCTTTTCAGTTTCCACATGCAGTAGAACATCTTTTTGGTTGTGTTGTTTGCATGAGTTTCAAGTGTTAGGTGGCGGTCGATAGTGACTCCAAGGATTTTTAACGTTTCTGAGATTGGAAGGTTTAGTTTTGGTGTGTTTATAACGGTGAATTCATTCGTGTTGTACTGGGAAGTGAGTATCAGGCATTGAGTTTTTTCTGCATTTAGTTTCAAGCGAAATGCATCTGCCCAGGTGTTCATGATGTGTAGACTTTGGTTGATTTCATTGAAGATTTCTTTAATGTCTTGTTTGAAAGGGATGTATATTGTTACATCATCGGCGTATATATATGGGTTGAGGTTATGGTTTGATAGGAGTTTTGCCAAGGGGATCATCATTAGGTTGAAAATGGTTGGTGAGAGGGGTGATCCTTGTGGTACTCCACATTCAGGTGTCTATGCAGCAGATGTGGTTGAATTCGATGTGACTTGATATGACCGCTGGGTTAGGAACCCCTTGAACCAGTTTAGGACATTTCCTCCAATGCCAAAATATTCAAGTGTGTGTAATAGGATTTCATGGTCAACCATGTCGAAGGCACTTGACATATCAAATTGTAGGAGGAGTATATTGTTGCCGGTTGCAATCGTTTGTTTAAATTGAGTCATAAGGGTAATTAATACTGTTTCTATGCTGTGATTCGACCGGAATCCTGATTGGGCATCATGCAGTATTGAGTGTTTGTTTAGATAGTTTGTGAGTTGTTTAGTTACCATTCCTTCGGTTATTTTGGTTATTAGTGGTATGGATGCTACTGGTCTGTAATTGGTTATTTTGCTTGCGCTTTTCTTTGTATCTTTGGGTATTGGGGTGAGTAAAATTTTTCCTTTTTCTTTAGGGAAAAGTCCGTTTTGTAGCATGAAGTTTACGTGGTTCGTTAGGTCTATTATGAATTGGCCAACTACGTGGAGCGGACAAGGCCCCACAGACATTACACCCAACTTTTTATTTCTTTTGAACCCAACAGGATGAAGGTCGCAATTAGGAAATTCACAATCTCTGGCAGATTGCATTTCTTTCTCTTATGCCCAGGCTGCGCTGATGTTGGAGGGTCATGTCCAGGCTCATAATGTCAGAGCCATGGCTGTATCGGTAGCCCACTTGCGGTCAGCCTCTGTTGAAATTTGCTGCGACATGGTCTTCAGGCCACACATTCATATCTCATTACTTCGTTGAGCAGGATACCCGATGCGACAGTTCGGGCAAATAGTGTGCTGAATCTGTTTGGGGTTTAGAATCCAATTCCACCCCCCTAAGCCCGTTTTACTGTGTTCCAGGTTGCACTCTTACTCGGTTTGTATATAGATTCAGGTTGATCTGAGTTGTGTCCTTGCTGTTGCGAGGCCCAATTGACCAGTGTTTGTTATTTTCTGTGAGCCTGGATGCTAGGGATACCCCCTTTCTGTGAATTAATGCCTTGCTTGTCCTCGGAGTAAGCGAAGTTACTTATCTGTAGCAGGTATTCTCCAAGGACCCAAGGACCGCAGGTCTTATATTCTCACAAACCCTCCCACCTTCCCTTGGAGTTGTCGCCTATATATTTTTTTCTTGCTGTAGTATTTAACTGCGGTAACTGCGCCTTGAGCAGCGGTTGGGAAGGCACCTGCGCATGTGCGGTGGAGCGTGTCTTCACCACTCTGAAGTAGCTCTAATCACTTCTGTGGATGGATGTTCTAGTAGGATGAACGTTGTCCCTTTTACCACAGGGCCACTGGCTAAGACAGGAGTTTGCTATATGGTTTCATGTCCTTTTTAGTGCTTTGGTATCAATCATACTGAAAATGAGGCTTGTGCACAGTACCCTTTATGGCAGACCTCTGGCATTCGCTCTAGCCCCACCTGCTGTTAGAGGGACATAACCCACTTGTCTCTGTATTGATCTGTTGAGACTAATGGGAAAGAAAATTATCAGGTGAGGACTAATTTTACCTTCTCTCTATTTTCTACTGATTCTTCATTTCTTCCTTCTCTGTCTAGGATTCTTTCCTCTTTTCAAGCTCCTTTCTGTGCTGTCTGAATTGTTTTCCCCATCCTCTCTCACTTTACTTAGATTCCCATCTCTTTTCTAAGATCTTTTTTTCCTATTAAAATATATTAACCAGACAAAAATGTCAAAAAGCTTTATTTCTGTAAAGTATACATTTTTATTTAATATGGAAGTCCCTTCAAATGTATGCTTAATTGCCACAGAAATCTATCCTTGAGCTTTTGCAGAAAGCTGATTAGAATGAGTATAAAGCTACAGTTCGTTATATCTTGCTAAAAGGCCAGAGATATAAATTGCCCAGAGGCAATGGTATCACCCAAATCCTCGACCTGTCCTTGTTGTCTTTTCTGCACTTTTATTTTAGTGTTCATATGCCTACCTTTCTATAAAGTTGTTTGAATCTGAATATTAAAGAGCTTGAAACACTGAAACTATATTGAACGTTTTGAGTTTTAGTAACATAGTAAATGACAGCAGATAAAGACCTGAACGGTCCATCCAGTCTGCCCAACAAGGTAAACTCATTTTACATGGTATATAATACTTTATATGTATACCCGAGTTTGATTTGTCCCTGCCTTTCTCAGGGCACAGACCGTAAAAGTCTGCCCAGCACTGTCCCTGTACTAAAAGCTCTGAAGTTAACGTCGAAATCCCTTAAAATTTAGACTCCAGCCCATCCCTTTAGAGAATTGTTGCAGTTGAATAACATTGACTTGAATAGAATGTTACTTTGTCTGTTCGCGCATACAGCTGCCCTTACCTGCGTAGCTGATACCAGTAGGCATTTCAAGTTACCACGTGAATGTGGCTCCTAGTATAGTTTATATGCCTTGCTGTCCTCATGCACACAAAGGAGAAAACACTGGGTGGGTCCTGGCAGCTATGTCATTGGACCTTGTAAGTGTACTTAGTTTCTTGCCTGTCACTGCTAAATAAAATAGCATGTTTTAATTTTAGTGGATTCTATTAATATATGATAAGGAGAGGAGAAAAAAGTATTAAACTATAGGCTGGTTAAAACAACAAACTTCTAAGTGTGACATTTCAAACTTACATAGCAGTTTTGGAGAGTGTATAGCAACAAAAGTCCTTAAACATGTATAATGATTTTCATATTTTTTCCTTTTTCTTTTTTGAGCAATTTGTAATATTAAAATGAATTTTTAACACATTCTGCATATCATATTTTCTGTTTATCCATAAAGTTTGATGGAGTTCTTTTGAATAGTTTTGCACTGGCATGAGGTGTTGAATCATAAGTAAATAAGCATTTGATTAAATAATTTTTTCCTTCCCCACCACACACACACTCTTTGTTAAAATGTTCCATTTCATGTTTGATAGATGAAACGTTAGATGCTGTGGGTGAGTGAGGTTCCACTTTGGAAAATGAGAACAGGAAAAGGTCTGAGGCTGGTTCAAACACTTCAAAGGTTTATTTATTTATTTTTGACATCAAGATGTGTTTGTATACATTGTTCCCACTTCTGTGCTTTCCTTTAATGCACCAGATGTGTTTACAAATATTTTCATAAAACTGGTGATTAGAAATATTACTGGCTTGCTTTGCCAAATGTTTTTCATCAAAGGAAATGCATAAATGAATGACATCACATTAATGTCTTGAGCTACATGTAGCAGACTCAAGTTTAATTTTCCTTTATTTCTTGAGATTGATATTAATGCTGAGGTAGCACTTGCAGTGTTGAGGAAAACATTCTGACCAATGTCTTGGTATGCCTGGGAGGGTGGCCACCACCTCCCCGCCTGTGTGAAAAACACTCCAGGTATTGTTTGGCTATGCTGAGGAGGCTCACCCCCCCACGCCTATGTGAAAACAACTTCAGGCGAGGTCCCCACACATGTGCCAGGAAACCATTCTGGGAGAGTTTTAGCTATGTGGCTGAAGGCCATTTCCAGTGCCTATGGGAAAACACCTTCGTGCGAGTAGTTCAGCAACCTTGAGTGAAGTTTCATAATAAACTCAAATATGTTAATGCTAGAGCTGTACCGAATAGAATATTTTACTATTTGGCCGAATACAAATATCGAAAAATATTATTCAGTCGAATTCAAATACCACATACAAAGAATAGGCATTGAGTTTAACATACGTAAAAGAAGTAACGTGAAATCAGAGATTGTGTTTATTTCAGTAGGATTTAGCACAGTAGATCCCCAAATTATTCATATTCAAATTTAAATCACTATCTGGCTGAATACGAATAATGTAGTCGGGGAATTGTTTGGAGCTGATTCAAATACGCATATTCAGTATAGTTCTTGTTAATGCTATCTTGATTTTATAGTAAATAAATCTTTTGCAACAGATTGATATGTGGGTCAGTTGTGTTCTTTCATTGATCCTGCTATAATGTGACCCCCACTTCTTAAGTGATGTTATTTTATGGACCCCAGTCATCACGTACTAACATAAATTAAGATGGCTAACAAATTTGGTAACATAGTAACTGCTTCCCTGTCATGCCTTGATGAGACATTTCTCTAAAGTTTCTAAATAAATAATTGCTTCATGTAGTTTGTTCAGGATTGGAACAGGGGGGGAAAATACCAACCCCCATCCCTCCCCCCATCTCGCAACCACTACAGGCTCAATCTTGGATTAGTAGACTTTTAAGCCAATTAAGAAGATAGGAATGACATTTTTCACCTTGAAGCTTAATTGGGTATTTTCATAAACAAAATAATTCACCATTAACAACAAAATAAGTCTAGGTCTTTTGTATTTTAAGGTTTATTGTATTTGCTAGACAGCCTTTTGTGGTGAACAAATCAAGGTGGTTTACAATTTATTATAGTAATAAATGAAGCAAAACTTTAGTAGATTGAAAGAACAGGAGAAATAAAGAGGTAGGCATACCCTACTGACCCAGCAACACAACAAAACCAAAGCTTGCAATTAACACTATATAACTCTTCTTCTTTCGATTCTCTATTGTCTCTTTAACGCATATATCTTATTCGATATTAACATCACTCTGTATCTGTTTCATCACCGGAGGTGGCTATCTCCTCACGGTACTTTGTAAGCCACATTGAGCCTGCAAATAGGTGGGAAAATGTGGGGCAGAAATGCAACAAATTAAATAAATATTGGAGTAGAACATCTCCAAAGGGACAAGAGAAATTCACAGGCACTTGTCTATTAGATTGTAAGCTCTTTGAGCAGGGACTGTCTTTCTTCAATTTTTGTGCAGCGCTGCGTACGCTTTGTAGCGTTATAGCAATTCTAAATAGTAGTAGTAGTAGTAGGGACATGCCATGCCCCCTCATCCATTAAATGCCTAGGAAAATAGGTTTTTAAGGGCTATCCTGAACATAGCAGAGGGGAAATTGATGAGTATTGTTCATTGGTGGAACAGAGCACATAGATTCTTAAAAGTAAAGATGGGCGCTTAGAGGCCATTAGTGCTGGACTAGCACCCACATTTACCGGCGCAGAATGCTCAGAGGCCCAGAGTGCGGGAACAAATGAGCATGGAAGGAACAACACAATGAGCATGCAAATGCATGCTGATGAGCTCATTCTCCATTACTTCCCAATGCTCAGTGGGCAGTGCACCAAACAAGGGCACTCCTGCTGCAAACCTTATGCCAGCTTGGAGCTGCTGTTAGGGTGTCTGCGCAGCCTGTGTGAAGGAAGAGAGCCGAGCAGTTTTGAAAGGACGAAGGAGGTTAGGGCAGCAATCTGTCCAGGCAGTGCCAGCAGCAGCTGCAGGGGTAACATGAGGAGAGAAAGTAAGAGGACGATCAGCTGATAATGTCTGCCGAGCACTGGAGGGATCTCATATTGTAAGCCACTGGCCTAATGAGAGAAATGTGGGGGCAGAGCAGGCCAGCCTGGTACCCTTGCACTGAGCTGAGCATTGTTAGTTATGGAAACAATCTGCAACCTTCTGACCTGGGTGCTCGCTTTTACAACAGTCTCAGCTTGCATGGAAAATGTGAACGCTATTGTTGGCACCTCTTCCTCCTCCCCTCTGGTGTTAACGCACAACTCTTCAGCGCATGCGCCAGGCACTGTCCTCCTGCCGAACTCCTTAATTCTCAATGAGCGTGCTTATATTTGCATTTCATTAGTGTTGAGTATTAGGGAGTTATTCTTATGCATTGATCAGCGGTATTTCTTCGGTGCTGTTCAGTACAGTGCTGGAGTTTTGAGCATCTGGGTTGTAGTTAGGAGTATGAGAGATAACTAAAGAATAATTTTGAGTTGTGTTCTTAATATAAAACTTTTTGAGTCAAGGCTAAAGTCTTAAGTTGGATTCTAAACTGAATGGGGAGCCAGTGTTGGTTTTTTTTAAATTTTTTTTTTATTCAGAAGCAAACATAAAGTATACCTAACAGAATCTTCCTTTAACAAATTTAAATAACTAAACTTCTCAGCAATAACTAAGATGCAGACAGCAGGCAAGCAGCAAGATGGGGGAAAGGACTAGCTAGTCTTTTTCAATAAGTGTGACATGAGATTATTTCCCAGTTAGTGTAATAGGGGGCTAAGGGCTAAGGAAAACAAAATTAAAATAAACTTACCTGGGGTCTGAGGGGTCTTGCTGTTTTCGGGGGGGGGGGGGGGGGGGGGAGCGGGCTTCTCCGGGGGCGGGTGCAGCGAAATGGGGCCGGATCGTTGCTTGTGGCCCCGGGCAGTGCGGCGATTTTAGTTTGTTTTTGCCCCGGAGACGATTGAGCACGTCTCCGGGAAGCGATAAGGCAGGCGCCAGGTTGATCTCCCGGGAACGTTTGGGCAAGTTCCCGGGAGCGAAGGTGGGCACGCGGGATTTCGGAGGTCCGGGGATCGTGGAGCATGTCCCCGGACACGAAGATGTGAGCTGTGGGTTTCCGGGGCCGTTTCGGGGCTGTGAAGGAGCGCAGGCCGCGAAACAGAGCATTTTGGGCCCTGTTGCGGTTGTGTTCGCCGGAGGAGTGAGGAAGGACGTGCGGGCGCGTTCCCGATGGGGGCGCGCCACATGCACAAAATGGCGGCGCGTGTCTGGAAGAAGACTCCGTGAAGGCCGAAGCCGGGGGCTAAATTTTGGGCCCGGACACGGAGGTTTTTTTGTTTTTCCTCCGGTTTTGAATGAGGATCATCGGGACCGGAACCAGTGGGGGTCTTCACGCAAGGGGAAATTCTTCTTTCAGGTAAGGGGTCGTTTGACCCGAAATTTTAATTTATTTAATTTTAAAATGTGGAAATAGCGTTTTTTATTTTTAAAAATTCGGGGTTTTGAGTTTTTTAAATTTGGTTTTCTGTTTTGGGATCGGGGAATTTTTGGGGATTTTTGTGGCGGGTCAGATTTTGAATTTGCATATTTTAAGTGGGAGTTTTTGATAGGGGGCTGTTTAAAGGGGTTCTGAAAGGGTTCATTTTTTTTATTCGACGGGATAGGTTTAGAGGGGGGAGTTTGAATTTTTGGGATATTTTTTGAATTATTTTGGGATTTTTAAAAGGGGTTTTGGGGGGAAAATAGTGGGGTATGGTTTAAAAAGGGTTAAATTTAAATTTTGAAAATACAGCTAGGTAGGGAATAAAAGTTTTATTGTGTATGGGAATTTTGGGGTAGATTGGATAATGTTTAGTTGGGTTTTTATTTTAATTATTGATTTTCCCATTATTTTCTATGGGAAATCAGTAATTAAAATGGGGATTTAGCACTGCTGGCCAAGATTCCGCCGGTCAGCAGTGAAGCTCGGAATTTTGAGGGAGGTGGCTGATTGGTTGGGAAGGGCTTGGAATGTCACCGAAAGCTCCGTATCCTTGGTTACGGAGTCGTTGGCGGTTTGGAGAAGGAGTTGGGATCTGGTGAGGAGAGGGTGTGTTTTGGTGTGGCTGGTGGAGTTAGGTGATTTAAGGGTGAGTGGTGTTGAGTTGAGTTTGGAAAAGGAAGTGATTGGTCAGGAAGAAAGTGAGTGAATAAGGAATTGGTGAGAAATGGTGAATTAATGCTGGTGGTGCTGATTTGTATATATTTGGAGTTGAGTGTGAATATTGGGATTATTGGGGGGGGGGGGGGGGGAAGTGATTGTGGGGTGTTGTGTTGGGTTCCTGTTAATCACCTGATTGCTCCTTTATTAAATTAAGGAATATAAGAATAAGGATAGGTATTTTTAGGTTAAGGAATTCTAGTTATATTTATTTAAAGTTAAGTAGGTCCAAAGTTTAATTAAGTAGTGTCATTAAGTGGGGGTACCTGAAAGGGAGAGAGGGTCTTGCCTCCTTTTTGGTTTTTAAGGGTGAGGTTAGGACGAAGACGCGGCGGAGGAGTGAAGCAACTGAGAACACGGGCCCCCACGCATGAAAGACCAGCGACCTGCTAACAGGAGCGTAAGGAAAAGACTGCATTGCTGCACACGTTTAGGAAAACGGGACTTTTAAGAGAAAGGGGGAGGGGAGTAGGATAGAAACAAAAGAGCAATACTTACCTGGTTCTGGTGAAGGTTGGTGTGGGAATCCTGAAAAAGGAAAAAAAAACACACAAAGAATCAAAATCCTTATACGTAAACAATTTTGGGAAAAAATTAAGTAATATTCAGTTACATTGTAAGGTATAGGAATAGAGATTAAGGATAAGTATACTTATCTGATGCTGGGTGATATGGAGAGATAACCTGTGAAAGGAAAAGAGAAATATTACCTACTTGATTGATATTATAAATTTTATTGAATGTTAGGTTAAATGTTACATCTGTTTAAAATAAATTACTAATTGTTTAAATTTTATATGGTGAGTTGGTGATTTGTGCTCTCAAAGTGGGAAAATCTTGATAATTAGTTTCCATTCCTCTCTTGCTTCAGAAGCAAGAGACGAGGTTAGTGATTCTTGTCTGCTCCTCATTCCTGGGAACTGGTTCCTGAAGGGTCGTCACAACTACTATCATCAGACTTACCAGGGTCCAGTTTATTTACATCATCCCAGGCGTGAGGGCCGACTAACATTAGTGAGAGGGCTTATTTGTACACTGTGTGTCAAAAATGCTTTATAATGAGACTAGTAATATCCCACATAGACTATTGTAATGTCCTTTACGTCATCCTTCCTCATTTGTTTTTTAGGCCCAGATGCACAAAACCTAATGAGCCAGCGGCATGGTTTTTACACTAGTTTTAGCTGGTTTAGCGAGCAAGAAGTAAAACGAGACATGCACAAAAGGGTTCTCTGAGCTATTTTCCTGTCACAGTAGCAGCTAATGAAAGTTGTATGCAAAGCTATTATAATGAGCTAATTACTATATAAATGTGCATGCAAAGCGATGCACAACCGTTTTCTGAACGATGCAGAGAAGCAGTCCTTATCTTTACTGCTGAAATCTTAACGGGAGGTCTGGAGCTGTCGGTAATGCCTGGCTGGAGCTCAAAACAATTGAAAACACTAGTGCAGAAGTCAACCGCAGTGTCCACTGCACAGTAGAGGAAGGGTTAAAGCCTTCTAATTCCCCTTCTCCCACCTTTTCTGAAGGGCGGCCTTTCGGCACGGGAAATGGAGACATGATACTTGCTATGTTGTAAGAGCAGTGAAGTAGTTCTTATCAGGTCTACTGCTTCACCTCCCATGCTTTAACCCTTTCCCCATTGCTGGGTTATGAGTTATGGCTGTGCTGCTCCTTTCCCGATGTCTCCTCTCCCTTCCTGTCCTCATGCGTTTGGGATTGCTTGCTGTGGGCAGGGAAGGAGAGACAGACCAACAGTGACTCTGGGGGAAAGGAAAGGGTGACAGGCTGTGTTACACAGCAGCAATAACTGTCAGGGAGAGGAAAAGAGAGACAGACAGGTTGTGTCAACAGCTGCAGAAACTCATGAGGAATCTGTCAGAACAGCCGTTTCTCTCATAGGTAGATAAAGGGAGACAGTCTGTCACAATTGAAGTGGCTGTCGGGGACCTTCTGCCTTGCTTCAGCATCTGTGCTGTTGATTTGTATCTGGAAAGCAACAACAACAACAAAAAAGGCTACTTCCTACTTTCATACACGCAGCTTATCTGTGTGTAGGAAAGCCATCTGGCATGCGCAGAGCGATGGGCTGCTCTGTGCATGCTCAGCTGGCCGACTGGCTTCCCCCATATCGCATGCAAATGAGCCTGTTTGGAAAAGCAGCAAGCAGCTCATTTGCATGTGATTCTCTTTGGGAATCCCTCTGTATTTCCAAATTGGTAATTTTTACTAATTAGGAAATACAGAAGGATTCTTAACAGGGACCTTTGTGCATCTGGGCCTTAATCACCTGCAACTCTTTAAATCCGGGTCCATCAAATTGTTAAACATTGCCCAGTGTTTTGATCACATTACTCCTTTGCTGATAGCTGAACACTGGTTTTCTGTTTTAACATGTATCAAATTTATGATTTTCACTCTTGTGGTAAAAGGATTAGCACCTAATGCTCAAATTCTTTCTAACCTACTTATTCCCTCTCTTAAGCACTACATTCTCCCAAATGGCACTTTAATATTACCTCCCTCCCCCCCCCCCCCTTTTTTTCTTGCATCTTCTAGAAATTTCACAGGGAGCAGCATTGTCCTACCTTAAATCATACTTAAGTGAATTCCTTTCATTTGGAAACCCACCTTGAAAGCTGTTTCCTGAAATTAAAAAAAGAAAAAAAATTAAGACCTGGGTGCTTCAGCTAACCTGAGGAAGATTGAGGGACATACCTCTGTGCCAGAAATGATATTTAATGGAGATAAATTGAAACAAATCTCTTTAACCTGGAAAATGTAATGGAGCAATTTGACAAACTAAAAAGTAGCAAATCACTTGGACTGGATGTTATATATCCTAGAGTACTGATAGAACTGAAAATAAACGTTCTGAGCTATTATTAATAACATGTAATTTATTTTAAAAATCAAGTGGGTACCAGAAGACTAGAGGGTGGTCAATGTAGCGCCAGTTTTCCAGAAAGGGTTCCAGAAGTGACCCGGGAAATTGTAAACCACTGATTCTGGTGTTGGTGCTGGACAAAATGATAGATACAGTAAATTACTGAGCATATACATAGGCATGGATAATTGTACAATGCCAACATGGCTTTAGCCAAGGAAAATCTTACCTTACTAATGTTTGTTTAATAGCTTGGAATTTGCGGTATAACAAGCCTAACAGGATCTTGGCATTGAAGAGGTGATTAAATATGTAGATAAAGGTGAGCCACTCAATATTGTATATCTGAATTTTCAGAAATACCTCACAAACGACTGAGAAAATTAGAAAGTCATGGGATGGGAGTTGGTGTTCTATTGTGGATTAAGAATTTGGTTAAAAGATAGAAAACAGAGTAGGATTAAATGGTCAATAATTTTAATGGAGAAGGGTAAATGGTGAGATTCCCCAGGGGTCTGTGCTGGGACCTCTGTTTTCTAACAATTATAAATGATTTGGAAAAGGCAATAATAAATGAGGTGATTCAGTTTGTTGATGGCACAAAGTTATTCAAAATTGTTAAAATAGAAAAGGATTCTAAAAAAAACTGAGGGCCTTAAGAGACTGGGAGATTGGGCATCCATGGCAGATGACATTTAATAAAAGCGCAGAAACACGATGGCAGATAACGACCAAATGACTCATCCAGTCTGCCCATCCACACCATTCACTATCTCCTCCTCTTCCTAACAGATTCCAAGTGCTTGACCCATGCTTTCTTGAATTCAGATACAGTGTTTGTCTTCACCATCTCCCCAGGGAGGCCATTCCATGTATCCACTCCCTTTTCTGTAAAAAAGTATTTCCTTAGATTACACCTGAGCTTACAACCTTTTAACTTCATTCTGTCTTTTTATTCAGGAGTTTTCTTTCAGTTGAAATAGACTTGCCTCCTGTATGTTGATCACTAAATAGAACTAGCAAGTAACTTATAATTTGCTAAAAGTGAAAAATACAAGGAGGAAAGAGGACTTCAGTGGCTCAGGTCAAGTCTGAAATGGACTAATGACCTGCCATACTTCTTTATTAGTCCTAAAAAAAACCCCTCCTGTATGTAGCACTATTTTTTACATTTTTTAACAATTTTTTATTTTTTCAATAAAGTCCATTTATATTCCAGTTCTTCCAGGTACTTATCTGAAGCAAATGCTGCTGTGCTCTCTACAGCACGATTGTTTCACCCTGGCTTCGTGAGGAGCGTTTTTGTAATGCAGCACATTCAGTACCCTAAAAAAACACATTAGCAAATTATTCAAAATATCTGCTTGACTGCAAGCTTAAGGTTATAATATTGAACCTAACATCAAAAGAATATAAATAGTTGACCCCTGCCCCTACTACCTTCTGAGAAGCGCCCCTTCATGCTTTATCTCCAATCTCACCTCCCACTTAAACTTTTTACTTCAAAAAGGCTCTTTCCCCACCAAGCACGGTAACATATTACTAACACCTATCCCAAAGAATACAAAGAAACCTGTGAATGACGTTACCAACTACTGTCCAATTGCATCCATACCTCTAATCACCAAATTATTGGAAAACAGAGTGACCTCACAACTTAATGAATATATTCAGAAATTCTCCATCCTCCACGAGTCCCAGTCGGGCTTCCGACCTGCCCACAGCACTGAAACGGTTCTTCTAACCTTAATATCTAAATTCAAACTTGAAATAGCAAACGGATACAACATCATTCTCTTACAATTTGACTTATCCAGCGCTTTTGACATGGTTGACCATTCAATCCTTAACAAACTCTTGGACAAACTTGGGATCGGTGGGAACATTATCAACTGGATTAATAACTTCATTACTACCAGATCCTATCAAGTCAAAGGAGTTACAAATCTATCACCCCCATGGTCATCAGAATGTGGAGTACCACAGGGATCTCCACTCTCCCCAATACTTTTCAACCTTATGATGATCCCCTTGGCCAGAATACTAACCAAGCATGGTCTAAATCCTTTCATTTACGCCGATGACGTCAGCATATATATCCCCTTAAAATCCAATCTATCTGAAATCCACGACAAAATCAATACTGCCATTACCACTCCTGGGCTAATGCTTTTAAAATGAAATTAAATAAAGAAAAAACGCAGTGCCTGGTTCTATCTTCCCAATACTCCCCCTTATCTCCTGACTACTCTCAACACCCCTGATGTTAAACTCCCCATATCTGACAACTTAAAGATACTGGGAGTAACGATAGACAGCCATTTATCTTTTGATAACCACGCTAAGCTCACCACGAAGAAAATGTTTAATATGATGTGGATATTGAAACAAGTGAAGCCTTATCTCCCACTCAACACTTTCCGGAACCTGATACAGTGTACTGTTATTACCCACGCCCGTGACTACTGCAACAGTACCTTTTTAGGATGCAAAACCCAAATACTGAAGAGACTCCAAACTGCCCAGAACACGGCTGCCAGACTTATTTTTGGCAAATCAAAATTCAAAAGTGCATCACCTTTTCAAGCAAAGCTTCACTGGCTCCCCATCAAAGAGAGAATAAATTTTAAGATCAACACAATGACCCACAAGATTATCCACGGCGAATCTCCTGGCTACATGAATGAATTGATCAACCTCCCGGCTAGAAACAGAGCTATTTCTTCACGAACTTATCTTAATCTATACCTTCCCAATTGTAGAGGAATTAAGTACAAGACCTACTACGCATCCAGTTTCTCCTTTTTGGGCAGCCAGCTTTGGAATGCTATACCCAGACCAATCCGATTAATAAACGACTTCTTGCCCTTTAGAAAAATGCTGAAAGCTCATCTCTTTAAGCAAGCCTACCCAAATGCCCCAACCTAATCTCGCCAACTTCCACCCCCAATTCTGTTCTGACTTAAATACCAACCTCCCATCCTTCTCTTTCCATCTCTCCTTAATTTTATCCCTCCTTACCCTTTCTCCCAAATTACACTATCCTATCCTGTCTACCCTCTTTTATCCTAGTCATATTTTATCTAGCTCAACTTATCATACACTACTAAGCCAAACTTTACATTGTTTTATTACTGTTTTATTAAAATTCTATTAACTTTGTATTTCAAATTACTATGTAAGCCGCATTGAGCCTGCATTATGTGGGAAAGCGCGGGGTACAAATGTAATAATAATAATAGTTCTTAATTGAATTTTCTTACCTCACCATTGAATATATTCAATCTTAAGAGTATATACTTTCAAAATGGCGCCTAAGTTTTAAAAGGACACCTAGTGTCTTTGATCAATCGGGAGAGACTATCCTCTATTGGTTCAAGGAAATGAAACACTGAAAAGGTCCCAATTCGATCCATTTTTAAACCTTAGATCTTCCAGATTGCTGCCTTCATGTAAAAAAAAAAAAAATACAGCTTTAATAAAGACAACAATCATTTTAGAGAAAGGCTTTCCACTCTGGTTATATTTAAACTCTGTGGTTGAAGAGTTTTTAAACTATTTATCCAATACTGTTCTTTTTGAATTGTATGTTGATTCCTTGGAAATGTAAATGTCTCTATCATATTCCCTCTCTCCTACCTTTCTTCCAGAGTATACTTATTGAGGTCTATAAGCCTGTTCCCATACGCTTTATGATGGAGACCACTGATCAGTTTTGTAGCTGTCTTTTGGACGAATTCCATTGTCTTTATATCTTTTTGAAGGTGTGGTTCTCAGAATTACACATAGTATTCTAAATGGTGCCTCACCAGAGATTTATACAAGGACACTATTGCCTCTTTTTAAAAAATTTTTTTCCCCCTGCAGGCCATTCCTACTACTACTACTACTATTTAGCATTTCTATAGCACTACAAGGCATACGCAGCGCTGCACAAACATAGAAGAAAGACAGTCCCTGCTCAAAGAGCTTACAATCTAATTCCTCTGCTTTCTGGCTTTGGCCGTCACCTTTTCTATTTGTTTGGCCACCTTAAGATCGTCAGTTACGATCACCCCCAAATCCTGCTCGTCTTTTGTACATGAAATACTTCACCCCTTATATTTATACCACTCCCTTGGATTTTTGAAGCCCAGGTGCACAGCCTTATAGTAATTTGTATTTTTTAGCATTGAATCTTAGTTGCCATTTCTGGACCATTCTTCAAGCTTCACTAGATTCCTCCTCATGCTATCCACACTCTCTGAGGTGTCTATCCTATTACAGAGTTTGGTATCATTTGCAAAGAGGCAAACCTTACCAGACAGCCCTTCTGCAATATCACTCACGAAGATGCTAAAATGAGATAGCCTATCCCTGCAGTACACCACTAATAACCCCTCTCCTCAAGTCGCTTCACTGGCTCCCTATCCGTTTTCGCATCCTGTTCAAACTTCTTCTACTAACCTATAAATGTACTCACTCTGCTGCTCTCCAGTATCTCTCCACACTCGTCCTTCCCTACACCCTTCCCGTGCACTCCGCTCCATGGATAAATCCTTCTTATCTGTTCCCTTCTCCACTACTCCAGACTTCGCGCCTTCTGTCTCGCTGCACCCTACGCCTGGAATAAACTTCCTGAGCCCCTACGTCTTGCCCCATCCTTGGCCACCTTTAAATCTAGACTGAAAGCCCACCTCTTTAACATTGCTTTTGACTCGTAACCACTTGTAACCTCTCGCCTCCACCTACCCTCCTCTCCTTCTTCCTGTACACAATTGATTTGATTTGCTTACTTTATTTTTTTGTCTATTAGATTGTAAGCTGTTTGAGCAGGGACTGTCTTTCTTCTATGTTTGTGCAGCGCTGCGTACGCCTTGTAGCACTATAGAAATGCTAAATAGTAGTAGTAGTACTTTTCATAAGTACATAAGTATTGCCATACTGGGAAAGACCAAAGGTCCATCAAGCCCAGCATCCTGTTTCCAACAGTTGCCAATCCAGGTCACAATATACCTGGCAAGATCCCAAAAAAGTGCAAAACATTTTATACTGCTTATCCCAGAAATAGTGGATTTTCCCCAAGTCCATTCAATAACGATCTATGGACTTTTCCTTTAGGAAGCCATCCAAACCTTTTTAAAACTCTGCTAAGCTAACCTCCTTTACCACATTCTCTGGCAACGAATTCGAGTTTAATTACACGTTGAGTGAAGAAAAATTTTCTCCGATTCGTTTTAAATTTATTGCAGCTTCATCGCATGCCCCTAGTCCTTGTATTTTTGGAAAGCGTAAACAGACACTTCACATCTACCCGTTCAACTCCACTCATTATTTTATAGACCTCTATCATATTTCCCCTCAGCTGCCTTTTCTCCAAGCTGAAGAGCCCTAGCAGCTTTAGCCTGTCCTGACGGGGAAGTCTCATCCCATTTAACATTTTCGTCACCCTTCTCTGCACCTTTTCTAATCCCACTATATCTTTTTTAGATGTAGCGACCAGAATTGAACACAATATTCGAGGTGCGGTCGCCCCATGCAGCGATACAAAGGCATTATAACATCCTCATTTTTGTTTTCCATTCCTTTCCTAATAATACCTAAATTTCTATTTGCTTTCTTAGCCGCAGCAGCACACTGAGCAGAAGGTTTGAACATATCATCAACGACGACACCTAGATCCCTTTCTTGGTCGGTGACTCCTAATGTGGAACCTTGCATGACGTAGCTATAATTCGGGTTCCTCTTTCCCACATGCATCACTTTGCCATTTAGACGCCCAGTCTCCCAGTCTCGTAAGGTCCTCTTGTGATTTTTCACAATCCTCCCGCGATTTAAGGACTTTGAATAACTTTGTGTCATCAGCAAATTTAATTACCTCACTAGTTACTCCCATCTCTAGGTCATTTATAAATATGTTAAAAAGCAGCGGTCCCAGCACAGAGCCCTGGGGAACCCCACTAACTACCCTTCTCCATTGAGAATACTGACCATTTAACCCTACTTTGTTCTTTTAACCAGTTTTTAATCCACAATAGAACACTACCTCCTATCCCATGACTCTCCAATTTCCTCTGGAGTCTTCCATGAGGTACTTTGTCAAACGCCTTCTGAAAATCCAGATACACAATATCAACCGGCTCACCTTTATCCACGTTTGTTCACCCCTTCAAAGAAATGTAGTAGATTGGTGAGGCAAGATTTGCCTTCACTAAATCCATGTTGACTTTGTCTCATTAATCTATGCTTTTGAATATGCTCTGTAATTTTGTTCTTAATAATAATCTCTACCATTTTGCCCGGCACCGACGTCAGACTCACTGGTCTATAATTTCCCGGATCTCCTCTGGAACCTTTTTTAAAAATCGGTGTTACATTGGCCACCCTCCAATCTTCCGGTACCACACTCGATTTTTAGGATCAATTACATATTTCTAACAATAGCTCTGCAAGCTCATTTTTCAGTTCTATTAATACTCTGGGATGAATACCATCCGGTCCTGGAGATTTGCTACTCTTCAGTTTGTAGAACTGCCCCATTACATCCTCCCAGGTTTACAGAGAATTCATTGATTCTCCGACTCGTCAGCTTCGAATACTACTACTATTATTAGCATTTATATAGCGCTACCAGACGCACGCAGCTATTTCCGGCACCGGTATCCCACCCAAATCTTCCTCAGTGAAGACCGAAGCAAGGAATTCATTTAATCTCTCCGCTACGGCTTTGTCTTCCCTGATCTCCCCTTTTACTCCTCGGTCATCTAGGGGTTCAACTGATTCTTTTGCCGGCTTCCTGCTTTTAATATACCTAAAAAACATTTTTACTATGTGTTTTTGCCTCCAACACATCTCTATTCCTCTACTCCCCTCCTCTTCTCTGCCCTTCTCTTGCGCCCTATGGAATGCCCACTCTATCTGTAACAAACTCCCCTATATCCAGGACCTCTTTATCTCGCGTCACCTCCATCTGATCGCCATAACAGAAACCTGGCTCTGCTCTGATGACTATGCTTCAGTCGCAGTCCTCTGCCATGGCGGTTATCTTTTTTTCACATACTCCTAGCGCTGCTGGTCGCGGGGGCGGTGTTGGACTACTTCTCTCTCCCTCCTCCAGATTTCAACCCCTTCTTCCACCTCAATCGCACTGTTTTTCCTCCTTTGAAGTCCACTCTATCCGCCTTTTCTCTCATCTGCCTCTTCGAATAGCGGTCATTTATCGTCCCCCTGATAAGTCCCTTTCATCCTTTCTCAGTGACTTTGATGCCTGGCTTGCCTTCTTCCATGATGCTTCCTCCCCCTCTCTCATCCTTGGTGACTTTAATATTCCTGCTAATGATCCTTCCAACTTTTATATTTCCAAGTTACTCGCTTTAACATCCTTTTTTAATCACCAACTATGCTCCACCTCCCCCACTCATCAAAATGGTCACTGTCTTGATCTCATCTTCTCCTCCAACTGTTCACCCTCTAGTTTCCTTGCCTCTGATCTTCCCCTCTCTGATCACCATCTTATAACTTTCACACTTAAATCTCCTCCCTCCAAGTCCTGTCCTATCTTATCTAATTTATCTAGGAATCTTCACGATATTGACCCTTCATCTCTATCCTCCCATGTTTCAAACCTCCTCTCTACTGTGGCACCATCCACATCTGTCAACGAGGCTGTTTCTTCTTCCAACAATACTCTATCCTCTGCCTTAGACACACTTGCACCTTTGATGACCCGTCCTATAAGGTGTACAAAACCCCAACCTTGGCTGACTTCTAATATCCGCTACCTACGTTCCTGTACCCGCTCCCCGAACGCCTCCGGCGGAAATCTCGGGCACTTGCTGATTTCTTACACTTTAAGTTCATGCTGACCTCTTTCCAATCTGCTCTTTTACGCGCCAAACAGGATTATTATATCCAACTGACCAACTCTCTTGGCTCTAACCCTCGACTTCTCTTCACCACATTGAACTCTCTTCTCAAGGTGCCCCCTCCCCCAACTCCCCCTTCATTATCTCCTCAGACCCTTGCTGAATTCTTTCATGACAAGGTTCAAAAGATAAACCTTGAATTCTCTACCTCGCCACCTCTCCCTCCACTAGTCTGTTCCCCTCTCTCTCCTTTTCCTCCTTTCCTGAAGTTACTATAGAGGAAACTACACTTCTCCTTTCTTCCTCAAAATGTACCACCTGTTCCTCTGATCCCATTCCCACCCACCTTCTTAATGCCATCTCACCTGCTCTTATTCCTTTTATATGTCACAATCTCAACCTCTCACTTTCCACTGCAACTGTCCCTACTGCCTTTAAACATGCTGTGGTCACACCTCTCCTTAAGAAGCCTACACTCGACCCTACTTGTCCCTCTAATTACCGACCCATCTCCCTCCTCCCTTTTCTCTCCAAATTACTTGAGCGTGCTGTTCACCACCGCTGCCTTGATTTTTCTCTCCTCACATGCTATTCTTGACCCACTACAATCTGGTTTTCGCCCTCTCCACTCAACCGAAACTGCGCTTACTAAAGTCTCCAATGACCTATTACTGGCTAAATCCAGAGGTCTTTATTCCATCCTCATTCTTCTTGATCTTTCCGCTGCTTTTGACACTGTCGATCACAGCATACTCCTCAATACCCTGTCCTCACTTGGATTCCAGGGCTCTGTCCTTTCCTGGTTCTCTTCCTACCTCTCCCTCCGCACCTTCAGTGTTCACTCTGGTGGATCCTCTCCTACTTCTATCCCTCTGCCTGTCGGCGTACCTCAGGGTTCTGTTCTTGGTCCCCTCCTCTGTTCTATCTACACTTCTTCCCTTGGCTCATTAATCTGATCCCATGGCTTTTCCTACCATCTCTATGCTGATGATTCCCAAATCTACCTTTCTACTCCTGATATCTCACCTTGCATCCAAACCTAAGTTTCAGCATGCTTGTCTGACATTGCTGTCTGGATGTCTCAACACCACCTGAAATTAAACATGACCAAAACCGAGCTTCTCATTTTTCCCCCCAAACCCACCTCCCCGCTCCCCCCGTTTTCTATTTCTGTTGATGGCTCTCTCATTCTCCCTGTCTCCTCAGCTCGAAACCTTGGGGTCATCTTTGACTCTTCTCTCTCCTTCTCTGCTCATATCCAGCAGATTGCCAAGACCTGTCATTTCTTTCTTTACAACATCCGTAAAATCTGCCCCTTTCTTTCCAAGCACTCTACCAAAACCCTCACCCACACCCTTGTCACCTCTCGTTTAGACTACTGCAATCTGCTTCTTGCTGGCCTCCCACTTAGTCACCTCTCCCCTCTCCAATCGGTTCAAAACTCTGCTGCCCGTCTCGTCTTCCGCCAGGGTCGCTTTACTCACACTATCCCTCTCCTCAAGTCGCTTCACTGGCTCCCTATCCGTTTTCGCATCCTGTTCAAACTTCTTCTACTAACCTATAAATGTACTCACTCTGCTGCTCCCCAGTATCTCTCCACACTCGTTTTTCCCTACACCCCTTCCCTTGCACTCCGCTCCATGGATAAATCCTTCCTATCTGTTCCCTTCTCCACTACTGCCAACTCCAGACTTCGCGCCTTCTGTCTCTCTGCACCCTACACCTGGAATGAACTTCCTGAGCCCCTACGTCTTGCCCGATCCTTGGCCACCTTTAAATCTAGACTGAAATGGCTTTTCAGGTAGATTTATAGAGGCAATTCAAACCTTATACGCCAACCCAAGTGCTGTGATATGGGTGAATGGGGTAACATCCTCAAGTTTTCCCATTCAGAGAGGAACCAGGCAAGGTTGCCCCCTATCTCCCCTCCTTTTTGTATTGGTGTTGGACCCTCTCATTCGAGACATTATGGAAAATCCCTTGATAAAGGGAATGAGAATGGGCACACAGACATTTAAAATAGCGGCCTTTGCGGACGACCTTCTGGTTCACTTGACATCACCAAAAGAGTCATTAGAGACGCTCTTGGAGACATTTCAGGAATACGGGGATTATTCGGGCTTTAGGATCAACTTGGATAAGTCTGAGGCGCTGGCATCCTCGGCAATGGGCGAGGTAGATTGGGGCGATGAATTTCCTTTACGCTGGGCTAACCGCTTTTTTAAATATCTTGGGATCCGACTTACAATGCATACAACCGAATTACATCGGTTAAATATTCGGGCCCTTCTCGATTATACTAGGAAAAAGCTGGATTCTTGGAGGGGTCTGCCATTGTCTCTGCTGGGTCGGGTCCACTTGATTCAGATGGTGATTTTCCCACGCTGGCTATACACTTTACAAACACTGCCTATCCGTTTAACAAAAATGGATCTGAAATGTATAAATCGCCTATGGAGCCAATTCTGTTGGGCTGGTAAGAAAGCAAAGTTACAACAGGGACTGCTGGTGGGGGGTTGGAAGCAGGGAGGTATGGGATTTCCAGACTTGTTCTTATATAATCAAGCCTGTTTGTTACGACACGTGAGAGACTGGCTTTACTCAACACATTATTACACTCCCACAGAGCTGGAACAGGCTTGTCTCGCACCGCATGATACGATTGCATTATTTCACTTACCCCGAAATAAAATACCCCCGCAGCTCAGGAAAAGTGTGTTGCTTCAACCCCTTCGCCTAGCGTGGCAGTGGTGGGTAGGACAATTAGGGGGACATCCAAACATCTCAGATCAGATTCCAATTGTAGGGAATGCAGCATTTGCAGTAGGAATGAGCAATTCGATATTTATGGGCTGGAAGCAGAGAGGCATCAAAATCCTAGAGCATCTCCTACAGGAGAAAGGAGGCTTCTTGTCATTTGATATGTTAAAAGAGAGGATAGGATCTGATTGGGGAACCCACTTTGCGTACATGCAAATCCGACATTATATGCAGACAATGCCACAGGAAGCATTAAGAGGTCGCTTAGGGGATAAGATACAGGACTTTTTTATGGATCTGGCGACCGAAAGACATGCAATATCCGACTTATATGGGGCTCTGGCCCGGAAGCGGTCGGTGCAACAATATGACAAAATTAAACTTAAATGGGAGCAAGACCTTGGGACTTCGCTGGCGTCCTGGGATGTAGTGGCCTCGCTGAAAGGGATTAAACAGTTAGTTACAGATGAAAGATTGAGAGAATGTGGATATAGAGTTATACTACGGGGATACATGACTAAAGTACAGTTAGCCCATATGCAGAGGTCGATGAGTCCCACCTGTTCTAAGTGCACGGAGGGACCAGGCACGTTTTATCATGCCCTTTGGCAATGCCCTAGGGTACGGACATTTTGGCACCGCGTTCGTGGATTTTTGATACGACTAGGTGTTAAAGTCCAGGGTACAGAGAAGCAATTTTTGATAGACCTACCTAGAGCTTTCGCCCCCAATAGAGCGCCAGCGACTCTTTTAGGTAGGAAGCTGTGTTTGGTGGCTCGCAAATGCATTCTGCAGTATTGGATTTCTCCGGAGGCGCCTGCCTACTGGCACTGGAGAAATCAGGTCCATCTCCTAGCCTCGTGGGAAGCACGAGAATCCAAAACATCAGTCAAACGTAGACGACTTTTTCTTCAAATTTGGTCCCCTTATTTACAATTGTTGAGCCCACATGGGAGAAGTCTGCTCGTTAATTCCAGTTAGCATATATAGAGTCTAAAACACTGCGGTCGCTCCCGTTTCAGTTAAGCCCGCCTGGGAATGGGTGGAGAGGGTGGGAGGTGGGGGGGAGAGGGAAGGGAGATTGGGAAGCACCAAGTTCAAAATTAGTAACCTATGAAGCGCAGAACCATGGCATATGGTGGTTGGTAGATAATAATTTCATTGTCTTGAGAAAGTGCTGTAAACTTGACCTGATGTAAATCTTAACAATATACTCCGGGGCACTATGGCGGAGAACGGGCATTTAACCTTGTATGACGGTTTGTCTTAAAGACTTGTGTTCAGCTGTTGCCCTGGTTACTGGAGTGTAACACTAACGATCAATATCATGGAATGCTCATAGCAGGTCCACAGAAGGTGGAGATGTAGGCACGGGGCCATCAGAGACAAGGCCCTTTGCCGTTATACAGTATTGCTTTAATTCAGATGGAAGAGTTTGCCGCGGAGTCTTTATATACTGTAAATGTCTAATTCCATGTTCACTTCACAGTTTACTTGGTAGAATTAAGAAACAGAGGTAAATAAATCTGCCTAAAGGAGGGGAGGGAGGAGGGAGGGAGGGAGGTTGTTCGGGGCTAAAAGAAGAAAATGTTTTGACGTATGTGGATTGATTGATAGGTATCAGTTGTATTTGAAAGGCTGTTCTTTGAACATTATGTATACATGTTTTATATAATACGTCAATAAACAGACTTAAACATAAATCTAGACTGAAAGCCCACCTCTTTAACATTGCTTTTGACTCGTAACCACTTGTAACCACTCGCCTCCACCTACCCTCCTCTCCTCTTTCCTGTACACATTAATTGATTTGATTTGCTTACTTTATTTTTTGTCTATTAGATTGTAAGCTGTTTGAGCAGGGACTGTCTTTCTTCTATGTTTGTGCAGCGCTGCGTATGCCTTGTAGTGCTATAGAAATGCTAAATAGTAGTAGTAGTAGTAGTTTTTTTCGAAGTCCCTCTTAGCCTTCCTTATCAGTGCTTTCCTTAGAGCAAATTCTATTTACCACTACGCTTTGTCTCCTTCCACTTTAGGGTCCATACGAAGGGCAGTTAGATTATTTATCAGCTGCTTATGTGGAAGCATGTCAAAGACTTTGCTAAAATCTAAGTACACTACTATCTTTAGGGTTGTGTCTGTTATTTGGGTCTTTGACAATGTATCTCCTTTATTAAAAAGTTTGCATTGGCTTCCTGTCACTGCCAGGATCAAATTTAGATCTTTGTTTAGTTTTTAAAATATTGTATGGTGGATGTCCTGAATATTTAGTCTCGCCAATTTATTTTTTTAAGGATAAGCTCTGGCTCTTGTCGATTGATTCATAGAAATAAACCTTTCTGTTTCTTAATTTCTTCTTTGAGGTTACAGTTTTCTAAGGGGATATTCCTGTAACAGCTGAAATTCTTGCGCTTTCAGAAATACTATAATTGAAACATTGATGTTTTGTTTAGGTATTTTACTTTTATATTTTAGTTGTTTGTAATTATTAGTGTAATGATTTTTTTTATAAACAATCCTGAACTATCATTTGTGATAGTATATAAAACTTTTATGTTAAGATCTAACAGCTCTTGAAGCAGGCATTTTGCCAAAACATGTTTGGCTTTGGCTTTGGATTTAATGTGTTTAAATAGGCTGAACTTTTATTTAGCATTGTTCTGTATCAAGTCACCCAACTAATGTTTTATGATTTTTTTCAATGTTGCTAAAAATATATATGCTTATGAGGCATTTTTGTTTGATATCTATTTGACAATTCCCTTGTGTTTTCCAATTTTACCGTGCTGGCTATTTTTTCTTCCATTTGCACCTTTGCTTTTCTGACTATTTTTCCAGCTTCCCTTAGTTTATCCAGATATTGTTGCATGTCTTCCTTTTTCTGTGATGCCTTGTAATTTATGAAAGCTAACCTCTTTTTCCTAATATTTTCAACTACTAATTTTGAGAACCAAAGTAGCATTTTTTTTCCTCTTACTTTTATTTTCTTTCCTAACACTAACGCTTGTTGCTCTTAAAATGGCTTTCAGTTTTGCCCACTTCTTTTCTTCTTCCCCAAGCTGTTCCCATCCAACTAACAACTTCTTGAGGTATTCCTCCATCTTGACAAAGTTTGTTCTTTTGAAGTCTAGAACCTTCAATCTTAAATAAACTACCTCCTCATGTGGTAGTTTATTTAAGGTTAACCACACCATTTGGTGATCATTAAATGCCAAATAATTACCCATTGTAACATCAGAAACACTCTCCCCATTCATAAGCACCTGACCAGAATAGTTCCGCCCTGCGTGGGTTCCATTACCAGCTTCTGGAACAGTTCTTCCTGTAACAAATCCAAGATCTCCTCCTAGATGACTCTGCAACACGGATGCCCCAATCAACGTCAAGTGTATTAAAATCACCTATTAGTATTGCTTTCCCTTTCATAGCTATAATATCTTCAGTTAAATCTCTGTCCATTTCTTCTGACTGAGAAGGAGGCCTGAATGTCACACCAGTGTAAATACATTTCATTTTCCATTCCCTTTTTTCAAATTAACTCACAGTGCTTCTTCCTTACCCTATATGTCCTGCAATTCCTACCCTATCCTCCTTGAATAGACTATAGCCAGGTGTAAATATCCCAAGTATGAGTCTCCATGAATCATGTTTCCATGATCACTACTAAATTCAAGTTGGCTTCTAGCATTACAGCCTCTAGATCTAGAAACTTGTTTCCCATACTATTGACACTGGTATAGAAAGCTCTCCAGATATTATTCTCTTTTTCCCATTTGTATAAAGGCTTAATTCCTGAGGGTTATTAGTGATGCTGAGGCATTTTTCACCCATCCCCAGTGAATTTAGTAAATCTTTAGTACATTAGGCAGTCTGCTATAGAAAAGACACTTCATCCCTTCTTTGATAGATAGATACCATCTCTGCTTACTAGCTCTTGGAAAATCAGCTCATGGTCTAGAAAACTGAAGGTTTCTTGTTGACACCAGCTGCACAGCCATGCATTCATATCCCTGATTTGGCCTTTACCTTGAATAAGTAGGTTCGATGAGAACACCACCTGTGTACTTCATCCTCTGTCCTAGAGCCATGAAGTCACTTTTGATACATTCAGTGGGATACCTATCAGTACTGTTTCTGCCAATGTGGATGAGCAACATAGGATAATGAACAGTAGACTTGATGAGTCTTGACAGCTTTTGTTACATCTCTAATCTTGGCACCTGGCAGACAGCACACATCCCTGTACATCATGTCTGGTTAGCCAATGGGTGTTGCTGTACCCCTCAAAAGAGAATCGCCAACTACCACTACCGTTTGCTTCTTATTGGTGACTGATCCAGCAGCTTTGAGATTTCTGAGCTTTGTTTCTGAGATATTTCCAACTGTTCTACCTTCAAGGCTGCAAACCAGTTCTGCAGTTCAACAGAAGGCGGTGTTGGAGGGTTGATTTTACAAGATCTGGTGATCTTTGTCCAGCTGTCCTGTTTCAGCAGAGCATCTCCTTCCCTTTTGCTGGAGATCCCCGATGCTTCAAGATGGACTTCTTGTCACAGATGTCTTATTGTTGTCACCTCCTCTCTTATTTCATGAGATTCAACGTGCATGCATCATACATATAAAACCAGTCCCTTGTCTTAGAATCAGGACAGAGGCAGAAGTTATAGTGGGGGAAGCAGTTTTGTGAGCAAATCAGTGATGCATGTAGGGAACTATAGCCACGTGATACAAGGTTCCAGATTAGGAGATACCACCCAGGGAAAGGATATAGGTGTCATCATTGATGATAACCTTGAAACCTTCCGCTCAGGGTGTAACGGCAGCTAAGAAAGCAAATAGAATGTCAAGAATTATTAGGAAAGGAATGGAGAATCTTATAATGCATTTGTATCGCTCCATGGTGCGACTGCACTTAGAATACTGTGTGCAATTTTGGTCTTTGCATCTCAAAAAAGATATAGTGGAATTAGAAAAGGTACAGAGAAAGGTGACTAAAACGATAAAGGGGATGGAAAGACTTCCCTATGAGGCCTAGGGTTCTTCAGCTTGGAGAAGAGACTGCTGAGGGGGAGATATGATAGAGGTCTATAAAATACTGAGTGGAATGCAACTGGTAGATATGAATCACTTGTTTACTCTTTCCAAAAATACAAGGATTAGGGGGCATGCAATTTAGCTATGAAGTAGTAAATTTGAAACCAGAGAAAATATTTCTTTACTCAACGTGTAATTAAACTTTGGACTTCAGGGTTAAAAAAAAGGTTTGAATACGTTCCTAAAAGAAAAATTCATAAACCATTATTAATATGGACTTGGGAAAATCTGCTGCTTATTTTTGTGATAAGCAACAAAAAATCTGTTCTACTGTTTTGGACTCTTTCCAGGTACTGTTGGAAATGGGATACTGGGCTTGAACCTTTAGTCTGTTCCAGCATGGCAGTGCTTATGTACCTTTATTTTATTTATTAAAAAAAATTATAACCCACACATCTATAATCCTGAGCAGGGAACAACTTACAATCATTGTAATAATACACACTTCACAAACATATGCCAAAACAATATCTACTAAAACATGAAAGGCTACAGAGGAAATTGGAGGGTCATGGGATAGGAGGAAATGTCCTATTGTGGATTAAAAACTGGTTGAAGGATAGGAAACAGAGAGTGGGGTTAAATGGGCAGTATTCACAATGGAGAAGGGTTGTTAGTGGGGTTCCTCAGGGGTCTGTGCTAGGACCGCTGCTTTTTAACATATTTATAAATGATTTAGAGATGGGAGTAACTAGCGAGGTACTTAAATTTGCTGATGACACAAAGTTATTCAAAGTCGTTAACTCGCGACAGGACTGTGAAAAATTACAGAAGGACCTTACGAGACTGGGAGACTGGGCGACTAAATGGCAGATGACGTTTAATCCTTACGAGACTGGGAGACTGGGCGTCTAAATGGTAGATGACGTTTAATGTGAGCAAGTGCAAGGTGATGCATGTGGGAAAAAAGAACCCGAATTATAGCTACGTCATGCAAGGTTCCACGTTAGGAGTTACGGACCAAGAAAGGGATCTGGGTGTCGTCGATAATACACTGAAATCTTCTGCTCAGTGTGCTGCTGCGGCTAGGAACGCGAATAGAATGTTGGGTATTATTAGGAAAGGTATGGAAAACAGGTGTGAGGATGTTATAATGCCGTTGTATCGCTCCATGGTGCGACCACACCTTGAGTACTGTGTTCAATTCTGGTCATCGCATTTCAAGAAAGATATAGTAGAATTGGAAAAGGTGCAGTGAAGGGCGACTAAAATGATATTGGGGATGGGACGAGTTCCCTATGAAGAAAGACTAAGAAGGCTAGGGCTTTTCAGTTTGGAGAAGAGATGGCTGAGGAGAGATATGATAGAGGTATATAAAATATTGAGTGGAGTGGAACAGGTGGATGTGAAGAGTCTGTTCACGCTTTCCAAAAATACTAGGACTAGAGGGCATAAACTACAGTGTACTAAATTTAAAACAAATCGGAGAAAACCTTTCTTCACCCAACACATAATTAAACTCTGGAATTCGTTGCTGGAGAACGTGGTGAAGGCGGTTAGCTTAGCAGAGTTTAAAAAGGGGTTAGATGGTTTCCTAAAGGACAAGTCCATAAACCACTACTAAATGGACTTGGGAAAAATCCACAATTCCAGGAATAACATGTGTAGAATGTTTGTTCGTTTGGGAAGCTCGCCAGGTGCCCTTGGCCTGGATTGGCCGCTGTCGTGGACAGGATGCTGGGCTCGATGGACGTTTGGTTTTTTCCCAGTGTGGCATTATTTATGTACTTATGTACTTATCAGAATCCAACCGTATCCAAAGAGTCCAGGAGTAATCTCTAAGAAGAAATATCAAATGCTTGCTGAAACAAAACCAGTTTTTAAAGCCTTTTTAAATTCATCCATATTTTGTAAAGCTTGAAGCTGAGTAGGTAGAGAATTCCACAGTTTTGGTCCTGTGATGTAAAAGATTGAGTTGCTGTATTTATCCAAAAGATTAGTCTTGAAAGAAGGAACATCAAGCATGTTGGAAGATCCAGACATCAAGGAGCAAGAAGGCTGATGCAAATGTGAGTGGAGGAGTGGCCTAGTGGTTAGGGTGGTGGACTTTGGTCCTGGGGAACTGAGGAACTGAGTTCGATTCCCGGTCCAGGCAGCTCCTTGTGACTTTGGGCAAGTCACTTAACCCTCCATTGCCTGCCGCATTGAGCCTGCCATGAGTGGGAAAAAAGTGCGGGGTACAAATTAAAAAAAAAATGTAGACTTGCTTAAATTACTGAAGAAATTTTATCGGCTATCACTTTGAATATCATACAGCTGACCCCTCTATATTTCTCATGTCCTATACCTGTACATCTACTTGCTGCCTGTGAATCACATTTTTTAAAAACTTTTTTCTTTTTTTTTTTTGTCTTTTTTTCATTAATCTTTTTTTTTTTTTTTTTTTTTTAAATTTATTTGTACCATGCACTTTTCCACTCATGGCAGGCTCAATGCGGCTTAGGTACTTACTTGTACCTGGGGCAATGGAGGGTTAAGTGACTTGCCCAGAGTCACAAGGAGCTGCATGTGCCTGCAGTGGGAATCAAACCCAGTTCCCCAGGACCAAAATCCACCACTCCAACCACTAGGCCACTCCTCCACTCCGCCGACCTTTTTTTCTTTTTTTAAACAGTTTGTAAATCTCTTGGAAAGTACCTATGTGGACTACGCAGTATATCAAGTTGCTGTAAGTAAATAATAAGACCTTCAGGGACCCACCTCTATTCTGGCAGCTTTCTGTGCAGGTTTAGAACATAAGAGCCCTTTAAGGTTGTTAAAACGCTTTCGGACTGTTAAAAATTGCAGGAAGACCATAGGAATTTGGAAGACTGGACATCCAAATGGCAATTGAATTTAGGTGATGCACATTGGAAAGAATAATTCGAATCATAGTTACCTGATGCTAGGGTCCACCTGGGGGTCTACACGCACGAAAAAGATCTAGGTGTTGTTACACATAATACGCTGAAATCTTCTGCTCAGTGTGCAACGGCGGCCAAAAAAGCAAACAGGATGCTAGGAATTATTATGAAAGGGATGGTGAATAAGACCGAAAATACTATAATGCCTTTGTATTGCTCCATGCTGCGTCTGCACCTTGAGTATTGCGTCCAGTTCTGGTCGCCGTATCTCAAAAAAGATATAGCGGAATTAGAAAAGGTTCGAAGAACAGTGACCAAAATGTTATAGGAGATGGAACTCCTCTCATACGAGGAAAGTCTTAAGAGGTTAGGGCTTTTTAGCTTGGAAAAGAGACGGATGAGGGGAGATATGATTGAGGTCTGCAAAATCCTGAGTGGTGTAGAATGAGTAGAAGTAAATTGATTTTTTTTCTCGTTCCAAAAGTATAAAGACTAGAGGACACTCGAGGAAGTTACATGAAAATACTTTTAAAACAAATAGGAGGAAACATTTTTTCACTTAATGAATAGTTAAGCTCTGGATCTCTTTGCTGGAGGATGTGGTAGCATTGGTTAGTGTATCTGGGAGTCGTCGTCATCGCGCAACTGTAAGACTTTAACATTGGCTAAACGAATAGAAGTTCTTAAAAAATTAGAAAACAAACAAAGTCAAGCATCTATTGCTAAAGAATATGGTGTCAGTCCTAGTCAAATTTCACGTATTTTGAAGCAGAAAGACCAGCTTCTGGAAGATTGGCAAAACAATACAAATCCACACCAGAAACGAAAACGGGCGGGAAAAGCTGAGGAAGTAGAAGATGCTCTTCTTCGGTGGTTTTCTCATGTCAGGTGCAGACAGTCTCCTGTCAGTGGTCCACTGCTTCTGGAGAAAGCTAATCAGCTAGCTGAAAGTCTTTGACTAACTGAATTCAAAGCCATGGTTGGAAAGATGGAAGGAGAGGAACAACATAAATTCAAGAAACAGCACGGTGAAAAACAAGACGCTGATGACTTTGGTGCTGAAAATTGGGTTTTTTCAGTTCTTCCTACCATCTTGAATGAGTTTGCATCTCGTGACATTTTCAGTGCTGACGAAAACGGTCTCTATTGGCGAGCAATTCCTGGTGGAACACTTGCATTCAAAGAAGCCGAAACTTCAGGAGGTAAAACGTCGAAGGACCGACTGACGATCCTCCTTTGCTGCAATATGAATGGGAGTGAGAAGTTGGAACCACTTGTCATTGGAAAGAGCAAACAGGCCCATTGTTTCAAGAATGTTAAGCGACTTCCTGTGTCATACGAGGCTAACGCAAATTCATGGATGACTGGGGAAATTTGGAAGCAGTGGCTAAAGAAGTTAGACACTAGAATGCGGGCACAAAAGCGTCAGATTTTGTTGCTTTATGATAATTGTGCTGCACACAGTGATGATGTCAGGCTGTCTAACGTCAAGGTGGTCTTCCTGGCACCAAACACTACCTCTCTGATCCAGCCTTTGGATCAGGGCATACTAGCCAATTTCAAAAACATTATCGGGCTCTTGTGCTACATCGTCTGATGAGCGTTATGGATGACCAGACTGGCAAGGATAAACGTGCTGTTGAACTGGCTCGTAATCTATCACTGTTGGATTCCCTACATATGCAGAAAGAAGCCTGGAATCACGTTACACAGGCAACCATTGTGAACTGCTACAAGCGGGCAAGCTTTGTTAGGGATGTGGAGAGGGATGAAACAGATGCAGCTGTTGAAAACGCGTCAGATGAACAGGCTATTGACATTCCAGCTGGTGTTACTGAAGAGGAGTTTCATCACTACATAGCTGTTGATTATGATCTACAAACAGCTGACGATGGCACTAATATCGAGCTATGCGCCTACACGCAGGCAACAATGGCTGATGATGAAACAGATGATAAAATGAGCTGCGAGGCACGCTGACGAAATTCAACAACCTCCTGTCACTTTTGCAAGAGCGCTGGAGAGTCAACACCGTGCGGACCTATCTGGAGGCCACTGGATGTCAGTGCTATGACCGTTTTTATTGTCTGGCAGTCGTAGTCTATGGAACTCACAGACACAAGAATGTGCAGAGAAGTATGACTGATTACTTCAAGTAAGCCTAACGTCAGTTAACGGAGACTGTATACTGTACATATAATAAACAGTACTGTACATATGTTTAGCAGATGTCAAGCTTCTTTGGGTCACAATGGTTAAGTGCACACTCCGTTTAACTGCGTGTATTTCTTTGGTCCCAGACCCTTGCACTTAAGCGGATTGCACTGTATATTGCACAGAATTGTCCCCAGCACATTAATATTTGTACTCGGAAAACTCATTTAAATGACAAACTGAAGGCTGAGGCCCTGCACATTCAGGTGGCACTCAAATTTAATCTGTGTTGTGATACTTGTCTAATGTTGTGCATATTGCAGTTGTGTGAATATACTTTAAAAATATATATTTTTTCTTTTTAGTAAATAAGATGTCATATAATTTGTGTCTATCTGATAGCAGTTCAGGCTATTGATTCTATCAGTAAACAGAACAGCTCTGGGATTTTTGTGTGTGATTAGCTTACTGTCTCATCTATAAGGTAGAAAATTCTGGAACTATTTGGCTATTACCCACTGAGGCATATTTTCAAAGCACTTTGGGAGGCTAAGTTCCATAGGTTTCTATGGAACTTTGGGAGGCTAAGTGCTTTGAAAATGAGCCTCACTGTGTCATTCATTCTGCCTTAATTTGACACTTTTTACTTTACTTCCTTAGAAATGCTCGGTGATCTGTGTAAAACACATTGTTATGGTTTGAGTGAACAAATACTTCATTGATAAATTTGTCTTTTTCTTCTTCTTTTGATACATTGCCTCATTAGTGTTTTTAGTGCTCATAATTTATAGGTGCATACGTTCTTTCCAGCATATGTCTGTAACAGAAACTTCCCCTTTTTACAAAATGAACCTATTTACCAGAGGAGCTTAGAAGGTTAACTAAATTTGTATCATGACATATATGATCAGCGGTGGTTTTATAATTGCTTGCCTTGGTGTATTCTGCTTTAGTGGAATGACAAGCATCAAATTACTTTGGGTGGAGAGGACAGCGTTTCTAGCAAAATTACTATGTGCATAAAATTACAGAAATAGCAATTCCATTTTCTTATAGTGTTCTGGGATGATGTATTTATACACTGTCCTTTTCTTGTTTAACTCTTTCTGGCTTGCTTTTGAGGGCCTTTACACATTCAGGGAATCTGATTGGTAAGGACATTTTTTGAGAGAGTTTTTCATTTACTATGTGTGTATGCACTGTGCTTGGTACATTTAGGGCCTTACTGAATTAAGATTTATTTTCATATTCTCAGAATTAGAATGATTCTTTCTTGACTAAGGATTTTCATGTTTTAGAATTGTGAATGTAGCATTCAAGAGGTCACACTATAAGTTTGATTTTCAAAATAATTGAAATAAACCCTACCAAAGTATCATGGTTTGTAATGAATTTGTTGCTGTAACGGAAGTTTCCTTAGCATATTGAATATTGTTATCATAACTTGAGAGCCTTGGTTCAAGGCCTGAGACTTTGGGTCAGGATCTAAAAATGACAGGAAAAGTAATATGAACTTTGAAGTTCCAGTAAGGCTCCTGAGCTATTGGGACATACCATGCAGCAAAATAAGAATGGGCTAAGGTGCAAAAACCTCATAAACAGGATGGTGCGGTTTACCAACAGAGCAAAATCGGTTACACCCAGGAAGATATGGTCAGCTGAGTGGTCTCACAAGAAGATTCCGAGCAATGCAAAAACAAAAAGCCAAGCACGTATGGTAAATGGTACCATATATGGTCACTAAGGTGGTGACTACAATATATTATATCCAATAAGGTGTGAATATGTCAGATTACTTGTATCCTAAATGGACATATAAAAGTGATTGTACTTCCTGCTTTTTAAGGGTGTGAGACGGTCACAGCCAGCACCTTTGTGCAAGCAGGGCTACTCTCTCCCATGAGAAACCAATCAATTGGCAAGTAATCCTATTGTATCTGAATTGGCAAGTAGTCCTATTGCTTTCTCATAAGTACTCTTGAGTCTTTTATATCTGTAAATTGGCTTTAGCTGGTTATTTGGGGTGAGGGTGAAAAAGACCCTAAAATAAAACATTATAAACTCAGACACAGAGAACACCTATGTGCAGCTGTGGTTCTGTACTCCCATAAGCAATTAATTGTACATATACTTGGAGAACAATAAATAAAAGTATTTGATTGAATATATACTCTTTGGAGTCTCGGATATAGCAGATCAGTGGTATCTCACTGTGAATACAGAACATTGCTGTACAGAAGTACTGCTATATCTGAAACTCCACCGCCGTTGCCTTGACTTTCTTTCATCTCAAGCTATTGTTGATCCACTTCAATCTGGCTTTCGCCCCCTTCATTCAACTGAAACAGCGCTTGCTAAAGTCTCCAATGATCTGTTCCTGGCCAGATCCAAAGGTCTCTATTCTATCCTCTCGATCTGTCTGCTGCTTTTGACACTGTTGATCACAGCCTACTCCTTGATACGCTTTCCTCACTTGGATTTCAGGGCTCTGTTCTTTCCTGGTTTTCTTCTTATCTCTCCCAAGAATGTCCCCAACCAGGGGTGGGGAAACCCGTATTTTCAAAACAAGATGGGCATTCATCTTTTGTTTCGATAATACGGTCAGGGACGTCCAAATCTTGAAATTTGGTCGTCCCTAGACTTCGTCGTTTCTGATTTTAGGCAATAATGGAAACCAAGGACGTCCATCTCAGAAACGACCAAATGCAAGCCATTTGGTCGTGGGAGGAGCCAGGAGGGTGGGGGGAGGACAAAATATTGTGACGACTATAACCTGAGATCCCAATTTTATTTATTTATTTTTTTGGAAGGGGGGGCAAAAATCTTGGCTTATATTCGAGTATATATGGTACATATAAATGATCTAGAAATAGTAATAATGAGTAAGGTGACTAAATTTGCTGATGACACAAAGTTATTCAAAGTACTTAAATCACTAGTGGATTGTAAAAAATTGTAAGAGGATCTTATGAGACTGGGCATCCAAATTTCAGATGACATTTAGTGTGAGCAAATGCAAAATGATGCATATAGGAAAGAGGAACCCAAACTAGGTTCCACGTTTGGAGTCACTGCCCAGGAAAAGGATTTAGATGTCATCCCCGATATATTGAAGCCCTCTGCTCAGAGTGGAGAAGTAGCCTAATTATCATGGCATTGGCCTGATAACCAGGAGAACTAAGTTCAGTTCCCACTACAGCAACTTGTGACTCTGGGCAAGCCACTGCTTTTTTTTTTTTTTTAATTTATTAAGAAAATATAATACTCAACAATAACAATTGAACCATAGCTCATTATATCATACAATTATATACCTACTTTCACACAAAAAGCCAGTAGAGCTATAAGAAACTGGTACAAATATTGGTTTGTGTTATCCCACCCAGATTTGTTTACCTTCCTCCCCTACATCTCTCAACCTTCTCTCTCTCGATTGCAGATCTCTCCCTGGCTCACTCTCCACTTACTACAGGTGAATTCAATATCCTACTCTCTCCTATCCTGCAGAGCTTCCTTTCTAAGTCTGCCCCCACAGCTGACTGTCCAGTCTGCCATCCATACCGTCTACTATCTCTTCCTCTCCCTAAGAGATCCCACTTGCTTTTGTACCATGCTCTCCTTCATTCAGTTTTTGTCTCCACCACCTCTTCCTAGAAGTTGTTCCATGCATTCACCACCCTTTCTAAAAAGAAACATTTGCTTAGATTACTCTTGAATCTATCCCTTTTAATTTCATCGTATGCTGTCATTTCAAGGTTTCCTTTCAGTTTGAAAGAGACTCTCCTTCTGTATGTTTATGCCATGGAGATATGTGTCTTTCGCATTTATTTATTTGTTACATTTATATCCCACATTTTCCCACCTTTTGCAGGCTCAATGTGGCTTACATATAACCGTTAACGGCATTAGCTGATTACGGTCTGAACAAATACATGGTATGAATGAATACAAAGTGATATTGTGGTAGAATGAGGTACATGTAAGGTAGGTACAGTTGGGGGGAACTTAGAGAGGAAAAGGGGGAAGAAGAGACAGTTAATATTCATTATGGTCTTTGGTTACATTGTGTTGCAAGTATGTTGGGTCGGTGGGGTATGCTCTTCTGAACAGGTCTGTCTTTAGTGCTTTTCAAAAATTTAGGTGGTCAAATATAGTTTTTACTGCTTTGGGCAATGCGTTCCATAGTTGTGCGCTTAGATAGGAAAAGCTGGTTGCATAGGTAGTGGAGGTTTAGATATGATTGTGCAGATTTTGTGATGTTTCTGGTTGGCAGGTCAGTGAGGTCTATCATGTATCCCAGTGCCTCGCCATAAATAAAGTTATAAACATTCGTGCAGATTTTGAAAGTGATACATTCTTTGATTGGTAGCCAGTGCAATTTTTCTCTGAGTGGTTTGGCGCTGTCAAAACGTGTTTTTCCAAATATAAGCCTGGCTGCAGTGTTTTGGGCGGTCTGAAGTTTCTTTATGATTTGATCCTTGCATCCGACATAGATTCCATTACAGTAATCTATGTGGCTTAGTACCATGGGCCGTACCAGGTTACGAAATATTTCCCTCGGGAAGAATGGTTTTATGCGTTTGAGTTTCCACATTGAGAGAAACATTTTCTTTTTGGTGGATTTCGCTTGGGTCTCTAGTGAGAGGTTATGGTCGATTGTTACTCCGAGAATTTTCAGGCTGTCTGAGACAGGGAGGGTGTATCCTCATTTCTCTCCTCTTTCATCTTTCATTTATAGTATATATTTTGAGGTCTATAAGTCTGTCTCCATATGCTTATGATGAAGACCACCTGTTTATATCTTTCTGAAGATGCAGTCTTCAGAATTGTACACAGTACACTAAATGGGGCCTCACCAGATACTTATACAGCGGCAGTATTTCCTCCTTTTTTTTCTGCTGGCCATTGCTCTCCCTATGCACTCAAGCATTCTTCTGGATTTTGCTGTTGCCTTTTCTACCTGTTTGGCCACCTTAAGATTGTTAATCACCTCCTACCCCTGTTCCTTCTTTATACACAGAAGTACTTCATATGTATCACTCCCTCTAGTCTTTGCTGCGCAAATGCATGACCCTGTGTATTTGAGCATTAAATCTTAGGGTGAGATCAAGCGAAGCTTGGTACAGAAATTAGCCACTATCGTGTCATCTGCAAGGAGACGAACCTTATCTTGACAGTTAGTGCTTATGGTTTTATGTCTAGAATCTTCAGTTTTGAATAAACCCTTTATTTCTTAATATTGAACCACAGCACTTGCTGATCACTAGATGCCAAACAATCGCTCAACATCAGGAACACACTCCCCAATTGTAAGCAACAAGTCTGGTATTGCCCCATCCTGCATGGATTCCATTACCATCTGCTGGAACAGTTCTCCCTGTAGAGAATCCAAGATCTCCTTCTGGATGACCTCACAATAGGGATGTTGAAATCGCCTGTTAGTGTCATTTCCCCTTTCATACAGTTACAGTTATTTCATTTATAGCCCCCACCCCCGTTTACCATAAATATAGTTCACAGGAGGTTACAATAAGATTCTAGAGCACAGTAGTCTAGGATGTTACATAATTGAAATACAAAAGATACTTTAGGGTCACGTGATGACGTGAAGCAAAGCGGACGTCTCTGAGACCAGCTCTGACCTAACTCCCCAAAAACCGGCAAAATCAACGGCAAAAACCCCTAGAAGATTATCAGCTTTGCGAAGCAGAGTAGTTAAAGGCGAGAGCTCTGTGAATCGGGGCTTGGAGAGGCGCATTGCAGTGTGGAAAAGTGGGTATGCCCGCCAAGACTCCGCGGGGGAAGAAGAGTGCCTGCATTCCACAAACCAAAATGGCGGCGGCGCCTGGCGCTGAAAAAGTGGAGGAGATGCCATCGGAGCTAGTACGTGACCTCGCGCAGCAAATTACAGGGCTGTTGGAAGAAAAACTCTCCAAATTGCAAACTTCAGTCGACCAGATCCGTGAGTCCATTGAGAGGCAGAGTGCGCAAATACAGCAAGTGGAAGATAGAGTTGCGCAATGCGAGGACACGGCGGAAGGCGCGACTGGAAGAATTGCAGCGCTTGAGAGAAAGTGTGAGCAGCTGGCACAAAAGGCAGACGACCTCGAGAATCGAAGCAGGCGCAACAACATAAGAATACTGGGCATACCTGAATCGATCAAAGAGAAGGAGCTCCGCAGGTTCGTGGAACAGTGGCTACCCACACAGTTGGGCCTGGACCTGGAAGGGGACAAACTGCGAGTGGAGAGGGCCCACAGGGTGGGAGCAGAACGCGCTAACGATAGCAGGCCACGGCAGGTGATGGTCAAGATCTTAAATTACATGGATAAAGAGAAAATCCTGCAAGCGTACAGAGGGAAGCGTGGCCTGGAGTACGAAGGAAAAAAAATACTGCTGTTCCAAGATTATTCTGCTATAGTGTCAGACCAACGGAGGAAAATGGGAGCCCATTGCAAACGCCTATATGATAAAGGAGTCCGATTCGCTTTATTGTATCCAGCAAAAGTCCGAGTCTTGCATGACAATAAAACTTTGTTTTTCACTGAGCCTACGGAATTGGAGATGTTTGTGAATCAATTGTGATAACAGTGAAGAGTGAGACCCACAATGTTTGTAGCCAGCAGGCTTGAACGCTGAGGAGAGTGGAGGTGCTCCGCAGGGCCTAAGACACCTGGCTGTACAGCTTTTAAAACAACTTTAATGAAACCTGCGGAGGGCTGACTGATGCAAGGTGGAAGCAAGGGACACTATTACTCTGTAGTCAGTTGGTATCCTCAGAGCGAAGGAAGAGTACAGATAAGTTTGCATGCAAGACAGGATAAGCCGGGGATGGACCTTTCCAGAGGTTTTCCTTTCCTGTCACTGTTTGAATGTTTAAATGGTTGAATATTTAAGTTACAATAATCAGTTTAACTGCAAAAGCTGTTGATAATAGAAATGTTTCTTTCTCTTCCTTTTTCTCTCACTATATCTTTCAGGGATTCATATGGGGGGGGGAGGGGGGAGGGGGGAGAGAAGTCTCGGGAGAGTTGGTGATGTGTTGGGGGCATGAGTGTTGTGATTCGTTGAGGCTGGGGAGTAAATGTGAATCACAAGGGAATTTAGTGTGGGGGAAGGGGGGAGAGGGTGGCGGGGGGGGGGGGGGGAAGGGATAGGGGGGAGGGAGCTGTCTTGTATCCTCATTGCAAAAAGCGAGGAAAACTTCAAAGGGTCAATCGCAACAGAGACAAGGGGTAAGAAGGACGCACGCTTTTCAAGGGACCATATGTACGTGGTCTGGGAGCTCAGCTGGGGGGCTCCTGGAGAGTAAAGTTGCTTGATCGTAGAGAGCATTGCAAATGCGAAGTATATAGGATGAATGGCACATCTTAAAATTGTATCTTTGAATGTTGATGGGGTACATTCCCCAGTAAAGCGCACAAAAATCTTGCAGGCTTTAAAGAGGCAAAAAGCGGACATAGCACTCATACAGGAAACACACTTGAGCAAATTAGAACATCTGAAATTGAAGAAAGATTGGGTAGGTGACATATTTTTTGCAGCATACAATGGCAGGCAAAGGGGGGTTGCTATATTAATAAAGAAAACGGTAGCGTTTCATATGCACCAGGTATATCAAGACCCAGAGGGCCGTTTCATAATAGTGGCAGGAGTGCTGCAGGGTGTTGCAGTAGGACTCTGCAGTATATATGCACCTAATGTTTACTCTCACAAGTTTTATTCCACACTGTTAGCAAAAATAGCCACCTTTAGTGATTACAAGCTGATAATAGGGGGAGATTTCAACATCACAAGCGATCCCTCCATAGACTGCAAACCACCTAAGAGAGCGGGGAAAGATCATGATGAGAAGGGGGTAAATTTGCTTATGAGGGAATTAGAGTTAGTAGACATTTGGCGTCACCAGCATTTAGATGAGTGTGACTACACTTTCTTTTCCCACCCACATGGAGTCCATTCGCGTCTTGACTATCTGCTAGTATCCCACTCGGTGAGTTCCATCGTGGTTAGTACAGGAATTGGAATACCAGATGTATCTGATCATGCTCCAGTGTGGGCGGAACTAAATTGGGAAGGGAAACATTCGATGCGATGGCGAATGAATCCAACTCTGTATCAGAATAGGGAGTTCAGAACATATTTGAGGAAGAGCTGGATGGATTACATAACAGACAATGACACGCAATCAGTAAGTGCAAGAATATATTGGGAAGCTGCAAAGGCAGTATTGCGTGGAAAAGTTATGTCCTATGTCGCGTCTCAGAATAAAAAACGTGCTTCCCGCTTAACAGCTCTTACACTGGCTTTAAGAGATGCCCGAAGAGCTTTTATCATTTCTCCTTCTGAGAGTAACAGGAAAGCCTATGTGACATGTCGGAAAGAAATGAGGGAGGTATTGGACGCAGGAGCGCTGTGCAATATCCAACTATATAAGTACAGGTTACACCGATGGGGCAATAAAACAGGTAAACTGTTAGCGTCGTTGGTGAAGCAGAAATCACCGAGAAAATACATTAGTAAGATGAGAGATGAGGGGGGGCGGGTTTTCAAGACCCAACCAGAGATACAGAAGGAATTTGTACGCTTTTACTCAGAATTGTATAGAGAAGGCTCTTTCTCAGAAGGCAAGTGTCAGGAGTTTTTTGCTAAAGTGGGGCTCCCCAAGTTACAAGAGGACCAAATAAAGCTTCTTAACGCTCCTCTCCAGGGGAAGGAGATACAGAAAGTAATTAAACGCCTGCAGCTAGCTAAAGCCCCCGGGCCAGACGGGTTAGGGCCGGAATTTTACAAGATACTGCAGGATGTAATTGTTCCACCGTTCGTGTCTATGTGCGAAGAAGTGAAGGAAACAGGCATTATGGGACCAGTATTAAACCACGTACATATAACAATCCTTCCTAAGCCAGGAAAGGACACTGAGATGGTTAGCTCTTATAGGCCTATCTCATTACTCAATCAGGACATAAAAATATTGGCAGTAGTACTAGCAGACCGTTTGAGTCAGGTTGTTCCCTGTCTGGTTCACTCTGACCAGGTGGGATTTGTTAAAGGAAGATTCGCCTCAGCGAATATTTTGAAAGTAAGTCGAGTTTTATTTGAGGGCAGAGGACGGGCTGGGGACGCAATTGTAGCGAGTCTGGATGCTGAAAAAGCGTTTGATAAAGTAGTCTGGGAGTACCTATTCTGGGTGCTAGGGCACTTTGGAGTGTGAGGGGAATTTTTAGATTGGATACGAGCGCTTTACAGCAATCCGACAGCGCAAATTATAGTCAATAATTCCCTTACGGAAAGATTTTCGTTGAAGGGAGGAACCCGGCAAGGGTGCCCACTGTCGCCATTGCTATTCATTTTGACATTGGAGCCGCTAGCAGCTAGGATAAGGCAAGAACCCGCAGTGAGGGGACTCAGAGTGGGGGGAGAAGAGTATAAAATTAATTTATTCGCGGATGATATGCTTTTGTTATTAGACAAGGCGACTACCACTCTGCCGTGTGTAATGGCCCTAATTAAAGAGTTTGGGGATTTTTCTGGGCTCACTATTAATTTTGGGAAATCTGAGGCGTTGCCAGTCAGTAACCCTTGTGATAGCAGGGCTCTGCAAAACTTTCCTCTGGCTTGGGCTAAGGAAGGCATTAAGTATTTGGGAGTTTTTTTAAGTGCAGATCCCTCATGGGTATACAAGAAGAATGTAGTAGCACGGCTAGAGGAGGTCAAAAAGCTCTGCGGGAGGTGGAGGGATCTGCCATTGAGTTTTTTGGGTAGAATAGCTTTGGTAAAAATGGTGATGCTGCCTAAGCTAATTTACCCGTTGCAGATGATACCACTGTGGGTGAATAAACCGGAAGACTGTATGTATCGAAGTGTGGTAGGTACTTTCATATGGCATGCGAGACGTCCGCGGATATCTTTTGTGAAGTTAACCTATAGACGTGATCAGGGAGGCCTCCGATTGCCGGACCTGAGAACCTACAATGTGGCAGCGCTGATGCGCTGGAATCATGAATTAATGTCAGGAGAGGGATTTTATGCAGTAAAGGGTTTTTGGGAGAGTTGGTGTGGTCCGAATGATCCATTCACTGTTCTGGAATCGTGGGTAATCAAAGATGCCAAGAAGGTAGTAGAGAATCCATATGTAGCAGCATTGCAGAAGGCTTGGAGGTGGTGGAGAGGGCACGGCGGGGCGAAACAGGGAATGAGTCCTTTCATGCCGTTAACAGGGAATATGGCCTTTCCTGCAGGACTTGGAGCATCGGTATTTGGCAGTTGGCGTGCGAAGGGCTGCCGTTTTATAGGCCAGTTCAGAAAGGAGGGGGATGAGGCATTTCCATCATTTGATTAGGTTAAAAATGAGCTCCAGATCCCGGGATCCCAGTTCTTTGCATATCTGCAGGCGAGGGACTACATACTGAGTGTGGAATGCAGTGGTCAGACGAAAGTGCGGTTCACGCAATTGGACTATGAATTTTTACGATTGGCTCCAAATGTTAACAAATTGACACAGTGGTACAAATTGATTAGGCAATTCCAAAGGGCAACTCACATAGCCAATTTAGCAAATACATGGAGCAAAGACCTAGTTGAGAATATTTCTGAGGACCGGATGAAGGCGGTGTTCAGAGACCTACATAAGGTGACGCCAAATGCAGCCCTGCAGGACATCCAGTATAGAGTATTATATCGGGTGCATATCACTAAGGAAAAAGGGAAAGTATTGGGGATGTGGGAGGATAACAGCTGCAATAAATGTGGGATAGGCGTGGGCACTTTCTTGCACTCATTTGTGGAGTGCCCCTCTTTGCATGATATATGGGTAGGAGCGCTGGGTGCAATTGAGGAACTCCTGCAGTGTGAGGTGGAATGGAAATAATCATTTTGATGGGTTGTGTGGAGTCCTTAAGGGAGCAGGGGCTGAGAGCTGACCAGAGTAAATTTGTTTTACTAGCGACTTTACTGATCAAGAAATGTATTTTGCAGACGTGGGTGGACAAACTGCCCCCATCCCTGGAGCTATGGAAGAACTATATGAAGGAGATGGCTCATTGGGTACTTACAGCGCTCAAGCATTCAGTCTCATTGAGCAGCCGCCAATATAGAGATATATGGGGGAGAGTGCTGGCCCGGTTTGTGTCACAGGACCCAGTCTCTGAGGAAGGAAAAGAAAAGGAAGTGGTGAACGGACAGCAAGGGGGAGGGAGGGAGTTTTGAGGGAAGGGATAACTGGCTGGGGAGGGGGGGAACAAAAAGGTAGAGGGATGGGAAGGGGTAAAAAAGTGGGGGGGGGGGGGAATAAAAAAAAAAACAAAATTCATGGAAATAAGGGCATCAATATCTGTTTTACCTTTATAGAGGGGGCAATGGTTTCAAATGTTTCTTTTTCATTTTGTATTGTAGTTTGCCGATGCAATTGTTTTCATGTATCAATAAAGATATTTAAAAAAAAAAACAAAAGATACTTTAAATTTAAAACAATATAACATACTACTACTACTAACAAAAAGAAACAGAAAGCAACCATGAATCAGATTATTTCTTCGTCACATAGATCTCAAACATCTATCTTGTGAGTGTCTTCAATTAAATCTTTGTCCAGTACTTCTGTATGTGAAGGAGGCCTGTTCATCGCATCAATGTAGATATATTTTCTGTTTTCTTTTCCAGATTAACCCACAGTGCTGCTTCTTTACCCCATAAGTCCTGCAATAGTGATGTTTTAATATTTTTGTAGTTATAAAGGCAGTGTAGTGTAGTCAACAGGACATTCCAGGAAGGACCACATAGACGATGAGAGTATAAAAAATTCTTCTATTGCATAAAAGTGCTCAAAGGACTTTATGCAGCACTGGTAAAGCTTCTACTTGGGAATGGTTTAATCTGGCTGTTTAAGCTACACTGTACTTTGTCTAAAACAGTTCAGACTTATATTTACCTCTTGGAAGGTCTGTTACCTCCTGGAAGGGCCTTGCTACTGAAAATTTGGTATTTTGAGACTTAAGAGGCAGGGATTTACTGAATATTCAGAATATTCACCAGAGCTCTGCTCGCCAGCATCTGTTCAGGTAAAGCGTGCATCACGTGACCCTCTTGTTTTGTAATTCTTAATGGAGATATTTTATTGTATACTTATGCTTTGATTTTGTTCTGTTTTAGGATTGGTTTGTATATTTTTTTGAGGTTTTATCGTGATCTGCATAGTTTATATGTGGACTAGAAATGGAACAAAATGAAATAAATAGGAGCCAGCTCAGCAGGGATGGGGATTGGGGGAGGATGAAGGGGGGGGGGGGGGCGACTGTGGGGCAAGGAATATGTGGTTGGCAAAGCAGGTGTAACATGCCCCAAGGAATTATTTACAGCTTATCTGTGTGTTTTTGAGGATATTTGTATATGAATGCATGTATGACCAGGAGAAGATATGGTTTGAAAGGAGGAATTTTCTACCTGCTGTGTATGCCTGTATCAGTGTTTCCATGATACAGAAGCTTGAACTGCTTTTCCAGCGGAAGTACATTGACCATTTTTGGAAAAACTTTATTTCTCCAGAACCCCCAGTCCAATGTGGCCCGTTTACAAATTCGGTATCCTCCTTTACCAGTTTTATTCCTATTCTAAATTTGGTTGTATAACTTTAAATTTTCAGAGATATATTTTGCCCTTAGACAGAGCCATTCTTGTCTCCTTATTTATAATTTCTTTCTAACATCTGTTTACATGGAAAGAATGATTATGAACATGGGCTTACTTAGATCTTTTGATGTAATGGTGAGTGACAACAGCAATTCTTATTTCCTTGTCATCAAGCAGATGCAGCCATTGGGTTGTGTCCATCAACCAGCAGAGGGAGATAGAGAGCACTTTTTTCAGTGCCTCATACCAGCTTGCTCCACTGTCTCTCTTTAGTATTCTCTATCTCCCCTAGCAGAGTGGCTGCAGCTTCTTTGAGCTCCATCTAAAATCTGCCTGGAGGTTGCGCCTGTGCTTTTGCCAGTTGTTAGCAGGGGTGTTGGAGGCTATAGCAGCTTCACTTTAAAGGCACATAGGTTCGCCCTTTCCCTGCCTTACCCATACCTCCGTGGATGTGGACACATTGCTTAGCTTTCCCTGTTCTTCCCCACCAACAGTGGATGCAGGCACATAGGTTCACCCTTTCCCTGCCTTTCCCACTCACCTGAGCCTCCGGAGTTCTATTTACCTCTGCTTTCCTCACAGCGTTAAAAAAAAAAAAAAAAAAAGCGCTTAGACGCTGGAACAGAGGTTTTTCCTTGCCTTTTTCTGTGGGACTGGAGCTGTGATACTCGGTCCAGTGAGGTAAGAGTGTTTTCTGACTCCTCCGGGGTGGGCCCGCGATCGGGGCGATTTTGACGTGGACCGCCATTTTGAATTTTACCGCCGTTTTCGGCGATGGCTGCGGAGACAGTAAAGCGCTGTTCCAAGTGTGGCAAGCGCAGATCAGCAGCGGGGCTTTGTAAATCGTGCTGTACAGACGCTAGAGCCGGCCCGAGCATGGCGAGCGACGATTCTTCGCGCTCTGAGCTGGCAGTGGGCGCCATTTTGAATTTACCACATGGCGCGACCTCCGCTGAGACGGAGAGTCCTGAGCCCGGGGGAGGCCTCGGAGTGAGGCTGATATGGGAGCTACTAGCCCCGGCAGAGATCCGGGTGCCCAGGGTGAGTTTTTCTCCCCTGATTTTGTCTTATTAATGCATAAAGCATACATGCTTAAAAGAGCTCTCCCACAAAGCCCGGCACAGGCCTCTTCTAATGCCCCCCCCCCCCCCCCAGTGGATTCTAACCTGGGTATGCCCTCTGAGGCATTATTCTCTGATAATTGGCAGAATATGAAGCGCGGAAGGGCTCATTCCCCTTCAGAGAGTGCTGCACCTCCATTTTCCCCCCCGTGGTTGGGCTGCGAGGATTCGGAGGACTCTGGCAGGCCTTCATGGTCTGAGGAGCCAGAGTCTGGTGCAGAAGTGACTCAGGATCTGGACAATCCCTCCGCGGTGAGGATTTTCCACCGTGATGAGCTGCCAGCGCTTATTTCTAATGCCCTACAGGCTCTCTATTGAGGACCCTGCCAGTGGCACAGCCTCCTCTGTGAATCCTAGGATGGCTAGTACCAAAAAGCCTGCTCAAGCCTTTCCTTTGCATGACTCCATCCAAGACCTTATTTCGGCTCAATGGGCTGACCCCGAGGGACCTTTGAAAATTTCCAGGGCTCTGGGGCAATTATACCCTCTGAGTGAGGAGCATATGGCTCGCTTTGCTATGCCTAAAGTGGATGCCCTAGTCACAGCTGTGACAAAGAGAACTACCCTCCCTGTTGAAGGAGGTGTTGCCCTGAAGGATATTCAAGACCATAGACTGGAATCAGCACTTAAACAGTCATTTGAAATTGCAGGTCTCACTATTCGGGCCTCTGCATGCAGTTGTTATGCTGCTAGAGCCTGCCTGGCTTGGTTGCAACAGGCAGTGGAACAGCCCGGTGATGGAGCGGAGCCCTTTTCAGATGTGGCTCCGCGGATGGAGTTGGCCTTGTCCTTTCTTGCTGACGCCCTTTATATTGTCAGAGCTTCGGCTAAACACATGGCAGTAGCAGTGGCGGCTCGCCGTCTTCTTTGGCTACGGCATTGGGCGGCGGACATGGCCTCTAAGCAAAGGTTGGTGAAGTTGCCCTTTCAAGGCCTTCTCCTGTTTGGTGAGGAGTTGGAGAAAATTGTGAAGGGCCTGGGTGAGGCTAAACCCCAGCGCTTGCCCGAAGATAGGCCTCGACCTTCCTCTAAGGGTGCGGCGGTCCACTCCTCTTACAGACCTCGCTTCCGTGAAGCTTGAAAGTACCGCCCGGGGCGTTCTGCTAGGTTCACTTCTCGTGTCCGTTTTCAGCAGAGGAACTCCTTTCGCTCGGACAAACATTCCACAGCCACTGGCTCAAGGCCTGGAGTTCAGGGGCGACCCTCTCGATGGTGCGCCGGCCCTCTCCTCGAGTCCTGTCATCGGAGGACGTCTTTCCCTCTTTGCCGAGGAGTGGGCCAACATTTCCTCAGATCAGTGGGCCTTGGACCTGATCAGAGACGGTTACAGAATAGAATTTGACGCCCCTGTAAGAGACGTGTTTGTGGAGTCCCGATGCGGTTCTGCTGCCAAACGGGCGGCGGTAAAGGAGACTTTACAAGGTCTGATTCAGATAGGGGCCGTGTCCCCGGTACCTCCCGCCGAACACGGCTGCGGCCGCTACTCCATTTACTTTGTGGTGCCACGAAAAGGAGGGTCTTTTCGCCCTATTCTGGACTTAAAAGAATTAAACTAGTCCCTGAGAGTGCGGCATTTTCACATGGAAACCCTGTGCTCCTTCATTGCGGCGGTACAGCCAGGAGAGTTTCTCACATCTCTGGACGTGAAAAAAGCTTACTTGCACATTCCAATTTGGCCCCTGCATCAGACGTTTCTGAGGTTTGCGGTGATGGGAAAGCATTTCCAGTTCCGGGCCTTGCCTTTTGGCCTCGCCACAGCTCCCCGCACCCTTTCGAAGGTTATGGTGGTAGTAGCTGCCTTTCTAAGGTGAGAGGGTATTCGGGTTCACCTGTACCTGGACGACTGGCTCATTCGAGCAAACTCTGCTGCAGAGAGTCAGCATGTAACAGCCAGAGTGGTCTCAGTACTTCAATCTCTGGGCTGGGTCGTCAATTTGGCCAAAAGTCACCTGACCCCCTCGCAGTCTCTAGAATATTTGGGGGCCAGGTTCGACACAGCCTCGGGGTATGTGTACCTACCCGAGCAAAGGCGGGGCAAGCTTCAGAATCAGGTCCGTCTGCTCCTGAGGATGCCCCGCCCGCGAGCTTAGGACATTGTCCAGCTGCTTGGATCGATGACGGCCACCATGGAACTGGTGCCCTGGGCGAGAGCGCACCTGAGACCTCTACAGTATGCTCTACTCCAAAGATGGTCTCCAGTATCTCAGGATTACCAATGCAGACTCTCTTGGCTCCCTGCGGCCCGACTCAGCATGGAGTGGTGGCTCTCAGACATCATGCTGCGGCGAGGAATGCCGCTGGCGCTCCCCGATTGGTGCCTAGTGGTGACAGATGCCAGTCTGAAAGGCTGGGGTGCACATTGCAAGGGGAAGCATGCCCAGGGTCTATGGACACCTGAGGAGTCGGAGTCATCAACCGCCTAGAGTTGAAAGCGGTGTTTCAGGCGCTTCTGGCCTTTCAAGTGACCCTGGAAAGATTGGCTGTCAGAGTGATGTCGGACAACATGACAGCAGTGGCCTACATAAATCGACAAGGCGGCACTCAGTGCGGAGCTCTAGCCGCGCAGGCCGAACAAATTTGCCACTGGGCCGAGCTGCATCTACAGTTTCTGTCGGCAGCTCACATTGCAGGTCAGAGCAACGTGCAAGCCGATTATCTAAGCAGGCATCAGATCGATCCAGCAGAGTGGGAACTTGCAGACGAAGTGTTCCTGCAGATATGTGCCAAGTGGGGCAAGCCCGTGATGGATCTAATGGCGACAAGCACCAATGCCAAAGTCCCGTGCTTCTTCAGCAGATGGAGAGATCCTCGCGCGGCGGGGTTGGATGCCTTGGCTCAACCCTGGCCTCCGGGCCTACTGTATGTGTTCCCTCCGTGGCCCTTGATAGGGCGAGTGCTCCTGCGGATTCGGCTGCATCCAGGAGAAGTGGTTCTCGTCATCCCGGATTGGCCCAGGAGGCCTTGGTATGCGGCCCTCCGACAGATGCTCGTAGAGGATCTCCTTCAGTTACCTCTGGTTCTCAACCTGTTGTCACAGGGTCCGGTGACCATGGAGGACGCCAGCCGATTTGGTCTTATGGCCTGACAATTGAGAGGCAGAGGCTATTCCAATAAAGTAATTACCACTCTCCTGCAAGCCCGCAAGCGTTCCACTTCCGTGGCTTATGCCAGGATTTGGCGCCAGTTTGAAGTCTGGTGTGCTTCCAGAGAGATCACACCCCTGCGGGCTCCTGTCTCGCCGATTCTGGACTTTTTGCAGGATGGTGTACAAAAAGGCTTGGCCTATAATTCCCTGCGGGTGCAAGTGGCAGAGTTGGCCTCCCTGCGTGGCAAGGTTGAAGGTGTGTTTTTAGCTGCTCATCCGGATGTGGCACGGTTTCTTAGAGGGGTGCTTCGGCTCCGTCCTCCCGTGCGTGCACCTTGTCCAGCTTGAAACCTGGGGCTAGTGCTGAAGGCCCTTCAGGGTGCTCCCTTTGAACCGCTTCGGAGTGCTTCAGAGAAAGATTTGACACTGAAGGCCATCTTGTTAGTGGCCATTACTTCGGCGAGACGAGTGTCAGAGCTCCAGGTGCTGTCCTGTAGAGACTCTTTTCTGCAGTTTTCAGAGTCTGGGGTCATGGTTCGGACCATGCCTTCCTTCTTGCCTAAGGTGGTTTCAGCGTTTCACCTAAACCAACCTATTTTCTAGCCCTCCTTTGTCGAGGAGGAGTTTCCAGAATCTTTTGGGCAATTGCACCTGTTGGACGTGCGCAGGACTCTGCTGCAGTATCTGCGAGTTACTAACTCTTTCAGGACCTCTGATCATCTGTTTGTTTTGCTATCAGGTCCTCGCAGAGAGTCTCCAGCGTCTAAAGCCACTATTGCCCGCTGGCTTAAAGAATCTATCTTTTCAGCTTATTTGCTTGCCGGCCGGCCTCCGCCTGATGCCTTTAAGGCGCATTCCACTAGAGGAATTTCCTCTTCTTGGGCTGAAACTGGAGCACTCTCTCTTCAAGAGATTTGTAGTGCAGCAACATGGGCTTCTAAGCTCTCTTTTGCCCGACATTACAGGCTGGATGTGGCTGCCAGGAGGGACGCACATTTTGGAGCGCAAGTGCTGGCGTGTGGTGTGGCTTGTTCCCACCCTATCTAGGGATTGCTTTGATACATCCCATCTGTAGTGGCTGCATCTGCTTGATGACAAGGAAGGGAAAATTAGGTTCTTACCGTGATAATTTTCTTTCCTTTAGTCATAGCAGATGCAGCCATGATCCCTTCCTGTCTGATGCTATCTGCTGTAAATCTATTTCAGGTTCTGTTCGTGTTTCCTGGAGATTCCGTCCTTGGGAGAAAGTCGGAAAACAGTCTTCAGGATTCTTGTTCAATTAAAGGAGGATGACTTAATTCCCTCCAGTTTCATGTTTTGGAGGATGAGTTTATTCCCTCCAGGAGGATGAGTTTATTCCCTCCATTCTGAGTTAATGCCCTTTGTTGTAGGGCCATCGTTTGCTGTGAGGAAAGCTCATGTTATTCCCATTGCGGTTTGCCATACTGCTTTGGAAGCTTCAAATACTGAAGAGAGGCAGTGGAGCAAGCTGGTATGAGGCACTGAAAAAAGTTTGCGCTCTATCTCCCTCTGCTGGTTGATGGACACAACCCATCTGTAATGGCTGCATCTGCTATGACTAAAGGAAAGAAAATTATCACGGTAAGAACCTAATTTTCCCTTTAAAAGACCACCTTATATACTTGAATATAAACTGAGATTTTTGAGCCAAAATATTGGCCCAAACATATGGGGGTCTTGGTTTATTTTTAGCCCCCATTCTCACCCAGTAACTGGCACTACTGTCCTATCCCTTTCCTGAGCTGTCCTGCTGTCATCCTGTGGCTGGCTTTGCTCGCAGCCGCCCCCCCCCCCTCCCAACTGGAAACATTCAGTCCCTCCTTGTAACAAGAGTGATCCTCTTACACTCCTTCCCATGCAGTAAAATGGCTGCCGTGAGTTCCTGCTGCACTGCTGCTTAAATATGCAGCAGCTATTTTAACTAAGGAGACTGCATGGGCTGGAGTATAGGAGGTCGCTCCTGCCCAGCTCACCACTGGACCACCAGGGCTGTAAGGTAGGCCCAGGGAGGGGCCTACGGTGGGTCCAGGAGGGAGGTGTTCATGTTACCAGGAGAGACTGAGATTTTCCTGTAAGTGGGGTATCTAGGGGCAGATCCAGCCACGGGATGACACCATGGCAGGAATGCCAGATGCCACAGCCACTGAGCGGGCGGGGGGGGGGGGGGGGGGGGGGGGCAGGGGGACAAAATTCCCCGGGCCCGGGCCTCCAAGGGGGGCCCGACCACAGTCCCACCCGCCCTCCGTCGTTGACCGTCTGCCCCCTGCATTGAAATCGCAGTCTCCCCTCCGTGAAAGCAGCGCTGCAGGCAGCAGAACACCTCCCTTCGGGCCTCCTTCCCTCCCTGTGTCCCGCCCTCGTCTGACGTAACTTCCGCGAGGGTGGGACACAAGGAGGGAAGGAGGGCCAAAGGGAGGTGTTCTGCTGCCTGCAGCGCTGCTTTCACGGAGGTGAGACTGCGATTTCAATGGAGGAGGGGAGCGGTGGTGGCGACCTCGGGGGGGGGGGGGTGGCGGGGGGGAGTGGCGGTGACCTCAGGGGGCGGCAGAGGCGGGTCCACGGGGGCGGCCTTGCCCCGGGCCTGGCCCAGTCTCTCGGCGGCCCTGCCGGATGCCACAGGGGTTAGGGGGGGGGGGGAGCGTTGGAAGGAGAGACAGAACTACCTTTACTTGAATATAAACCATTTGTTTATATTAGAGGTAACATTCCTCCCCCTCTTTTTCTTTAGGGGAAAAGTGTTCTTGGTTTGTATGCGGATGGGTTTTTTATTCAAGTATATACAGTATGTAAACTATTTGAGCTAGGTGGGACTCATGGGATTCTGTTAACACAAATCTATGATAAATAAGGAAAAGGCAAATTGAATTAATGTATTTTAAAATTAACTTGTTGCTGGTGCATTGATTTATGGGGAAATCTTGCATGGATGAAGACAGGCTAAACTGTAGGAAGCACATGACAAAGTATCACCAAGCCTTGACAGTAACCAAAAAACTATTTCTCTCAATGCATTGCGCAGGCTGCTAATTAAACCAAGCAGCTGTTCAGTATAGTAAACAGCCTACTGCAACCCCCCACAATAGAACTGGCCTACTCAGTCAAAGCTGAAGTTCAATGATTTTGCTGCTTACTTTGCCAACAAAATTAAGTCTCTACCAGGAGTTACAGGCAATCTTACCCAGCCTCCAATCAGTTAACCAGGAGTGCACAAACGTTGTCCCATATGTCCTGACAGAGACACATGGGGCACTTTTAACCCAATTAAAGAAGAGAGCCTTTACAAAATCCTAAGAGACCTTCGACCAACTACCTGCTCCCTTGACCCCTGCCGATAACAACCAATGCAGCAGGCAAGTATGAGCATCATAGAAGGTGCCATTAAAATTGTGAACAACTCTCTTTCTAATGTTAACTACCGACAGCATTAAAAATGCAGTGGTTCACCCTTTGCTAAAGAAAAACAACTTTGACCATGACAAACTTGAAAGTTACCGGACAGTATCCAACATCCCATTTCTAGGGAAACTTATAGAACAAACAGTGTGTTCTATAAGAGAAAAGAGAAACTGGTTAGATCCATGTCAATCTGGATTCAGCCAGTTATGGAACAGAAACGATCCTCGTATTCCTACTAGATGATCTTCACAGAAACCAAAACAGGAGATTTGCCTTGGAGTTAGTAATGCTAGATTTCTTACATATATATATATAGTAACATAGTAAATGACGGCAGATAAAGACCTGCAGGTGGCAGCTTTTGACACTGTGGATCATGATATGCTAACCTGACTTTCAGAAACAGGTATCAATGGAACAGCACTTGCGTGGTTCAGATCTTATCTATCAGACAGGCAACAATCCATAATGTTTGGCAGCACCTCATCGCCACTTCGGGCACTGACTTGTGGGGTACCACAAGGATTGATACTATCACCCATTCTGTTCAATTTCTACCTCAAGTAACTAGCCGAGCTGATTCGTTCAATGGACACTCAGTTCTACATCTGCATGGATGATATGCAGCTACTCATACCCATTGAACCTGACTTACCTACAGTCCTGAATAAACTGATCATGTGCTTAACATCAATTCAAGAATGGGCTAAACACAACGAACTTTGCCTGAACCTAAGTAAAACCGAGCTTCTCTGGGTCCCTAACACAAGTGAATGCGTACCTGACATCAAAATCTCTTTTGGGAAGTATGAACTCCCCCCCTCCTCCTCAAATCACAAGTCAGGAACCTTGGAATACATCAACACTTACTCTGATTCCCCAAATCCAAGCAGCCTTCTTGAAGAGCTGCTTCTACTGTTCGCAACAGCTATACTGCCTCTCTCTTTACATCAAGAAGGAAAATCATATCCCAGTTGTGCATTCCATGATAACTGGATTACTGTAATGCACTGCATGCAGGTCTGACTACAAAGGGTCTGCACCAGCTCCAATTGATTCAGAATGCTGCAACAAGACTCATAGAAGGTTGCAAGTGACATGACCACATCACACCATTTTTGCAAAAACTTCACTGGCTACCAGTACAATACAGGTCTAAATTTAAAACTCTGTCTGATCTTCAAGGCCCTTAAAGGAAATGGCCCAGAGTACTTGAAAAACAGGATGACCCTCTACACACCTCCAAGGACACTAAGGTCCTCCCACGAGGTATTCCTAACCACATCCTCTCCAAAAGATATTACAAAATGTGATACCTGCAAGCGAGCCTTCTCTAGAGTAGCCCCCCTAATCTAGAATACACGGCCTGAAAGGAAGACTCTCTACTTCAGGAAGCAGATGAAAACTCTTCAACCAGGCCTTTAATGGAAGAAGTAACTAACTTCTTAGTCTTGCAAACACACAAGGAGTGACACGGGCTGCACATCTGCAGCAGGACATGTTTACTCCTACCCTAGCTGAGACAACATTTAATCATCTCTCTGATCTCATGTGCAACTTCCTTTAAATTAGTCCCCTTATTTTGTATCTCCTCTTACTCTCTTAATTATCTATATGGTCCATCTTTGCTTTTACTCTATGCTTTCTATTAAAATGTTCTGTTACGTATTCTGTTGATATTGTATGTAGTATACTATGCCATACTTTGTATTGTCATATGAATATTTTTACTGCTGTAATTGTCTATTGCTTATGCTTGATTTAGTCTTATTGTCCACCACCTTGAGTGAATTCTTTCAAAAAGGCGGTAAATAAATAAATATTAGGAAATATTGTTGGAAACATTGGCTTACTATGATTTACATGGAAATTTTGATTTATTTAAAAAGCAATGAAAGCAATATTTTCCTGGTTATAGTTTACACAGGTGCTTTACATTCCATTGCTAACTTGTTAAAAACTCCATTCAGTACATTTTTATCAGAATTTGAAGTAGAATCTTCATTTAAGGTGTGACATTCAAATTGATTGTGTTTAATTTCTTTTTTTCTCTTCAGGAAATTAAGAAAGAGATGGAAGCCAAGGATGAAAATGCCTTGGTGAAGAGGGAAAAGGCTGGGAATGTAGCAAGTCTTGTTCAACGCATGAGCACATATGGACTTCCAACAATAGGTTTCCAGTCGCATCCATCAAATAAAAGCTTCAAAAAAAGTATGTAAACATCCTTTATTTTTGTTTCTATAGTGGAAGTAATAATGAATCAACATTTAGTTCTGATGTCCTGAATGGTTTCTGTGGTCTTTGTTTTATTTATTTATTTTGTTTATTTAGATTTTGCTCACACCTTTTTCAGTAGTAGCTCAAGGTGAGTTACATTCAGGTACTCTGGATAGTCTCTGTCCCAGGGGGGCTCACAATCTAAGTTTGTACCTGAGGCAATGGAGGGTTAAGTGACTTGTCCAAGATGACAAGGAACAGCAGTGGGATTTGAACCGGCCGCCTCTGGATTTCAAGACCAGTTCTCTAACCACTAGGCCACTCCTCCGCTGGTAGCTAGCAAAGAAATGAGTTAAAGATGAATTGGAAAAGCAAGTGTGGTGTAATAAAAATAAACCCATTCCTTGTCATCAACAGCAGATTAATCCATTAACTGATGGGTTATATCCGCCTACCAGCAGGTGGAGATAGAGAACACTGAAAGCACATGGTGTTCCTGGACGCCCAGCCCCCTCTGCCTTCAGTATATCTCTATCTCCCAGCAGGTGTGGACATCGCTTTCTCAGCTCCTGGATTTCTGCCTGGGGTGGCTCCTGTGCTTTGCTAGTAGAGTGGAGGGTGTTGTGGCTGGTGGTACCCACTTTAAAGGCATACTTGGTTTTCCCTGTACCTGCCTTACCCCATTCTCCCTCCTCCCGGAGTTCCTCTGTGGCTGCCTGCCTCTAACTTTCCTCACAGTAAAAAAAAAAATAAAAAAAAAAAGAGAGAGGCTTGCTTTCTCAGCGTGGTTCGGTGCAGCTTGACCAAAGCTCGTTTGACTCGGTCTCCTGAGGTGAGAGTGGTGCCCAGCTCCTCCGAGGAGGTTGCCGCTGAAAGCGCTCTGTGCGGGGTAAGTTTTGGCATTGTTTTCTGTATTTAATGGCTGCTGAAGGGGTTAAGCGCTGCTCCCACTGTGGGAAACGTAGATCAGCAGCGGGGCTTTGCAGCACATGCTGCCTAGATGCTAATGCTGGCACGAACATGGCAGGCGGTGATTCTTCCCGCCTGACGGAGTTGGCAGTGGGCGCCATCTTGGAGGCGCCGCATGACTCGACCCTCGCAGTTGTGGAGGAGTCTGAGTGCAGGGGGACACCTCGTTTTGAGGTTTCTAGAGGAGCTATTGCCTGCGCTTCCCCCAATGTGGGGGCGGATGTACAGGGTGAGTTTTTCTCCCCTGAATTTGTGGTGCTGATGCATAAGGCTTCTATGTTAAAAAGAGCACTGCCTGAGGCTCCTGACAATTCCTTTCGGACTGGATTGCCTCCAGTTCTTGATAGCCCAGCGTCTGCTGGAGACTTTATTTCTTCCCCCGAACTTTTGGCTGACGCTAAGCGTAGATGAGTGAATACCCCGTCTGAGGGGGGTTCTTCACCCTGTTCTTCCCCGTGGTCTAGTTTCGGGGAGTCTGAGGATTCTGGCAGGCCCTCATGGACTGATGATCCAGACGAGGGTGGCTGCTTGCCACAGGAGTTGGATGACCCTAAAGCGGTTTGGATTTTCCACCGTGACGAGCTGCCAGCTCTCATTTCTGATGCCTTACAGGCCCTTTGTATTGAAGATCCTGACGAGGGCGCTGCTTCTTCTATTAATCCTAGGATGGCCCGTGCATGCTTCCATCCAAGAGCTTATTTCAGCTCAATGGGCTGACCCTGATGGTCACTTGAAGGTGGCCAGGGCTATGTGTCACCTTTACCCTCTGAGTGAAAGTCTGTTGGCCCTCTTTGGGATGCCTAAAGTGGATGCGTTAGTCACAGCTGTGACTAAAAAGACTACTCTCTCGTTGGAGGGAGGGGTTGCTTTGAAAGATATGCAGGACCGGCGGCTTCAGCAGTCCTTTGAAATCTCTGACCTTTCCTTAAGGGCGGCTATTTGCAGTTCCTATGCAGCCCGGGCCTGCCTTTCCTGTTTGCAGCAGGCGGTTGAGCAGCCCGCCGATGGAGGTCAGCCCAGCCCGCATATGGAGTCTGCCCTGTCTTTTTTGGCTGATGCCCTTTATGATCTGGTCAGAGCTTCGGCTAAGCAGATGTCGGTGGCGGTTGCTGCCACTGCCTTCTTTGACTCCGGCATTGGGCGACTGACATGGACTCTAAACAAAGGCTCGTGAGGTTACCCTTGGCCCTTGATAGGGCGAGTACTACTTTGGATTCGCCTGCACCGAGGATTGGTGATTCTTATCGCCCCGGATTGGCCAAGGCGTCCGTGGTACGTGGATCTCTGGTGGATGCTGGTGGACGCGCCTCTTCCTTTGCCTCGGGTTCCGAACTTGTTAGTTCAGGGTCCGGTGACTATGGAAGATCCTTGCTGCTTTGGTCTTATGGCTTTGCTCTTGAGAGGGCGCAGTTGAGGGACAATGGCTGTTCTAATAAGGTTATTGCCACGCTCTTGCAGGCTCGCATGCGGTCTACTTCTGCGACTTATGCTCGGATCTGGCGCGCTTTTTAGGCGTGGTGTACTCCAAAGTCTATCACGCCGACTCTGGCGACAGTCTCACTTTTGCTGGACATTTTGCAGGACAGGCTACGAAAGGGCCTGGCCTACAATTCCCTTTGAGTTCAAGTGGCAGCGTTGGCCTGCTTCCGGGGGAAAGTCGTCGGCTTGTCTCTTGCTGCTCATCCGGATATTGTCCAATTTCTCAGAGGGGCGCTTCGTCTCTGTCCTCCTTTGTGGTCGCCCTGTCCGGCTTGGAACCTGGGGCTCCTGTTGTAGGCGCTCCAGCGATCTCCATTTAGCCTCTTAAACTGGCTTCTGAGAAGGATGTGACTGTCAAGACAGTTTTTTAGTGGCAATGATGTCGGCAAGAAGAGTTTCTGAGCTTCAGGCTCTTTCCTGTCGGGATCCTTTTTTACAGTTCTCAGAATCCGGGGTAACTGTTCGTACGATGCCTTCCTTTCTGCCTAAGGTGGTTTCAGCTTTTCACCTGAACCAGCCCATTTTTCTTCCTTCCTTTTGTAAGGAGGAGTTTCCGGACTCCTTTGGGCAATTGCGCCTTTTGGATGTCCTCAGGGCAATTCCCACTTCAGGCACAGGCAGCTCCTTGTGACTCTGGGCAAGTCACTTAACCCTCCATTGCCCCATGTAAGCCACATTGAGCCTGCCATGAGTGGGAAAGCGCGGGGTACAAATGTAACAAAAAAATATATAATAATAATTATCTGCTCAGTGTGACTGACATCTGGTATACAGTCCAATATTATAGAATAGTACTTTGCTTTCTTGATTTCAGACAAGATCTTTTCAGTGACGGCCTTGCTCAAAATTGAAGTAAGTATACATAGGAAATCAAATACTTTAGCGTTTAACTTTTAAAAAGGAGACTATGATAAAATGAGAAGAACAGTGAAAAGAAAACTTAGAGGAGCGACTGCGAGGGTCAAAAATTTACATCAGGTGTGGATGCTGTTCAAAAACACCATCTTGGAAGCCCAGGCCAAATATATTCAACATGGTTTCACCAAAGGGAAATCGTGCCAAACGAATCTCATTGAATTCTTTGACTGGGTGACAGGAGAATTAAATCAAGGACGTGCTATGGACGTAATCTACTTAGATTTCAGCAAGGCTTTTGACACGGTTCCCCACAGGAGGCTCTTGAATAAACTAGATGGGCTGAAGATAGGACCCGAAGTGGTAAACTGGATTAGGAACTGGTTGACGGGCAGACGCCAGAGGGTGGTGGTGAATGGAGTTCGCTCGGAGGAGGGAAAGGTGAGTAGTGGAGTGCCTCAGGGATCGGTGCTGGGGCCGATTCTGTTCAATATATTTGTGAGTGACATTACCGAAGGGTTACAAGGTAAAGTTTGCCTTTTTGCGGATGACACCAAGATTTGCAACAGAGTGGACATCCCGGAGGGAGTGGAAAACATGAAAAAAGATCTGAAGAAGCTGGAAGAATGGTCTAACGTTTGGCAATTAAAATTCAATGCGAAGAATTGCAAAGTGATGCACTTAGGGAGTAGAAATCCAAGGGAGACGTATGTGTTAGGCGGGGAGAGTCTGATAGGCACGGAGGGGGAGAGGGATCTTGGGGTGATAGTATCTGAGGACTTGATGGCGACGAAACAGTGCGACAAGGCGGTGGCCGTAGCTAGAAGATTGCCAGGCTGTATAGAGAGAGGTGTGACCAGCAGAAAAAAAGGAGGTTTTAATGCCCCTGTATAAGACGTTGGTGAGGCCCCACCTGGAGTATTGTGTTCAGTTTTGGAGGCCGTACCTTGCAAAGGATGTTAAAAAAATGGAAGCGGTGCAAAGAAAAGCTACGAGAATGGTATGGGATTTGCGTTCCAAGTCGTATGAAGAGAGACTTGCTGACCTGAACATGTATACCCTGGAGGAAAGGAGGAACAGGGGTGATATGATACAGACGTTCAAATATTTGAAAGGTATTAATCCGCAAACGAATCTTTTCCGGAGATGGGAAGGTGGTAAAACGAGAGGACATGAAATGAGATTGAAGGGGGGGGGCAGACTCAGGAAAGATGTCAGGAAGTATTTTTTCACGGAGAGGGTGGTGGATGCTTGGAATGCCCTCCCGCGGGAGGTGGTGGAGATGAAAACGGTAACTGAATTCAAACATGCGTGGGATATGCATAAAGGAATCCTGTGCAGAAGGAATGAATCCTCAGAACCTTAGCTAAAATTGGGTGGTAGAACAGGTGGGGGGAAGAGGGGTTGGTGGTTGGGAGGTGTGGATAGTGGAGGGCAGACTTATACGGTCTGTGCCAGAGCCGGTGATGGGAGACAGGACTGGTGGTTGGGAGGCGGGGAATACTGCTGGGCAGACTTATACGGTCTGTGCCCTGAAAAAGACAGGTACAAATCAAGGTAAGGTATACACATATGAGTTTATCTTGGGCAGACTGGATGGACCGTGTAGGTCTTTTTCTGCCGTCATCTACTATGTTACTATGTTATTAAAAAAGGAGGATGGAAAACCAAACGACAGCCAGCGTGGTTAAATAGTGAAGTGAAAGAAGCTATTTGAGCTAAAAGAAAATCCTTCAGAAAATGGAAGACAGAACCGACTGAAAATAATAAGAAATGGTATAAGGAATGTCAAGTCAAAAACAAAGCGCTGATAAGGAAAGTGAAGAGGGAGTTCGAAAAAAAGATTACGTTGGAGGCAAAAACACATAGTAAATTTTTTTTTTAGGTATATTAAAAGCAGGAAGCCGGCAAAAGAATCAGTTGGACCGTTAGATGACCAAGAAGTAAAAGGGGCGATCAGGGAAAACAAAGCCATAGCAGAGAGATTAAATTAATTCTTTGCTTCGGTCTTCACCGAGGAAGATTTGGGTGGGATACCGGTGCCCGAAATGGTATTCGAAGCTGACGAGTCGGAGAAACTTGATGAATTCTCTGTAAACCTGGAGGATGTAATGGAGCAGATCTAGAAACTGAAGAGTAGCAAATCTCCTGGACCGGGTGGTATTCATCACAGAGTACTGATAGAACTGAAAAATTAGCTTGTGGAGCTATTGTTAGAAATATGTAATTTATCCTTAAAATCGAGCATAGTACTGGAAGATTGGAGGGTGGCCAATGTAACGCAAAAGTTTAAAAAAGGTTCCATAGGAGATCCAGGAAATTATAGACCGGTGAGTCTGACATTGGTGCTGGGCAAATTGGTAGAGACTATTATTAAGAACAAAATTACAGAGCATATTCAAAAGCATGGATTAATGAGACAAAGTCAACAGGGATTTAGTGAAGGGAAATCTTGCCTCACCAATCTACTACATTTCTTTGAAGGGGTGAATAAACATGTGGATAAAGGTGAGCCAGTTGATATTGTGTATCTGGATTTTCAGAAGGCGTTTGACAAAGTACCTCATGAAAGACTCCAGAGGAAATTGGAGAGTCATGGGATAGGAGGTAGTGTTCTATTGTGGATTAAAAACTGGTTAAAAGATAGAAAACAGAGAGTAAGGTTAAATGGTCAGTATTCTCAATGGAGAAGCGTAGTTAGTGGGGTTCCCCAGGGCTCTGTGCTGGGACCGCTGCTTTTTAACATATTTATAAATGACCTAGAGATGGGAGTAACTAGTGAGGTAATAAAATTTGCTGATGACACAAAATTATTCAAAGTCGTTAAATCGCTGGTGGATTGTGAAAAATTACAAGAGGACCTTACAAGACTGGGAGACTGGGTGTCTAAATGGCAGATGACGTTTAATGTGAGCAAGTGCACGTCCGGTTGGGCTATGAAGGAGTAAGGAGGGGGAGAGTTGCTGCTCCGGAGCGCCCGATTAATCAGCATAAATATTGGCACCCAAACCCTACAAAAAGATAAATACTTATCCTTAGCAGGACCTGAATAGTGCAGCGGTGGTGTGGAAAGCTGTGTTGGTGTGGATGGCAACAAAATCGGCACGAAAAGAGAGCCGTGAAAAAGGGCGGCTTGCGGAACCCAAGATGGCGGAGAAAAGTTTACCGCCGTCTCCAACGCCGAGCTCGCAATGGGCCGCGGAAATAATAACAGAAGTGAGAGCGGCAGTGGAACAATCTATGGAAACCAGACTCCAAAAAATCATAGATAAATTGGACGGCATGAAGGAGCGATACGTGTCTATGATGGCGGAGGTACAGGCAATGCAGCAGCGGATGGGACAGGTGGATGAAGATCTGCAAAAAATATCTGCAGAACAACCAAAGCTATCCAAAAGTGTACGGGAGCTAGAGGAGAAAAACTTGGAAAATAGATATCGCTGGAACAATTTGCGCTTTGTTGGGCTCCCAGAGATCTTGCCAGAAGAAGACCTGCAGAAATTTCTGGAGACTTGGTTCCGGAGGCAGCGGCATTACAAGAAATGGCAGGAGACTTCAGGGTGGAAAGGGCGCATCAGCTGGGACAGTGTGCAGCGGGAGGAGATCGCCTCAGAATAATCATCTTTAGAGTGCTTAACTATGCCCACAAAATGACGATCCTGCAGGCTTTGCGAGGGGGAAATCGTTTACAATACCAAAATCAGCGTGTCTTATGTTTCCAAGACTACTCAGCAAGGGTATCGGCTGCTTGCAGGACTTTTGTGCCAGTGTGTTCAAGATTATTTGAAATTAAGTTCCACTGTAGCCTCTTATATCCAGCGTGGTTGAGAGTTCAAGATGGAGGACAAGTGTATTATTTTGACCGAGTGGAGGAAGTAAAAACCTTCGTGGACAAAATGACGGACGCCAGAATGAAGCAAGGGTAAAAGGAAGCGAGTGGAAGGACAGGTACAATAGAGTGGAGACTGTTATAATTGGCATGAATACGTGAACAGTGATTTCTGCTTTACAGTAGTATGCCTTTTAATCTGGTGGTTACAGCGGACTGCATTTTGGCGGGCTTTCGAATATCCTAACATTAAGAAGGCAGAAGCGGGTCTAGGCTCTTTTAAACTGCAGGGAGAAGCAACAATGGTCTGGCCTGCTGAATAAACTAAAGAGACTGATAAATGGCATACCTTCAAGAGGATTCTCATTGAAAGGAGTGGGATGATCGAGAAGTCATGGACTGGTTGTAAGAATATAGAGAGCATAGAGATTTAAGAGAATGTGTTTTAAAGTATTTTTTCTTTATATCATCATTTTATTGTAACACAGAGTGAATGGGAAGAAAGAGATAGGAAAGAGAGAATGGATGAATGGTTGAGTGGGAACTTCAGGTGTAACATCTTATGTTCATGAGGGTGGGGCGAGAGGCTGGAAAGTGTTCAGAGGGGAGGGATTGGGTGATATACATAGTAGAGGGGTGGGCAGCTCTGAGTCCAGAACGGAATGGAGTGACCGAAAGGGATATTTGGGGTTAGGAGGGGGGAATTGGGGGAAGGGGGGAGGGTAGGGATTTGGGGAGGTCACACAGGGGGGAAGCACTACTCAAGGTATATGGGAAAAGTGGAAAGGGGGCTAGGAAAAAGAATGGAGTACCTAAGGTTCTTTGGGGGGGGAGGGGGGGTGGAAGCTGGGTCACTCATAAGGGGAAAACATAGGTTGGAAACATTTGGGAGTATGGGCTATAAGGTACGGTCAGGGGTAGGTTAATATGTTCAGATTAACATTTACTACTTGGAATGTTGGTGGTTTTCATTCGCCAATCAAGAGACATAAGGTTTTAAAAGCATTAAGAGACAGGGGGGACCTCTGTTGCCTTTCTGCAGGAATCTCATCTTTCAGCGACAGAACACGCCAAACTCAAAAGATGGTGGGTGGGAGACATTGTTGAAGCACCAGCAGTGGGAAGGAGGGGGGTTTGTGGTAATCTTGTTCAAGAAGGGATTGCATTTAGAGATTAAGAAAGTTATAGCAGACCCAGAAGGCAGATATGTTCTGGCTTTGGTGATGCTTGAGCGCCAGCCTCTTTTGTTATGTAATCTTTATGCTCCTAATACATTTGATCGGGAGTTTTATGCAAAGGTGATCAGATTGATACTAGATTTAGGTGATATCCCGATAGTGTTGGGAGGTGATTTAAATGATGTGGCAGACCCTAGGTTAGATAGATCCAAACCCACAGATAGAGAAATAGCAAGAACAGTGAGAGGGGTGAACTTATTAGGATCATCTTTGGGTCTTGTGGATGTGGTGGAGAAAACCCTTTGGAGAGGGACTTCACGCACATGTCAAGGGTTCACTCAACGCTGTCAAGAATAGGTTATTTGTTGATTTCCAGAGAAATTTTCACACAGGTGGAAAGTGTAAAGGTAGGCCCGATTATGATTTCTGACCATGTGTGGTGGAGATGAGTTTACAGGGAGGCCGGCCTAGACAACCTTGGAATAGCTGGAGATTCCCCTCTCACCTATATAGGGATAGTAAATTTTTGCCGTTTCTGATATCTAAGTGGCAACAATACAAAGTTGATAATGAACAGCACAGATCTGATGCTATATTGTTTTGGGAGACAGCAAAAGTGGTTCTCCAAGGGGGAATGATCTATGATGTCAGTTTTCAGAAGAAGGTGAGAAAAAGAGAGATTCTTCATTTAGAAAAGCAGGTAACCTCTCTTAAGGCAGCAGTATGGCATAGATCATTGTCTGCGAGTAAAGGTACAACTATTGGAAACACAACAAGCTGTAAATGAGTTGATACATGCAGAGACAAAGAAATCGTGAGCTTTTTATAAATTTCAACTTTATAAATTTGCAAATAAGGGAAGCACTCTTTTGGCCAGATTGGCAAGGGGTAGTTCGGGTCAGCATAAGATAACGACATTGGTGGATTCTAGAGGAATGCGGGTAAATGAAGATAGGGCAATAAATAAGGTGCTTAGTGAATTTTTTGCTAAACTTGAGCCTCAGCATCCTCCACTGGTAGACAGTGAAAGCTATAATTGGCGTACCTAGAATGTGAATGGGAGTAACAAGGGGGGAGAAACTGTTCCTGCGGAAGGCTTGTATATTTGGGAAGAAATGCAGTCTCCTTTGTTGGACTCGGGAGTGCCCACCCTCCTTTTGGCACTGGAGGAATAGGATTTGCTGTCCTGGGAATCCAGAGGGGCAGGTCTGTCACCGGGAAGGCAGCGGAGGTTCCTAGCAGTGTGGGGGGCTTATATAAACACCATTTCACCAAGGGCGAGGAGTCACATTTTGAATAGGCTCCCATGGAATAAATGAGGTTGAAATATGGAAATTTTGAGAAGTGCTTTGGGACGGGGATGGGATTGGGCAAGGGGGGAAGAGGAGGACTGGGGTAGGAGGGATAAGGGGAGAGGTATGGGAGAAGGGGGAGTTCTTGGGTCAAGTTGTGGTTATGTTTACAAGTTTTGTTCATATTAAGATGTAATGTTTTTCAATTTGGGAGACCTTTCTCTACAGCTATTGTTTCATATGTTGGCAGGAGGGGAGGGGGAGGAAGTTTGGGATGGGGAGAGGGTGGAAAGGGGGGGGGGGTAACGGAATGAAACATATCTTGAATATGGTGTATTGAAGCATGTCATGACACATTGCATATTGATTGGTCAATTCATATGGAAATGTATTATTATTATGTGTTGAAAATCAATAAAAAATTGTTGAAAGTAATGTGAGCAAGTGCAAAATGATGCATGTGGGAAAGAGGAACCCGAATTATAGCTACATCAGGCAAGGTTCCACGTTAGGAGTCACGGACCAAGAAAAGGATCTAGGTGTCGTTGATACGTTGAAACCTTCTGCTCAGTGTGCTGCTGTGGCTAAGAAAGCAAATAGAATGTTAGGTATTATTAGGAAAGGAATGGAAAACAAAAATGAGGATGTTATAATGCCTTTGTATCGCTCCATGGTGCGACCGCACCTCGAATATTGTGTTTAATTCTGGTCGCCGCATCTCAAAAAAGATATAATGGAATTAGAGAAGGGTGACGAAAATGATAAAGGGGATGGGACGACTTTCCTATGAGGAAAGGCTAAAGAGACTAGGGCTCTTCAGTTTGGAGAAAAGGCGACTGAGGGGAGATATGATAGAGGTCTATAAAATGAGTGGATTTGAACGGGTAGATGTGAAGCGTCTGTTCACACTTTCCAAAAACACTAGGATTAGGGGGCATGCAATGAAGCTGCAATGTAATAAATTTAAAACGAATCGGAGAAAATTTGTCTTCACTCAACGTGTAATTAAACTCTGGAATTCGTTGCCAGAGAATGTGGTAAAGGCGGTTAGCTTAGCGGAGTTTAAAAAAAGGTTTGGACGGCTTCCTAAAGGAAAAGTCCATAGACCGTTATTAAATGGACTTGGGGAAAATCCACTATTTCTGGGATAAACAGTATAAAATGTTTTGCACATTTTTGGAATCTTGCCAGGTATTTGTGACCTGGATTGGCCACTGTTGGAAAGAGGATGCTGGGCTCGATGGACCTTTGGTCTTTCCCAGTATGGCAATACTTATGTACTTATGTCTTTGCTCAAATAATGGATTTTGGATTCCTGTCTTATAGCGTTCCTTATATGTGTCACCATGACAGAATCAAACTTTCCAAATGGTTTAACCAGTTTAAGGAAGTTGTTGTTGTTTTCTTTCGAAAAGCTTTTCAGATTAGCCTCGTAGAACCAGACATTGAGATCCTAGAAATTTGATTATTTTGATGATCCTTGCAATCACGTCCAACCAATGCCTTTTTTCTAGCTCATACAGCTTTTTATGTTGTGAATCAAGTGTAGTTTTGTTTTGAGATCCTTTCTGAAGTCGATTCACATTTTTGAATGCTTCATATGATGCTTCATATGATCCAGACTTATTTCATGTGTAATACAGTTCCTTGGATACACTCCTCCAGTTGTAGGCAGTCGATTATAAAACTACTGGATGATTTGCTTGGATCTGTTGGTGAAAACAGTTTGCAGCAGAAACAGAACACGCAGCCTGTGGAAACTGAGTACAGTAATCACAGTCTTGGCAGTAGTTCACATTTTTCCATTTTTCAGTTGTATTATATATCACTGAACTTGCGTCCACTAGAGTTTGCTAGATACAAAATGCCTTTCTTTTGAACAGGTCCTGATTCTGCAAGAATAATTCTTACTTTGTCAGTGAGTTTTGGCCATTTTGCTGGATCAGATAGCTCAAGTACCGATGAATCTGAAGTTGATGAAGCTACTGATGACTGTGGCTAAACTGTTCTTCCTCAAAAGTGCATGGCGGTCCACTTTGCCCTTCCATGCTTATTGCTGTTCCTTTTGAGAAATCATCATCAGTGAGAAATAAATGAACTGGAAGCTGCTGCTTGTTGGTTGGCAATGAGCTTCTTCGATGGGCTTTCTCGAGAGGTACTTCTATCTGGTTGGTCTTCTTCCTCCTCCTCCTCCTCCTCCTGAGAGTGCTCACCAGTCACTTTTAATCATTTGATAAAACTATATAGTGCTCCTGTTTGCTTCTGGATGGCCTCTTCTTTTGCTACTTTTCTTTTCTTGTTTTGCCAACCTGATAGTTTCTTTTCGGTTGCCGTCACAACCACCAGTTTGTGTGAACCCTCAGAGAAAAGCTCTCGACATTTAAACTAAAAAAACAAAACAAAACAAAAAACAAACATTGTCTGTTTGTAGGCTTGCTTCTGGGATATGTTTTGCCAAGAAATGTGGATCCCAGCCTGGCTTTATCCTACAGCTTTCATGAGTAACGCCAGAAATGTCCCTGAAGTACTCAGAACTGTTAACTGAAGCCTGCCTGTTCTCTTTTTCAGCTAACTGCACCGTAGATAACAGATCAGCCCAGAGGTCTTCCAGCTGGAGCAGGAGCCAGGAGTACAGGGAGGAGTACAGTAGCGTGCTGCCAAGTTCTCAATCTCTAACCAACTACAATGTTTGTACTAATTCCTAAAATCCCCAAAATATAGTAACAACAAGACAAACTAGTGGTTGACAAATGAGCTGTTTCTGAACCTTTGCAATCTCCTTGTGGGTCATAAATTGTGGAAAACAAAAAAATATCTACAAACTGCTTTTATACATGCAGCTTGTATGCATGTATGAAAACCATCTGTAGCATTCGTAGAGCCGCCGCGCTTAGCGATTGGCTGTTCTGCACATGCTCGACAGACCGATTGGCTTCTCCCCCCCCCTTACTAAGTTGCTCGCTGCTTTTGCGAGCAGCTCATTTGCATCCCTTTTCTTCTCAGCATCGCTCAGCTGGAATTAGTGATCAGTGCTTTAATGGGACTTTGGTCCATCGAGGTGTAGGACTCAAACACTACTGCTGACTTTTACCCAGAGTCAAAAGCTGTTCCAGTTGGATAGGCAGCAGTGCCTTAAAAGGTGGAGTACAATTTTTATTTTTTTTTAACATTCGACAGCTTTTTCAATTATTTGAAATCTTCCCATATGTAGATATAAATATCATGTAATAAAAGCTCATTTGTGCTCATTTGTTTACACTGTTCAGTACAATACAGACGGCCAAATGTCAGTGAGAATAACCTCTTTCCTGATGGGTTCATCTTAACTGTTGTTGTAATCTTCCTTGGTAAAATTAAACTCGCCTTTCATTGGGGCACATGGAATCACATCTTCACTTCAAACCCGCAGCTCAGCCCCCCCCCCCCAAAACCCTCTTCAAACTGGTGGTCTGCCCTTTGCTTCAAACCCGCGGCCCGCATTAACCCCCCCCCCCCCCAATTATGGCCATGCTTTAAAAATATAAGATGCCAGTTGGCAGTACTTACACATACCAAACTGGACGAATTGACCTGTTAACGCAGGCTCTCTGCTGCCACAGATCCTTCCTGCTAGCTGCTGCGCGGCATCCCCTCCTCCTGTGGCAGAAACTGGCTTTGGACCATAGGAAGTACACTTAAGGAGGAGGTGGGCTGAGTCAGGAAAGGAGAAACCAGAAGGACCTACAGCAGAGGCAGACAGAGAAGGCAAGTGCCCAGCTTTGGAAGCGGGACGAGTTGGAGAAGGACCTGTGGTGGCGGCAGCAGCATCAGCTCAGCTGGCAGATAGCAGTCAGTGCCTCATCACCTTTTCTACTCTCATGCACATTCATTGTGGATATCTTGAAACCCAGACTGGTTTGGTGTGTCCCTAGGACTGGGTTGAGAACCCCTGATACAGATGGTTTGCCATATTTTCATGGTGAGATTAATGTTCTCTACCAGTTTAGTGTTTATTTTGTACGTTTCAAGACAATATATTATCCAAGAGTATGGGACACTCTATGAAAGGCTTTTTTATAATCCATGCTACACTGAGATTTCTACTTTTTTTAGCTGTAATCATGATGGCTTTATTTAGCAAGAGCTGTGCTTTCATTCATGTGCCCCCTTGTTGCCATGATGTTATAGTCAATGTGATCATATATTCTGTCAGCATCTATTTCAGTAAATAGCTTATAGATTGTAGGTAGACAAGTTATCAGTCTGTAATTTTTGGGAAGGTACTTACATCTTCCTTTAGAAATACCAGAATTCTTCCCGTTAGCCATTGTGGTGTGAAATCTGACTTCCTGATCAATTGATTTTTGTAGTTTGCTATTTATTGGTGAAGGGATGTTAATTAGTTCACTCCATCTGGATCAGGGCTCTTTTTAACCTGATTTCCAGTTTTGTGTTACTTCAGGCCATTCCATAGCTGTTGTGTTTGCTTGTTCTAAATTTTCCTGTATAGAGTAGCTATTCTACTTTTTGGTTGTGCTGTACAGGGTCCTTGTATTAAGTGTCTCCAGAAAGTTGGTGGTATTTTAACTGTACTGATGACCTTTCGCATTTCCTTGTAGTTTTTGTGTTTTCTCTAAATAATGTATTTTGATATCTCTTCTATGTTTTCCTCATATCTCTACAATGTTTGTGTTTCAACTTGGTGTTTTGGAATTTTTTTCATTATCTTTGGTGATCTTGATCCTTTTAAATACTCATCTAACATGGACACTACTGTTTGCAGTGATTGTAGTTTTCCTTCAATATGATTTTTCCAAGGAGGAGGAGTTGTCTTTTTCTTATTTCTCTGGTCCTGGGTCCTTGTTGGTAAAACTCTCTCAGAAAAAATTTGTCCCTTTATACAGGTTATGACCTTATTCATCTTTTCGTGAAGTCCAAGGAAAATGAAAAAATAGAGAATGTGACACAAGCTTCATCACAGGAAGTGTCTATCACAATTCCTTTATTGCACCAAAGACTTCATTTTCCTTATTCATCTTTGTCATCATACTCTTTAATCTAGATGTTAAGTTCAGCTTGGGCAACCTTTCCCTCTCCTGCAACCCAGCATATTTATCTTTGTCCAAACAGGCCAGCAGTTCAACTTCTAATTCCTCTACCTCTACCTCCTGCCTTTCTTCTCCTCATTGAATTCTGTTCTTGTCCTTCATTTATTTATTCAAAACAGACCTCACCAACCACATAAATTACAGGCTCCAAAATGGACTCTTTCCCACGAATAAAGGAAACATCCTACTCACTCCGTTACCGAAAGATGCTAAAAAAAGCACAATGGACCTAAACAACTATCGACAAGTAGCATCCATTCCACTCATGACCAAACTCATAGAAGGCATAGTGACGAAACAATTGACTGAATACCTAAATAAATACTCAATTCTACACGAGTCCCAATCAGGATTTTGGATGAATCACAGCACCGAAACTGTACTAGTGTCCGCAATGAACGCATTCAAACAAGCAATTGCGACTGGCAACAACATCCTCTTCCTGCAATTCGACATGTCCAGTGCCTTTGACATGGTTAACCATGATATACTAATACATATACTAGAATACTCCGGAGTAGGAGGCACAGTTCTCAAATGGTTCAAAGGATTCCTGACCACAAGATCATACCAAGTAACAACGAACGCGGGCAGATCACCACTATGGATACCTGAGTGTGGAGTCCCCCAGGGATCCCCTCTCTCACCAACACTATTCAACCTAATGATGATACCTTTAGCCAAGCTACTAGCCAATCAAAACCTTAACCTCCTACATTAATACAGATCACGTCACAATTTACATTCCATTCAAACATGATCTAAATGAAATCACCAACAAGATCAACCAAAGCCTCCAAATAATGCACACCTGAGCAGATGCATTCCAATTAAAACTTAACGCAGAAAAAACACAATGCCTTGTACTCACCTCACAACATAACACAAAAACCTTCAATACCATAACCACACCATACTGTTCCCTTCCGGTCGTACAAAACTTGAAAATTTTTGGAGTCACCATTGATCGAAACCTCACTCTCGACACCCACGTGAAAAACACGACCAAAAAGATGTTCTTCACCATGTGGAAACTTAAGAGTAAAACCTTTCTTCCCTAGATACATTTTCCATACCCTGGTACAGTCAATGGTAATAAGTCATCTCGACTACTGCAATGCACTGTACGCCGGGTGCAAAGAACAGACAATCAAAAAACTCCAAACTGCTCAGAATATGGCCGCCAGACTCATATTTGGAAAAACTAAATATGAAAGTGCAAAACCACTAAGAGAGAAACTTCACTGGCTCCCAATTAAGGAACACATTGCGTTCAAGATCTGCATGATTGTACACAAAATCATTCATGCAGACGCCCCAATCTACATGCTAAACCTCGTGGACCTACCTCCCAGAAACGCCACAAGATCATCTCGCAAATTTCTCAACCTGCACTACCCCAGCTGCAAAGGACTGAAGTACAAACTGATGCATGCCACTACCTTCTCGTACAAGAGCACACAGTTATGGAATGCATTACCCGCAGACCTGAAAGCAATCAACGAAACAACTATCTTTCGAAAATCTCTGAAAACATTCTTCTTCAACAAGGCCTACAATGAACACCTATAATCTCACTAAGTCACCTCACCAACCCACTCAATTATGAAAGCTCACCTTATACAACTATCCTAATCACTCCCTTCCTTCTTCCCTCTTCCCTTCCTTGATCTTTACACATTAGTAATTGTATCTGATATCTTGTTACGATAATGTCAACAAATCTATGTAAGCCACATTGAGCCTGCAAATAGGTGGGGGAATGTGGGATACAAATGCAATAAAATAAAAAATAAATAAATGCTCTCTTGCATTTCTGGAACTCCTATCTCTGTCTTCACCTCATCTATTGTAGATACTTTCCCTATTGCTGCCCCAGGTGCTGTGGCACATCTCCTCCTGATCTCCTTATTTGCTCCCCTTTCTGTCTTTCTATTTCCTTTTCTGAGAAATAGCTTAGCTGTTTTAAAATGTCCTCACTCAGTTATCGTTCTTTAATTAGTCCAATCAGGGGTCTTAGATTTCGCATCAATTTCTTCTTGCAGCTTTTCCTTTGATATATTTCCTCTTTCCTCCATATTTTGGCAAACTCTTTGTGTAACCCCTTGTATTCAAATACAGGGTTTATAGCATAATAACAACAGTACATTATCTCCCTTTTGTCCTCAAGAATCTACCTAACAACTTTTAGTCCTATCAACTTTTTCATTAGTTTCTATGTTTTTTCTCCTGCTGCACTGGGTTCATGAACAAGTTTAACATAGCCTATGGCTTCATTAGGTTTGTTACCTTGTCTTGAAGGGATTGCTAGCACCATCATTAGCCCTAGCACATAAGCTGGAGGTGGGTTTCTTTGTATCCTGGGTGACATGTGGCCAGTATGTATCTATTTTTCCTTCCTACCATGTTTTTACAGTAGTTTTGTCTTGCCGAGATTTGTAGATGTTCCCTGAGGACAGGCAGGCCTTATTTTCACATGTGGGTGACCTACTACTACTTCTTTTCAATTCTATAGCGCTACTAGACATACGCAGCGTTGTACACTTGAACATGAAGAGACAGTCCTTGCTCAAAAGAGCTTACAATCTAATCAGGACAAACAGGACAAATAAGGGGTAAGGGAATTAAGGTGGGAAAGATAAAACATTCAAGGGTACTGTACAAGTGAATAGGGGTTCGGAGTTAAAAGCAGGATCAAAAAGGTGGGCTTTTAGCTTAGATTTGAAGACGGCTAGAGATGGAACTTGACGTACTGGCTCAGGAAGTCTATTCCAGGCATATGGTGCAGCAAGATAAATGGAATGGAGTCTAGAGTTGGCAGTGGGAGAGAAGGGTACAGATAAGAGAGATTTACCCAATGAACGGAGTTCCTGACGAGGAGTGTAGGGAGAGAGAAGAGTGGAGAGGTACTGAGGAGCTGAAGAGTAAATATACTTATAAGTCAATAAGAGGAGTTTGAACTGTTTGCGGAAACGGATAGGGAGCCAATGAAGAGACTTGAGGAGAGGGCTAATATGAGCATAGCGACACTGGCGGAATATAAGTCATGCAGCAGAATTTTGAACAGCTTGTAGAGGAGAAAGATGGCTTAATGGGAGACCTGTGAGAAGCAAATTGCAATAGTCTAAGCGAGAGGTGATAAGAGTGTGGATAAGGGTTTTGGTAATGTGATCAGAAAGGAAAGGATGAATTTTGGTAATATTATAGAGAGAAATTACAGGTTTTATCAGTCTGTTGGATGTGTGCAGAGAAAGAGAGGAGTCAAAGATAACCCCAGTGTTACAAGCTGATGAGACTTGGAGGATGAGAGTGTTATCTACAGAGATAGAGAATGGGGGGGGGGGGGGGGGGGGGAAGAGGAGAGGTGGATTTGGGGGGGGGGGGGGGAAGACAAGAAACTCAGTGTTGGTCATGTTTAGGTTCATACAGTGGTGAGACATCCAAGCAGCAATGTCAGACAGGCAGGCTGATACTTTGGCCTGGATTCCTGCTGAGATGTCAGGTGTGGAGAGCTAGATCTGGGAGTCACAGCATAAAGGTGATACTGAAAACCATGGGATGAGATCAGAGCACCAAGGGAAGAAGTATAGATTGAAAAAAAGAAGAGGTCCCAAGACAGAGCCCTGAGTACACCAACTGATAGTAGAATAGAAGTGGAGGAGGATCCGCCAGAGTATGCACTAAAAGTGGGATGGGAGAGATAAGAAGAAAACCAGAAAAGAACAGAGTCTGGTCACCCAGTGCGGATCATTAAAAAGCTAATCTTACTTTAAGAATATTTGCAGCGTCCGCACTGTGCATGCGCAATTGCCTTCCCACCTGCCATGAGAGCACTGGAACCAGTCTCTTTTCATCCGTTATTAGGAGAGCACACACTTTCTGCGGCCCCTAACAGTGTCTGGTGCGTGAGTACCTTTTTTTGAGCAAATAGTGCCTTTAAAAGTTTTCTTATTTTTTTCGTGCTCTTTAGGCCCTCTTAGGCCTGACCTTCGGTTGAGACTCGTTTCTTATATTTTTTTTGGGTGCTTTGTTCTTTTTTTCTAGCACCATTGAGCCATTTGATTTAGCCACAGCTGTTTCCCCTTCTATGTCTTCGAAGGCTCTCATTGGTTTTAAGTGCTGTACCTGGTGCAGTAGGACCATCTGTGGCAAAGACACTCATTCTTGGTGTCTTCAGTATTTGGGGCCTGATCATACTCCTTCCAGCTGTGTTCTGTGTCTTCGTATGAAGAAAAGAATCCAGATAACCAGAGAGGCTCGGTGAGATAAACATTTTGGAGCCAGGTCTGAATCATAGTCGTTGATATCGGCATCGACGTTGAGAGTTGCACCAGCATCGGGTGCATCAGTCCATATGGCTGCTAGGCCTACCTTGGCCACTGGGAGTGGACATGCATCGAACGGGTCTCCACCTTCCTTAATTCTGACTGCTGTGCATGGCACCCTGGACCAATCAGCATTGAGCCCGAGTCGATGTGAGGAATTCGGTATCCTCTTCAGCACAGGGGAGTGTCTCTGACTGGCCAAGAAGCATCGGCATTAATCTCCCTCAACGCATGGTGCAGGGAGCTCCTGGGTACCGAGGGAATCCCCGGTCACCAAGAAGCATTGGTGCCGAGAGGACCATTCCCCTCCATACAAGAGGTGCCGATTCACAGGTCCCATGTGCAGGGTCTGGCACCCATTTCTACCCCAGCAGTTAAGCAGCCTGTCTGTGACCTGGCACCAGTGGTGTGCTGGTAAATTTTTAACAACAGGCTCTCTCCCCGGTCCACCCTTGCGCCCCCCCCCCCCGTCCACCTCTGCGCCCTCCCCCCGTCCACCTCTGCGCCGCCCCAAAATTGCAGAGCTGGCTATAGCCGGGGGGGGGGGGGGGGGGGGGGGGGGGGGAGGTGGTGGGGGGGGGGGGGTGGCAATGCATTACTCTCTCCAGGAAAAAAAAATTAAATGATCCCAGGTTCCAATCTAATTCATGTTTAATGTGGGATAAAATGCCATAAATAACTAAATAAATATAAACTTTTAATGTTGAGCACCAGATTCTCAAAGTGAACATATTCCAAACACTATAATGAAAATAAAATGATTTTTTTTCTACCTTTGTTGTCTGGTGACTGTTTTTCTGATCATGCTGGCCCAGTATCCGATTCTGCTGCTATCTGTCCTCTTAACTCTGTTTCCAGGGCTTCCTTTCGATTTATTTCTTTCCTTTCTTCTTCATTTCTGGTCCTCAACTTCTGCCTATTTTCTTCATCCATATGCAGTTTTTCTCCTCTCTTCCTTTTCCCTCATCTCATCTCCTTCCTCACTCTTCCCTCCCCTCCATCCATGTCCAGCATTTCTTCTCTCTCCCCTGCCCTCCATCCACCCATGTCCAGCAACCCTCCTCTCCCCTGCCCTCCATCCACCTATGTCCAGGGAACCTTCTCTCCCCCTGCCCTGCATGAACCCGGCGACCCTCCCCTGCCCTCCATGCACCCATACCCAGTGACCCTCCTCTCCTCTGTCCTCCATCCACCCATGTCCGGTGACCCTTCTCTCCCCTGCCCTGCATGCACCTATACCCAGTGACCCTCCTTTCCCCTGCCCTCCATCCACCCAATCTAGCAGTGACCCTCCTCTCCCCTGCCCTCCATCCACCCATGCCCAGCGACGACCCTTCTCTCCCCTCCATGATCCACCCATGCCCAGCGACGACCCTTCTCTCCCCTCCATGATCCACCCATGCCCAGCGACGACCCTTCTCTCCCCTCCATGATCCACCCATGCCCAGCGACGACCCTTCTCTCCCCTCCATGATCCACCCATGCCCAGCGACTCCCTAGTTCTCTCCCCTGATGCTTCTTGCCTATGCCGGAATAGGAAGTTGCGTCAGAGTGAAGGTGTGAGCAGCGCTTATGCATCGGGGGGGGGGGGGGGGGGGGGGTTGTTAGAGGCTGGGAGAGATGCTGAATCGATGGAAAGAGAAGCCAGACCACAGGGAGAGTCAGCTGGTGGGGGGAATACAGGGAGGATGGTGGTGATGTCACTGCAGGAGCAGCCAGAAAGTGCCAGAATGCTGTTCCGGCACAAATTAAGTCCTGCTTCAGCCAGGGTCGCAACTCAGTTTGGGAAGCCCTGTACTAGTGCATAAAGTAAATTGTCCAAGGACAAGCAGGCTGCCTGTTCTCACTGATGGGTGACATCCACGGCAGTCCCTTCAATCGGAGAGCTTCTCTAGCAAAGACGTTTGCTAGCCCTTGTGCGCGCACGCACACCACACATGCGCGACCGTCTTCCCACCCGAACTCGCTCGTGTTCGTCAGTCTTCTTTTTTCCGTGCTCGGGACGGCTGTGATTTTTGTCGTTCTGTGCCTTGAGGAGACCCTCACGCTTTTGCCGCGTTCTTCAGATTCGGAAGTCTTCTTTTGATTTCAAAAGTTCCTCGAGTTGCGTGTTTGTCTAAAAAAAAAAAAAAAACACCCTTTATTTCGAGTTTGTTTTTCCCCTGTCAAGTTTCCTTTCGCTTTCGAAAGCGGCCCTGTTGGCCGCCCGTACGGGTTTTCTCCCTTTTTATTTTTGGTGCCTTTGCTATCATAGCGGATTTTGACTTCGCCGGCGTGATTTTTCCGCCCATGTCATCGAAGCTGCCCAGCGGCTTCAAGAAGTGCACCCAGGCTATCTTGCTCACTGATAGGCACGCTTCGTGCCTTCAGTGTCTGGGGGCTGGGCACCGTCCTCAAGCCTGTACTCTCTGTTGTCTGTTGAAAAAGAGAACTCAGGCGGCGAGATTGGCCCAGTGGAACGTTTTGTTCGGGGCCTCGCCTGGTGTTTCGACGGTCTCAGTATCGAGGTCATCGGCCGGTGCATTGACGTCTGCGGTACCGAGGTCATTGGCCGGTGCTCCAGCGTCTATGGTACCGAGATCAATGTTGGTACTGATGTCGTCGGAGGGTGCCTCTTCGTCAGGAGTGCAGGTGAGGGCTGTCCATTCCCCTGCTGGTGGCGGTGAGCCCTCGAGTAGGTCTCCTCCTGCTTCGAGGGCTCCTGCGGTACAGCCCCCCCGGGATCGATCTTCGGACCCGGCCCCGAGGAAGAGGCGCTTGGATTCGACGTCCTCGTCGGTACCGGGAGGTTCCGGTGACATGCTTCATGTGAAGGCAAAGAAGCATCGACACTGGTCACCTTCCCGATGTGGTTCCGAGAGCTCTGGGTTGCCTAGGGAGTCGGCACCCACTAGGTATCGACGCCGGGAGGACCGCTCACCCTCCATTCAGGAGGTATCGATGCACTCTACCCTGGACAGCCCGGTATCACCTCCGCGCCCCGAACAGATTCTGAGTTTGTTGCCCGTACCGGACTCCCAGCCTTCCTCGACAGCCGCTCTAAGCAAGAGCCTCCGGGCCATCCTTCCAGGGATCCTGGAGGAGCTGTTGCGGCCTCCTCCGGTACCGGGGGTGCTGCACAGCCGGTGCCGTCGAGTGAGGCAACGGCTGGCCTCTTGCCCGTTGTGAGGTCTCCGATGCCGGTACCACTTGCGGTGCCCGCGTCGGCTGCCTCCCAAGCAGACTCCCCGACGACGTCGATGGAGGGAGCTTCATCGCCGCCGATGCGGGAGTCTACTTCTCGACTTTCCCACCGTGCCATGTTTCTACGGAGTCGAGGCGAGCACGGCTTCGGACAGAAGTTCATGAGCTGGTGTCCGATACCGATGGTGAGGCCTCGTGGGAGGCAGAGGAAAACGTCAGATATTTCTCAGATGAGGAGTCTGACGGTCTTCCTTCTGATCCCACTCCCTCCCCTGAAAGACAGCTTTCTCCTCCCGAGAGTCTGTCTTTTGCGGCCTTTGTCCGGGAAATGTCTACGGCAATTCCCTTCCCTGTGGTTACGGAGGATGAGCCAAGGGCTGAAATGTTTGAGCTTTTGGACTATGCTTCGCCACCTAAGGAATCGTCCACAGTACCCATGCATCATGTCTTCAAAAAGATACTGCTGGTGAAAAAGTCGAACAGGTGGTAGAGCAGCTCCACCAGCGGGATACCGCATTCGACAAATTCTCCCGCCGGGCGCCTTCAGCAACTACCTCAACTGGTAGACGTTTTTATGGCAGAAGGAAGACTGTTACCTATTCTTCTAATAGGCTTAGGTACAATGCTCCCTCTCGCCAGTCTGCTGCCCAGGCCAAGCCCCAGTGCGCTCGTTCTCGTCAACAGCGTGCGACTCGGCAGGCCCCTGCGGCTCCCCAGCAAAAGCAAGGGACGGGCTTTGGACTGGCTCCAGCAGAGCATAGCCGAAATCAAAGTGTCTGTGCCGGACGATCTGCCAGTCGGGGGGAGGTTAAAATTTTTTCACCAAAGGTGGCCTCTCATAACCTCCGACCAGTGGGTTCTTTAAATAGTCCGGTTAGGATACTCCCTCAATTTGGTTTCCAAGCCTCCAAATTGCCCACCGGGAGCTCAATCCTTCAGCTTCCAGCACAAGCAGGTACTTGAAAAGGAACTCTCCGCCCTTCTCAGCACCAATGCGGTCGAGCCCGTGCCACCGGGGCAGGAAGGGCTGGGATTCTATTCCAGGTACTTCCTTGTGGAAAAGAAAACAGGGGGGATGTGTCCCATCCTAAACCTAAGGGCCTTGAACAAATATCTGGTCCGAGAAAAGTTCAGGATGCTTTCCCTGGGCACCCTTCTTCCCATGATTCAGGAAAACGATTGGCTATGCTCTCTGGACTTAAAGGATGCTTACACTCATATCCCGATACTGCCAGCCCACAGACAGTATCTTCGATTCCGTCTGGGAACACGGCACTTTCAGTATTGTGTGCTACCCTTTGGTCTCGCCTCTGCGCCCAGGGTGTTCACAAAGTGCCTGGCTGTAGTAGCGGCGTCTCTACGCAGACTGGGAGTGCACGTGTTCCCTTACTTAACGATTGGCTGGTGAAGAACACCTCCGAGGCAGGAGCTCTACAGTCCATGCAGATGACTATTCAACTCCTGGAGCTACTAGGGTTTGTGATAAATTATCCAAAGTCCCACCTTCTTCCTGTTCAGAAACTCAAATTCATAGGGTCTCTGCTGGATTCTCAGACAGCTCGTGCCTACCTCCCGAAAGCGAGGGCTGACAATCTTCTGTCCCTTGTTTCTTTTCTCTTTTTTTTTTTATTCTTTATTTAACAATTTACATATATTAAAACAAGCAAAAATAAACTTGTCAGGTAAATAACATCACTGTTCAACTATATATGGAAACCAATTAATGTTCAAACAATTACAGCATGTTAATTAAAGTCCACATTTGTGAGATTCAAAAATTACAATATGGATTCCAAAAGAAAATAATTAAGGAAGCTTTCCTTTATCGGGTGCTCATAAAAGATATCTTCTCTTAATATATAGGGTTCTAAGTTAATTACTCCCTTGTCCTTTTGCAACTAGGAATGAAGAAAGCTGTGCCGGCTCATAAAACACATATTTATTAGATTGATATTTAACTAGGCATTTGCACGGGTACTTTAGAAACAACGTACCTCCTAACTGAATTACACCAGGCCTCATAAGTAAAAATCTCTGTCTACGTTTTTGAGTCTCCTTAGTCACATCAGGGAAGAGACTAACTTTTAAACCAAGGAAGCTCTTATCCTTATTTTGGAAGAAAAGTCTCATCAGCCAGTTTTTATCTGGCGACAAGGCTACTGTGGCAATTAAAGTAGAAGCTTGGACTAGTTCGGTATCTGAGGATTCCAGTATCAGTGAAATATCTAATTCTGACTTTTCTTGAGGCACTTGGCGTTTCAGGGGCAAATAATATATTTGTGTGAATGGTGGAACCATTTCCTCTGAAGTGCCAAGTATCTCTGTAATATACTTTTTGAACATTTCCCTTGGTAAAACTCCAACTTTTTTAGGAAAATTTAAAAAGCGGATATTATTATTTCTGGTTACATTCTCCAAGAATTCAGTTCGTCTCCTTAAGGAAATTAAATCTTTAATCATAGTCTCCTGGTTTAAATGAACCTCTTTCACTTGTTTTTCCAATTCTTCTTGCCGATTCGATATTGTCTCTACCTTGAGTTCAGTCTGTTGAACCTTTTGGTCCATTTTAGACATTTCTTGAGATAATTGTTTAATTTGTGGACTTAAGGAACTCCCTAAGTCCACTATCAAGGTGTATAGAGTCTCTAATGTAATTTCAGTAGGTTTCTGAAATTTAGGAAATTGTACCTCTGTAGCTACAACAGCGGTCTGTTGTGCCTTATCTCCGGTCACAGCTTCCATCTGGTGCTGGTTATTAGATGTCATATCTCCCCCTCGAGAGGCACCTAGGTCGCAAAAAAGGTCCACACTGTCCGCAGTTCGACTCTCCTCCTCGGCCCTGTGGACAACTACACTCTTCGGTGGCGTCCTGCTGGGGTCTGGCGTCGACGTGCTCGCTCCCGAGGGTTGCGGGGGAGGCGCCCTATCATTGGGGCTGAGCGATAGCTCCAGTCCAACGGTCTCCGAAATGGTACCATTTCCACCCGGTCGACCTAGCGGACCTGCTCCCGATGTTCCTGATACCTGTGCTCCACGAAGGTAATTTATCATTGTGGATTGAAAAGGAAGATTTTGCTGTGGAGGGGCAGCAGCGGAGGACAAGCGGCCCCTTCTCTTTGGCATTTTTCTTCTCGGAGCTTTGCTGAGCGTCCGAACTAGTCAGCGGCCATTTTGAATCTCACGAAACTCTGTCCCTTGTTTCTTGTGTATGAGCGTCTCAGCAGATCACAGCTCGGCAGATGTTGAGATTGCGCGGCCACATGGCCTCCACAGTGCATGTGACTCCCATGGCCCGCCTCTACATGAGATCAGCTCAATGGACCCCAGCGTCTCAGTGGTACCAGGCTGCTGGGGACCTAGAGGACGTAGTCCTGCTGTCCACAAGTTTTCTTCAGTCCCTCCATTGGTGGACAGTTCGGTCCAATTTGACTCTGGGTCGTCCTATCCAAATTCCTCAGTCTCAAAAGGTGCTGACGACGGATGCGTCTCTCCTGGGGTGGGGAGCTCATGTCGATGGACTTCACACCCAAGGGAGTTGGTCCCTTCAGGAGAAAGGCTTACAGATCAACCTCCTGGAGTTGCGAGCGGTCTGGAACGCTCTAAAGGCCTTCAGAGATCGGCTATCCCATCAAATTATTCAAATTCAGACAGACAGGTTGCCATGTACTATATCAACAAGCAGGGGGGCACCGGATCTCGCCCCCTGTGTCAGGAGGCTGTCAGAATGTGGCTTTGGGCTCACCAGTACGGCATGTTTCTTCAAGCCACGTATCTGGCAGGCGTAAACAACAGTCTGGCCGACAGATTGAGCAGGATATGCAACCTCACGAGTGGTCGCTCAATTCCAGAGTGGTACGCGAGATCTTCCAAGTATGGGGCACCCCCTTGGTGGATCTCTTTGCCACTCAAGTCAATCACAAGGTCCCTCAGTTCTGTTCCAGACTTCAGGCCTACGGCAGACTAGCGTTGGATGCCTTTTTTCTGGATTGGGGGGACGGCCTCCTGTATGCTTATCCTCCCATACCTTTGGTGGGGAAGACTTTGCTGAAACTCAAGCAAGATCGAGACACCTTGATCCTGATCGCTCCCTTTTGGCCGCGTCAGATACGGTTCCCTCTTCTTCTGGAATTGTCTTCCGAAGAACCGTGGAGATTGGAGTGTTTTCCGACCCTCATTACTCAGAACGAGGGGGCGCTTCTGCATCCCAATCTCCGGTCTCTGGCTCTCACGGCCTGGATGTTGAGAGCGTAGATTTTGCCTCCTTGGGTCTCTTAGAGGGTGTCTCCAGAATCTTGCTTGCTTCCAGGAAAGATTCCACTAAGAAGAGTTACTTCTTTCTATGGTGGAGGTTTGCTGTCTGGTGTGACAGCAAGGCCCTAGATCCTCGCTCTTGTCCTACACAGACCCTGCTTGAATACCTTCTGCACTTGTCCGAGTCTGGTCTTAAGACCAACTCTGTAAGGGTTCATCTTAGTGCGATTAGTGCATACCATTACCGTGTGGAAGGTAAGCCGATCTCGGGACAGCCTTTAGTTGTTCGATTTATGAGAGGTTTGCTTTTGTCAAAGCTCCCCATCAAACCTCCTACAGTGTCATGGGATCTCAATGTCGTTCTCACCCAGCTGATGAAACCCCTTTCCAGCCACTGGATTCCTGCCATCTGAAGTACTTGACCTGGAAGGTCATTTTCTTGGTGGCAGTCACTTCAGCTCGTAGAGTCAGTGAGCTTCAAGCCCTGGTAGCTCATGCTCCTTATACCAAAAATTTCATCATAATAGAGTAGTCCTCCGCACTCACCCTAAGTTCTTGCCAAAGGTGGTGTCGGAGTTCCATCTGAACCAGTGAATTGTCTTGCCAACATTCTTCCCCCGTCCTCATACCTGCCCTGCTGAACGTCAACTGCACACATTGGACTGCAAGAAAGCATTGGCCTTCTATCTGGAGCGGACACAGCCCCATAGACAGTCCGCCCAAATGTTTGTTTCTTTTGATCCTAACAGGAGGGGAGTGGCTGTCGGGAAACGCACCATTTCTAATGGGCTAGCAGATTGCATCTCCTTCGCTTACGCCCAGTCTGGGCTGACTCTTAAGGGTCATGTCACGGCTCATAGTGTTAGAGCCATGGCAGCATCAGTGGCCCACTTGAAGTCAGCCACTATCGAAGAGATTTGCAAGGCTGCGACGTGGTCATCTGTCCACACATTCACATCGCATTACTGCCTTCAGCAGGATACCCGTCGCGACAGTCGGTTTGGGCAGTCGGTGCTGCAGAATCTGTTCGGGGTTTAGAATCCAACTCCACCCCCTTAGGCCCATTTTATTCTGTTCCAGGCTGCACTCTCAGTTAGTTGAATTAGTTTAGGTCAATCTCAGTTATGTCCTCGCCGTTGCGAGGCCCAATTGACCATGTTTGTTGTTTTGAGTGAGCCTGGGGGCTAGGGATACTCATCAGTGAGAACAAGCAGCCTGCTTGTCCTCGGAGAAAGTGAAAGCTACATACCTGTAGCAGGTATTCTCCAAGGACAGTAGGCTGATTGTTCTCACCAACCCGCCCGCTGCCCCTTTGGAGTTGTGGCTTCCCTTGTCCTTTGTCTTTGCTATTTACTGGACTGACGAACACGAACGAGTTCGGGTGGGAAGACGGTCACGCATGCGCGGTGTGTGTGCGCGCACGAGGGCTAGCAAACGTCTTTGCTAGAGAAGATCTCCGATTGAAGGGGCTGCCGTGGACGTCACCCATCAGTGAGAACAATCAGCCTGCTGTCCTCAGAGAATACCTTCTACAGGTATGTAGCTTTCGCTGTAAGCTGAGCTGTATTATCTAAACAGTGAAAGGATCAGAACTGCTTTCAAGTTGGGAAGCCACTTTTTGTAGTTGTAGATACCCAAGGTTCAAAAGGAAGTTGGGGTAGATGTTGAAAGTGATTTAAATGACCAGGAAAGGCTACTGGCCATTTAAATCACCTTTGTGGGGCTATCTGGGGATATTCAGCAGCATTTAACTGGTTATCATTGTTGAATATGTTTGCTAACCGGCCACCCCCTAACTGGCTAGATTAGGGGTGAGCAGTGGGCAGAGGGGCAACTTAGCAGGTTAGCATCAATATTCAGCCCACTATCTGGCTATGCAATCACATAAAGTTAGGACAGCAAAACAGCTGAAGAAAGTCGTGAAAACAGGCCGCTGGCAGCATATATGAGTTGCTACCACTGCAGGCGACCTATTGAGGAACAAAAAGCAAGTTTTAAGGTAGACATGAGGGGAAAGGGAGGGGGGGGGGGGTTGATGATGTGCATGGGGACATAATCCCATCTGCATCCCCACTCGTCCCCATTCACTTTCTATCTATCCCCTCCCATGTGCATATTATTAGTCTGTTATGTCATAAACACCGTGGATCCCCATTGTCCCCATCCCCGTGCATTCCTCTAGTTGAAACATGCTCATGTTGGGTATTATATTAAGTGTCAGTAAAAAACTATGTGATAATATTTAAGTAGTTTAACACATTTTTGGTCTATTTTGACTGCTTTTTATGCGTGTCACCTAAACATATAACTGAATATTGCCATTTAGACATCTTAAATTTTTGGAGGCAATTTTATAACCTCTTTGTGTGTGTATGTAAAACACCATCATATATGTATTTAAGGGTGTAATGTTCCCTTGTGGGTGTCACTGAGACCAGGGCCAGACCTGGCTGGAGTCCCCCTTGGGCAGTGTCTGTTGGTCCCTTAGCGTTTGGCACCTGGTGCTTCTTCCTGTAGAAGAAAAGTGTTAGTGGGTGGAATTACCCTCATCTCCTCCTCAGTGCCCCCCTTCCCCTGGAACCTCAAAGATGATCTCTCTGAACAAGGCTGTCAAAATGGTAGAACAATTTATTGAACTATTTACAATTATTGCTACAATAGATGTTTGTAGGTATTGAATGATGCGAAATGACTAAGATTTTGCATTGAATAAACCACTGAACTGCATAATTTTCATTGAGCAATTCTCCAAATAGTCTATAACCCACACTCTTTTAACCAATTAATCTTTTTGCCAGCTCCTGATACCTTCCTGCCTTTGTGTGGGAGTGGCAGTGTGGTCTATGTCCCACCCATTGCTCCTTCCCCAAGTCTTTCACCCTTGTCCTTCCTGCCCAGTCCCAAGATCTCACCCTCCTGTTGGGCACTTGAGATTGGTGGTGGCTGTACGTTAAAGGCAGGCTGATTCAAGCCAGCTTAGCCAGGCTTTGTGGCTTGGCTGCAAGCACTGATTACACTTTCTGTAGTTTCCACCTCCACCAGGCTCCTAATTCCAACTGCACTCCGCCTTCTTCCGGCTCTTAATTCCAATTGCTCACCACCTCCACTGGGCTGGTGCCGATCACACCTGGGAGCCTATCAGGCCTGGCCCCAAGTTGGCTCCCATGGGCAACTGTACCCTGAGCCTCCTCCCAAGGGCTCTACTCACCGCTGAACTTTGGGCCTGACTGGGTCCTAGAGGCCAATATTCAAGGCCTGCAATGTTGAGCCCACTCCCAAGGGCTGCTGGTCTTTTCAGCCTTAGACAACAACAGTGCTTCTTATGGCTATTATATTCTGCCCTGAGCTGATCCAACCAGCTCCCAAGGGCTGCTGTTTTGCTATCTTCAGGCGAAGCCTTCAGTGGTCCATTCTGGAGATCTGCATGGTGTTCATGGGAATCCACGCCTGCGCCAGCTTCTCACCTACCAAGTACCAAGTTCTTTGAGTTCCTCCTCCTTCTCCTCTTCCTCCTACTCCTCCTTCTTGTTTTAACAGTGCAGATGCAGAAAGTGTCCCATTAATCCTCTCTGCTTCTGGGCCGATGCACAGGCCTCAGCTCTGGCACAGGTATGAGCATCGGAGGTCACCTGACCTACTGGCACGTGCATGTGGTGACCTTTCAGCACCCAGTGCCAGCGAATCAGACGAGTCCTACATGTGCATCAGATTGTTCCAAGTTCCATTTTCCATACCTGCAGTGCTGTGGCTCAAACCCAGAAGAGAGCCTGAGAGAGCCAGCTGGAATTTTTTAAGGTACCATTAAATTCTTGCAGGGATGGGTAAGATTCCAGTGGGGATGGACAGGGATGGATTAGATTTCTGTTCCTGTGCAACTCTCTAGTTCTTTCTTGCTTGGTCCAGAAAGCATGGTAACCAAACAACTCACCGATTACTTTTTTTTTTTTTATATCATTTTTATTAATGACCAAAAGGTACAGGTGACAATAAAGTGGAAAAAAAAACATTGCATTACAAGTGTGTTCCAATAATCTAATTACATCCATGTTCAACCTGGTCATTTATAATTTTTGCTTTCATAATGTGCCTATCTAACCTCCCCCCCTCCCACCTCCCACCCACCCTCCACCCTGCAAGCTTACCCATTCAGAATTCTACTGCGAGCCATGGGAGTCAAGGTATCCCAGAACAATAACCAACATTGTAATAGTCGATCTCCTTTCGGGGATGCTAAGTCATTTATTTCCCTACGTTCTAGAGCTCCTAGGGAGATCATAAGGGATCGCCACCGTGGCATGGAAGGGGGTTCCGATGAAATCCAATTCAATAAAATCGTTTTCTTTCCCATAGCAGTCGCCCTGCGTAGGAACGGTAACATACCCCTCCTTCGGTTCCCTCTCACCTTATATTTGTCAAATAAAAGGGTAGGTAAGGGGCACCACTGCAACCCCCAGATACTCGAGACGAATGCACAAAGCTGTGTCCAGAAGACACGGACCTGGGGGCACAACCAGAACATATGTCCCAAATGCGCCCCAGTTCCCGCACACTTAGGGCAGTCATCCAAAGGTCTTAAGGCAGCTCTAAACGCTCTATGTGGCGAAATATACATTCTCATGTTAAATTTATATTGGGATTCCTGCAGTGTCACCTCTCTAAAGGTCTTATACCCCATTGCCAAATTAGCCTGTACCATCACTCCAGTAATAGAACAGCCCAAGTCTCTAGTCCAGGCCCCAGCAATCTGATCATATGATATCTCCGGGCAAAGCTCTTTGAGTTTAAAATGATAGAATTTTAGAGGAACCGAAAGCTGCGCCTCCAAATCTAGCAAATCTGTAATTTGTCTTCGTCTCTGCGAGGTCAACGACGCTCGGGGAGGGAGGCAATGTAATGGCTCAATTGCAAGTAGGAAAGGGTAGCCTGTGCTGGAAGTCCAACATTCTCACACAAATCCTTGAAGGACTTACATTTGCCTTCTTTTGTTAATACTTGAAACAGGAATATTATCCCCCCCTCCCTCCATGTCTGAAAAGTCTCAGTATCCGTGCCCACTGAAAAATCTACGTTGCCACCAATCGGTAGGAAGGGGGAAGAGTGGCACTCGAACCCTCCAGCTCTGCCCAGCCATCGCCATGCACGTCTCAGCGGCGTGAAAAGAGGAGCATATCCTTTGGCGGTGGGTGCTTTGCCAACTGGTGCATGCAACCAATAGCTAAAGTGATATTTGCTCACTAGTTTAGTTTCAGGAATGGGAAAGGAAAAAAAGGATGTGCCCCTAAACCAATCCGTAAGATGTCTCATGCAACCCGCCACTGACATACGTTGAATGCTGTGTACACCCAATCCTCCCTTTTGTATTGGAAGGTATGTTTGTTGTAGTGTAGCCCTGGGTCTTTTCCCATTCCATAGATATCTAGCTAGTAATCTGTGTAGTTTCCGCTCGTCTTTATATAAGAAGAATAGAGATAGCACCTGGACCACATATAGCCATTTCGGAACCAGGACCATATTGTACAGAGCTGCACGCCCCCACAAGGACAGGGGAAGGCGCTGCCACATTTCTAAAGTGTGTTGAGTCTCTTTCCACAAGGGGGCTAAGTTGATTTTATAAAGTTGCGTGAGCGATGTTGGCAATCTGATCCCCAAGTAGACCAAGTAATCAGCGGTCCACTTCAACGGGAACCTTCCCTCCCAGCGCTCCCGCACGGAGAGAGGTATTGGTAGCACCTCGGACTTCTGTGAATTAAGTTGGAACCCCGAGTAATATCCGAATTCTGCTATGTGGTCTAAAGCTATTGTCAACGATGTCTGAGGTTGTGTCAGTACTAGAAGAATGTCATCTGCATAAGCCAATACTTTAACATGAAGCTGTGGTAGCTGAACTCCCTCCACCTCTGGGTCTTTTATAATATTGCGCAGCAGGGGCTCCAAGTATATCAAAAACAGGAGTGGGGACAGGGGGCAACCCTGTCTCGTGCCCCGTCTTACCAAAAAACGTGGAGAACACATTCCATTCACTAAGACTCTGGCTCCAGGATCCGTATATAGTGTATCAATTGCATGCAAATACCACCCGGACAACCCTATGTATTTAAGTGTTTGAAAGAGATAGTCCCAATTCACTTGGTCAAATGCTTTAGTAGCGTCCAGGCCTGCCAACATTAAGGGATGACCCGTGGCTTCCGCATACGCCACTGCCATCAGGGCCCTACGGACATTGAGACCTGGGTGTCTCCCCCGCACGAATCCCACCTGATGGTCCCCTACTAAAGCCGGGAGATGTATAGCCAGCCTGTCAGCAAGGACTTTAGCTAAAATTTTTACATCTACATTGAGAAGAGATATTGGCCTGTAAGACCCTGGCAAGTCGGGTGGTTTACCCGGTTTCGGGATGAGAACAATTAAGGCTTCATTCGAATCCCTGGGCAGTCTCCCCACTCCCACAGCTGCTTCAAGGTGAAGTGTCAGGGGAACACTCAGTTGGGTCGACAATAATTTATAGTATTCTGTAGAGAAACCATCCAGGCCCGGAGATTTTCCCAAGGACAAACCCTTGATCGTTTGTTGAATCTCTCGGGCCTGGAGGGGAGCATTCAACTGATCCCGGACCACCTGTGGCAGTACCGGGAGGCCCGCGTCTCTCAAATAATCATCCAATTTTGGTCCCCCCTGCTGCGCCTCCGGTTGGTATACTCGGGAAAAATAATCTCTGAATATGGTCAATATATCCTTAGGACAAGATTTACGGGAACCATCAGGTGCCAACACCGTAGAAATAAATGTCTTCTCCGACCAGGCCTTTGCAACTTTAGCTAGTAATTTCCCAGGTCTATTACCATATTTGAAATAGTGATATTTACGGCCAAAAGCTTGCCTCTTGGCCCGTTCGTGGAGTAGTGAGTCTAGGGCCACCTGTGCCGCAATCACATTGTCATAATTGGTCTGGGTTCTACATCGTATGTGCGCCCGTTTAGCTTGTTGGTATTTACGCTCCAGTAAAATTATGCCTTGGGAGATCTTTTTATTTCTTGCGCTTAAGTATCCGATGATTTCCCCTCTCATAACTGCTTTAGAAGTTTCCCAGAACAATGTCGGGTTGTCTTTGTGGGCTACGTTATCAGATTCAAACAGTTTCCATTTTTGTACTAGGAAATTGCCAAAGTCTCCATCCCCCGCTAAGTAGGATGGGAACCTCCATGACTTAAATCTGTCTACATTTTGTCCCAGTGCTATATCAGCCCAGACTGGAGTATGATCTGATATCGCCATTGTTGCCATATCTGTCTTAACTACCCGAGAAAAAAGCGATGTGGAAACTAAAATGTAGTCTATACGGGACCAGGTTTTGTGGGCCTTCGACAGATGGGTATAGTCCCGCCTTTGCGGGAATAGTAACCTCCAGGGATCTACTAAGTCCATTAACTTACAGAGATAAGGTAATCCTTTACTGCGGGGTAGTGCGCTCCATGCCCCGACCGTCGAGCGGTCGAGGTCCGGGTCAAGCACTTGGTTAAAATCTCCCGCCACAATCCAAGGGGCCGTATCGTATTTGAGACCCAGATTTATCAATGTCTGGAAAAACTCTGCATCATAACCGTTTGGCCCATAAACAACACATAGGTAGTATTCCTGTCCCATAATATTGAGATGAAGTAGGACGTATCTTCCCTTAGGGTCTTTCCCTATTAATTTAGAAGTGCATGGGAGCCCTTTCCTAATCAATATCGCCACTCCTCCCCGTCTAGCCCCGGAGGAGGAGTAATAACACTCCCCCACCCATTGCTGGCGCAGCTTTCGGTGTTCCTCGTCTGAGAGTTTGGTCTCTTGTAGGCATACTATGGAAGCCTTTAGGCGGTTCAAGTGTGTTAAAATTTTTGATCTCTTAATTGGAGAGGTAATCCCCGCCACATTCCAGGTCACTAATCTTAAATGTTCAGTCAAAGCAATCTTCTAACTTCGTCAAAGTAACATATAGCAAACCTAACTTAACGCCCCGGTTGCCCAGCCTCAACCAAAGGCTCCTTATATCAACCAACACACAATCATACCATGGTTTACCCAAGCCCACAGCTCTTCTTTGTGTCCCTTCATCAATCTGCTCGCTTCTGCTTCCATTCCCTCCCTCTCCCTCCCCCTTCCCCTGTATCTCCCCCCCTTGTCCTCCCCCCATCTTCCCCCCACTAACTATCTGGCCTGTCTTACCAATCTCACTGCGTTCAGTGAGTGTAGCAGGCAGAGGTCTAGATGCTATAGGAGCCCTACCCTTCTTTCATATCAAAATAAATGTATCATAGTTAGTGTCTCACATAGCCCAGAAAGCCACCAAGATCACACCGTCAGGTATTCGAACAGCTTTCCGCTCCAGTCCATTCCTGAGCCATTCCGCCATAAGTCTCTGGTCTACCATCTTGTTCACCCAGCCATTCGGTCTCACTCTTTTTCACAGTCAATTTTCGCCGTTAGCAGCCCAACAAAAACTTTCTAGAACTCAAGCAAAGTAGCAATCCAACCGGCAACTGCCAACTAAGAACTCCATCAACATATTGTGTGGTTAAACCATCTGTGGAATATAATGGCAATCCCCCCAATGTCAGGTCTGGTGATGATTCAACCACTCCGCTACAGCATCTGGTTCAGTATAAGTTGTCCAGGTTCCATTCGCCAAGATTTTCAAGGTTGCTGGATATTGCAGGGTGAATTTGAACTTTTTTTTCCACTAGACAGGTGCAAACCGTGGAAAAAGCGCGGCGTTGTGCTGCCAAAGCCGCAGAGTAATCCTGAAAGATACGTATTAAGGTTCCATCATATTTTGTAGTTTCCCTGCAGCTTTTATACTGTCGCAATATTGCCGCTTTTTGGGCATAACAGTGAAATTTTGCTATCACCACTCTGGGCCTCGATTCTCTTGTCGGCCTAGGTCCTACACGATGTGCACGTTCAATTCGGATCGTACGGCCTTCTCCAGCCTCCGGGAAATGTGCCTGAAGCCATGTTTCCAATGTGCGTTTTAAGTCTTTATCTGCCAAGGATTCTGCAAATCCCACAAAGCGGAGATTATCGCGGCGCGAGCGATTTTCCAAATCTTCTACTCGCTGCACATTCTCCTGGACCAGGCGTTGTAGTCTTTCTATCTCTCCCGAGCTATTTTGTTGACCATCTTCCACCTCCGCAACCCGGGCCTCCAGCTCCCCAGTCCGACGTGAAAGTTCTGTCGTGAGCGCCGACAGCCCCGTTATCTGGGCAGAAAGCTGATCAAACTGGGGGGCCAATGCGCCCACCACTGCTTCTGTAAGTTCTGGCAACGTGAAATCAGAGGCCGGGCGGGAGGGTGAATTCGCCGGCGAGGCGGCCGCCATCTTGGATTCGCCAAGTCTCGGTTTCTCCTCTTTTTTCTTCGTGTTTTTTGCGGTTTGCGCCATCGCCGATCGCGTTAGATATTTGTCCATATACTGGGAGAGCGTGTGCGCCTTAGATTCTCTACTTTCCGGGGTCGGAGACGTCTTTAAAGGTTCGAATTTCGGGCAGGGCTCCCAGCAGCCGAAAATTCACTTCCTTCCCAGCTCACAGCATCACGTGACCCCACAACTCACCGATTACTTAAACAAATTCTCTATACTACACGAATCACAATCAGGATTTCGCTCCAACCACAGCACCGAAACAGTACTAGTAACTCTCCTAACTAAATTTAAACAAGAAATTGCAAAAGGCAAAAGCATACTTCTCCTACAATTTGACATGTCTAGTGCGTTCGACATGGTAAATCATAAAATACTACTATACATCCTAGAATACTTCGGGATTGGTGGAAGTGTACTTAGCTGGATTAAGGGGTTCTTAACCACTAGAACATATCAAGTGAAATCACATTCGAACATATCATCACCATGGAAAACAGACTGTGGAGTACCCCAAGGATCATCACTATCACCGGTCCTTTTCAACCTAATGATGACCCCACTAGCCAAATCCCTAGCCATCCAAGGCCTTAACCCGTACATCTACGCAGATGATGTCACGATATACATCCCTTAGAAACATGATCTAACAGAAATCACCAATGAAATCAAACTCAGCCTGAAAATTATGAACTCATGGGCGGATGCATTCCAACTAAAACTTAACGCAGATAAAACACACTGTCTCATCCTCTCATCCCAATACAACACGAACAAACCCACCTATATAAACATCCCAGACTACACCCTTCCTATTTCAGACAGCCTGAAAATTCTTTGAGTTATAATCGACCGAAACCTTATGCTAGAAAGCCAAGCGAAATCTACAACAAAGAAAATGTTCCACTTAATGTGGGGAAACAAAAGAATAAAACCTTTCTTCCTGAGGAAAATATTCCGCAAACTTGGTACAATCAATGGTACTAAGCCACCTAGATTACTGTAATGGAATCTACGTGGGATGCAAAGAACTAATCATAAAGAAACTCCAAACAGCTCAAAACACTGCAACCAGGCTTATATTCGGAAAAACGAGATTCGAAAGCTCCAAAACCCTATGAGAAAAACTGTACTGGCTCCCAATCAAAGAACGTATTGCGTTCAAAATCTGCACTTTGGTTTATAAAATTATCTACGGCGATGCTGCAGGATACATGACAGACCTCATTGACCTACCAACCAGAAACACAACAAGATCAACACGCACATACCTAAATCTCCACTACCCAAGTTGCAAAGGACTCAAATACAAATCAACCTATGCGTCCAGCTTCTCCTATATAAGCACGCAACTATGGAACGCACAACCAAACGCCGTGAAAACAATGCAAGACCTATCAAACTTCCGGAAGTCACTAAAAACTTACCTTTTCAAAAAGGCATATCCGAATCATCTAACTTAAATGCCTAAACCCTGCAACACAAATAATCTAATACTCGAAATGGACAAAGCATAACTCTTCCTCCTTTCCTTTATTTATTTATGATTTTCAAAAAATGACAATTTACAAAGATAAATTTGCCAATAGAAACAAGCATAAAAAGAAAATATATATGGGAATCTTCCCTTATTACATCATGAATCTCAAACCTGCTTCCTCAGACCACTAATGGAGGGGGGGGGGGGGGGGGGGCGCGCGTTCATATCAGAGAAGATTATCAAAAGAAAAGAAAATAGATAAGGCTTATGCTATCCCCAGTATTATTCTTTTACTTTTACTCTGTGTTTTAAATCTAGAAAAGATTTTAATTGATCTGGAGAAAAGAAAACATGTTTTATTGAACCCATACGGACAATGCATTTGCAAGGATAGGCCAAAAAAAAAAGTTCCACCCATCGTCAAAGTTCTCTGTTTCATTTCTAGGAAAATCTTCCTTCTTTGTTGGGTAGATTTGGTAACATCTGGAAAAATCCAAATTTTCGCTCCTGCAAACAACATTTGTAAATTTCTGAAGTATAATTTCAATATTGCATTTAAATCTTGTTCAAAGATGAGCGACACTAGAAGTGTTGCCCTCTCTGTCATATCTTCCAGCGTTTGTTCTATTGCTGATAAATTATCAAGGTTCAAACTTTTATTCTCATTAATTCCTTCGTTTCCCCTCTCCTTCCCTTTTTGTTGAGGTAAATAAAAGATCTTATTTATTGGCGGAATTGCTTCAAGTGGCATCTTTAAATTTTCATTTAAATATCTTTTAAGCAAGTCTAGAGGTAAAATTCCAGGAGATCTAGGGAAGTTCAGGATTTGTAAATTTAAACGTCTATTAAAGTTTTCAATTTGTTCCAGTTTGTTATGAAGAAATATTTTATCTTTTGCAACAGCCGAGTTAAATTCAGAAAACTGATCTACTTCATGTTGTAAAGATTTTAATCATGTAGAAAGCTCCTCTTTAACTGATTCGACCATTCCTTGTAACTCTCCAAATTTAGAAGTTAAAACATTTACCTCTCCTCGGGATTGTTGTATAGTTGTATCCATTTTCTTCAGCATAAACCAAATCTTTTCTAAAATTATCTCCGTCGGTTTTCCTGAGGCTCCAGGTAAATCTGGGGCCTCAAACTGCAGAGACTTTTGCAGCAATACTGGATCCCCGCCAGTGGGCTTGCTCATCGCACTTCCGGCGGGATTCGGGTCCCCTTTCCTGAATGCTTCCGCTGCTGGGCATGGAAGTACTTTTGAAGCTGAGGGGGGTGATAGCAATATTTCATTTCCCCGCAGAGGTTCCTCTTCTCCGGCTGCCTGCGCTGAGGGATTCCCCACCCTCGTACCTGGCTGGGGACCTCTGGTCAGGAAACGATGTAAAGTTGGCTGAATCGGCGATGAGGAAGCGGTAGGCGGGGTCCCCGTTCTCATCAAACCTTTCCTTTTCGAACGAGGCATTGTAACAAACCAAAAAGAAAGATTTTTTAGGGAAAAAGGTATCAGCTTCTAGAGAGCGTTTCACCAGACATCCGAGAGCACCGCAATCTTAACTTTTCCTCCTTTCCGATTCCATAATGTGTCTGTCACACATGATCTCTACCATAATATCACTATGTATTTGTCATACCGGAACTGGTGATCACCAGCACGGTGCTATGTAAGCCACATTGAGCCTGCAAATAGGTGGGAAAATGTGGGATACAAATGCAACAAATAAAAAGAGCCTGTGACTGCAGTTCCAGGGTTCCCCCAATAGAGGGTAATCTCAGCCAAAAGTTCAAGAACAGGATGTCTGAATATTGAAGAGAGACTCCAGATCACAGCTCCTAGTGGAGAAGTCAAGGACAACCTGCCCTTCCGAACTGGTGAAGATATTCTGATCCTCCCCACCCCCCAATCCACTCCATCTTTCTTTTCCCCATGTGTGTATGTTATTAATACCACATTACTTTATTACTTGTAATGGCTAAAATTTCCCAAAGTGTGTAAATGTGGCTCATTTCATCTGTATGTCTTTTTCCTGTCAGCAATTAGCATAGTCTTACTCCTATGCTGCCCCCCCCCCACACCAAGTGATGTAAGATTTATCAAATTAATACATTTCTCTCACACTCCCTCAACATTGCTGCCAAAGCAAAAATGACACTTAGAAACCTCTCTTGTTCTCTTATTTCACCTCAGACAGAATAAATCTGTCTTTAAAACTCACTGTGACCAGAGGTATCTTCTCCCCCAATTACTCAATAAACCCTCCCCTTAGGGGGTGGGGGGAGGGGGTTCAAGGGCTTTTATAAAATTAGCCGAAGTGGGTATGTGGATAAAAGTATGCATTGCATTAAGAACAGGGAAGCCCGATTGCAACTGTTTTACAGCTAAGTGGCATTGAGTTTTGTTATTGTGGACATATAATGCTTGATTTTTGTAAATTAAAGATTTTTGATATATAATTGGCACAGTGGAGGAAGGCAGGAAAGTGACCAATGATTGACAAGTAGTGACGCTCACATGAGCATAAATATTTCAGTGTGATTGCTGTATGTCACTTATCTGAGGTCCTTTTCGCCATTGTCTCCTTTTCTCACTTAAGCAGTGTACCTATTTTGTAAACCCGCTTATATTTTTGTTGTTGATTGCATTAAGAACTTGCATACTTTTATGTGACTTGCATGTAGACATGTTCTGGGGCAGAATTTTGGGCAAAATGTGGATGGAATCACAATTTACACATAAACTGCCAGATTCTATGTAGCATACCTAGAGATCCGTGCCGAAATCCAGGCGTATTCTGTAACAATGTGCGTAACTTAACTGGTTTAACAAGTTAATCAGCATTGATAACAGCCCTTAACAAGCAATAATGAGCACTAATTGGCAATAATTAGAATTTATGCGCACAACTCCCTAAGCGTATTCTGTAATGAACTGTGCCTAAATTCTAGTGCACGCAGTTCAAAAGGGGCATGGCTATAGGCATTTTGGGGTGTTGCAAAATTTAAATGTGTAGTTATAGAATATGGCCCAGTGCATGTGCACGGACTTACGCCACATTTTTGTTGGTGTAAATGGAGGCACATAGTTTTAGATGCTGGGATATCAACTAAGCATATTCTGTATACCATGCCTAAATCTAGGCGCCACTTACAGAATACACTTAGGCAGAAATGTTTACCGCACTAATCTTTTATGCACCTTATATAGAATCTGACCCAAAATGTGTACACACATACGTCAACATATATGCCTGGTTCTGAGCAAGCATACATGTTTGTGGCTTCAATCTAGCCCAATTACTGTCAGTTTATCCGTAGTAGACCCATAGGTGCCTGTATGTCTTTATAAAATATGCTAAAAATAGGGATCTTCTCCACCTGCAAACCTAAGCAACCTAATGTAAAATTTACCACCTTTTATGTCTAAGTGGTACTACTCCTTGAATGCCCCAAATACTGAGCCCTTTTTTGGACAGATGACTTTGACTGTACAATGATTTAATATGTCCAAAATTATCTGTTCAAGTGCTGTAGATTAGAAAAAAAATAAAACACAATTGTGCAGCAACCATATAAATGTTTTTCAATATTTAGTAACATAGTAACATGGTAGATGACGGCAGAAAAAGACCTGCACGGTCCATCCAGTCTGCCCAACAAGACAAACATACGTGTATACCTTACCTTGGTTTGTACCTGCCTTATTCAGGGCACAGACCGTACAAGTCTGCCCAGCAGTACTTCCCGCCTCCCAACCACCAGTCCCGCCTCCCATCACCGGCTCTGGCACAGACCGTATAAGTCTGCCCTCCACTATCCTCGCCTCCCAACCACCAACCCCTCTTCCCCCCACCTGCTCCGCCACCCAATTTCGGCTAAGCTTCTGAGGATCCATTCCTTCTGCACAGGATTCCTTTATGCATATCCCACGCATGTTTGAATTCCGTTTCCGTTTTTATCTCCACCACCTCCCGCAGGAGGGCATTCCAAGCATCCACCACCCTCTCTGTGGAAAAAATACTTTCTGACATCTTTCCTGAGGCTGCCCCCCTTCAACCTCATTTAATGTCCTCTCGTTCTACCGCCTTCCCATCTCCGGAAAAGATTTGTTTGCGGATTAACCTCATTGCATTTACCTCATAAATGCAATTTTTAAGTAATTAACATTTTCTATTCTTATCTAAAACAGCCTTATTAAAAGAAGTTTCACAAACACTGAAAAAGGCTAAGTGCATTGGCAAATTCCAAGATTGTGCTGTCTTAGTCCATGTAAAGTCAGATGATCTGAACATCATTGAATGAGAAGCTGACCCAGGGTTCATTTGTTATGCCAACATATCAAACATGCCATGGCACAGCTTCAGACGTTTCACTGATTGGCTGAAAATGTGCCAGTGGTAACATGAAGAAGGCTTTTGTTTGATTTGAGGTTAACTATTGTAAAGAGATAAAGCAAAATGAGCAGGTGTAGTAGCTCTAATGTGATGTCCACTAGTTTTGGTAATGACTTAAATTTCTTTTTCTCTTTAACAAATTTATTTCAGAAGTTGGTAGAAGCATTTGTCATGCTTTTGATTTATTTATAGTAATTTTCTGCTATTTTGTCTTTGCCAGAATCAAAAAAGCGGCAGTGTAAAGTTCTCTTTGAATATATTCCACAGAATGAGGATGAATTGGAGCTCAAAGTGGGAGATATTGTTGATATCAATGAGGAGGTAAGTTATGCTTTTGAATTTTTAAACTACTTTAAGCAAAATAACTATAGGTTTTCATATGACATGGCATTGTAATATCATTAGGCTTCTCAGTTTCTTGGCTGTTAACATTAAAATAATAGTTGAATATTATATTTTTATTTATTTGTTGCATTTGTATCCCACCTTTTCCCACCTATTTGCAGGCTCAATGTGGCTTACGTAGTATAGTAAAGGCATTCGCCAAGTCCGGTAGAGAAACAAATACAAGGTGATAATTGTGGTCGATTCAAGGTACATTCACCAAGTCCGATAGAGAAATATATACAAGGTGATATTGTGGTCGATTAAAGGTACATGTGTTTCAGGGATGATGGGTAACAAGGAGAGGAAAGGTTATATAATGTCCATTACGAGCTTTGGTTATGCTGTGTAGCAGAGTGCATGTATTTATGTTGGGTTGGTGGTGTATGCCTTTTTGAAAAGGTTGGTTTTTAGTGATTTTCTGAAGTTTAGATGGTCGTAGATTGTTTTCACAGTTTTTGGCAGTGCATTCCATAGTTGTGTACTTATATAGGAGAAGCTGGATGCGTAGGTTGCTTTGTATTTAAGTCCTTTTCAATTTGGGTAGTGGAGGTTTAAAGTATGTTCGAGATGATCTGGTTAGGTTTCTGATATTCCTTACTGTTGTGCCTGTACCATCTTGAACTATTAGGTTGTTTTCCCTGCCTACCAGCAGATGGACATCACTGGTACAAAGGAGTTGTACTTGGTGGAAAGCTCCAGTATTTTCCCACCTCTAGCAGATGGTGGATGTTGAGGCTGGTGCTCCTGGTCCCTGGCTTAGCTCTCAGTAATGATGCCTGGTTGTGAACAGCTTGGTAAAGACTAAATGCCACTCCTAGTATCCCACCCAGGTCCATGGATTGGACCTGTTTGAGCACGAAGCTTGGCACCATTGCCCTGTCATCACCTGTAGGTGATCACTACCCTCCTGCATTCCTCCTGGGCTCCCCTGTAGCTCCAGGCAACTAAAACAATTCACTGACTGCCTAGTTTGGCTTTATTCCTTTTGTAAAGGCAAAAAAAAAAAAAAAACTAATGAAAGAAAAAAAACCCCAGCATGTCCTGTATAATCGGATGGGGGGAGGCAAGATTGCCGGGGTCCCAGGCCATGGTCAGCCCGGAAGGTCTTGCAGGCCTCTCTGAAAGGGGTTTAAATAAGTGGATGGGAAGTTGCTTTTTCACTTCAAGATAGAAGAACTCTGCAGTGTTTGTTTAGAGTGTCTAGGCCAAATCACCAATCTTTCTTGCCAGCTCAGCCCACACATTTGAGGTAATGTTAAGGGCACATTTCTGGATGCAGGCCTTGGTAGAGGATGTGTACTTTTGGAGTCCTCAGAAAGCAAACAGGCAAGAGTTTGCACAGGTCAGAATGGCTAGAGAAAGCAGACCAAAGTGATCCAATATAGTCCAAAGGTAAAATTTATTCAAAAGGAACAAAACAGAAAGAGTTTAAAACAGATTGCCCAAGTTGGTCATTTCACCCTATCCAGGGCTCTCCCAGGGGCAAATAATTGTGTATTATTAAATATTGATAAAATAATAACATACTATTTTGACAAAAAGTTGTCTAAACAGCCATACAAATCACATTTGTAAATTCAATAATCAAATATAACATAAAAGATTAAATTCACATATATAAAACTCAGTCAAACATTGATATTGTGCACATAAGTAAGCGATATATCAATATAAAGTTGTGTGCAAGGGGTTGTGTAAAGGCACCAGAGAACTGTGGAAAAAGAGAAAAAAAAAACTTAATACCTAGATGGGTGTAAAAGGTAGCTAGCACCAATCTAGTTAAAGCTTCATGAAAAATATTTTTGGTTAGGTGACTGTATATACACTCACAAGGTAGGAATGAATATAAAAGTATTTTGAAGACTCACCAGAACTCTTTCCCTTGATTTGGGTGTTTGTTGCATTATCAACCAACCTTTTAAACTTTTAAACTAGCTTTTAAACTTATTGTAGGTCACATGACTCTCTCTCTCTCAAACCACCGCCCCCCCCCCCCCCCAATGTGTGTAAAGTATTGACTTGAACTTACTCAAAAGGAAATGTGATGAACAAAAACACTTAATGAAAACCAAAAAAGAAATTTGGAATTTAAAAATTAGAAAATTTAAAGATATAGAATTCTTTTTATATTCATTCCTATCTTACCAGTGCATATGTATTCACCTGAGACAAGACTGGGGAATTCTCCATCACTGATAACGCAAGGTCAGGGGACCCTGTTGCATCCTATCATTGAGTCTCTTGCCCTCACAGCTTGGATGTTGAGAAGGTAACTAAAGCTTCCCTGAATTTTCCTGAAAGCATTTCACAAGTATTTCTGGGGCTTATAGGAGAGGTTCAACTAGAAGGTCTTATACTTTTAAATGGAAGAAGTTGACTGATTTGACCAGAAGGTCCTAGATTCCTTTTCCTGCCCTACACAAAAACTGCTTGAATATCTATGTTTGTCCGGGTCAGGTTTGAAAACCACTTCACAAGGGTACATTTTGGTGCATTTATTGCATATCACCATCATATAGATGGTAAACCCATATTTGTACAGCCTTTAGTAGTTGTTTGCTTTATGGAGAGAGTTTGATTCTGTTGAAGCCTCCCATCATGGGACTTCAGTATTCTCTTAACCAAGCTGATAAAAGCTCTTTTTAAGCCACTTTGTTCTTGTGAACTGAAGCACCTAACCTGTTTTTGTTGGTATGCAGAGTAAGTGAGTTCCAGGCTCTAGTAACTGATCCACCTTATACTAAGTTCTGCAACAGGATGGTTTTCACAGTCATCTTAAGTTTCTTCTGTGGTGTTGGAATTCCACCTTAACTAGTCTATCATCCTGCCAGCATTTTGTGACAGGCCCCATATCCACAGGTGAAAGTTTGCTGCACCAGTTGGATTATAAGAGAACCTTGGCCTTATGCTTGGAGCAAACTAAGGCCCTTAGAAAGTCTATCCAACTTGTTGGTTATATTAATCCTATCAGGATAGGCTGCCATCAACACTTTTTCCACTTCATTTCCTTTACTTATTTCCAGGCAAACTTGACTCTTGAGGGTCATGTCCCATCTCAAAGTGTGAGAACTATGGTGGTATCAGTAGCCTACTTGAGGTCAGCCTCCATGGAGGAAATTTGCAGAGCTGCAACCTGGAAAGGGCTATTTGCTGTCAAATATGTTGATGTCTCCCAGTTGCAGTGCCTTTTTATTGTTTTTTTCCTTTTCTTTTTTTGAAGTTAGCCTTTAGCTGAGGGGGTCCATGCTGTGAGGATGTGCTATCCTTCTTGTCTTCAGAGAAAACCGAGTTGCTTTACCTATAGCAGATGTCCTCCATAAGCATTAGAGTACAAGTTGTCACTTAACCGTCCACCTCCTTAAGGAGTTGTATTCTGCACTTAGTTAATAACTAGATTCAGATGGTCTTGTATGATAGCAGGAAACAGTATACATGTGCAGTGAGGTGATACAAAATGATTTTGCTATCGTTATTAAGCTACAGTAGCTTAATGTGTGGATCTTGGCAGTATCACCCATGCTCGTGAGGCTTTGCATTCTACTGTCTTACAGAGAACACCTGCTACTGGGTAGCAGTAGATATTCAAAGCAACTTAAATGGTCATTGAAGGCTAGCCATTCAAGGGCTATCTGGGGATATTCAACAGCACTTAACTGGTTAGTGCTGCTGAATATTCCTGATAACTGGCCATCCCCTGACTGGCTAGGTTAGAGGCGGGCCGTGGACACTTAGCCAGTTAGTGGTGATTATTCAGTCCAGTAACTAGCTAAGTACTTCATAAAGTTAGGACAGAAAAAAAGGCTGTCTTAACTTTATGTAGTGGGTTAACTGGCACCGATCTGAATATTGGTTGGTTCCCAGTTAACTTCCAGGTTGGCAGTTGTACCTGGATATTCAATGCTAGGAGCCATGCATGCCCTGGCATTGAATATCCAGGGTTATTTCAGCTAGTGACTTCCTATTTGGTTTCCTAACCTGGAGTGCCCATTCTGATTCCCAACCGGGGGATCCTGTGCTGGTTTAGAAATAAAATTCCTTGTGCTTCACTTCAGTGCTAGTGGGGATTTAAAAAAACTGAGCTATCTTTAGCACTGTTTCTAGTATTAGGACTAATTCTGTATGTTGTTTGTTAGCTTGTATTTCTGTGCTTATTGCACCAAAATTAACAGAGCTGTTTATTTCTGGTTTAGCACTAATTTTTGTTGTGTGCTACAATCCTTGTGGTTTTGGAAGTAATCATAACACATAAAAATTACTGCTAAACCAGAAGTTAACTGCTGTTCTGAGATTAGTGCAGTTTAGAGCATCGGATTTAGGTTTTAACCAGTAAACACCATTGAAGCAGCCCAGTGGAAAAAAAATTATTAAACACCGGAAAAACATAATTTATCCTACCATTCTCTCACTCCTCCCCTAGCTTGTCTTTGGTATTCTCTACTCAAGTTTTTTGTGCTTTTTCTGCACTAACTGTGTCTCAGGGTCGCCAGGGTCGCTTTACTCATACTACCCCTCTCCTCAAGTCGCTTCACTGGCTCCATATCCGTTTTCGCATCCTGTTCAAACTTCTTCTACTAACCTATAAATGTACTCACTCTGCTGCTCCCCAGTATCTCTCCACACTTGTCCCTCCCTACACCCCTTCCCGTGCACTCCACTCCATGGATAAATCCTTCTTATCTGTTCCCTTCTCCACTACTGCCAACTCCAGGCTTCGTGCCTTCTGTCTCGCTGCACCCTACGCCTGGAATAAACTTCCTGAGCCCCTACGTCTTGCCCCATTTTTGGCCACCTTTAAATCTAGACTGAAAGCCCACCTCTTTAACATTGCTTTTGACTCGTAACCACTCGCCTCCACCTACCCTCCTCTCCTCCTTCCTGTACACATTAATTGATTTGATTTGCTTACTTTATTTTTTGTCTATTAGATTGTAAGGGACTGTCTTTCTTCTATGTTTGTGCAGCGCTGCGTAAGCCTTGTAGCGCTATAAAAATGCTAAATAGTAGTAAATAGTAGTAAAATACAGACGTTCAAATATTTGAAAGGTATTAATCCACAAACAAACCTTTTCCGGAGATGAGAAGGCGGTAGAACTAGAGAACATGATATGAGATTGAAGGGGGGGGGGGGGGGGCAGTCTCAAAAAAAATGTCAGGAAGTATTTTTTCACGGAGAGAGTGGTAGATACTTGGAATGCCCTCCCGCGGAAGGTGGTAGAGATGAAAACGGTAGCGGAATTCAAGCATGCGTGGGATAAACATAAAGGAATCCTGTTCAGAAGGAATGGATCCTCAGAAGCTTAGCCGAGATTGGGAGGCGGGGCTAGTGCTGGGCAAGACTTCTACGGTCTGTGCCCTGAAAATGGCAGATACAAATCAAGGTAAGGTATACACAAGAAGTAGCACATATGAGTTTATCTGGTTGGGCAGACTAGATGGACCGTGCAGGTCTTTTTCTGCCGTCATCTACTATGTTACTATGTTACTATTTAACATATTTATAAATCATCTGGAAATCGGAACAGCGAATTAGGTGATTAAATTTGCAAGAGAAACAAAACTATTCAAAGTTGTCAAAATGCAAGCGGACTGTAAAAAAAATTGCAGGAAGATCTTAGGAAACTGGAAGATTGGGCAGCCAAATGCAGATGAAATTTAACGTGAACAAATGCAAAGTGTTGCACATTGGAAAGAATAATCCGAATCATAGTTAACCTGATGCTGGAGTCCACTTTAGGAGTCAGCACTCAAGAAAAAGATCTAGGTGTCACTGTCTTCTGCCCATTGTGCGGTAGCTGCCAAAAAATCAAACGGAATGCTAGGAATTATTAGGAAAGGGATGCAAAATGAGACCAAAAATATTATAATGCCTCTATATTGCTCCATGGTGTGACTTTGAGTATTGCGTTTGGTTCTGGTCACCGTATTTATTTATTTATTACATTTGTACCCCACGCTTTCCCGCTCATCGCAGGCTCAATGCGGCTTACATAGTAACAAGAGCATACAATCTGTATTATCAGAATCAACAAAGGAGGTATGTGATAGGACAAATGACAAGGAGTAAATGGGATAAAAGAGGTATGAGAGAGAGAGAGGATGGGGAAAGGTATGGAGATGGAACAATAAAGGAGAAGTTGGGGAAGAGCATGTAGGTAAGAAGGATTGGAAGGAGATATTTCTGAGTCATTGTTGTTAATGATTAGATGAACTGATCAATAGGTGGGTTCCTTGTGGTTTGCCTTTGTGTTTCCTTATCTGCCTTTAATACCTTTCTGTTTCCTTATCTGCCTTTAATACTTTGTTCTCCCTTTTAATTCTTTTGTAATTCTTTAGTCTTTCGTCACCATTTATATCATACTAGTAAAAAAGGCCCGTTTCTGACACAAATGAAACGGGCGCTAGCAAGGTTTTCCTCGGAGTGTGTATGTTTGGGTGAGTGTATGTGAGAGTGACTGTGTGAGAGTCAGAGTGAAAGTGTGAGTGTGTGTGTGTGAGAGAGAGTGAGTCTGGGTGTGAGTGTGTTTGTGAGAGAGTGTGTGTGTGAGAATGAGAGTGTGTGCAAGTGTGTATGTGAGACACAGTGTGAGAGAGAGTGTGTGTGTGTGTGTGCGCGAGAGAGAGAGTGTGTGTGAGACACAGATTCTCTGTGAGAGTGAGTGTATGAGACCAAGCGAGTGTGTGAGTGACTGTGTGGCACATAGAGAGTGAATGTGATACAGTGTGAGACAGAGTGTGTGAGAGTGAAAGTCAGAAAGACATTGTATATGAGAGAGAGAGTGTGAGCCTTGCCCTCCCGATCCATGTCCATCTGTCCCCTGCCCCCTCCATTCATCCTTTTCCAGCAATTCCCCTCTCTCCCTGAGCCCTGCCCTCCCAATCCATGCCCATCCATGCTCCTCTGTCCCCTGCCCCCTCCATTCATCCCTTTCCAGCAATTCCCCTCTCTCCCTGAGCCCTGCCATCTCAATCCATGCCCATCCATGCTCCTCTGTCCCCTGCCCCCTCCATTCATCCTTTTCCAGCAATTCCCCTCTCTCCCTTCCATGACCCCCCCTCGCATCCATGCTCCTCTCTCTCCCATGTCCCAGCCTGGCCCGTACTCTTCTCCCTCCCCCTTCGCATCCATGCCCCCCCCCTTCGCATCCATGCTGTCGTTTCTCCCCTGCCCTCCCGCTCCCATTGTTCAACTTTACTGCCCACCCTCTTCTCTCCCCACAACATCCCTTTTTTTTTTTTTCTTTTTAAATTTACCTCGGTGGTGGTTCTGGCAGCGCAGCGTCAGGGAAGGAGGCGGCGCTCCCGACGTCTAGCCTTCCCTTCACTGTGTTCCGCCTTCTTCTGACGTCATCCTTGACGTCAGAAGAAGGCGGAACACAGCGAAGGGAAGGCTAGAGACGTCGGGAGCGCCGCCTCCTTCCCTGACGCTGCGCTTTGTTTTTTTTTCCGCCCTCGACGTCATGATGTTTGCCCTCGACGTCATGATGTTTGACGCGAGGGCGGGGCAGAGACGGCTGGCAGCCTGGCTGGCTTCACACCATGAATCCACGAACCCTACAGGGAGTGTTTGAGTGACTTCAGAACGTTGTCTTCAGAACGTTCATGGTGCGTTTTATTATATTAGATAGCAATGGGCGCTATGCAGCAAAACAAAAGGCCCAGCAAATTCCAAGCCCTAGCAAAGCTTGAAAAATGGTCTACAATTTGGCAGCTAAGGTTCAATGCTAAAATAAAATGCAGGTTCATACATTTGAGCTACCAAAATCCGAGGAAGCGGTATAGTTTAGGAGATGACATACTTCTGTGCATAAGAAAGGAGCGGGACTTGGATGTGATCGTATGTAATGACCTTAAGATGGCCAAACCAGGTGCATAGGGAGAGCGATGCCTAGCGGAAAAAGGAGGCGACAATACCTCATTTTAGAGTACTGTGTACAAATCTCTCAAAAAAGATATATTTTATTTATTTATTTATTTAGATTTTACTCACACCTTTTTCAATAGTAGCTGAAGGTGAGTTACATTCAGGTACACTGGATATTTCTCTGTCCCAGGAGGGCTCACAATCTAAGTTTGTACCTGAGGCAATGGAGGGTTAAGTGACTTGCCCAAGATCACAAGGAGCAGCAGTGGGATTTGAACTGGCCACCTCTAGCGGAATTAGAAAAGGTTCAAAGATGAGCGACCACAATGATAAAGGGCATGGAACTTGTCTAGTATGAGGAAAGGCTCAAGGTTAGCTTGGAAAAGAGAAAGCTGAGGGGGGATATGATTGAGGTCTACAAAATCCTGAGTGGAGTAGAACAGGTAGAAGAGAAACGACTTTTCACTCTTTCAAAAAGAGTGAAAAGAGCAGGGGACACTCAGTGATACTACATGGAAATACTTTTGAAACAAATAGGAGGAAATATTTTTCCAATCAAAGAATAGTTAAGCTCTGGAAGTTAAAGGTTTGGACAAGTTCCTTGGGGAAAAGTCCATAGTCTGTTATTGAGATGGACATGGAGGAAGCCACTGCTTGCCCTGGGATTGATTGTATGGAATGTTGATACTGATTGGGTTTCTGCCAGGTACTTGTGACCTGGATTGGCCACTGTTGGAAGCAGGATAGTGGGCTCGGTGCACCATTGGTCTGATCCAGAATGGCTATTCTTATGTTAATTTGTTCAAACATATGTATTTGATTCATTCATAAAAGGTCATAAGAATTAGCCATACAGGGTCAGACCAGTGATCCATTTAACCCAGTATCCCGGTCCCCATATTCTTGAGAACACTGACAAATACTGATATTTTGTACCCTTGGAAGGGCTTCTAATTAGCTGAAAAATTACACCTTAAAATTACAGTTCATGAACCCCAAATATAGAAACCCTAATTATGTATCTGTTTCTTTACTTCACATTTTTCATTTTGTGATGGATGTGTATCATTAAATTATACATAGGTTTTGCTTATTTTAATCTGTTATAATATGAAAAATATACTGCCATTAGACATTTATGTTTTCCTTTTTTACATATGAATCAACAATGAATCCTCAGTACCATATATGTCTTCAAAAACCACTAGGTGTGAGGGATCATGAGAAGGTGATCAGTTCTTTAGATTCCTTGTATATCAAAGAACATAGTGTTACAGTACTTGCAAATTGATGATGGTGTTGAAATTCCCCCCCCCCCCCCTCACGTTTTCAGGTATGTGATTACATTCAATAAGAGTAGCAGATGGGTCGTGTTGCTACTCTCCATCACTTTTATCACATATCCACTCTTTTCCCCACCCTTTTTGTCATTCCTGTACTGGTCTTGAGGTTGTAGGGATAGTGATCTTTCTGGTTGTCAAGTCAAAGAATTCCATCCTTGCCATGGACTGGTTACTCTGCTTATCTATGACGACATACATCTTTACTGCCTTTTCTGGTTGCTCTTTTTGGATATATTTTAGCTACACATATCTTGGTGCATGGCCATCTACTGCGGCCTCCTCTGCACACTAGTATACAGTTTGGAGTAACGTTCGTTGGTGACACTTACTCGACTTCCTTCTCCCTGCTGTAGCTTGACTCTGAGGCTAGGTTTCCTGTAGAAGTAGGCTTACTTCAGGATGCAAGGCACTGACTTACTGGTCACTATTACATTCCATACATTTCATGTTTGCTTTACAGTCTTCAGCCGTGTGCTTGGATGAAGAGCAACATTTGTAACACATTTTGTACTTTCCTTAGCGTCCCTCCGGACCGGACCAGGATTGGACTGATGGGTTGTGCTCGCCTACCAGCAGGTGGAGACTGAGAAAAAACTCTGACTCTAGAGAGCCAATAGGAGCCCTGGCCATGTGACCTTAGCCTCAGTATTTTCTCAGTCTCCCAGCAGGTAGGAAGTGAGCCCATTAGTCTCTCTCCTTTTCTCTTTAGATATTACAGATATTTGTGATAATTCTTCAGTGCCTGGAATCTTATATAGAGGCTTGACAGGGTTTCCTTTCTCTTCTTTCTTTGACAGCCTCGGGGGTGTTAAACTTGGGTGTCTCGAGTCCACCCCTCTTCCTCCCCATCTCCCTGGCTTAGCAGGGAAGGGCCGTCCCTTTCTCTGGAAAGGTGTACCGTCTTTGGGAGAGGCAGCCACTTTTACAGGTAGCTGCTTTAAAAGAATTAAATCAAATAAAAGGAAATTCAAAGAAGCAGCCTTTTTTTCCCCAGACTTCTAACGAGCAGGCAGCTCCAGTGTTTTATTATGATTGAGGGGTTATAAAAAAAAAAAAAAAACAAACAGAAGAAAATAATTCAGTATCTGTGACTTTAAACAGCGATTTTTCTCGTCAGATTTAATTTCCTCCATTTTCTTGCGTTTTGGCGGCGGCAGTTTAAACAAATGAAAAAAAAAAAGAAAGGTGCGAACCGCGTAAGCGCGGCCACCTGTTTTTTCCGATATGGCTTAAAAGTTCAAACAGCTGCTGTCGGTCAGCGTTGCGCAGTTCACGCAGCCGGAACGTGTAAATTTTGCTCTCCCTTCAAGGTTTCTTCGGGTCCGGTGCTTCCTCCAGTTTTTTCGGGGCCTTTTTCGCCGGCTGTTGTTTCTTCGCCGTTCCACTGGGCTCCGCTTGTTCGGAGGTGTCGGGCGCGCTGTCGACGATCGCCACAGGGCCAGTGGAGCGAACGGCGGCCATTTTGTTTCTCCCTCCATCTTATCAGTCGGGGATCTCTCTGCTGAAGGTAAGGCTGCAGTTCATAGAGCAGTTCGGCTCCAAGATGTGTACACTTTTGTATGTGCTGAACGGCGTATTCTAAAATGCTCTTCACATCAGCAGGCAATATTTGGTTGAAAGGGGGCTCCTTTCATATATGGATATATAACAAGCTTTTCTTCTTTTAAATTTCTATGTATCACGGGGCTGTTAACACTAGTTTTTTCTGGTGCTCAGTCATTTTTCATTGCCTGGTGGAAAATCTACATCTTATCATAATTCATTTCAAGCATTTTCCTCAATAGCTGTAGTATTATACAGTGTTTTAAGAACTTTAGAAACTTTCTCTATAGGCATAGAGTAAATTTCTGTCTTTCTCATTCCCTGGTGAATAGGACTACATTGTCTAAGAGTCAATTGATTGGTACTTTGCAATTCTGACCATAATATCTTAGTTCCTTTCAAGCATTTTACTCCATGCCTATGATGTTATATAGTGTTTTAAGAACTTAACAGACACTCTCAATGGCTGTAGTGTTATACAGTGTTTTCTTTTTCCGACTTTAAGAAGCCTTCTCTAGAGGCATACAGTATATTGTTCAGATGCCATGGGGATATATCAGCTCTTTCATATTCTCTGAGGGGGACAGTCCTGTCTACCAAGCTCCCAGTCACTCAGCTGCCTTAGCAGGCATGCTTTATTCATGTCTTCCCTTCTTTTCCAACTGCCTTGAAGCCTCTCATTTTTCATTTTAGCTTTCTTCTGGTTTTTACAGGACATATGGTCACTTAGAGAATAAAGTCATCCTTTCACTAAAAGATAGTGGACGGTCCTCAAACCATCTACTCGTGTTTGTCTCTACTCTATCAGTTCAGCATTGGCAGATTATAAACATCCTGGTTTGGTCCAGTATGCCTATACATACCATCTGCTATCTCTTCCTCTTCCTTAGAGACCTGATGTTATATCAAGCTTTCTTGAATTCAGATACAGTCTTGTCTACACTGCCTTCACCAAGTGGCTGTGGCACAACTTCACTTTTTTCGTTACAGGTAATTTCCAAGTTTGTGCTTTTTCATTTTCATTCTATGCGCCTTCACTCCAGAGTGTTCTTTCAATTGGAAGGGGATTCACTCACTTCCTGTGTATTTATACCATAGGTACATAAGTATGGTTCTCCGAGGACAAGCAGGCTGCTTGTTCTCACTGATGGGTGACGTCCACGGCAGCCCCTCCAATCGGAATCTTCACTAGCAAAGTCCTTTGCTAGCCCTCGCGCGCCTGCGCGGCCGTCTTCCCGCCCGAAACCGGCTCGAGCCGGCCAGTCTTCTTTTGTCCGCACTCGGTACGGTCGTATTTTTCGCCGTGTCGAGCCCCGGAGAGTCGACCTCGCGCGTCCATATTGTTGAACGTGTTTTTTTTTTTCTTCTTCGGAAAAGCTTTTCTTGTACTCGGGAAGTGCTCCGGAACCCCTCCACCGGGTTTCGTTTCAATCCTCCCCGTATTTCCAGCTTTTGGGCCCGATAAGTTTTCTTTCGTCGTCGGGGTAGGCCTCTTTTCGGCCTCGGTCGAGATTTTCTCCCTCTAAAGTTTTTGGTGCTCTTTTTCCGTCATTTCGGACTTTGATTTCGCCGGCGTGATTTTTCCGCCCATGACATCGAAGCCTTCCAGCGGCTTCAAGAAGTGCACCCAGTGCGCCCGGGTTATCTCGCTCACTGATCGACACTCGTCGTGTCTTCAGTGTCTGGGGGCCGAGCACCGCCCTCAGAACTGCAGTCTGTGTTCCCTGCTTCAAAGGCGGACTCAGGTAGCGAGACTAGCCCAGTGGAACGTTTTGTTCTCGGGCTCTTCGTCGGCATCGGCACCGGGATCTTCGAGTGCATCGACGTCGTCAGCGTCCAGACCATCTTCCTCGGCCGCCCTTGCATCGAGTGCATCGAGGCATCGGGCCTCTGCATCGGCGCCGAGACATCGGATAGCTGCATCGACGTCGGTGGTACCGGGACCTCGTCTGCTGATGTCGTCGGACGGTGGTGCATCGTCAGGAGTGCAGGTGAGGGCTGTCCATTCCCCTGCTGGTGGCGGTGAGCCTTCGGGTGGGTCTCCTCCCACCCTGAGGGCTCCTGCGGTACAGCCCCCCCGAGACCGACCTTCTTCGGCCTCGGCCCCGAGGAAGCGACGGATGGATTCTACGTCCTCCTCGTCGGTGCCGGGGAGCTCCGGTGACATGCTTCGGAAGAAGTCGAAGAAGCATCGACACCGGTCTCCTCCCCGCGTCGGCACCGAGAGCTCTGGGTCGCCGAGGGATTCGGCACCCAGCAGGCATCGGCACCGAGAGGACCGCTCACCCTCTGTCCAAGAGGTGTCGATGCGCTCCACTCTGGACAGCCCGGAACAGCCTCCTCGCCCGGAACAGGTCCTGACGTCGACGCCTGCATCGACCTCACAGCCTTTCTCTGCAGCCGCTCTAAACGAGAGCCTCCGGGCCGTTCTCCCAGAGATTCTGGGAGAGCTGTTGCGCCCTACCCCTCCGGTACCGGCGGTGCTTGCGCCTCCGGTACCGTCGAGCGTGGCGCCGGCTGGCCCATCGCCCAGGTTGAGGTCCCCGACGTCGGTACCGCGTGCGGTGCCGGCAGCGGCCACCTCCCAGGAAGGCTCCCCGACTACGTCGGCGGAGGGAGCTTCGCCGATGCGGGCGAGGGAGTCTACCTCTCGACGCCCCCATCGTGGACGTGGCTCCACTGAGTCGAGCAGGGCGAGGTTGCAGACACAGGTTCGTGAACTTGTGTCTGACACCGAGGGTGAGGCCTCGTGGGAGGAAGAGGAAGATCCTAGATATTTCTCTGACGAGGAGTCTGAGGGTCTTCCTTCTGATCCCACTCCCTCTCCTGAAAGACAGCTTTCTCCTCCCGAGAGTCTGTCTTTTGCTTCCTTTGTCCGGGAGATGTCTACGGCCATCCCCTTCCCGGTGGTTGTGGAGGACGAGCCCAGGGCTGAAATGTTTGAGCTCCTGGACTATCCTTCTCCACCTAAGGAAGCGTCCACCGTTCCCTTGCACCATGTCCTAAAAAAGACATTGCTTGCGAACTGGACGAAACCCTTAACTAATCCCCACATTCCCAAGAAGATCGAGTCCCAGTACCGGATCCATGGGGACCCAGAGCTGATGCGCACTCAGTTGCCTCACGACTCTGGAGTTGTGGATTTGGCCCTAAAGAAGGCTAAGAGTTCTAGGGAACATGCTTCGGCGCCCCCGGGCAAGGACGCTAGAACCTTAGACTCCTTTGGGAGGAAGGCCTACCATTCCTCTATGCTCGTGTCCAAGATCCAGTCTTACCAACTCTACACGAGCATACACATGCGGAACAATGTGCGGCAGTTGGCGGGCTTGGTTGATGCTCTTCCCCCTGAGCAAGCCAAGCCTTTTCAGGAGGTGGTCAGGCAGCTGAAGGCGTGCAGAAAATTCCTGGCCAGAGGAGTTTATGACACTTTTGATGTTGCGTCCAGGGCCGCTGCTCAAGGTGTGGTGATGCGCAGGCTCTCATGGCTGCGTGCCGCCGACCTGGAGAATAGAATCCAGCAGCGGATTGCGGACTTGCCTTGCCGTGCGGACAACATTTTTGGCGAAAAAGTCGAACAGGTGGTAGAGTCTCTCCACCAGCGGGACACCGCATTCGACAAATTCGCCCGCCGGCAGCCTTCAGCTTCTACCTCTACAGGTAGACGATTTTTCGGGGGAAGGAAGACTGTTCCCTACTCTTCTGGCAAGCGTAGGTACAATCCTCCTTCCCGACAGCCTGCGGCCCAGGCTAAGCCCCAGCGCGCTCGCTCTCGTCAGCAGCGTGCGACTCAGCAAGGCCCCGCGGCTCCCCAGCAAAAGCAAGGGGCGAGCTTTTGACTGGCTCCAGCAGAGCATAGCCGACATCCAAGTGTCCGTGCCGGGCGACCTGCCAGTCGGAGGGAGGTTGAAAGCTTTTCACCGAAGGTGGCCTCTCATAACCTCCGATCAGTGGGTTCTGCAAATAGTCCGGCAGGGGTACACCCTCAATTTGACCTCAAAACCTCCAAATTGTCCACCGGGAGCTCAGTCTTACAGCTTCCAGCACAAGAGGGTACTTGCAGAGGAACTCTCCGCCCTTCTCAGCGCCAATGCGGTCGAGCCCGTGCCATCCGGGCAAGAAGGGCTGGGATTCTATTCCAGGTACTTCCTTGTGGAAAAGAAAACAGGGGGGATGCGTCCCATCCTAGACCTAAGGGCCCTGAACAAATATCTCGTAAAAGAAAAGTTCAGGATGCTTTCCCTGGGCACCCTTCTCCCCATGATTCAGCAAAACGATTGGCTATGCTCTCTGGACTTGAAGGATGCCTACACACATATCCCGATACTGCCAGCTCACAGACAGTATCTGCGATTTCAGTTGGGCACACGCCACTTCCAGTACTGTGTGCTACCCTTTGGGCTCGCCTCTGCGCCCAGGGTGTTCACAAAGTGCCTAGCTGTGGTAGCAGCGGCACTTCGCAGGCTGGGAGTACACGTGTTCCCATATCTCGACGATTGGCTGGTAAAGAACACGTCCGAGGCAGGAGCCCTGCAGTCCATGCAGATGACTATTCGCCTTCTGGAGCTACTGGGGTTTGTGATAAATTACCCAAAGTCCCATCTTCTTCCAGTGCAGAACCTCGAATTCATAGGAGCCCTGCTGGATTCTCGGACGACTCGCGCCTATCTCCCAGAGACGAGAGCCAACAACTTGTTGTCCCTCGTCTCCCGGGTGCGGGCGTCCCAGCAGATCACAGCTCGGCAGATGTTGAGATTGCTGGGCCATATGGCCTCCACAGTTCATGTGACTCCCATGGCCCGCCTTCACATGAGATCTGCTCAATGGACCCTAGCCTCCCAGTGGTATCAGGCCGCTGGAGGTCTAGAGGACGTGATCCACCTGTCCACGAGTTTTCTCGAATCCCTGTATTGGTGGACGATTTGGACCAATTTGACTCTGGGACGTCCCTTCCAAATTCCTCAGCCACAAAAAGTGCTGACCACGGATGCGTCTCTCCTGGGATGGGGAGCTCATGTCGATGGGCTTCACACCCAAGGAAGCTGGTCCCTCCAAGAACGCGATCTACAGATCAATCTTCTGGAGTTACGAGCGATCTGGAACGCTCTGAAGGCTTTCAGAGATCGGCTGTCCCACCAAATTATTCAAATTCAGACAGACAACCAGGTTGCCATGTACTATGTGAACAAGCAGGGGGGCACCGGATCTCGCCCCCTGTGTCAGGAAGCCGTCAGCATGTGGACCTGGGCTCGCCGGTACGGCATGGTGCTCCAAGCCACATATCTGGCAGGCGTAAACAACAGTCTGGCCGACAGGTTGAGCAGGATTATGCAACCTCACGAGTGGTCGCTCAGCTCCCGAGTGGTGCGCCAGATCTTCCAAGCGTGGGGCACCCCCTTGGTGGATCTCTTCGCATCTCGAGCAAACCACAAAGTCCCTCAGTTCTGTTCCAGGCTTCAGGCCACCGGCAGACTGGCGTCGGATGCCTTCCTCCTCGATTGGGGGGAGGGCCTGCTGTATGCTTATCCTCCCATTCCTCTGGTGGGGAAGACTTTGTTGAAACTCAAGCAAGACCGAGGCACCATGATCCTGATTGCTCCTTTTTGGCCGCGTCAGATCTGGTTCCCTCTTCTTCTGGAGTTATCCTCCGAAGAACCGTGGAGATTGGAGTGTTTTCCGACCCTCATCACGCAGGACGAAGGGGCTCTTCTGCATCCCAACCTCCGGTCCCTGGCTCTCACGGCCTGGATGTTGAGGGCGTAGATTTTGCCTCTTTGGGTCTGCCAGAGGGTGTCTCCCGTATCTTGCTTGCTTCCAGGAAAGACTCCACTAAGAGAAGTTACTTCTTTCATTGGAGGAGGTTTGCCGTCTGGTGTGACAGCAAGGCCCTAGATCCTCGCTCTTGTCCTACACAGACCCTGCTTGAATACCTTCTGCACTTGTCTGAGTCTGGTCTTAAGACCAACTCCGTAAGGGTTCATCTTAGTGCAATCAGTGCATACCATTATCAAGTGGAAGGTAAGCCGATCTCGGGACAGCCTTTAGTTGTTCGCTTCATGAGAGGTTTGCTTTTGTCAAAGCCCCCTGTCAAGCCTCCTACAGTGTCATGGGATCTCAATGTCGTTCTCACCCAGCTGATGAAACCTCCTTTTGAGCCACTGAATTCCTGCCATCTGAAGTACTTGACCTGGAAGGTCATTTTCTTGGTGGCAGTTACTTCAGCTCGTAGAGTCAGTGAGCTTCAGGCCCTGGTAGCCCAGGCCCCTTACACAAAATTTCATCATAACAGAGTAGTCCTCCGCACTCACCCTAAGTTCCTGCCAAAGGTCGTGTCGGAGTTCCATCTGAACCAGTCAATTGTCTTGCCAACATTCTTTCCCCGTCCTCATTCCTGCCCTGCTGAACGTCAGCTGCACACATTGGACTGCAAGAGAGCATTGGCCTTCTACCTGGAGCGGACACAGCCCCACAGACAGTCCTGCCCAATTGTTTGTTTCTTTTGATCCCAATAGGAGGGGAGTGGCTGTAGGGAAACGCACCATATCCAATTGGCTAGCAGATTGCATTTCCTTCACTTACGCCCAGGCGGGGCTGGCTCTTGAGGGTCATGTCACGGCTCATAATGTTAGAGCCATGGCTGCGTCGGTAGCCCACTTGAAGTCAGCCTCCATTGAAGAAATTTGCAAAGCTGCGACGTGGGCTTCTGTCCACACATTCACATCCCATTACTGCCTGCAGCAGGATACCCGACGCGACAGTCGGTTCGGGCAGTCAGTTCTTCAGAACCTGTTTGGGCTTTAGGATCCAACTCCACCCCCCGAGGGCCCTGTTTGTTCTGTTCCAGGCTACACTCTCAGTTAGTTGGTAAATTTTTTTAGGTCAATTTCTGTTATGTCCTCGCCGTTGCGAGGCCCAATTGACCATGGTTGTTGTTTTGAGTGAGCCTGGGGGCTAGGGATACCCCATCAGTGAGAACAAGCAGCCTGCTTGTCCTCGGAGAAAGCGAATGCTACATACCTGTAGAAGGTATTCTCCGAGGACAGCAGGCTGATTGTTCTCACAAACCCGCCCGCCTCCCCTTTGGAGTTGTGTCTTCCCTTGAGAGTTTGTCTTGCTACATACTGGACTTGCCGGCTCGAGCCGGTTTCGGGCGGGAAGACGGCCGCGCATGCGCGGTGCGCGCGAGGGCTAGCAAAGGACTTTGCTAGTGAAGATTCCGATTGGAGGGGCTGCCGTGGACGTCACCCATCAGTGAGAACAATCAGCCTGCTGTCCTCGGAGAATACCTTCTACAGGTATGTAGCATTCGCTTTATGCTGGGTAAGGCCTAAAGTCCATCAAGTCCAGCATTCATATCTAATGGGCATAGGTACATAAGTTTTGCCATTCTGGAGAAGCTCAAATGTCCACCTTTCTACAGCCAGAACAGCATTAAAGAAAAGAAAAAAAAAAAAAAAAACCTCTCATGAGAGTATCGAACAGAAATCTCTGCTCCAAAAGCAAGGCTTTGCAGTAATTCTGCAAACTAACGCATACAATATTTGCCATGGCTGTTCACCACTAGGAACACCGGGGACCCTGGGCCTAGGTTCGGTGTTTTAACCTGAAACAAGCTCAACATTCATATCTATTGGGTGTGAGTCTGGTACTACTACTACTACTTAACATTTCTAGAGCGCTACTAGGGTTACGCAGCGCTGTACAAATTAACAAAGAAGGACGTTCCCTGCTCAAAGGAGCTTACAATCTACATCTCAGTGAGGGAGGACGCATGACCGTGGTACGTGGATTAGGGAGATCCAAGAAATTACAGGCCGGTGAATCAGACGTTCATACTGGGACAATTATTTTCTGTCCGGAGCGTACTACCATAGCTGGTGGACTCCTATATTCAGAACTTTCTATATTCAGAACTTACCCAACTATGGAACGCCATAGAGATAGGGTTGGAGTTTGTAGCCCTATTTAACTGGTGTCCTTGGTCACCCTTCCTCTTCTCCTCAGGATCCAGAGAATGGCTAGTTTTTTGCTTATGCATTAACCGGTCATTTTCAGCAGTACTCTCTCTTCCGTTCTTTTATAGATCTAAGAGGATGTTCATTGCGCTCTTAGGGTCATTTCATTCTTACCTAGATGAATGCCTAATTGGAGAAAGTCTTATCAGCAGAGTTCTCAGGTCACGCACCGGGTGTTGCATTTCTTACAGTCTCTAGGTTGGGTGGTGATTGTAGCCAGGCCTCTCATTTGATCTCTCATCAGATATCTCTGATTTTCTCTTTGTTTAGTCAGGTTGGCGCACAGTCTTTTGTCTCCTCTGCAAACATCCCAGTTTATATTTTTCTTGGTGACCTTGGGCCTTCGGCCATTTCCTCGCTCTATTCTGCAGAATGCAATTTTACTTTCTAATGCCCAAGAAGGAATTTTCCTTCATCCTATTGCGAATTTCAGGGTCATCAATCGCGCTATTTAAGTGTCATCTAGTTATCTCAAGAACCTTAGTTCTGTCATTGGGATGCTTCGTGCAGTACACTTTTTGGCAGAAGCTTGTTTGTATATATTTTTTTTCTGGGGGACCTCAGCAATTCGTTTTACCTTCGGGTGAATTTTGTTTTCCCTACTGACAAACAAGGCGGAGAGAGCTATGTTGGTCCTTGCCATGGCAATGGGTTATGTCATCCGCCAAGGAGGAGTTAAGAGTATACTCTTGAGTTTGTACTCATTTTTTCTTAGTTGTGTCACCCTGCATTTAGGTGAATGGACTCTCATTTTTTCAGCCTTACTTCCTCACTGCGACACTTCAGGGCTATCTCTTTTTGCCTTCAGGCTCACGAACATTTCTTGCTTCTTCCATTCAGCAACAGTCTTGACGGAGACAGGGACAGATGCCAACGTCCAGCAGGGGTTTTTCAGCCTTCTTTATGCGTTTCTTCCATCATCTCACTAGGTGTTTACGCAGAACCAAGGCACCCTTCTACATCCGGACCCCCAGTCACTCAATCTTATGGCGTGGTTACTGGGTCTGCAACATCTTTGATATTTTCGCAGGAAGTACTTCAAGTTTTAATTGCTTCCAGACAGAAATCTACATTAAAGTCCTATGAATCAAAGTGGCGACGGTTCACTCTGTGGTACTCCTCTCGCCACTTCATTCCACAAACAGTATCCATTTTGCCTGTTTTGGAATATCTTCTGCATCTTGCGAAATCTTGTCTGTCTTACTCATCCATTAGAGTTCATTTGGCAGCTCTATCAGTGATGCATGATACTGTTGACAACCGCACGCTTATGCAGCATCCACTGTCAAAGCGGTTTCTTAAAGGAGTCCTGCACCTGTACCTCCCGCTTCGTCCACCAGCTAGGTGAACTAGGTGAACAGACTCTTAAAGTTCTGTTTTCTAGTAGCCATAACTTTTTCTATAAAGTTTTCCTCTTCAAGCAGTATTTCCCAGTAGCCATTGCAGCAAGTAGATCTATGTGTGGAATACTTCTACGGTTGGTAACTTCTTTTCGGTCTGCTGTAGTTTAAAGTTTTCACCTTTCCCAATCGGTTTTTTCTTATTGGTTTTGTCCTTCTAGCCAGTAGGCGTAAAAGTTTTTCATTGTTTCTAACCCGCTATATCGCGAAGGATCAAGGAAATGAGAATGTCTATTTCTCTTCTCGCTGAGAGGGCAGTTCCACAGCGTATTACAACTTCTCCGAGGACAAGCAGGCTGCTTGTTCTCACTGATGGGTGACGTCCACGGCAGCCCCTCCAATCGGAAACTTCACTAGCAAAGTCCTTTGCTAGCCCTCGCGCGCCCGCGCGCACCGCGCATGCGCGGCCGTCTTCCCGCCCGAAACCGGCTCGAGCCGGCCAGTCTTCTTTTGTCCGCACTCGGTACGGTCGTGTTTTCGCCGTGTCGAGCCCCGGAAAGTCGACCTCGCGCGTCCAATTTGTTTTGAACGTGTTTTTTTCCTTCGGGAAAGCTTTGTCCTAGTCGGGAAGTGCTCCGGAAACCCCCCGCCGGGTTTCGTGTAAATCCTCCCCGTACTTCCAGCTTTTTTGCCCCGGTAAGTTTTCTTTCGTCGTCGGGGTAGGCCTCTTTTCGGCCTCGGTCGAGATTTTTTCTCCCTCTAAATTTGGTGCTTCAAATTTCGCCATTTCGGCTTTTGATTTCGCCGGCGTGATTTTTCCGCCCATGACATCGAAGCCTTCCAGCGGCTTCAAGAAGTGCACCCAGTGCGCCCGGGTTATCTCGCTCACTGATCGACACTCGTCGTGTCTTCAGTGTCTGGGGGCCGAGCACCGCCCTCAGAACTGCAGTCTGTGTTCCCTGCTTCAAAGGCGGACTCAGGTAGCGAGACTAGCCCAGTGGAACGTGTTGTTCTCGGGCTCTTCGTCGGCATCGGCACCGGGATCTTCGAGTGCATCGACGTCGTCAGCGTCCAGACCTTCTTCCTCGGCCGCCCCTGCATCGAGTGCATCGAGGCATCGGGCCTCTGCATCGGCGCCGAGACATCGGATAGCTGCATCGACGTCGGTGGTACCAGGACCTCGTCTGCTGATGTCGTCGGACGGTGGTGCATCGGGTGGAGTGCAGGTGAGGGCTGTCCATTCCCCTGCTGGTGGCGGTGAGCCCTCGGGTGGGTCTCCGCCTACCCTGAGGGCTCCTGCGGTACAGCCCCCCCGAGATCGACCTTCTTCAGTCTCGGCCCCGAGGAAGCGACGGATGGATTCGACGTCCTCCTCGTCGGTGCCGGGGAGCTCCGGTGACATGCTTCGGAAGAAATCGAAGAAGCATCGACACCGGTCTCCTCCCCGTGTCGGCACCGAGAGCTCTGGGTCGCCGAGGGATTCGGCACCCAGCAGGCATCGGCACCGAGAGGACCGCTCACCCTCTGTTCAGGAGGTGTCGATGCGCTCCGCTCTGGACAGCCCGGAACAGCCTCCACGCCCGGAACAGGTACTGACGTCGACGCCTGCATCGACCTCTCAGCCTTTCTCTGCAGCCGCTCTAAACGAGAGCCTCCGGGCCGTTCTCCCAGAGATTCTGGGAGAGCTGTTGCGCCCTACCCCTCCGGTACCGGCGGTGCTTGCGCCACCGGTACCGTCGAGCGTGGCGCCGGCTGGCCCATCGCCCAGGTTGAGGTCCCCGACGTCGGTACCGCGTGCGGTACCGACCGCGGCCACCTCCCAGGAAGGCTCCCCGACTACGTCGGCGGAGGGAGCTTCGCCGATGCGGGCGAGGGAGTCTACCTCTCGACGCCCCCATCGTGGACGGGGTTCCACGGAGTCGAGCAGGGCGAGGTTGCAGACACAGGTCCGTGAACTTGTGTCTGACACCGAGGGTGAGGCCTCGTGGGAGGAAGAGGAAGATCCCAGATATTTCTCTGACGAGGAGTCTGAGGGTCTTCCGTCTGATCCCACTCCCTCTCCTGAGAGACAGCTTTCTCCTCCCGAGAGTCTGTCTTTTGCCTCCTTTGTCCGGGAGATGTCTACGGCCATCCCCTTCCCGGTGGTTGTGGAGGACGAGCCCAGGGCTGAAATGTTTGAGCTCCTGGACTATCCTTCTCCACCTAAGGAAGCGTCCACTGTTCCCTTGCACCATGTCCTGAAGAAGACATTGCTTGCGAACTGGACCAAGCCATTAACTAATCCCCACATTCCCAAGAAGATCGAGTCCCAGTACCGGATCCATGGGGACCCAGAGCTGATGCGCACTCAGTTGCCTCATGACTCTGGAGTTGTGGATTTGGCCCTAAAGAAGGCTAAGAGTTCTAGGGAACATGCTTCGGCGCCCCCGGGCAAGGACGCTAGAACCTTAGACTCCTTTGGGAGGAAGGCCTACCATTCCTCTATGCTCGTGTCCAAGATCCAGTCTTACCAGCTCTACACGAGCATACACATGCGGAATAATGTGCGGCAGTTGGCGGGCTTGGTTGATGCTCTTCCCCCTGAGCAAGCCAAGCCTTTTCAGGAGGTGGTCAGGCAGCTGAAGGCGTGCAGAAAATTCCTGGCCAGAGGAGTTTATGACACTTTTGATGTTGCGTCCAGGGCCGCTGCTCAAGGTGTGGTGATGCGCAGGCTCTCATGGCTGCGTGCCGCCGACCTGGAGAATAGAATCCAGCAGCGGATTGCGGACTCGCCTTGCCGTGCGGATAACATTTTTGGCGAAAAAGTCGAGCAGGTGGTAGAGTCTCTCCACCAGCGGGACACCGCATTCGACAAGTTCGCCCGCCGGCAGCCTTCAGCTTCTACCTCTACAGGTAGACGATTTTTCGGGGGAAGGAAGACTGTTCCCTATACTTCTGGCAAGCGTAGGTACAATCCTCCTTCCCGACAGCCTGCGGCCCAGGCTAAGCCCCAGCGCGCTCGCTCTCGTCAGCAGCGTGCGAATCAGCAAGGCCCCGCGGCTCCCCAGCAAAAGCAAGGGGCGAGCTTTTGACTGGCTCCAGCAGAGCATAGCCGACATCCAAGTGTCAGTGCCGGGCGACCTGCCTGTCGGAGGGAGGTTGAAAGCTTTTCACCAAAGGTGGCCTCTCATAACCTCCGATCAGTGGGTTCTCCAAATAGTCCGGCAAGGATACACCCTCAATTTGGCCTCACAACCTCCAAATTGTCCACCGGGAGCTCAGTCCTACAGCTTCCAGCACAAGCAGGTACTTGCAGAGGAACTCTCCGCCCTTCTCAGCGCCAATGCGGTCGAGCCCGTGCCATCCGGGCAAGAAGGGCTGGGGTTCTATTCCAGGTACTTCCTTGTGGAAAAGAAAACAGGGGGGATGCGTCCCATCCTAGACCTAAGGGCCCTGAACAAATATCTCGTAAAAGAAAAGTTCAGGATGCTTTCCCTGGGCACCCTTCTCCCCATGATTCAGCAAAACGATTGGCTATGCTCTCTGGACTTGAAGGATGCCTACACACACATCCCGATACTGCCAGCTCACAGACAGTATCTGCGATTTCAGCTGGGCGCACGCCACTTCCAGTACTGTGTGCTACCCTTTGGGCTCGCCTCTGCGCCCAGGGTGTTCACAAAGTGCCTAGCTGTGGTAGCAGCGGCGCTTCGCAGGCTGGGGGTGCACGTGTTCCCATATCTCGACGATTGGCTGGTGAAGAACACATCCGAGGCAGGAGCCCTGCAGTCCATGCAGATGACTATTCGCCTCCTGGAGCTACTGGGGTTTGTGATAAATTACCCAAAGTCCCATCTTCTCCCAGTGCAGAAACTCGAATTCATCGGAGCCCTGCTGGATTCTCGGACGGCTCGCGCCTATCTCCCAGAGGCGAGGGCCAACAACTTGTTGTCCCTCGTCTCGCGGGTGCGAGCGTCCCAGCAGATCACAGCTCGGCAGATGTTGAGATTGCTGGGCCACATGGCTTCCACAGTTCATGTGACTCCCATGGCCCGCCTTCACATGAGATCTGCTCAATGGACCCTAGCCTCCCAGTGGTATCAGGCCGCCGGGGTTCTAGAGGACGTGATCCACCTGTCCACGAGTTTTCTCGAATCCCTGTATTGGTGGACGATTTGCTCCAATTTGACTCTGGGACGTCCCTTCCAAATTCCTCAGCCTCAAAAAGTGCTGACCACGGATGCGTCTCTCCTGGGATGGGGAGCTCATGTCGTTGGGCTTCACACCCAAGGAAGGTGGTCCCTCCAAGAAAGCGATCTACAGATCAATCTTCTGGAGTTGCGAGCGATCTGGAACGCTCTGAAGGCTTTCAGAGATCGGCTGTCCCACCAAATTATCCAAATTCAGACAGACAATCAGGTTGCCATGTACTATGTCAACAAGCAGGGGGGCACCGGATCTCGCCCCCTGTGTCAGGAAGCCGTCAGCATGTGGCTCTGGGCTCGCCGTCAAGGCATGGTGCTCCAAGCCACATATCTGGCAGGCGTAAACAACAGTCTGGCCGACAGGTTGAGCAGGATTATGCAACCTCACGAGTGGTCGCTCAATTCCAGTGTGGTGCGACAGATCTTCCAGGCGTGGGGCACCCCCCTGGTGGATCTCTTCGCATCTCAAGTGAACCACAAGGTCCCTCAGTTCTGTTCCAGGCTTCAGGCCCACGGCAGACTGGCGTCGGATGCCTTCCTCCTGGATTGGGGGGAAGGTCTGCTGTATGCTTATCCTCCCATTCCTCTGGTGGGGAAGACTTTGTTGAAACTCAAGCAAGACCGAGGCACCATGATTCTGATTGCTCCCTTTTGGCCGCGTCAGATCTGGTTCCCTCTTCTTCTGGAGTTATCCTCCGAAGAACCGTGGAGATTGGAGTGTTTTCCGACCCTCATCACGCAGGACGAAGGGGCTCTTCTGCATCCCAACCTCCAGTCCCTGGCTCTCACGGCCTGGATGTTGAGGGCGTAGACTTTGCCTCTTTGGGTCTGCCAGAGGGTGTCTCCCGCATCTTGCTTGCTTCCAGGAAAGACTCCACTAAGAGAAGTTACTTCTTTCATTGGAGGAGGTTTGCCGTCTGGTGTGACAGCAAGGCCCTAGATCCTCGCTCTTGTCCTACACAGACCCTGCTTGAATACCTTCTCCACTTGTCTGAGTCTGGTCTGAAGACCAACTCCGTAAGGGTTCACCTTAGTGCAATCAGTGCATACCATTACCAAGTGGAAGGTAAGCCGATCTCAGGACAGCCTTTAGTTGTTCGCTTCATGAGAGGTTTGCTTTTGTCAAAGCCCCCTGTCAAGCCTCCTACAGTGTCATGGGATCTCAATGTCGTTCTCACCCAGCTGATGAAACCTCCTTTCGAGCCACTGAATTCCTGCCATCCGAAGTACTTGACCTGGAAGGTCATTTTCTTGGTGGCAGTTACCTCGGCTCGTAGAGTCAGTGAGCTTCAGGCCCTGGTAGCCCAGGCCCCTTACACCAAATTTCATCACAACAGAGTAGTCCTCCGCACTCACCCTAAGTTTCTGCCAAAGGTTGTGTCGGAGTTCCATCTGAACCAGTCAATTGTCTTGCCAACATTCTTTCCCCGTCCTCATTCCTGCCCTGCTGAACGTCAGCTGCACACATTGGACTGCAAGAGAGCATTGGCCTTCTATCTGGAGCGGACACAGCCCCACAGACAGTCCGCCCAATTGTTTGTTTCTTTTGATCCCAACAAGAGGGGAGTGGCTGTAGGGAAACGCACCATATCCAATTGGCTAGCAGATTGCATTTCCTTCACTTACGCCCAGGCTGGGCTGGCTCTTGAGGGTCATGTCACGGCTCATAATGTTAGAGCCATGGCAGCGTCGGTAGCCCACTTGAAGTCAGCCACCATGGAGGAAATTTGCAAAGCTGCGACGTGGTCATCTGTCCACACATTCACATCTCATTACTGCCTGCAGCAGGATACCCGACGTGACAGTCGGTTCGGGCAGTCAGTTCTTCAGAACCTGTTTGGGCTTTAGGATCCAACTCCACCCCCCGAGGGCCCTGTTTGTTCTGTTCCAGGCTACACTCTCAGTTAGTTGGTAAATTTTTTAGGTCAATCTCAGTTATGTCCTCGCCGTTGCGAGGCCCAATTGACCAATGTTGTTGTTTTGAGTGAGCCTGGGGGCTAGGGATACCCCATCAGTGAGAACAAGCAGCCTGCTTGTCCTCGGAGAAAGCGAATGCTACATACCTGTAGAAGGTATTCTCCGAGGACAGCAGGCTGATTGTTCTCACAAACCCGCCCGCCTCCCCCTTGGAGTTGTGTCTTCCCTTGAAGTGTATTGTCTTGCTACATACTGGACTGGCCGGCTCGAGCCGGTTTCGGGCGGGAAGACGGCCGCGCATGCGCGGTGCGCGCGGGCGCGCGAGGGCTAGCAAAGGACTTTGCTAGTGAAGTTTCCGATTGGAGGGGCTGCCGTGGACGTCACCCATCAGTGAGAACAATCAGCCTGCTGTCCTCGGAGAATACCTTCTACAGGTATGTAGCATTCGCTATATTCCACAACTTCAGAAGCGGGCTCTATTCTTACTACAGTGATTTTTGGTGCTCTCGGTGCACATTGGTAAGTTGGCAACTTAGTCCTAGTTTCATTTTATTTTGCTCATTGGGACACACTACATGTTAGTTGTCGCCAGGTGGCCTATGCAGCATGAACATTTCTCTGCAGTTTTCATAGGGTCCCTCCCTTCAGATTACTGCTTTGGTACTTCCCATCAGTCCAATCCTGGTCCGGTCCGGAGGGACGCTAAGGAAGGAGAAATTAGATCTTACCTGCTAATTTGCTTTCCTTTAGTCCCTCCGGACCGGACCAGGCCCCTCCCATGTTCTCTCTACTCTTTAGCTTCTTTTATTAAGTAGGAAGTGTATTCAGTAGGAAGTGTATTCATTCCTTTACGATTCGTGGAACAATACTTTATATATACAGAACTTTACGTGGTCTATACCACTTCTCTGGTGGTTGCTGGTGAGCTCAATTGCTGGAATCTATCAATAAAACCTTAAATACGCCATACCACTTCTCTGGTGAGAGTTGTGGCTGAGCTCAGTTGCTGGAATATCTATAAAACCTTAAATATGATTTACCACTTTTCTGGTGAGAGTTGCTGGTAAGCTCAGTTGATGGAATATATATAAAATCTTAAGTGGGCCATACCACTTCTCTGGTGAGAGTTGCTGGTGAGCTATAAGACAAGTGAGCCATACCACTTCTCTGGTGAGAGTTGCGGGTGAGCTATAAGACAAGTGAGCCATACCACTTCTCTGGTGAGAGTTGCGGGTGAGCTATATTATACGTGAGCCATACCACTTCTCTGGGGAGAGTTGCTGGTGAGCTATATTACATGTGAGCCATATCGCTTCTCTGGTGAGAGTTGCTGGTGAGCTATAGTACAAGTGAGCCATACCGCTTCTCTGGTGAGAGTTGCTGGTGAGCTATAGTACAAGTGAGCCATACCACTTCTCTAGTGAGAGTTGCTGGTGAGCTGTAATACATATCGGGCCATACCACTTCTCTAGTGAGAGTTGCTGGTGAGCTCTGATACTTGGCATTGCCGAGTGCTTTGTGGCTGCTAGGATTCCATACGGCACAGAAGGTCTTTCTTTCTTTCCTGCTTTGTTATTCAAATACTGAGGCTAAGGTCACATGGCCAGGGCTCCTATTGGCTCTCTAGAGTCAGAGTTTTTTCTCAGTCTCCACCTGCTGGTAGGCGAGCACAACCCATCAGTCCAATCCTGGTCCGGTCCGGAGGGACTAAAGGAAAGCAAATTAGCAGGTAAGATCTAATTTCTCCTTTTCAACAGATCTTTTTTCTCTCAAGTGTTTTTCCCTAAACTCTCTACATTTCTTGAGAAGATGAGATTTCTTATATATGTACTTCTGAATCCTCTACTTTCTCTGTAGTAGGAGGACGATCAGTTGGTGGGGTTGCTGTGAGCGACACATCTGTCATGTGTACAGTTACAGGTTTCCTGGTGTTGCTGTACTTCTTGACCAGCCTTTCATTCAGGAATTGGTCTGTTCTGCCTGCTTCAGGTACATCAAATATGAAACTGAGATCATTTCTTCTCTTTGCCAGATCTTGGATAAGTTTTTCAAAGACTGTGAAAGGAAACTTCTCTTGGTGGTCCTCTTTGTCTGCTGATGACCATTTTTCTCTTATGTCATATGGCAGCTTTGATATACTCTCATTTATACACCAAGCTGTATTCAAGTAGTACAGGTCTGTAAGGTTCAGGTCAGCTTTAAGTGCTTTCAGTTCCTGGAAGAGATCTCCTAATTCTTGTCATTATCTCTATTTGTCACCTTTGGGTAACTCCTTATTCTTTTCATCAGTGCCTGTTGGATAGCTTCTGGGCTGCCATAGTGCTGGTCAAGTCCGGTATACTCATTACACAATTGGCTGATTCAGTTCCCAGCCACTTTATCATCAGGTTCATCTCTTGCAGCTGAAGTGAGTTTCATAATTGCTCTGGCATCCTTAAAGTTAGGTTTCCATCTTCTATACTTTTCGTGCCAGTCATCGATAATCCCCATATTCACCAACTTTTTGCAAGCCATATGTTGGTAGATCTCTCTCTCTCTCTCTCTCTCTCTCTCTCGCTCTCAAGTTTCTAGTGCTCTGGAAGTACATACCTGTGGCTGGCTGTTTGTCTGGAGTCAGTATGGAGTGTGGCTGGTCAGGTGGCCCTTGTTTTTAATCACAGGGTGTTTTGCAGGGTATAACTGTTCAACTTTTATCTGAGGCCATTTCTTGGGTTGTACAAGTGTCTGTGGTTGAAACGTAGCATTTCCCTTGGTGTGCTTTCCTGGAGTGAGAGCCAGTGATAGTGCATCTGTATGCATGTGTGTGTGTGTGGATCACTGTGGTCACAGCTTGCCTCTGTGCCATGCTTTGCCTTACTCTTGCTTCTTTCAGGCAAGCTAAACTCTGGTGTGGAGGAATTTGCTTGCTGAGGATCTGATGACTCTTCTGAGTCAAACTGTGATTGTGTGCTTTTGTGTACCAGAGTATAAGCCTTCATGTAGGCCTCAGTTTGCTGCTGTAATAATGTAGCTAAGGTGACTCTGCCATCCTGCTTTGTGGCTGCTTCAAGTACTTTGGCGAGCTTCAGTGGCAGCCACTTCTTTCACTTGCTGGAGCATCTTCAAGGCAATGTCTGTCGCTGCCTTCTTGCATTCAGTGGTGGCAGCAATGTCGTCTGCTTCTGCAGCAACAGCTGCTGCTTTCTTTCTTTCTTTCCTCTTCTAATAAAAATTTCTCAAGTTCTATGGATGCTTCTTGTTTACTGTAAAGAATATTTGATTTAGTAGCTTCTAACTCCATCTGTTATTTAAGAGCAATAGAGCCCAAAACGGACCTGCTGGAATGGTTTGTTTTGTGTGATTTTAGAGATGTGGAACTTCTAGATGTTCTAGTGTCAGAGTATTGGGACTCACTCTCCTCTGCAGGGGCTGTGTGTGCTTCTGTGCCTTTAATTGCCTCTGTCATCATGGCATCGCTTGTGAGGTTGGTGGCTTGCTGTCTCTTTCTGTGCCAAGCTATCTACTGTAAAAATTTTTTCTTTGCTTAGAATTTGGCAGTATTATTTTGCTGCTTTTGCTGGTACTGGTTATGAATAGCTTGCAGTTGCTCTGGTGGATCTCAGTTTGGCCCTCCTTTGATATCTGAAACATTTTTTTTCTCCACCTTCAACCAAAGCTTGTCCAAAATTACAAATATATTTTTCTACTTCTGCTTCATACATTTATTTGCCTTTCTTTGTGAATTTATGTTCTTTTTGTACTCATCATAACCTTTCTCACTGGCCAAACTGGCTTGTACTGTATGCTTTTCAATCTGCTCAATTACTTCAGCCTGTGACAAAACAGAATCTGCCAATGCCTTGCACTGATTGTATATAATAAACCCTTTTCTTTTTTTTTTTCCTCGATTCTCACTGCAGGCAGTGAGTGTGTGCCTTGCTCTAAACTCAGATTGATGCTTTATTACTATAGCAACAGAGGGGGAAGGGTATATTAGCTCTGCTTCAGCTAATTAATTATAAAGGTTTGCTCTATAGCTCTCTGAAAGAAACTATGGCTCTAAGCTGGCTGCTTCTGTTTGCAATGACCTGCACCAGTCTCACAGATTTCTACTTTCCAGTCAGTATTTTTATGGCAAAGCAACTCTTGAGTAAATGCAATGCTTGTAATATTCTGCACCTAACACTTTTTCCAAATTTTCACTGCATCAAATTCTCACTGTTAACAGTCCTTGCAAAAGTGCTGTTAGAAACACTAAGCTTGACTGTCAGTTAAACCAAAGTATAGAATATCACTGTGAAGACTCAAAACTCTTGAGCCAAAATCTTTTTTAATGCAAAATCAAACAAAATAAATGACAAACGGACTCAAAGAGGTGCCAGGAGATTAAGCACTACGCTGAGAGTAGTTGTAAATACTGCTGAAAATGATGATACAAAGGTTTTGAAAGGCTTATACAACAAAGCACAGAGCTTAGTTACAGTTCATAGAGAAGCATGCTGCAGACAGATTCTCCCTGCTCAAAAGAGAGAGAAGAGGGGGAGGCTGACTACGAGCAAATTTAGAGAAACTAGCCAATAGGGTGAGTCCAACAGGACACAAGTAACTGGGACGTGCTCAGGAAGAGCTTATCACAGACAAAATTTGTAGTCCTGTCCTATTAAAGACACAGGGATTGAACCTGGCTATAAACAATGTCCAATATATATACATATAAGCAACAGGCAACTTGCCTCCATGCAGTGGGGCAGAACACATATACAGCATAACTTGTCATTGGTCCGTATAAAAATATAGCCACCTCTTTTTCAGTGGGAATTCTCAGAATCTTCTCAAAACAATTTTTATGTCAAATAATGAATACAGAAACTTAATCTTGTGATCCAAGATGGCGGAATGAACCTGACGCTGATCTCCGCGCTCCTTGACTAGCTCTGAGTTGTTTGCTATCTTTCTTCATTATGCTGAAACGCAGAGGGAAATCGGCTGCCGCTGTTCCCCCAAGCCGATCTACTACTCAGCTTTCGGGTACATTAGATACCTTTTTGCGGAGATCCGGAGTTCAACAGCGGTCGGAGAATAGCACGCTTGCGACGCCTGGAATAGGTGGAAGCTCCGAGACGCCGCTAGTGCATGACATCTCTCTAAGCCCCAACCAGCGTGCTCGCCCCCCGCAACCCCTGGGCGTCTCTCCCCCGGCGGCGTCGGCGTCTCCTCTGCAATCCGGAAGTGTTTTAGCAGTGGAGCAACGGGAGAATACAGTAATCTCACCGGAGGATAAAAGTGTGGAAGGGAGTTTTACCCCTTCTTTAGCCCAGGAGTCTGAGACCAACAGGAATGCAACCTGTAAGTACTTCTGCTGAAGGGCAACAGACTTTAAACACTTTTGCGTTTTTAGAAGTTAAACCACCAGAAGTGACCCTGGACAATTTATGGCTTTTGATAGTTAATTTAGGAAAAGCTATATGTCCTCAAGTTCAAGTATTAGAATCCCGAGTAAAGAAACTAGAAGAAACAGTTGTATCCGTGGAAATTGAAAGGAAAGATATATTAAAAAACAAAAAAAAACAACTGGAACTTACAGGAAAAATACAAGAGACACAAACAACTTTAATTAAAGACTGTATTAATATGAGAAGGAAGATTGAGTCTCTGGAGAACTCCCAAAGGGCTAACAACTTGAGATTTTTAAATTTCCCTAGGACAATTACGATTGCTCCTAGAGAACTGTTGAAAAAATATTTCAAAGACTCTTTGGGGATGCCAGAGGACTCTCTTCCTCCCTTAATTCAAGTATATTATTTACTAACTAAAATGCCTGGAAATACTTCGGATCAATTATTAGATGTTTCCGCAGCATTTGAGGCTCCAACTGCTGAATTAGTGTCTCCAGCAACATTACTGGTAACAGTTGCCTTTCCTCCAGACAAAGCTTGGATTATGAGACAATTCTTTAAAAATAAAGATAAAGAATTTATGGGATTAAAAATACGTACATTTCCTGATGTTTCTAAGGAAACACAAAGAAGACGTAGACAATTTTTGCTTTTAAAACCAGGTGTCCTTCAGCTGGGTACTACCTTTTACCTACGTTACCCCTGTAAGTGCGTAATCTATTACCAGTCAGTGAAGTATGTTTTTTATGAATCCTCACAACTTACAGAATTTCTTGTTGCTAGAAGAGTTTGAGAACTTTATGGAATATAGAGCTATGATTGAAATAGGAACTCTTTGTTTAGCCAGGTTTAATAATTCTTAATATTATATTTCTTTACATTCCACATGTGTAATTCTTGGATCGTAAAATAGAGGACTTGAGTGTACTTAAATCTGGTAATTTTCAATTGTGAATTAAGGATGTATTTGGTTTTTGTTTCTTTTTTTTTCTTGATGAAGTACCTTTTCTGTTCAAGATGTAATGCTTGATGAATAATGTAAAATAATTATAAAAAAAAAAAAAGAAACTTAATCTTTTAAGCAACTTATCTTCTTGCAACAACAATCATGTGACCAGCTGCCGACGAATCATATTTTGTCCATCCTGCATCAGGGTAGTTGGTCACCTTACAGCTATAATCTTACTCATCTACTCAGAACGCAGCTTTTGCTTTTTACATAGGCATAAGAGTATTTCTTCATTGGCAAAGAACATGGATTGACCTCACAATTGAGTGGTATTACCTGATAATGCCAGTACTACTACTGGGGGAATTCTGCGTAAAAGAAACTAAAATTCTGCATACATGATTTGAGAATTCTGCAAAATTCTATAACTGTCTTAGTAACACAATATAACCACTCTCCTTATACTATAATAAATTAAACTAGAAATAGAGGAAAAATGTTTCAAAGATATGTAACATTTTAAAGATTTAAGACAGAATTCCCTTAGGGTGTACCATAACTCTAGGTCTTGGTTTTTGAGGATTTTATTTTATCAATCTATAGAGCTCAAAGAAAGCTTGGATTTGCAGGCAGTGCACAATTCTTGTAGCTGCTAATACTAGCAGTAACAATGGCAGCAGTTTCAAGAAGTCAGTACTGGTGGCACCTCAGAACTCCTGTCAGGTTCCATGAATTCAAATTCACAAAAAACAAGCCCTAACCATATGACCACAACCCACACACTTTTGCCACCCTGGCCCCAAATATACAGTCTCTCTCGCATACTCTTTCATGCTCACCTTGACCTCACTAGTTTAATCTCAGCCAGCCTATTTTTCCCAGCCTCCACCCCAGTCAGTGTTGTCACCCAAGATTTTAGGAAAAACACAGACCACTGCCCCAAAACAAAAACCAGTAGAAAAACATAGGAAATGTTAAACTTATGATGTGATGATGCCCTTACTTACGACCCAACATCTGAGGCCCTGGAAAAGTTGTAGCTTTTAAATATACAAACAGGAATTTGATAAATTAATGTTGCAAAATATTCTTTATAAAAAAAAGCTTAAACATACCTGAATTTCAAATAGTATCCAAATATGTCCAAGTGACTGTTTTAAATTTCATTCTCTGTCAAGCTGCAGCAGCAGCAGCATGCACGTAACATTCATGTCACATGCATTGTCATCCAAGGGGTGTGTGCGCGTCATGCATATTACATAAATGATGCAATTCATGTGATTGTAATTGTGTCAAACTAGAAAACCCATGCCGCCACTGTAACTCACCACAGCTTCACATGATCTTTGTTGACTTATAATCCCTGGTGCTGGGACAGCAAAACTCAGCTTTAAGTGGGGGAGCATCCCCACACAATGCTCAGTGCAACCAGGGTGGAATGGCATGAATATGGTGCACACGATAAGAAGAAAGACTGTGGATTGCTACAAGTGCATGTCTTTGGGGGCAGTGACAGAAAGAAGTAGCAAGTTCGGTTTGGTTGTTTTGTGGCTAATGGCTGTGGGAATGGTGCACATGATGTGTGCCACTATGCATTTCCACAGACAGTCTGTCGTGCACAGAGTTCCTTTAAAAAAACCAAACAAACCTATATTCTTGCGTTTCCTGCTTAGCATAATGATAGCACTCAAGCAGTTCCAAAAAATCTAGGGAAAACACATCAGTTAAGGAAAACCAGTAGATTCTCTGTTGAAACAGGTAGAAACATTAGATGGGTCCAAAAAGGAGTAGATCTGTTGGAAAAAACATAGTGGCAGTCATCCAGCTAGTTCTCTTGCCAGCTAATTAGCTGTCCTCAAACCTGTCAGCCCTCTTCCTCAATCAAATAGCCTGCCTGCTCTCTCCATGTCACAATTCAGCTTGCCTGCCCCTTCCCCCACCTTCCCTGCAAGCGGATAGCCAGTTTATTCTTCCCCTTGCCCCAAAAATGAAGCAGTGAGCCATTCTCAGCCAAAGCAGCCAGCCCCTGGGATCAAAGAACTTAAAATCCTCAGGCCTCGATGCGCAGAAGCAAATGCGGGCACTAGAGACCATTAGCGCAGGACTGGCACATGTACTTGCTAGCGCAGAATGCTGAGAGCCGATGAGCACATAAACCAACGCGCTTGCTGGTTCACAGTGCAATGAGCATGCAAGTGCATGCTAATCAGGTCACTCCCTATTACTCCCCAGTACTTAGCAGACTGCGCACCAAAGAAAGGCGCTCTTTCTGCCATCAGTGTTATGCTAGCATTAGGGTTGTGCCAAACTGTGGAGAGACCAGTGTTGCTGGCGGCCTTCCATCTCGCGCTTGTAGAAAAGACAGCTGAAAAGAAATTAGACACTGCCTGAAAAAGAATAGCTTGGTAAGAAATATTTCATTTTTTGGCCTGCCCCCCCCCCCCCCCCCCCCCCCCCTTTGTCTATTGCTATGAAGATTAAAGAAAACAAGGATACTGTGGAAATGCTTCTGGCTTTCTAGGCCTGGGTTGGTAGCTGTCCATCTGATTCTCTTCTTTACTAGGACGCTGTGTGGAAGCCGCTGCTATTCTGGAGCTGACTACTACCTCGTCCTCCTTCTGCCCCTTCAGACATTCTGGGCATGTGCTCAAGACATATGCCTAACGCACAACTCTTCAGCGCATATGCCAGACACTGTCGTCCCGTTGAACTCCCTAATACTTAATGCTATGAACGCGCTTATATTTGCATCTTATTAGCATTGAGCATTACGGAGATGGTGTTCTCTGCTGACAAGCGGTATTTACATAAGTACATAAGTGTTGCCGTACTGGGACAGACCGAAGGTCCATCAATCCCAGTATCCTGTTTTCAACAGTTGCCAATCTAGGTCACAAGTACCTGGCAAGATCCCAAAACAGTACAATACATTTTATGCTGTTTATCCCAGAAATAAGCAGTGGATTTTCCCAAGTCCATTTTAATAATGGCTTATGGACTTTTCTTTTAGGAAGCTATCCAAACCTTTTTAAACCCTGCTAAGCTAGCGACTTTTAACACATTCTCTGTCAGTGAATTCCAGAGTTTAATTACAAGTTGAGTGAAGAAATATTTTCTCCGATTCATTTAAATTTACTACTTTGTGGCTTCATTGTGTGCCCCCTAGTCCTATTATGTTTGGAAACAGTAAACAAGCGATTCACATCTACCCATTCCACTCCACTCAGTATTTTATATACCTGTATGATATCTCCCCTCAGCCGTGTTTTTAAGCTGAAGAACCCAAACCATTTCAGCCTTTCCTCATAGGGAGGTTGTCCCATCCCCTTTATCATTTTCGTTGCCCTTCTCTGTACCTTTTTTAATTCCACTATATCTTTCTTGAGATGCGGTGACCAGAATTGCACACAGTATTCAAGGTGCGGTCGCACCATGAAGCAATCCAAAGGCATTATAACATCTTCATTTTTATTTTCCATTCTTTTCCTAATAATATCTGACATCCTATTTGCTTTCTTCATTGCCACAGCACAGTGAGCAGAGGGTTTCGAAGTATCATCGACGATGATTCCTAGATCATTTTCCTGGTCGGTGACTCCTAACGTGGAACCCTGTATCATGTAGCTATAGTTCGGATTCCTCTTTCCCATATGCATCACTTGGCACTTAAACATCATCTGCCATTTGGATGCCCAGTCTCCCAGTCTCTTAAGGTCGTCTTGCAATTTTTCACAGTTATCTTGCAATTTAATAACTTTGAATAAGTTTGTGTCGTCGGCAAATTTAATTACCTCACTAGTTATTCCCATATTTGTTTTCATTTATGTTTAAAAGCAGCGGTCCCAACACAGACCCCAACGGAACCCCACTATTTACCCTTTTCCATTGAGAATACTGACCATTTAACCCTACTCTCTGTTTTCTATCCTTTAACCAGTTTTTAATCCACAATAGTACACTACCTCCTATCCCATGACTTTCCAGTTTCCTCTGGAGTCTTTCATGAGGTACTTTGCCAAATGCCTTTTGAAAATCCAGACACACAATATCGATTGGCTCACCTTTATCCACTTATTTCTTCACCCCTTCAAAGAAATGTAATAGATTGGTGAGACAAGATTTCCCTTCACTAAATCTGTGTTGGCTTTGTCTCTTGTCTCATTAATCTGTGCTTTTGAAAAAGCTCTGTAATTTTGTTCTTTCTAATAGTCTTTACAATTTTGCCTGGTACTGACATCAGGCTCACCGTTCTGTAATTTCCCAGATCACCTCTGGAACCCTTTTTAAAAATCGGCATTACATTGGCTACCCTCCAATCTTTCGGTACTATGCTTGATTTTCAAGATAAATTACATATTACTAAAACTAGTTCTGTAAGTTCATTTTGCAATTCTATCAATACTCTAGGATGTATATACCATATGGTCCTAGCGATTTGCTACTCTTCAGTTTGTCAAATTGTCCCATTACATCTTCCAGTGCCGGAGGTTTGCGCATTTGGGCTTCAGAGCTTTTCCTCCCACTGCAAGCAGCATCTTGTAGTGAAGAACTACTCGAATGGCAAATGGCGGTCCATAGTTTGGACCTCAGAGCACTCCTGTATGAACCACTGTGTGCCATTTTTTTTTTTAACTCCGATGCTGGGGTAGGGATGAACTGACCCCTTCATTCAACCACCTCTTCTAGCCTCAGGTCTGGTGCTCCCTGCCTTAATTTCTCTGCTCAAGCCTCCAGCAATGATCCACGCAGTCCATCTGCCCGAGCCTGGAGCCTGCTCTCTGCTGCATTCTGCCCCACTCCCCCTTCTTACATAACTTCCTGCTTGTGCAAGAGTGGGTTGCAGCAGAGTGCAGGCTCAGGCAGACAGCCTACATAAATTGGTGTTGCTGCCGAAGACCTTGGCAGAGAATGATTTAAAGTAAGGAGTTGCCAGATCATGGGTAAGAGGTGGGGATTTGAAGTTGAGATGCAAAGAGATATTGGGAGGGGAGGGGAGAGGAGAACTATTATGGACAGTGAGAGCGAGGGGAAGCCAGCCAGTCAGATGGAGGGATGTTAGACAGAGGGGGCAGAGAGGAGGGAGACAGTTATACTGGACAATGGGAGAGAAGGAAGCCAGATGGAGAGATGTTGGACCTGGGGGCAGAAGAGAGGGAGAGAGCTAAACTGGATAATGGGAGGGAGGGATTGAGAGGGGGGAAGGAAGCCAGATGGCGGGATGGTTTACCTGGGGGCAGAGGGGAGGAAGAGCGCTATACTGGACAGTGGGAGGGAGGGAAGGAAGGAAGTGAGATGAAAAGATTTTGAACCTGGAGGGATAGCAGAAAAGTAATTATTACCCTGGAAAGAGGAAAATAGGCAGAGACATTGGGGTTGGAGACGAGCAGATGTAGTCCCTCTTCAGAAAAGCCGAGATAGGGAAGAAGTGGGAATCTACAGGCCTGTAAGCCTCACATCAGTGCTAGGAAAAATAATGGAGTTGATTCTGATGGAAAAGATAGTTAACTTTCTAGAATCCAATGAGTTTCAGGATCTGAGGCAGCATGGTTTTACCAAAGGAGCATAATGCCAAACAAATCTAATTGATTTCTTTGGGTGACCAAAGAACCGGATAAATGGCATGCGCTAGGTGTAATCTACTTGGATTTCAGCAATGCCTTTGATACGGTTTGTCATAGACTCCTGAATAAGCTGAAAGTGCTGAACTTAGGACCCAAAGTGGTGATTGGAAACTGGTTGACTGACAGACAACAGAGGGTGGTGAGTAGTGGAGTGCCTCGGGGGTCGATATTGGGGCCGATTCTGTTTAATATATTTGTGAGAGACTTTGCTGAAGGGTTAAAAGGAAAAGTTTGTCTTTTTGCGGATGACACAAAGATAGCAGTGGCTATCCCGGAGGCAGTGGAAACCATGAGAATAGATCTCCAAACATTAGAAGAATAGTCAAAGGTCTAGCAAAAGGTCTGACAGTTAAAATGTAATCTCAATAAATATACCTGTGGAAAAATAAACACTTATCTGTGCTCACCTACAAATCATAATATCTAGCTCAGTTTCAAATATAACATGCCTTAAAAATAACAAAAACGAAAGTGAAAGTATATAAACAGGTAATGGATGTACACACATGAACAAAATAATATAAAGTTATATATTATCGACAAGCTTCCCAAACCCACCATATACAATAATATAATGTAATGTACTTATCTGAAGCAAAGTTTCAAAGTTCCAACTGCAGATGGCGCAGCTTGGGGTAACATAGTAGATGACGGCAGAAAAAGACCTGCATGGTCCATCCAGTCTGCCCATGACAAACTCATATGTGTATACCTTACCTTGAATTTGTACCTGTCCTTTTCAGGGCACAGACCATATAAGTCTGCCCAGCAGTATTTCCCGCCTCCCATCACCGGCTCTGGTACAGACCGTATAAGTCTGCCCTCCCCTATCCTCCCCTCCCAACCACCACCCCCTCTTCCCCCCAACTGCTCCGCCACCCAATTTCAGCTAAGCTTCTGAGGATCCATTCCTTCTGCACAGGATTCCTCTATGCATATCCCACGCATGTTTGAATTCCGTTACCGTTTTCATCTCCACTACCTCCCGCGGTGGTCCAGTGACGTTGGGGCAGGAAAGAGCCCCCTCCCCCCCGCCCAGCGCGCCGCCCCCCATCCTCCCGCACGCAGCCCGACGGTCTCGGCAAGACTCAAAATGGCCGCCGAGACTTCAATTCTCGGCGGCCATCCCGAATCCCGCCGAGACCGTCAGGCTGCACACAGGGGGATGGAGAGCAGCGCGCCGGGCAGGAAAGAGGGGGCTCCCTCCCGCCCCGACGTCACTAGACCACCAGGGAAGATCGCGTGACGTGAGCAGGGAGAAGTGGCGACAGGGCCGGGGGGAGGGCGATCCCGAACTCGGAGGGCGGGCGGGCGGCCTGCCAGCCAGCCAGCCAAATCTACCTTCGGACTATAAGACGCACCCCCCATTTTCCTCCCAAATTTTGGGGGAAAAAAGTGCGTCTTATAGTCCGAAAAATACGGTAATGTGTACAGCGCTGCATACGTCTAGTAGTGCTCTAGAAATGATTAGTTGTAGTTGTAGCAGTAGGATGTCCAGCACAGCCATTTTATAAACAAACATCCAACATAGGAATGGCAAAAAAAAAAAAAAAAAAGGGCAGGGGACAAGGACGTATGACAGCATTCTTAGTAGAATGGCCAGACAGACATCCCTGCAGAGCCTGGGGCAACCTAATGGTTAGTGAACTAGACTTTAAACCAAGGGACTCAGGTTCAAAGCTATTAGCAAAACTCGGCCAGAGTTAAGGAGACACTAAGGCGATATGAAGAATATGTGGAACATCTTCAGTTTTGCTTTTTTGGATGTTATAAGGTGGAGTCTGTGACAGTCCCCATTGTGGAGTTTTACAACGGATGTATTTGACTTTTTTGCCATTATAAGAGATTTCATCATTTTCATTGAGTGGGAAATTCCCAGAACTCTTATATCTACAGACTGGGTTTTGGAACTTTGAAGCTTTGCTTCAGATAAATACCTTGCATCATATTATTGTGTTTGGTGGGTTCGGGAAGTTTGTCATCAGATAACATTATTTCCTTGTCATCGAGCAGATGAAGCCATTACGTATGGGTTGTGTCCATCAACCAGCAGGGGGAGATAGAGAGCACTCAACTTTTCACAGTGCCTCATGGCCAGCCAGCTCCACTGCCTCTTCAGTATTCTCTATCTCCCCAAGCAGGGTGGCTGCAGCTTCTTTGAGCGCCATCAAAAATCTGCCTGGGGGTGGCTCCTGGCTTGCCAGTTGTTAGCCGGGGTGTTAGAGGCTATAGCAGCTTCACTTTGAAGGCACATAGGTTAGCCCTTTCCCTGCCTTACCCATGCCCCCGTGGATGTGGACATATTAGCTTGCTTTTCCCTGTCCTTTTCCACTCAGTGGATGCAGGCACATTGCTTCGTCTTTCCCACTCATCTGAGCCTCCGGAGTTCTTATTACCTCTGCTTTCCTCACAGCGTTTAAAAAAAAAAAAAAAGGAACAGAGGTTTTCCTTTGATTCTTCTATGGGACCGGAGCTGTGATACTCGGTCCGGTGAGGTAAGAGTGTTTTCTAACTCCTCCAGGGTGGGCCTGCGATCGGGGCGTTTTTGGCGTGAAACCGCCATTTTGAATTTTCCCGCCGTTTTTGGCGATGGCTGCAGAGAATGTAAAGCGCTGTTCCCGGTGTGGCAAGCGCAAATCAGCAGCGGGGCTCTGTAAATCGTGCTGTACAGGTGTAAGAGCCGGCCCGAGCATGGCGAGCGATGATTCTTCCCGCTCAGAGCTGGCAGCGGACGCCATTTTGAATTCTCCGCATGGCGCGACCTCCATAGAGACTGAGAGCCCTGAGCCCGGGGGGGGGGGGGGGGGCCTCGAATTGAGGCTATTCAGGGAGCGGCTAGCCCCGGACGGGATCTGGGTGCCCAGGGCGAGTTTTTCTCCCCTGATTTTGTGTTATCAAACATATAAATGGCGAGTGACCGACTCACTCGCAAATGCGCAGTAGAGACTTCCCTCTCTGTCCCGCCCCCGCGTCAATACGTGATGACGGGGGGGGCAGGACAGAGAGGGAAACTGCGCCGCCGAGGTTGCTGCCGCCACCCCTCCACCCGGCCCGGGCCCTCTCTTCCCTTCTGAACTTACACATCCATTCGCCGAACGCAGCAACGCACATCAGCTGAGCTGCAGTGAGCCCTTCCTTCTTTGCCTGTGGCCCCGCCCTCCTGTGACGTAACGTCAGCGAGGGCGGGACACACACAGGCAGAGAAGGAAGGGGCAGCTCAGCTGATGTGCGTTGCTGCGTTCGGCGAATGGATGTGTAAGTTCAAAAGTAAAGAGAGGGCCCGGGCCAGGTGGAGGGGTGGCGGCGGCGGCGGCAACTTCGAGGGGGGGGGGAGCGGTGGCGACTTTGCGGGGGGGGGGAGGGGAGCGGTGGTGACCGCGGCGGGGGGAGGAAAACCTCAATACCAGCCCGTTTTTACGGGCTCAACGGTTAGTTATTGCATAAAGCATACATGCTGAGAAGAGCTCTCCCTCAAGGGTCGTCTGAGGCCCCTTCTATTGTTCCCCCCCCCCCCCCCCTCCCGGTGGATTCTGGCCTGGGACTGCCCGCTGAGGCTATTTTCCCTGATAATTGGCATAAAGAAAAGCGTAGAAGGGCTAATTCCCCTTCAGATTGTGGTGCACCTCCTTCCCCCCCCCCCCCCCCCCCTGTGGTCGGGCTGTGAGGATTTGGAGAGTTCTGGCAGGCCTTCGTGGTCTGAGGAGCCAGAGTCAGGTGCAGAATTACCACAGAATCTGGATGATCCCTCCGCGGTGAGGATTTTCCACCGTGATGAGCTGCCAGCGCTTATTTCAGATGCCCTACAGGTCCTTTCTATTGAAGAGCCTGACAGTGGCACGGCCTCCTCTGTGAATCCTAGGATGGCTAGTACCAAAAAGCCTGCTCGAGCCTTTCCTTTGCATGACTGCATCCAAGAGCTTATTTCCGCTCAGTGGGCTGACCCCGAGGGACATTTGAAAGTTTCCAAGGCTATGGGGCAATTATACCCTGTGCGTGAGGAGAATTTGGCTCGCTTTGCAACGCCTAAAGTAGATGCCCTAGTCACTGCGGTGACAAAGAGAACTACCCTCCCTGTGGAAGGAGGAGTTGCCCTGAAGGATATACAAGACCGTAGGCTGGAAGCAGCACTTAAACGGTCCTTTGAAATTGCAGGTCTTACTGTTCGGGCGTCTGCATGCAGTTGTTATGCTGCTAGAGCCTGCCTGACGTGGTTGCAACAGGCAGTGGAACAGCCTGGGGATGGAGCGTAGCCCTTCTCGGATGTGGCTCCGTGGCTGAAGTCAGCCTTGTCCATTTTGACTGATGCCCTTTATGATACTGTCAGAGCTTCGGCTAAACAAATGGCAGTAGCAGTGGCGGCTCGCCGTCTTATTTGGCTACGACATTGGACAGCGACATGGCCTCTAAGCAAAGGTTGGTGAAGTTGCCCTTTCAAGGCCTTCTCCTATTTGGTGAGGAGTTGGAGAAAATTGTTAAGGGCCTGGGAGATCCTAAACCCCAGCGCTTGCCCGAAGATAGGCCGAGGCCTTCCTCCAAGGGCCAGGCGATTCACTCCTCTTATAGACCTCGCTTCCGTGAAGCTAGAAGGTACCGCCCGGGGCGTTCTGCTGGGTTCACTTCTCGTGCCTGTTTTTCAGCAGAGGAACTCCTTTCGCTCGGACAAGCGTTCCGCAGCCACCGGCTCTAGGCCTGGAGTTCAGGGGCGACCCTCTCAATGATGGTGCGCCGGCCCCCTCCTCGCTTCCTGTCATCAGAGGACGTCTTTCCCTCTTTGCCGAGGAGTGGGCCAATATTTCCTCAGATCAGTGGGTTCTGGACCTGATCAGAGATTGCTACAGAATAGAATTCAACGCCCCAGTAAGAGACGTGTTTGTGGAGTCCCGATGCGGTTCTGCCGCCAAACGGGCGGCGGTAGAGGAGACTTTGCAAGGTCTGATTCAGTTAGGGGCCGTGTCCCCGGTACCTCCCGCCGAACACGGCTACGGCCGATACTCCATATACTGCCGCGAAAAGGGGTGGATCTTTTCGCCCTATTCTGGACTTAAAAGAATTAAACATGTCCCTGAGAGTGCGGCATTTCCACATGGAAGCCCTGCGCTCCGTCATTGCTGCGGTACAGCCAGGAGAGTTTCTCACATCTCTAGACCTGAAAGAAGCTTACTTGCTCATACCAATTTGGCCCCCGCACCAGAAGTTTCTGAGGTTTGCGGTGTTCGGAAAACATTTCCAGTTCCGGGCCTTGCCTTTTGGCCTCGCCATAGCTTCCCAAACCTTTTCGAAGGTAATGGTGGTAGTAGCTGCTTTGCTCAGGCGAGAAGGTATCAGGGTTCACCTGTACCTAGACGACTGGCTCATCAGAGCAGACTCTGTAACAGAGAGCTATCAAGCTACAGCCAGAGTGGTCTCAGTACTTCAATCTCTAGGCTGGGTCGTCAATATGGCCAAAAGTCACCTGACCCCCTCGCAATCTCTAGAATATTTGGGGGCCAGGTTCGACACAGACTCGGGCTATGTATACCTTCCCGAGCTAAGGCGGTGCAAACTTCAGAATCAGGTCCGTCAGCTCCTGAGGATGCCCCACCCGCGAGCTTGGGACATTGTCCAGCTGCTGGGATCGATGACAGCCACATTGGAAGTGGTGCCCTGGGCGAGAGCGCACCTGAGACCTCTACAGTATTCCCTACTTCAAAGATGGTCTCCAGTTTCTCAGGATTATCAATGCAGACTTTCTCGGCTCCCTGCGGCCCGACTCAGCATGGAGTGGTGGCTCTCAGATAGCATGCTGCGGCGAGGAATGCTGCTGGCACTCCCCGATTGGTGTCTAGTAGTGACAGATGCCAGCCTGAAGGGCTGGGGGCGCACATTGCAAGGGGAAGCATGCCCAGGGTCTATGGACACCCGAGGAGTCGGAGTGGTCCATCAACCACCTGGAGTTGTAAGTGGTGCTTCTGGCCTTTCAAGTGACCCTGGAAGGATTGGCTGTCAGAGTGATGTTGGACAACACGACAGCAGTGGCCTACATAAATCGACAAGGCGGCACTCAGTGCAGAGCATTGGCCACGCAGGCCGAACAAATTTGCCACTGGGCAGAGCTGCATCTTCAGTTTCTGTCGGCAGCTCACATTGCAGGTCAGAGCAACGTGCAAGCCGATTATCTAAGCAGGCATCAGATTGATCCAGCAGAATGGGAACTAGCAGACAAAGTATTCCTGCAGATATGTGCCAAATGGGGCAAGCCAGTGATGGATCTTATGGCGACAAGTTCAAATGCCAAAGTTCCGTGCTTCTTCAGCAGACGGAGAGATCCTTGCTCGGCAGGGTTGGATGCCTTGACTCAGCCCTGGCCTCCTATATGTTCCCTCCGTGGCCCTTGATAGGGCGCGTGCTCCTGCGGATTCGGCTGCACTCAGGAGAAGTGGTCCTCATCGCCCCGAATTGGCCCAGGAGGCCTTGGTATGCGGACCTCCGACAGATGCTAGTGGAGGCTCCCCGTCCTTTACCTCTGGTACCGAACCTGTTGTCAGAGGGTCCGGTAGCCATGGAGGACGCCTGCCGCTTTGGTCTTATGGCATGGCGATTGAGAGGGCGCAATTGAGGGACAAAGGCTATTCAAACACAGTCATTTCCACTCTCCTGGAGGCCCGCAAGCGTTCCACTTCCGTGGCTTATGCCAGGATTTGGCGCCAGTTTGAGTCTTGGTGTGCTTCAAAAGCGATCACACCCATGCGGGCTCCTGTCTCGCCGATTCTGGACTTTTTGCAGGATGGTGTACAAATAGGCTTGGCCTATAATTCTCTGCGGGTGCAAGTGGCAGCGTTGGCCTCCCTTCGTGGTAAGATTGAAGGTGTGTCTTTAGCTGCTCACCCAGATGTGGCATGGTTTCTTAGTGGGGTGCTTCGGCTCCGGCCTTCCGTGCGAGCACCCTGTCCAGCTTGGAACCTGGGGCTAGTTTTGAAGGCCCTGCAGACTTCTCCTTTTGAGCCGCTTTGGCGAGCATCGGAGAAAGATTTGACACTAAAGGCCGTTTTTCTTGTGGCCATTACTTCAGCGAGACGGGTGTCAGAGCTCCAGGCGCTGTCCTGTAGAGACCCATTTCTGCAATTCTCAGAGTCCGGGGTCACGGTTCGGACCGTGCCTTCCTTCATGCCTAAGGTGGTTTCAGCGTTTCACCTAAACCAGCCTATTTTCTTGCCCTCCTTTGATAAGGAGGAGTTTTCAGAATCTTTTGGGCAGTTAGTTGCACCTGTTGGATGTGCGCAGGACTCTGCTGTAGTATCTGCGAGTTACTATCTCTTTCAGGATCTATGATCATCTGTTTGTTTTGCTATCAGGTCCTCGCAGAGGGTCTCCAGCGTTTAAAGTCACTATTGCCCGCTGACTCAAAGAAACTATCTTTTCAGCTTATCTGCTTGCCGGCCGGTCTCCACCTGTAGCCTTTAAGGCGCATTCTACCAGAGCAATTTCTTCCTCTTGGGCTGAAACTGGTGCACTCTCTCGACAAGAGATATGCAGTGTAGCAACATGGGCTTCTAAGCTCTCTTTTGCCCAACATTAGAGGCTGGATGTGGCTGCTAGGAGGGATGCGCGTTTTGGAGCACAAGTGATAGCGCATGGTGTGACCTGTTCCCACCCTATCTAGTGATTGCTTTGTTACATCCCATACGTAATGGCTTCATCTGCTTGATGACAAGGAAGGGAAAATTAGGTTCTTACCTTGGTAATTTTCTTTCCTTTAGTCATAGCAGATGAAGCCATGAGCCCTCCCTGTATGATTGTCTGTATGCTGTGAATCTGTTTCATGTTCTGTTCTTGTTTCCTGAAGTTCCTTCCTTGGGAGAAAGTTGGAAAACAGTCTTCAGGTTTCATGTTCACTTATAGGAGGATGAGTCCATTCCCTCCAGGAGGTTGCGTGTATCCCCTCCAGTTATACAATAAGGAGGACGAGTTTATTCCCTCCAGGAGGATGTGTTCATTCCCTCCTTTTGAGTTTATGCCCTTGTTAAGGGGCCATCGTTAGCTGTGAGGAAAGTTCATGTTATTCCCATTGCGGTTTGCCATACTGCTTTGGAAGCTTCAAATACTGAGGAGGCAGTGAAGCTGGCTGGCCATGAGGCACTGTGAAAAGTTGAGTGCTCTCTATTTCCCCCTGCTGGTTGATGGACACAACCCATACGTAATGGCTTCATCTGCTATGACTAAAGGAAAGAAAATTACGAAGGTAAGAACCTAATTTTCCCATAACTTTGTTGATATTTAGCTTGTATGACAACATCAGAGATTTTTAAAATAAACTAGTAAAAAAGGCCCGTTTCCGTAACAAATGAAACGGGCGCTAGCATATGGTTTAGGTTATTATTTTTTTGTTTTTCCTGTTTGATATTAAGGGATATAAGTGTTCAGTTTTTTTTTTTTTGGGTGGGGGTTTGAGGGACGTGGTGTGCTTTTGTGTATCGGGGGGGGGGGGGGGGGGGGGGGGGGGGGGTTTGTGGAGGTTTTTTTTTTTTCAGAAATGTAAATGTGTGTCTTGGGGTTATCCTTTCCTGATTGTTGGATAAATTTTTTCTTTGTTTTGCTGAAGAGCATTGTTGTTTTATATTTTTTGAAGGAAGAAGAGCATGTTATTTTGTGTCGGGTAAGACAGGAAGAGAGAAGTGCTTTGCTTCTGGAAGGTTTTTTGGCATCCTGGATTAGTGAAATGATTTTCCCGAGGTGGAAGGGAGAGGAGCACGTTGTTGGGGCTTTTGGGGGGGGGGGTGGTGTGAACCGGAACGTCTTCTGTAAGGTTTGTGGGCATCCTGCATTTTTTTGACTATTTCCCCGGGGCGGAATGGAGAGGAGCACGTTGTTGGGGTGTGTGGGGGGGGGGGGGAGTGAACGGGAACGTCTTGTGGAAGGTTTGTTGGCATCGTGGATTTGTGAAACGACTTGCCGGAGTCGGAAGGGAGAGGAGCACGTTGTTGGGGCGTCGGGGGGGGGTGAACCGGAACATTTTGTCCTTTGCAGTCTGCTGGAGGGAAACGCTTGAAGGTGGGTGCGTCGGTGTGGGAATTGGGGGGGTGCGTCGGTGTGGGGTTGGTTTTGCAGGTTTGCAGCCAGTCTCCAGTGATTCCGAGGCAGGGGAGGAGTAGGGAAACACGCTCCGCATGTTTCCCTACTCCTCCCCCTGTGTCGGTCGCTGTTTGCTACTGGCTGGCTCATGGCTAATCATTCCAGCTGGGCGACAGGTTTCTGTTAGCGGCAGCTTTTTGTGGGCGGCAACGTCCCTGATGGTGAGGGGCATGCTTTTGTTTTTCGGCTCCACCTAGTCCACGTGAATGGAACGCAAGTATTTCGCACATACCCACAGTTAGTGGTGGTCCTCTACTCTCCGTTCTGATCCGCTCTTCAATGCCCACAGTAGGAATATTGTGCTGTCGTTCTAGCGTTGCTCCTCTGTTCTCTGTGCTGCACAATAATGTGGCGTTCTGCAGTTGAATGCTCCTCCCTTCTTGCCTTGTACTTTCCTGTGATTGGTCTGCCTAACGTCGCATTGCGTTGCCTGGTAACAGTTCACATTGTGTGTGGGCGACAGGTTTCTGTTAGTGGCAGCTTTTTGTGGGCGGCGACGTCCCTGATGGTGAGGGGCATGCTTTTGTTTTTCGGCCCCACCTAGTCCACGTGAATGGAACCGCAAGTATTTCGCACATATCCACAGGTAGCGGTGGTCCTCTACTCTCCTTTCTGATCCGCTCTTCAATGACCACAGTAGGAATATTGTGCTATCATTCTATCGTTCTCCTCTGTTCTCTGTGCTGCACAATAATGTGGCATTCTGCTGTTGAATGCTCCTCCCTTCTTGCCTTGTACTTTCCTGTGATTGGTCCGCCTAACATCGCATTGTGTTGCCTGGTAACGGTTCACATTGTGTGTGGTATTTTCTGATTGGTCCTTCATGCCTCCTACGTGATTACCGTTGCCTGGCAACGTGAATGTTTTCTTCCGTCGACGTTTGATGCGAGGGCGGGGCATAGGCTGGCTGGCTTCACCACCATGAATCCACGAACCCTTCAGGGAGTGATTGAGTGACTTCAGAACGTTGTCTTCAGAACATTGAGGGTGAGTTTTATTATAGTAGATGTTGTTCATGTGTGTAAATCTATTACCTGTCTATATAAGTTCACTTTGGTTTTTGTTATTTTTGAGGTATGTTATATTTGAAATTGTGCTAAATGTTATGATGAGTTAAAATTTAATGCCAAGAAGCGCAGAGTGATGCATTTGGGGTGCAGAAATCCAAAGGAGATGTACGAGATAGGAGAGAGATTAAGAAGCCCAACTCAGGAGAGGGCTCGTAGTGTCTGAGAATCTCAATGTAATGAAGGTGTTGGCCATGGCCAGAAGGATGCTAGGCTGCATAGAGAGGGATATAACCAGCAGGGGAAAGGAGGTGTTGATGCCCCTGTGCAAGTCATTGGTGAGGCTCCACATGGAGTATTGTTTTCAGTTTTGGACGCTGTATCTTGCTAAGAACAAAAAAAGACTTGAAGTGATTCAGAGAAAAGCAACAAAAATAGTATGGGGTTTGCACCACAAGATGTATGAGGAGAAACTTGAGGACTTGACCATGTATACCCGGAAGGTGCCTCCAGGACCAGGTTTGGGAACCACTGTACTATTAACAAATGGAAAAACACAATTCTCAGACAACAAAAGTAGAAAAAGAGTGTTTTATTTGGTATTTATTGATTGGTACATGTCATAAGTACATAAGTAATGCCACACTGGGAAAAGACCAAGGGTCCGTCGAGAACAGCATCCTATCCACAACAGCGGCCAATCCAGGCCAAGGGCACCTGGCGAGCTTCCCAAACGTACAAACATTCTATACATGTTATTCCTGGAATTGTGGATTTTTCCCAAGTCCATTTAGTAGTGGTTTATAGACTTGTTCTTTAGGAAACCGTCTAACCCCTTTTTAAACTCTGCTAAGCTAACGGCCTTCACTACGTTCTCCGGCAACGAATTCCATAGTTTAATTATGCGTTGGGTGAAGAAAAAGTTTCTGCGATTTGTTTTAAATTTACTACACTGTAGTTTCAACGCATGTCCCCTAGTCCTAGTATTTTTGGAAAGCGTGAACAGACGCTTCACATCCACCTGTTCCACTTCACTCATTTTATATACCTCTATCATGTCTCCCTTCAGCCGTCTCTTCTCCAAGCTGAAAAGCCCTAGCCTCCTTAGTCTTTCTTCATGGGAAGTCGTCCCATCCCCGCTATCATTTTAGTCGCCCTTCGCTGCACCTTTTCCAATTCTACTATATCTTTCTTGAGATGCGGCGACCAGAATTGAACACAATACTCAAGGTGCGGTCGCACCATGGAGCGATACAATGGCATTATAACATCCTCACACCTGTTTTCCATACCTTTCCTAATAATACCCAACATTTTATTCGCTTTCCTAGCCGCAGCAGCACACTGAGCAGAAGGTTCAGTGTATTATCGACGACGACACCCAGATCCCTTTCTTGATCCGTAACTCCTAACGTGGAACCTTGCATGACGTAGCTATAATTCGTGTTCTTTTTTCCCACGTGCATTACCTTGCACTTGCTCATATTAAACGTCATCTGCCATCTAGCCGCCCAGTCTCCCAGTCTCGTAAGGTCCTTCTGTAATTTTTCACAATTCTGTCGCGAGTTAACGACTTTGAATAACTTTGTGTCATCAGCAAGTTTAATTACCTCGCTAGTTACTCCCATCTCTAAATCATTTATAAATATATTAAAAAGCAGCGGTCCTAGCACAGACCCCTGAGGAACCCCACTAACTACCCTTCTCCATTGTGAATACTGCCCATTTAACCCCACTCTCTGTTTCCTATCCTTCAACCAGTTTTTAATCCACAATAGGACATTTCCTCCTATCCCATGACCCTCCAATTTCCTCTGTAGCCTTTCATGAGGTACCTTGTCAAACGCCTTTTTTTTTTTTTTTTAAATCATATTTATTGTAAACTTCAAAGCAATATTTACAAGCAAATCTACAACCATGTATGTTAACATTCCCATATTTCAACATTTTCAAATTCCCCCCTTCCTCCCTTCCCTCCCAATCAACTCCCCCCTTCCCCCCCTTCCCAGCTCAAACATTCAAAATTCTACTTCTAGCAACTGGTGTCAGGGTGTCCTAGTAAGGGGACCAGATTCGGCAAAACAGGTCTCCTGTTTCTGATGCAAGGTCCTGTTGTCAAACGCCTTTTGAAAATCCAGATACACGATATCAACCGGCTCCCCTTTGTCCACATGTTTGTTTACTCCTTCAAAGAATTGAAGTAAATTGGTCAGGCATGATTTCCTCACACAAAAGCCGTGCTGACTTGGTCTCAGTAATCCATGTCCTTGGATGTGCTCTGTAATTTTGTTTTTGATAATGTCCTTGGTAGTTTGTTGACCCTGGGTTTCAGACAGATGAAGTTTCCAGACCTCCACTCAAAACATTTAGTAGCCCTGTTGTAGTGTATGGAAAGCTCATAGGGCTCTCATTTTGTTTGATCCATGCACTGCCTATATCTCCCATTGAGCTCTCGCTCATTCTTTTGAGAAAGCAGAAAACTAATGGTGAAGAGCCCCATGACGTCTTACGCTCTTTGATCCTGGTGGCTGGCCAAATTCTGCAGGCCATACAAAATTCTTCAGTACTGTAGAGTTTTCCTCTGGAATACAATATAAAACTGAGAGTTCATAAAAACAAATTTTCTGAGCATTAATTGGTCTTATGCCACCTCTGAGTCTCCTGAGTCAAACAAGTTGGAGGTAATGGACTGGGGGAAAATGATTTGTGAAAAAGAAAGTGAGTCTGGAAGAGCAGGTTTCTTTTCTACTTTTCTACTGAACACACCCTACTGGCCATTTCTGATTATGTTTGTCAACTCTAGAGGCAGAGATGTAGTTCTTTGTTGGTTGACCTAAGTACAGTCTTTGACTTTGTTAACCATGATATCCTTCTTGATCGACTTTAGAACTTGGTGTGAGTGGCAGCTCACTAGCATGGTTCCATTCATGTTTAATTAGGAGATCATTCCAAATTTGTTGGAGGGAGTGGAGTGGAAAGCATGAAAAAGGATCTGAGGAAGCTAGAAGAATGGTCTAAGGTTTGGCAATTAAAATTCAATGCGAAGAAATGCAAAGTGATGCACTTAGGGAGTAGAAACCCAAGAGAGACTTATGTGTTAGGCGGTGAGAGTCTGATAGGTACTGAGGGGGAGAGGGATCTTGGGGTGATAGTATCCGAGGATCTGAAGGTGACGAAACAGTGTGACAAGGCGGTGGCCGTAGTGAGAAGGTTGCTAGGCTAGAGAGAGGTGTGATCAGCAGAAGAAAGGAAGTGTTGATGCTCCTGTACAAGTCGTTGGTGAGGCCCCACCTGGAGTATTGTGTTCAGTTTTGGAGGCCGTACCTTGCGAAGGATGTTAAAAAAAAAATGGAAACGGTGCAAAGAAAAGCTACGAGAATGGTACGGGATTTGCGTTCCAAGATGTATGAAGAGAGACTTGCTGACCTGAACATGTATACCCTGGAGGAAAGGAGGAACAGGGGGTGATATGATACAGACGTTCAAATATTTGAAAGGTATAATCCGCAAACAAATCTTTTCCGGAGATGGGAAGGCAGGTTAGAACGAGAGGGACATGAAATGAGGTTGAAGGGGGGCAGCCTCAGGAAAGATGTCAGAAAGTATTTTTTCACAGAGAGGGTGGGGGATGCTTGGAATGCCCTCCCGCGGGAGGTGGTGGAGATGAAATGGTAGCGGAATTCAAACATGCGTGGGTTATGCATAAAGGAATCCTGTGCAGAAGGAATGGATCCTCAGAAGCTTAGCCGAAATTGGGTGGCGGAGCAGGTGGGGGGAAGAGGGGTTGGTGGTTGGAGGCGAGGATAGTGGAGGGCAGACTTATACGGTCTGTGCCAGAGCCGGTGATGGGAGGCGGGACTGGTGGTTGGGAGGCGGGAAGTACTGCTGGGCAGACTTGTACGGTCTGTGCCCTGAATAAGGCAGGTACAAGTCAAGGTAAGGTATACACATATGTTTGTCTTGTTGGGCAGACTGGATGGACCGTGCAGGTCTTTTTCTGCCGTCATCTACTATGCTACTATGTTATATATTTTTTTCTGAAATCTATGAACTAACATGCAGGTTACCTCAAGGTGGTGTTAGCACCTATTCTTTTCAGTGTCTTTCTGTCATCATTTGACCATTTACTTTACTTCAAACATAGGGGATTACATTTTTTATCTGTGTGGGTGATGTCCAACTATTCTTCCTCTCAAAACCAGTGCTTCATATGAAATTGATGACATCTCCAATAAGCTTACTCAAATAGCTGATTGGATTACATTGAATAGACTGAAACTAAACCCATCAAAAACTGCTCCTTTATTCTTTCTTTTGATAGGCTCCCCGATTTATTTTCTTCTCCTATAATTCATGACGTATAGATCTCAGAGATAGTCAGAATTCTTGGAGTATTGATTTTATAACTGTTTGACTTTTAGCCATATCAAGAACATATCAAGTAAAATCAAATTCAAACATATCATCACTGTGGAAAGCAGACTGTGGAGTACTGCAAGGATCACCGCTATCACCGATCCTATTCAACTTAACGATGACCCCACTTGCCAAGTCCTTATCCAGCCATGGCCTTAACCCTTTCATATATGCAGACGATGTCACAATATACATTCCTTACAAAACCAAACTGACAGAAATCACCAACAAAATCAAGCTCAGCCTCAACATCATGGATTCATGGTCAAATGCATTTCAACTAAAACTCAATAAAGAAAAAACTCATTGTCTCATCCTCTCATCCCAACACAGCGTGGACATCCCCACAAGTATCAACACCCCAGATCACACCCTTCCTATCTCAGACAGCTTGAAAATCCTTGGCGTTACAATGGACCGCAACTTAACACTAGTGAGCCAAGTGGCATCCACAACAAAGAAAATGTTCCACTCAATGTGGAAACTCAAACGCGTGAAGCAATTCTTCCCGAGGGAAACATTTTGCAACCTGATACAATCAATGGTACTAAGCCACTTAGATTACTGCGATGGAATTTATGCGAGATGTAAAGAACAAACATTAAAGAAACTTCAGACCGTTGAAAACACGGCAGCTAGGCTTATATTTGGTAAAACGCTATTTGAAAGCGCAAAACCCCTCTGCAAAAAACTACACTGGCTCCTAATCAAAGAACGCATCGCCTTCAAAATCTGCGCCCTGGTTCACAAAATCATCTACGGAGAAGCCCCGAGTTACATGACAGACTTGATCAACTTACCAATTAGAAATACATCCGAATCAACACGATCTTATCTAAATCTGCACTACCCAAGCTGCAAAGGCCTTAAATACAAAACAATTTAGGCATTTAGTTTTTCCTACATAAGCACCAAAAGCCTTGAAAATGACGTACGACCACCTAAACTTCCGGAAATCACTAAAAACCAACCTGTTTAAAAAGGCATACCCTACCGATCCAACTTAAATGCCTAATCTCTGCAACACAACCAAACTAAAGCACGTAATGGACATAACACAACTCTTCCGTTCTCCAATTCCCTTATGTGGCTGTGCCACATGAACTTGATCTTACCACAACATCGCCCTGTATTTGTTCACACCGGAGCCTGCAAAGGCGTCTCCGGTACTATGTAAGCCATATTGAGCCTACAAATAGGTGGGAAAATGTGGGATACAAATGTAACAAATAAATAAATATATCTTTGATAGGAAATCTTTCTTTGGGGCCCTTTTACAAAGCTGTGGCAAAAAAATGGCCTTAGTGTGCCCTTATGCGAGCCTTTCTTGTGTGCTAAGGCTGTTTCTTCCACAGCTGGAAAATGTCTTTTCCATTTTCTGAATTAATGGCTATATTCTAGTGTTGCCGTTAGCGCACAGCTATTACCACGGCTTCTCTACCCCCAGACATGCCTCCTCGGCCAAAAAATAAAATTTACTTTTTAGTATGTGGATAACACATTCGCGTAATCGCCTTATTGTGGGATGCCTCAGCGTGCCCCGTGATACAACATTTGAAGCTGTGATAAGCATGCGTTAGTGCTTACCATAGCTTGATAAAAGGACTCCTTTGTATAGAGGCAAATCTGGATGGCTCGTTCTTTTTTTTTTTTTTTTTTTTTTATATATATATATACAGCTCTTCATTTGCTGGTATACTCTGGATCTTTCATGCTTATGTAATTATAATTCTATTCTTCAAGGTGTTCTACAGTATCAACTTCACCATTTACAGTTGATACAAAACACTGCAGCTAAACTAATCCATGGTGCTAAGAAATTTGATAGTGTGACTTCACACTTTGTAAATGAACACTAGCTTCTCATATATTAACAGATTAATTCCAATTTTTCTCTTGACTTTTCAGATCTTTCACTCAGGATTACCACAATGTCTTAACATATCCCTTATCCCCTTTTCACCAGTTCATTTCTTATGCTCTACCCAGCAAAATTTGTATGTTGTACCCTCCCATCTCCAAATTTGCTCACGTTTAGCTTGCACATCATATTTTGCAGTTGTTGCCCCTTCACATTGGAATTCCATTTCTGTTGACCTACGACTAGAGCCATTGCTTCTGAAATACAAGGCAGTTCGCAAAAGACTTTTTTTTCTAAGACATTTCCTTCCATAACCTGATGCTATATAGTAACACTTTTTTCTCCTCCATGAATTCTGCTGGCAGAACGTCACACTAGGCCATGTCTACTGCTTTGCACTACCCCCCCCATGTTTACCTTAGAGTAAATATAATACCTTTAGCCTCTTCAATTTAGAATTATTAATCTTTGTAAACCGCTTATGTATTTGTGGTATATTAAATAAATGTAGAGAGGTGTGGTAGCCGTGTTAGTCCACTCTTAAAGGTTATCAATAGAAATCAAACAAAATAAAACATGGAAAAGAAAATAAGATGATATCTTTTTTTATTGAACATAACTTAATAACATAATAAGGGCAACCTTCGGAAGCTAATCAAGAAATGTATTAAGTTATGTCCAATAAAAAAAGGTACCATCTTATTTTCTTTTCCATGTTTTATTTTGTTTGATTTCTATCGATAACCTTAAATAAATGTGAAATGTGAGTACTACTGAGCAATCAGGCTGGCTGTATTGTCAAAGGGTGACTTCCCATTGTCCAGGACAGTGGTCCTGGCTCTCTCATGAAAGATTTTGTTTCCCCCCATAGTAGTTCCCACTTAAAAAATAATGAAGGTTATTGGTTTAAACAACATGGACAAAAAGTTGAGAGAGGCTTTTCAGTCTAGTTGGCTTCCCTCCCTCACCCATATGACAATCTAGGTTACTCTGAAAAGCCAATGACTTAAATGAGAAAAAAAGACAACTCAGCAATTGGATTCTTCACTTATGTAAATGTTTTATTGTACTTTTTAAGGGAGAAAACAAATCTGCACTGCTTTGTTTTCCATACATGACACCACCACATATATAGACCCTTCAGTCTCCTTGGAGTTGGTTCCAAAGTTGTACATTTGACCAGGACTCAATAAATCTCATGTTTTAGGTCCCCATAGTGTCTAGAAATTGGACCCTGGTATCTAGGATTTTGTGTTCTCCAGTCCTGGTGTCTTCTTCACAGAAATGTGCTTTCTTGAAATCTGTGCTGCTGTACTGGGCTCTCAATGAATTTGAGCTGTGCAGTATGGGAAAAGCTTGTTGATCTTGTGATGTCAGATCTCATGAGACTTCAGATAGCAGGACTGACAAACTCTTCCTTCACTGTGCAGCTCAAATTCATTGAGTGTCAGTGTGCTGCAGATTCAAGGAAAACACATTTCAGTGTCTGAGGCAGCCAGGCAGGATTTGAGAAGAAAATCAGATAAAGGGGGGAGGGGACGGACTGATGGGAGAAACTAGCAAGGAAAGGAAGTGATACTACTGGGCATGAACTTGGGTGATGATTAAGAACATTAGAATAGCCATACTGGGTCAGACCAATGATCCATCTAGCCCAATATCCTGTTTCCAACAATGGCCAATCCAGGTCATAAGTACCTGGCAGAAACCCAAGTAGTAGAACATCCATCTACTAATCCCAGGGCAATCAGGGCTTTCCCATATCTGTCTCAATAGCAGATTATGGAGTTTTCATCCAGGAACTTGACCAAACCTAGATAGGCTAACCAATGTTCCTACATCCTCCAGCAAAGAGTTTCAGTGCTTAACTATTAGTTGAGTGAAAAAATATTTCCTCCTATTTATTTTAAAAATATCTCCATGTAACTTCACTAAGTGTCTCCTACTCTTTATACTTTTTGAAAGAGTAAAAAATTGATTCTCTTCTAATTGTTTTAAACCATTCAGGATTTTATAGACCTCAATCATATCTCCCCTCAGCCATCTGTTTTCCAGGCTGAAAAGCCCCTCTTTAGCCTTTCCTTATATGAGAGGAGTTCCTTCTCCTTTATCATTTTGGTCACTCTTTTTTGAACCTTTTCTAATTCTGCTATATCTTTTTTGAGATATGGCGACCAGAACTGAATGCAGTACTAAAGGTAAGGTTACACCATGGAGCGATACAGAGGTATTATAGTATTCTTGCTCTTATTTACCATTCCTTTCCTAATAATTCCTAGCATCCTGTTTGCTTTTTTTGGCTGCTTCACACTAGGCAGAAGATTTTGGCGTATTATATCTACAGTAACACCTAGATTTCTTTCTTGGGTGCTGATCCCCCAAGTGAACCCTAGCATCAGGTAACTATGATTTGGATTATTCTTCCCAGTGTGAAGCAGTTTGCATTTGTCTACATTAAATTTCATCTGCCATTTGGATGCACAGTCTTCCTGCAGTCTTTCACAGTCCACATGTGTTTTAACAACCTTTGAATAGTTTTGTGTCATCTGAAAATATAATCACCTCACTCATTGTTCTGATTTCCAGATCATTTATAAATATGTTAAATAGCACCAGTCCACTATTCACCTGCCCCCGTTGAGAGAAATGGCCATTTAACTCTACCCTCTGTTTTCTGTTCAATAACCAATTCCTAATCCACACCAGAATGTTGCCTCCTATCCCATGACTCTAATTTTCTTAGGAGTCTTTCATGAGGAACTTTGTCAAAAACTTTCTAAAAATCTTGATACTCTACATCAACTGGCTCACCTTTATCCACATGTTTATTCATGCCTTCAAAGAAATGAAGCAAATTGATGAGGCAAGACTTCCCTTGCCTGAATCCATGCTGACTCTGCCCTATTAAACCTTGTTTATTTATGTGTTCCGTAATTTTTATTCATTATAAGTTTCCACTATTTTACCCTGCACTGACATTAGGCTTTACCAGTCTGTAATTTCCCATATCACCCTTGGAACCCTTTTAAAAAATCAGGATTACGTTGGTCACCCTTCAATCTTCAGGTACTATGGGCAACTTTAACGACAGGTTACAGATTACTAACAGCAGATCTGCAGTTTCATGTCTTTCTGTACCCTTGGATGCATTCCATCCGGTCCAAATGGTTTACTACTCTAATTTGTTGATTTGGCTCAGTTCGTCGTCAGGTGCTCCGAGATTTCTTTCAGTTTCTTTGCATCATCATGCTTGAAAACCATTTCTGGTACAGATACATTTCTTACATCTTCTTCTGTAAGGACGAAGAAAAGAATTCATTACTCTTCTCCACTATGACCTTGTCCTCCCTGAGTGCCCTTTGCTCCTTCATGATATAATGGTCCCACGGATTCCCTCGCAGGTTTTCTGGCTGAGGACAGGGTGGGATAAGTGATAGAGAGGGCAGACTGGCTGAGGTTGGAGGTTTGTCTGTTTCTCTTCTCTGTGTCCTCTTCCCCCCAGCCAGGGCAGTAGCTGAAGCCAAGAATCAAATGCCTTGGGCACACCCATTGAGGTGGTAGGTGGTGTGGTGGTGGTGGTGGGGGGGGGGGGGTGATTGTACACAACTGACAGGACACTTGATAGCCGGGGGAAATATGTTTGGTGCTGTGTAGTGGCACTGTAAGAACTTGATAGTCTATGCAAAATAGCTTAGAGAATAGAAAAGTAGCCATATTAAATTTGGCTCTAATGAGCAGTGACACACCTCAGAGGAGATGCCCCTCCCTCCTCCTAACAGTTGAAACATGGTGAGGAGGAGGAAGCAGCAAGCGTGGTCTTCCCTGCTGGCTCCTAAATCAAGGAAAAATTCTCAAGCCCTGCGTAGTGTTTTGATGATAGCGACTGCACATTCTTGGGAAAACCTTGATTACTTAAACTTAAGAGATAGAAGTTCCATGTGGCACTATTGGATGATATCATCCACTTTGAGTCTCTGATGTATTTTGCTATCTTTAGGTAAACAACATTACAATTAAGCAACTGAGTTTTTTGAAGTCAGGATGTCTTGTTTGACAATCTGAAGCTCAATTTCTTTATTAAGAGTAGTTAAAAATACCTTATTAAAAATATATTTGATTTCTCTTTGCATTTCCTTTAAAACCACCTGGGTCATGTTTTGATGTGTTCTTAGGTAGAAGAAGGCTGGTGGAGTGGAATACTACATGGGAGGTCTGGATTGTTTCCTTCCAATTTTGTGAAAGAATTAGAGCTGACAGATGATAGTGAAACACAAGATGGTCCAGATGATGCAGGTATAGAAACCATTTTACTACTTTCTTGGTTTTCTTTTGAACCATAAGAATTTCTCCTGAGCTGTTTAACATACTTCTCCATAGGTGGAAATGATTGTACATAATGATTTTCCGTAATTAAGATTTTATTATAGTTTGCCAAAAGAGCAAAGCAAGTCTATGAAGTACAGCCCTCTTTTTTTTTTTTTCCTTCTGAAGACCACCTGTTCACCTACAGTCATATACATGGTTGTTAAGACTTATATTCTGCAATTACCTTCACAAAGAAAGTTCATAGCAAGTTATATCGAGCAATATACGGAAATGTATTCATTTTCAAGATATAGTCTATCAGTCAATGGGAAAACTCTTCTCTTGGTGAATTACAACTATCAATAATTAAATTATACAAGTAAACATAAAACAATTACGCAAACATACTACACACAAGCCAGGGCGTAGACCTGGGGGGGGGGGGGGGGGCAGCAAACGAGGACGACTGGAACGGTGACTTTTTTACCTGAAGTCGCAGCGACGAACGGGCAGGCAGCGCTGCGGTAGTATAATCAACAAGGAGGCAGGTTCGGACTCCGCCCTTCACTTCACTCCTTCCCTCTCTGCGTCCCGCCCGAAAGGAATGACATCAGAGGAAGGCGGGATGCAGAGGGCAGGAGGGAAGTGAAGGGCGAAGTCGAACCTGCCTCCTTGTTGATTTTACTACTGCAGCACTGCCTACCCGTTCGTCGCTGCGACTTCGGGAGTGAAATGGAAGTGTGAGCCAGCCTATCTCGTCCACTGTAAGTAAGGCAGGTATCACTGTTTCCACTCCCCGCGCAGCCGTCGCCATTCAGTTAACACAGCAAGCAAACCTGTGAGCTGCTGCATCCACGTTGTTTTACAGATGCTGCTAAGGGGGAGAGAGGGGGGGATACGCTCTGACGGCTGGATAGAAGGGGGAAGGGGTATGGACAGAAACAGGATGGGCAGGGGAAGGAGGAGAATTGCTGGACAACAGGAATTGATGGAGGGGAGAGGGGAGAGAGGAAGTTTGCTGGGGATGGATGGAGGAGAGGGCAGGGGAGAATGGAGAGTTGCTGGACGGAGTGGAAGGCAGGGGAAGGAGGAGAATTGCTGGACATGGATAGATGGAGGGAAAAGGGGAGAGAGGAAATTTGCTGGAGATGGATGGATGGAGGAGAAGGGCAGGGGAGAATGGAGAGTTGCTGGATGGAGCGGAGGGCAGGGGAAGGAGGAGAATTGCTGGACATGGATAGATGGAGGGAAAAGTGGAGAGAGGAGAAATGCTGGACATGGATGGAGGGGAAGGAAGACAGAGGAAGTAGATGCACATGGATGGATGGATGGAGGGGAGGAGAGTGAGGAGAAATGTTGGATATGGATGGAGAGAAAACATGCATTTAAGGGCTGAATCGGAACACTTTGAGGGCAGATACTGAAACTGGAGGAAGGATAGGGACAGGGCTACAGATGGTAGACTGGACGCATAAGGACACAGGAGGATGGAATGGTGAGTGAAAAAATATCAAATGGAAAGAAGACACTGGGACCAAAGCTAATATAAAAACTAAATGATCAGACAACAAAGGTAGAAAAAAGTAATTTATTCAGAATTTATTAATTGGAATATGTCAGCTTTTGGAAATGTGCATCTGTGGTATGGGAAAAGGGGGTGGGGAAATACTACTGGTGAGGAAGAGGGAGTGCTGGGTAAGGAGGAAGGAAGGAAGGAAGGGAGAAAGAGCTGGCATTTTTTGGAATAACCATAATGTATATGTATGAGATATCTCATACATATTCATTATGGTTATTCCCAAAAACAAAAAGGCAGCTCGTGCTCCCTTCTGTCCTCCATTTTAGCATAATTTGCATATGCAAATGAATATGTTAATACGCCCCGCCCCTTCCTTTGCCCCCCCCCCCCCCCCAAAAAAAAATGAAACAGTCAAACTACGCCTATGAAGCCCCAGGTATTCCCCAGGGAATTATTCAGTTATGGGATCTATTTGTGGAAGTTATGTGGCAGTACTCTCTTGCACTAGAACCAGCAGCTTCCTGACTCCCTGTAGGGGGCTTCAATGGAATCAGTGGCAGCCTTCCTTGTGGTGCAAAGTACACAAGGGTGGAAGTAAACCAAATCCAAATGACCAGTACTGAAAACACAGTGGTAAGAGCACCAAGAACACAGTTTATTGGGACCCTACATGGTCCGTGTTTCGGCTACAAAGCCGTCCTTGGGGGTCTAAAAACATAAAATACAAAATGTAAATATATAATATAAAGAAAGTGTAAATATCTCTACTATAATAAAAGGCACCTTCAACGTTCTGAAGCTGACTCTGTGGCTTCACTGAAGTGAAAGGTTCGTAAGGATCGTTAGGTTCGTCGCTCTGTAACCATCTCTCTCGGCCCCGCCCTCGCGCCTCTGATAGGTCCGCTGCCCTCAACGTCATCACGTTTTGACGTCCTCGACGTAATCACGTTTTGACAAGGGCGGGGCAGAGAGAGATGGTTACACAGCGACGACCCTGACGAAACTTACGGACCTTTCACTTCAGTGAAGCCACGGAGTCAGCTTCACAACATTGCAGGTGGGTGGCTAGAGGGGAGGGGAGGGAAAGAGAGGGGGCAACTACCCTGGAACTGGGAGGGAGGGAGAGATGGGGGGGGGGGGGCAATGACCCTGGAACTGGGTGGGTGGGGGGGGGGGGGGACCCTGGAACTTGGAGGGGGGGCCAGACCTTGGAACTTGGAGGGGGGCCGGACCCTGGAACTTGGAGGGGGGCCAGGCGGACCCAGAAACTGGGAGGGAGGGGGGGAACGACCCTGGAACTGGGTGGGAGGGAGGGAGGGCGGATCCTGGAACTTGGAGGGCGGATAGACCCTGGAACTTGGAGGGGGGCGGGCAGACCCTGAAACTGGGAGGGAGGGAGGGGGCCCCTGGCACACACTCTCATTCTCACACACACACACACACACTTGCACACAGTCTCACTCTCTCTGTCACACACACTCACACATTCACTCTCTCTGTATCACACACTCACTCTCACACACACTCTGTAAAACACACACACTCCGAGGCAAACCTTGCTAGCGCCTGTTTCATTTGTGTCAGAAACGGGCCTTTTTTCCTAGTATAATATAAAAAAAACATAAGACATGACATATAAAGGTTATGAATATTATAAAAATATATACATAGATTATTACAATTATATATATAAAATATTTTGTATGGAAATTTTTTTAAAAAATTAATGTAAAACACACACACTGCAAAGGATCATGATTTTATATATATATGTGTATGACATTTGTGAAAATATATGACCACATAAAGTACCATTATTTATTTTATTTTAGTTACATTTTTACCCCGCGCTTTCCCACTCATGGCAGGCTCAATGCGGCTTACATATTGTATACAGGTACTTATTTGTACCTGGGGCAATGGAGGGTTAAGTGACTTGCCCAGAATCACAAGGAGCTGCCTGTGCCTGAAGTGGGAATCGAACTCAGTTCTTCAGTTCCCCAGGACCAAAGTCCACCACCCTAACTACTAGGCCACTCCTCCACTCACCTTTCATAGAGCATAGCGATGAAAGGGATCTATACTGCAGCTACAATGGTGAAACACAGGTAATTTTTTTAATGGAATTACAAATGTACCAAAAAATTGACCTTGGTAGATGAAGCATCTGAACCTCTCAGAAAGAGGTGCAATGTGCTACATCGGGTAAAAAAAGGAGAAGAGAAGACAACTGTAAATGTGATTGCGTATTTCAAAAGATTACATACGAGAAAGTAAGCCGCATGTGTCATAAAGATGGGTGGTAGCAATACTAAAGGCAGAGGATGGTGTCTATAAACGGAATAGAAATAACAAAAAACCACCACTGTGATGAGGACAAATGGGATGCAGGATAAGCAGCCCGAGGAGAAAAGGGGACGGAAATGGAGAAAGTGACAAAGGCTGCTGCCAAGGAAACAGACTGCGAAAACCGACATAGAGAACCAAAAGCAGAGGACCAAAAAGCGGAGAAAGTGACGCAAGCTACAGCCAAAGAAACAAGCTGTGAAAACCGACACAGAAAAACAAAAATACATACCTACGCGGTGCAGTCCACAATCTACAGTGAGTGAACAACTAATCGGTACCCCAGTTGCGCGCCAAAACTTAAACAAAAAAAAAAGCAATGACGTAGTGGAACGTCACTAAGAATCGGTGACGTATGTCGGAAGGCTGGGATAAAAGAATACATGATAGGATGAATAATAAAAATAGCGATCAAAAGTAAAAATAAAAAGGATGGTACCAGAAAAAGACATGTAACCATATCGTATACAGAGCAGTCAAAAAAGGAGGAGAGGAGAAGGGGCGGGGCCCACGAGTGTAAGCGCTAGAGTGATTGCAAAAAGCGAGGGAAACGCAAAAACCGAGAGAAGGGCAAATAGGAGTAAAAATAAAATTAAAACAATGAGAGACAATACAATAACTAGCACATGTCAATTGTTTGGCTAATTGCAGATATCCATAGATGTATATATACATGAAAAGGATATATATTGTGGTTGCATATTAATAAAACAGACCAGTGGCGTAGCCACAGGTGGGCTGGGGTGGGCCCGGGCCCACCTACATAGGGCTAAGTCCCACCTAACAGTAATACACATTTAGCAGTAGCTGGTGGGGATCCCAATCTCTGCCTGCTGAAAATGCTACTCTCCACGATACCGGCACCTGCACATTCTCAGTTTTCAGCGCCTGCCTGCTGCAGACTGCCAAGTTGGAGAGAAGCATTTTTCCACCAGCTGAGATATTTTTTTGGTGGGGTGGAAACACTTGGTGCCCACCCACTTCTTGCCTAGGCCCACCCAAAATTTGCTGTCTGGCTACGCCCCTGAAACAGACCTTAGAGAAAATGTATCAATTCAAGATCTTTGTTCAGCCCCTTAGGTGTTTCACTATCTAGTAGATAAATGACACGCTGTTCTGCTCTTAACAGGGCAATTATCAAGATTACCCCTGCGCCAACTATTTTTGATAGTACCAAAGACAAAAAATGTTATGTCCAGTGTTCTACCAGGGGTGCAGTTTTGATCTGTCTCTTAATGCAACTACGATGTTCTGTTATCCTGACTTTTACCATCCGATTGGTTTTTCAAACCTATATCATTCTACATGGGCACACAATTAATATACACCACATTCTGAGATTTGCAGTTGCTGTTGAAATTGAGCTTGTACTGTTTAACAGTGGTTGGATGAATGAAGACCTCAAGACTGAACAAGAATTGCATGGTATATGATCGGTGTAAGTTTCAACGGATCCTTTTAATGAAGGGAGAGCGGACGGTATTAGATGGTTCTTAAGATTAGGATTTCGGGAAAGGGCAAATATGGGTGAAATGCCTCTGAAACAAGGGTGTGTCTGCACTATATGCCAGTGATTTTTAATAATATTTTAAAGTGTTGGCTCAATGATGAAAAACGGAAAGTACAGACGATCTCAGGGTTGTGCTTAGGTTTATTACCAGTCTGTAATAAATCTTCCCGTGTCCTGTTTTTTTGCTTTGTGAAAGCCTTGTGTAATGCATTTCTTGGGATACCCCCTCTGAATAAATCTTTCCGAAAGATCTCTTGAATGACTGTAAAAGTCTTCTGTATTTGCACACAATCTCCTAAACCTTAGGAATTGGCAGAAGGGTAGATTGTTCGTCAAAGCCTGATTGTGATAGCTAGAGTAGTGTAAATAACAGTTCTTATCTGTGGGTTTCTTATATAATGAAGTGGATAACCAATATTTTTCTTTTATAACATAACCATCTAAAATGGTATTTTCTCCATTTCATGTTGTATTTTGAATTTCAGATGAGGGTCTAGGGTATTAATCCATTTGTGAAAGTCATTGAGTAAATCAGCACTACCCTTCCATAAAATAAAGATATCGTCAATATACCTCTTGTACATCTGAATCTCACGCTTGTATGGATGGTCAGTTAAAAATGTTTTCTCAAACTTGGCCACGTAGAGGTTGGCTATGTTGGTGGCCATGGATGCCCCCATAGCTGTGCCCTTTGTCTGTAAATAAAAGTGCCCATCAAAATAAAAATAATTTTTTGTTAATGCCAGAGTGGCTAAGGTTAGGATTAGTCTATTAGGGATCCTTTCTTTGGTTTGTCTATTACGTAGTGTTTCCTAAATGATCATTAGGGCCTCTAGCTGAGGGATGTTGGTGTACAATGACTCTGTCTAGGGATCTCGTCTACCAAAGTTTTACCCACACTGGTAGATGACATCCCTATTTTAATTTATCTCATTATACCCTCACACCAACATCCCCCGACGTAGCCAACCTATACAAGGCCAAATTTGAGAAAACGTTTTTAACTGACCACTCTTACCACTGTGTTTTCAGTACTGGTCATTTGGATTTGGTTTACTTCCATCCTTGTGTACTTTGCATTTCTTGGCTTTTTTGTGGAAGACGTGGACCCCCCCTTTCTCTGACCCTTCCTTGTGGATCTTCTTTACAATTTAATCTGTATTTTTTCCAAACCCATGGTATTGTTTGTGATTTCCCCTAAGTGGCTGAGGCTCTGCCATTGGGTGGCCAATACAGTTCCCTGAGCGCAACTCAGCAAGTTTCCTTTTCAGGGCTGCCTTCTGTTTGATCAAGGAACTGGGGGAGGCCAGGCTGCAGCCCCTCCCTTAGCATTGATCTTGTCGTCCTTGACCACAGGGACTCAGGGCCAGGTCAAGAGATGCAGGCCACTACCATTTTTGCAATCATTCTTCAAATTTTAACCCTTTCATTAAATCTCAGAAGGATGTGTCCTTTTCGAGGTACAAAGGGTGAGAGACTCTGAACCCTCTTCCATTGCAACCCCCGGTAAGAGAGCATGATGTGGACTTTGTGGGCCCCTTGATGGTACTAATGAGTGGTCATCTCTCTCTTTTTTTTTTTTTACCATGAGTGGGCCTGCAGCACCTCTAATCAGTGGATCTTGGAGGTGATGCAGGCTGGCTACACATTGGAGTTTGCAAAACTAATTTCAGATGCCTTTTTGGTCTCCCCTTGATATCCAGCAAAAAGGCCCATGTAGAGTACAGTTTCCTGTGCTTTTTCCAGCTAGGAGTGGTGGAGCTAGTTCCACAACTGCAGGAAGGCAAAGGTTGCTGCTCTGTCTACTTCATAATTCCCCAGAAGTGAGGCTTTTAGAGGCCCATCCTCAACCTCAAAGGGGTGAATGCCTCCCTTTGGGTGCCTCAATTTTGCAAAGAGACCCTCTGCTCACTAATAGCCTCTGATGATGGTGGTGATAGTGGCTCATTTACAACAGTTGGGTGTCAGGGTACACCCCCATCTAGATGATTGGCTGATCTGGGCCAACTTGGAGCTTGAAACCAGGAGGGTGACAGTCATTCAGCTTCTGGAGTTTCTGGGATGGGTGGTGAATTAGGGCAAGAGCCAGCTTCTCCCTTCCTAGCAGCTGGACTGTCTCGGAGTCTACTTTGACACTAAACAAGGGATGATGATCCTTCTTCCCAGGCAGTTACTACTACTACAACTAATTCTTTCTAAAGCACTACTAGACGTACACAGTGCTTTCAATGGAGAGTTAAGTGACTTGCCCAAGGTCACAAGTAGCTACAGTGGGAATCGAACCAAGGTAACCAGAATCAAAGCCCACTGCACTAACCATTAGGCTGCTACTTCACTCATAAAGTGCATGCTTTAAGCTTCAAGAACAGAAGAAGTTGCTCTGCAGCCAGGGAATGCTGAGGACCTGGGACTACATACAGCTTCTAGAGTCTGTTGTGGTGACTCTGGAGTTGGCGCCATGACTCACATGCACTTGCTCCAGCAGGCTTTCAGAACATGTCTGTCTTTGCCGCCTCCGGAACAACCTGCCTAGCGGGTCTCCAGGGATAGGGAGTTCACTGAGTGGGGAAGCAGTACAGGACAAGTGGTTCTCCTGGGAGTTGACTTGGACCATCAGTCACCTGGGAGCCAGGACCATTTGGCTGGTTTTTGCCCTCTTGTAGTAGGGAGAGCAGTTCAGATTATGTCAATCCATGCCACAGCAGTTGCTTTCATCAACAAGCAAAGTTGGGGGGGGGGGGGGGGCACAGTGCTGTTGTGGCCCTGGAAGCAATGGTGATTACAGGTAGTCTGAAGAGCATCTCATGACTATCTCAACGGCTCATGTTGCAGGAAGTGAAAATGTGCAAGTGGACTTCCTCAGCTGCAATGTCCTGGACCAAGGGGAGTGAGAGCCAGGCTGTTCTTCCTTCTAGCTGTTAGTGGATCACTGGGTCTCCCAACATTTGATTTTTGACCAAGTTCAAGATTGCAAGACAGGGGGTGGGGGAGTGTAACATTACAGTAGCAGAGGGTAGCCGGAGAGAACAAACATATAATAATTGTGTAGATGTCTTGTAAATGTATAACTGTGAATGTCAGAGGTCTCAATACCCCACAAAAGCGAAAACAAATGTATGGTGATATGATTCGCTTGCAGGCGGATATAATTTTCCTTCAAGAGACGCACTTGAAACGCAATTTTGAATACCTAATGAGACATAGGCGCTACCTGATGATTTATTGTGCTTCTAGCGTGGATGGCAAAAAAAAAGAGAGGGGTACTTATAGCATTATCGGATACTCTCCCATGGAAGGTACATCATGTAGTGAAGGACACTGAAGGCAGATTTATACTGCTGGTGGTATCGCTACAGGATAAATATTTCACGATGGTATGTACATATGCTCCTAATGAGGGCCAAGGCGTGTTTCTAGAAAAACTGGAAAAGGTGCTCCGGGGACATGCACAAGGTCAGTTAATTGTGGGGGGAGACCTCAATATTACCATTAACCCCCGAGCGGATAACTCGGGTGGGAAGGCAGAATATGCTAAAAAAGATAGGACAGCCTTCAAGGCATGGCTGGCACGGTGGGGCTTAATTGATCTATGGAGAGTACAACATGAGTCTGATAGGGATTATACATTTTATGCACCAAAATATAACTCATATTCGCGAATTGATTTTTGGTTTGGCGATGGAGAGGTCAGAAGAAACATGGGCAAGGTATCTATATTGCCCTGCAGTTGGTCTGATCACTCGATGGTCCTACTGACCCTAAGGGTGACGAATGAGAAGAGACCACATAGGCACTGGAGGCTCAATGAAAGCATACTCCTAGACCCACAGAATATAGTACAAATCGAAAAGTATATAATAGAATACACAGAGCACAATGACACTGATGAGGTGCAGCCCATTAGCATCTGGGAAGGCTTGAAAGTGGTGCTGCGAGGGCAACTTATAGCGCTGCAAGCATACCAGTATAAAGAAAAGAAAAGACGAGAAGTAGAACTTAGGAAAACACTGGAGAAGTTAGAGAGAGAGCATAAAAAGGCACCACAAAAAGACAAAGTAGGATGAGAATTACAAGAGGTTAGGAATCAATTGAATGATCTGCAGCTAGCAGACATAGCTATAAAGTTGCAAAAAGTGCAACAAGAACACTATGAATTTGGTAATAGGGCAAGCCGGCTCTTAGCATATAAATTAAAGAAGAAAGCACAGCAAAATTGGATCTCCAGTGTTGTTAAACAGGGAGGGAATCGGGTTACCCAAACAGATGACATACAGAAAGCTTTTAAGGACTTTTATGAGCAGCTATACCAGTCAGAGCAGACATCACCATTGCCTGACATAGAAAAGTATGTACAAGAGACAGCATTACCCACACTAACAAGGGAGGAAATAGAGAGACTATCTAAAGAAATTACATTAGAGGAGATCACGAAAACAATAGCAGCCTTACCCAATAACAAGGCTCCAGGGCTGGATGGATTCCCGGCGCGCTTCTATAAGCAATATAGTAAATGGATAGCACCAGTGTTGCTTAGGGCTATAAACTCATTTGCAGATCTAGAGGAGTTGCCCTACTCATGGAGAATGGCTGAAATTACATTTCTCCTGAAACCGGGTAAGGATGCAGCACAATGTGGCTCATATAGGCCGATCTCGCTTTTAAATATTGATTATAAAATCTTTACGAAGTTTTTAGCACATCGACTCCAGGGCTGTTTACCGCGACTAATAAATGAAGATCAGGCCGGCTTTATAGTGGGTAGACAGACTTTTGATAACATCAGGACTTTGCTGCATGTGCTTCAGTACTCGGGAGAGGATCCGGCCTCACTGTTATTGCTCTCGGTCGATGCTGAAAAGGCATTTGATCGGGTGGAGTGGTCCTTCCTCTTTGCAGTGCTGAGACATGTCGGCATGGGGGGCAGATACCTATCTTGGCTTCGACTGGTATATTCCAATCCAATGGCAATGATAAGGGTGAATGGGACGCATTCTGAACCGCTGAGGCTGAGCCGGGGCACGAGACAGGGCTGTGCACTGTCACCCCTGCTGTTTGCATTATCTATCGAACCCTTAGCTAAAAGGATTAGAGACAATGGTGAGATACATGGAGTGATCAGGGGCAAGCGAGAGCACAAACTTATGCTGTTTGCCGATGACATCCTTTTGACCGTGGTTCAGCCTCGGCGGTCGCTGCCGAGGATAATGTATGTCTTAACACAGTTTGGGGATCGATCAGGCTTTAAAATGAATGCCTCTAAATCAGAAATACTTAATATAACGGTGCCCCAGCAAGAGGTTCGGCAGCTTGAGAGAGAATACCCATTTAAGTGGAACCCTGCAGGAGTCAAATACTTGGGGGTGGTGATCACTCCAAAGGTGGAGCAGATGTATCAGGCGAACTACCCACAAAAAGTTCAGGAGCTATTTAAAGAACTGGATAGATGGGAGGGCCTAAATATATCCTGGATAGGAAGAATCCATGCAATAAAAATGATGCTGTTACCCAAACTTCTCTATCTGTTTATGGCCCTTCCAATACCAATCCCGCGGACTTTTTTCCAAAAACTAAATAGGAAAATGTTTGCCTACATCTGGAATAAGAGACCGCCACGGGTGCGGCGGACAATGCTGTTCCAAACCCCAGACAAAGGAGGAATGGGAGTCCCAAATTTCAGTCTATACTATCAGGCAGCCCAGCTTCGCATAATGGCGGACTGGACCCCGTGGACTACTAAGAAATGGTTACACTGGGAAAGGGCTTGGATGAGAACGCGATTTATAGGAGATATACTGTGGAAATCAGAGAGAGAAATATTAGCGGAAATACGCAGATTACCATTAGGAATGAGTCATTTGCTAAACACATGGTTGTGTGTGCGTAGGAGGGTGTTTCCTGAGAGGAGATACTTTTTGCAGATGGCAATTAGGGGCGCGCCGGGTTTTCCACTGGGGGGTTCAGAATACATTTACCAACAATGGGCAGATAAGGGGCTATATAAACTGGACCAAATATGGGTTGATGGGAAAATAAAGAACTTTGAGGAACTACAAGATGAATATGGGTTAGAAGAGAGGGATCTAGTTTACTATCATTGCTTAAGAAATTATATCCTCCGAAGGGCAAAAGAAGAATTGGAACTTGTAGCAACGAGACTGGAACAGGCAATGGGAAAGGGGGGAGGGCGGGGTAGTATCACCCGGTTATACAGAGCACTCTTATACCTCTCAACGCCACAGGAATATTATATAAGGAGATGGGAGGAGACTCTACAGAATAGCCCTACACCCAACTGGTGGACGAGTAGCTTTCGATACCTGCTCAAACCTTCCATCGCTCAAACCACAATAGAGAATGGATATAAAATCCTATACTGGTGGTATTATACACTTGATCGGCTGCATAAAATGTACCCACAGACCTCGGCAAATTGCTGGCGGGAATGTGGAGGGAGTGGAACTTTTATACACATATGGTGGGAGTGCCCCAAAGTCCAGATTTACTGGACTCAAATACTAGAGCTGGTGAATAAGGTGGTGCAAGGGGTATACCCTCAGCGGATGGAGGTGTGCTTGCTGCACTCCAGGCCCCCGGGAAGCCAGAAATATGAACATAGGTTGGCGATCCAGTTTTTTGTGGCGGCAAAGATGGCGCTGGCGAGGGCCTGGAGGGCAGTGGCAGCACCCACTGCTAAAGAGGTGTTGACCAGAGTTGACTACCTGCATTTGATGTCGAAGTTGACAGCAGTACGAAAGGGTCAACTCCATATATACCAGAAGATTTGGCAACCATATGAAACTGTACGAAATGAGTTATAGTAAGACAGCTACATACAGGGGGGTAGGGGAATAGGGGGGGATGGCTTCATAAGAGACTGTTTAATATTGTATCTATATAACTACATGTTTAACTAGCAGATGGAAGAGAAATGTAATGTTACATACATATGGATGATAATGATCGTTGGTTTGTATTATTGTTCTGTTAAAATTATAAATAAACTTGGAAAAAAAAAAAAAAAAGATTGCAAGACCAAGAATGCTTGGTTTTTCAATTGAAGAAAGGAAGGTAGTTTCAAGGGGATCGATGCCTTCATTCAGCCGTGGTCATGTCTGGATCCTCTTTGGGGGGAATTCAGTAAAAGTTGGCCAAAGTTGGGTGCAGATCATAGATCCACGGAAAAACTAATTGGCCAATTAGGTGCTAACAATCAATTATTTGCGTTAACAAGCTCTTAATTGGCAAATGTGCGGATCTGCTCAGTGCTCTATTTTATAACATTTGTGCAACTCCATGGGAGGGTCAGGGCATTCCCAGGATTTAGGTGCAATGTTATAGAATAAGAACATAAGAATAGCCGTGCTGGGTCAGACCAATTGTCCATCTCACCCAGTATCCTGTTTCCAGCAATGGCCAATCCAGGTCACAAATACCTGGCAGAAACCCAAATAGTAGCAACATTCCATGCTACCAATCCCAGTCTAAGCAGTGACTTCCTGATGTCTATCTCAATAGCAGACTATGGACTTTTCCTCCATGAACTTGTCCAAACCTTTTTTAAGCCCAGATAAGCTAACCGGTGTTCTCTGAGGTCAAGCAGACTATATTCTCAAATTCGGGTGACATCATGTATTTCACCTGGCACAGAACGCTTAAAAAGCGTAATACAGGTTTAAATGCACGTGACAGCATCCCCACCACACGTGTGAGGGTGCCTTCCCTCCCACTGCAAGAGTACTGGACTAGCAGTCTTCTTCCATGCACTGTGAGGAGAAGATGTGCTGCTTTGTGACTCCTTCACTGTATGTGGTGCAGTTTATTTTTGATTCAGCATTTTTGTGTTTTCCCTGTGGGATTTTTTTTTCCCCGGGTCTTTTTTCTATCCCCTTACGTTTTAGTTTAATTTTTCCCCACTTTAAAGTTTTCTTTCTTTTTTCCTGCTCAGTAGAACTTCTAAGGCTTAAGTTCCAGTCGGGCTCTTTTTCCTTATTTTTCTTGGTGATTTGCCTCTTTTTAAGGTCACAATTGAGTTGTTTGATTTGGCCACAGCTGTTTTCCCATCTATCTCATCGAAGGTTTCCAGTGGCTTCAAGTGCTGTGCCTGGTGCAATCGGACCATCTCTGATAAGTACACTGATTCTTGGTGTCTCCAGTGTTTGAACCTAAGCACTCCATTTCCAGCTGTGCTCTTAGCCTTCATATGAAGAAAAGGACTCAGCTGGTCAGAGAGGCTCAGAGAAAGAAACAGTTTGGAGCCCAGTCCAAATCCTCGACATTGGCATCGGCATCAGTATCAATGTCGAGACTTGCACCGGCATCTGGCGCATCAGTCCCTGTGGTTGATCGACCCTTATCAGACAGTGGGAGTGGTCGCACATCAAGCAGGTCTCCACCTGCCTCGATGTCGACCCCTGTGTAGGGCACCTGGGATGGATCAGCATTGGATCAGACACAGAGGATACAGAGGGATTAGATGTAGTCCTGATTGTCACAGAGGAGCATCGATGGGCATTGGGTGAAGGCCAGGAAGCATTGGCATCGATGCTCCTTAACACATGGTGCCAGGTGAACTGGGGTACCGAGGGATCGGGTCCCAGAGAAGCGTCAGCACCGGGAGGAGCAGTCTTCCTCCATTGTGGAGGTGTTAACATGCAGGTCTCCATGCAACCAGGACCAGGCTCCCTGTGAAGAATAAGGGGCTTGTCCTATCCTGGGTAGGCCACTAGGTGGTGCTGTTCCCATAGCAATGGGGGGAAATGCTTATGCTTAGGATGAGTCACTAGAGGGAGCCAGTAGGGGAAGGTCCAGGTGGAGGTAGCAAGGACCTGGGAGAGTCCTGGGTTGGAAACAGGTGAAGGTTGTTTTGGGCTGGGTCCTGCCTGGAATTAGGGGGAAGAGCCTAAAGGGGTGTAGAAGCTAGTCACCCATTTTTATACCTGCCTGAGGTTGGAAAGGAGAAGAGAAAGGAACTGGAGAGCTGGCAGCTGAGGAAAGAGGATTCCCTGAAGGTACTGGCTGGGCTCTAGAGAGACTGTTGTGTTAATCCGTTGTATATAGAACTGTGTAAGAAGACCAAGGAGCTAGCAGCCAGGGTCTGGAGGACAGAAGGCTGTTAGCACTGAGCCCAGGTGTCTATGGGTGAGAGGCTCAGTGGGAAGATCTGTGAAAGAGTTTTAAGCTTGTGGTAATGTTTTAAGCTGGAAGAAGGAAAGTGTTTTAAGCTGGAAGAAGTGTGCCCCAGGGGGCTGGAATAAAGAGCTGCTTGGTGAATAGGCTGTGTTGGACTTGAGTGATTTGCATCTAATCTGCATAGTTCCTGCAAGCTCACCCTGAGTGAAAAAGGGACCCAGGATCTTGAGGTTGGAGTGTTCAGGATGCTGGGAAGAGACCGGCTGGAGTCCCGCTCAGGAGCCAGAGGCTAGTGAGGCCTGCTGGAGAGCAGGAGGAGAAGCCTCGTCTTCACAAGTGGTGGGATCTGCACTGAACTTTCCCAGGGGAGCAGTCGGGTTCCAGATCAGACCAGATGAGGGGCCGGAGTGAGATGGATGTTTCCTTGGAGGTTCCAGAAGCCCGGCGAGGGGGACAACGCTAGCAAAAGCACTTTGCTCACCTACCCCAGGTAAAGGGTACCTAGGGGGGAGGTGAGGGTGGATTTGTAAGATCTGGAGGCTTGGGAGTGGCTGTAGGGGATGGAGGAGGCCACAAGGAGGTGCAGCGCAAGTATGGGGGCCAGGAGAGTAAACAGGCCACACTTGGATGTGTTTTTTGTAATTGCAGGCTGCACCCCATCGGACGGCCAGGAAGGATGGAGGCCTGAGAAGCCGGAGGCAGTTCAAGCTGGAGAGGAGAGGCCCAGGGCTTCGGGAGCACTTGCCTGAGTCAGTTGCCGATGGAGAAAGGTCTAACAAAGATGGACATTGAGAACCAGGTTTTGGGACTTGCAGGGGATGAGGGTCAGAAGGGACCTATTGCAGAGAGCCAGCCTGGGGGGAGCATGGTATCGGCGGGTGCCCTAGTAAGAGGGAAGGGCCCGGGCCATGTGAAGTGCTAAGAGAAGAGTCGTCAGGTGACCCCTTTCTCGGAGGTATCGTGGTGAGGTCGGATGCCCCAGGAGGTAGGAGGTGGCTGCAGTTGGAGGGTCAGAGAGGACCAGCTGCGGTTAGGCACCTCAGGTCCCCCGAGAATGGGGGGAAGGGCCAAGCCATGTGAGGTACTAGGAGAAAGATAAGGGACCTGGGCGAGCTAGGTGACCCCTCCCTCAGAAGGATCATGGTATCGGCGGGCGCCCTATTGAGAGGGAAGGGCCCGGGCCATGTGAAGTGCTAAGAGGGGGATGAGGAGCCTAGATGGGGTGGTGAGGCCCAGAGAGAGAACAGGGATGAGCCTGGAGAAGAGTATGCCCTCGGTGTAGAACTGCTGCTCCTCAGTGGAGAAGACTTAAAGAGTTGCTGAGGGTGAGCAGCAATTAGCTTAAGGGTGGGGGTATGTGAAGAATAAGGGGCTTGTCCTATCCTGGGTAGGCCACTAGGTGGTGCTGTTCCCATAGCAATGGGGGGAAATGCTTATGCTTAGGATGAGTCACTAGAGGGAGCCAGTAGGGGAAGGTCCAGGTGGAGGTCGCTAGGACCTGGGAGAGTCCTGGGTTGGAAACAGGTGAAGGTTGTTTTGGGCTGGGTCCTGCCTGGAATTAGGGGGAAGAGCCTAAAGGGGTGTAGAAGCTAGTCACCCATTTTTATACCTGCCTGAAGTTGGAAAGGAGAAGAGAAAGGAACTGGAGAGCTGGCTGCTGAGGAAAGAGGATTCCCTGAAGGTACTAGAGAGACTGTTATGTTAATCCGTTGTATATAGAACTGTATAAGAAGATCAAGGAGCTAGCAGCCAGGGTCTGGAGGACAGAAGGCTGTTAGCACTGAGCCCAGGTGTCTTTGGGTGAGAGGCTCAGTGGGAAGATCTGTGAAAGAGTTTTAAGCTTGTGGTAATGTTTTAAGCTGGAAGAAGTGTGCCCCAGGGGGCTGGAATAAAGAGCTGCTTGGTGAATAGGCTGTGTTGGACTTGAGTGATTTGCATCTAATCTGCATATTTCCTGCAAGCTCACCCTGAGTGAAAAAGAGGCCCAGGATCTTGAGGTGGGAGTGTTCAGGATGCTGGGAAGATATCGGCTGGAGTCCTGCTCAGGAGCCAAAAGCTACTGAGGCCTGCTGGGGAGCGGGAGGAGAAGCCTTGTCTTCACATCCCGCACCGTCCCAAACAGTACAGCAGGCTGCTTCTCAACCGATGCCCCAGTCTTTTGCAATGGTGGCTCTTGATAAGCGCATCCGGGCCATGCTCTATGAGCATTTGGCAGAGCTCCTTCAGTAGAGTGCATCGGTGTTTAGGGTGCTTGCACTGGCCATGCCTCTTCCTGCTGCTCCTCAAGGCCCTCAGTCTGTGGTGAGGCCTCCGACCCCAGTGCCACATGCCACACCAGCATCGGCAGCCTCCTGTGAGGGCATGCCTTCAACATTGGTGGAGGAAGCGTCAGAGGAATCGCGGGTGGATCGTTCACCTCGACACCTGTCCAGACAAAGATGTAGATCATCTTTCTCAAGGCAGCCCTCTCATGAGTCCTGCTTCACCTTACCCTGAAAGCTGTTCAGGTGAAGAACTGGGAGTCCCCTCTGTTGGTCCCTGTCTTGCCCAAAAAGATTGATAACATGTATTGGATCCAAAGTTCCCCAGGTTTTGTCAGGCCTCAGTTGCCTCATTATTTCCTGGTGGTGGAGTCTACACTCAAAAGAGCCAAGATTTCCAGAGGCTATGGTTCAGTGCCTCCAGGCAGAGAAGCTTGACCCCTGGATTCTTTTGGGCAGAAGATGTATCAGACCTCTTTGCTCATTTCCCGATTCCAGTCTTACCAGCTGTACATAAGCCTTTACTTGTGGAACTTGGTGTGCAGTATGTCTTATTTGTCAGACTCTCTCCCACTGGAGCAGGCCGAATCTTTTCACCAGCAGGCCAAGCAGCAGAACTCATGTTGTAAGTTTTTGGCAAAAGGTGCTTACGATAAGTTTGATGTGGCATCCCGCATCTCTGCCCAGAGTATATCGATGCACAGACTCTCATTGCTGCATGTCTCTTGGATCCCGCAATCCAGCAGAGATTTGTGTGCTGGAGGGATAAGCTTTTTGGAGAGAAAGGTGGAGGAGGTCGTTGACCTTATCAAGAAACATACTGACACCATTGATGCTCTCTCCCTCCTGACACCTTCTGCACCCTCTTCCTCATCCAGGATGTTTTTTGGCAAGTCGAAGTGGGGTCCCTACTTCTCACAGAGGCGTAAGTACACTCTTTCTCGCCAGCCTATTCAGGTACAGATCTAGCATGCTCGTTCTCATCAACAGCGTTTGCCTAAGGCCCAGGCAGCTCCCCAGTGAAAACAGGGGGCGAGTTTTTGACTGGCTCCTGCAGAGCATAGCCGCAGTCAAAGTAACTGTCCTGGATGACCTAGTAGGAGGGAGACTTTTTTTTTTTCCCAAGAGAGGTAGCCTCTTGTAACATTAGACAGTTGAGTTCTTCCAAATAGTCCGTTTCAGTTTGTTATGCCTTACATTGGCGGCATACACCACTAATTGCCCACCGAGTTCTTTCATTTCAGCTTTCATCACAAGGAGATACTTGCAGAGGAACTCTCCACCCTTCTAAAGGCCCTTCTAAAGGCGTGTTCCACCAGGAGAAGAATGGAATGTATTCTATTCCAATTACTTCCTTGTGCCAGAGAAAACCAGGGGTGGAGTGGGGGGTGGGAGATGTGCCTATCCTAGACCTAAGGACCTGAGCAAATTCATGGTCAAAGAAAAGTTCAGGATGTATTTCCTGGGCACCCTTTACCCAATGATTCAGGAACATGATTGGCTGTGCTCTCTGGACTTAAAGGATGCCTACACTCACATCCCAATACTTCCAGGCCACAGGAAGTATCTCAGGTTTTAGGTAGGAATGCATCACTTTGCGGTACCGTGTGTTGCTACTTGTCCTCATGGTAGCTCCCAGGGTTTTCACCAAGTGTTCAGTGGTAGTCGCAGCATCGCTATGCAGACTGGGAGTCCATGTGTTGCACTACTTGGACAATTGTCTGGTGAAGGACACATCAAAGGACGGTGCTAAGGAGTCCATTCAGAAAACTGTTTGGGTGCTGGAGCTACTAGGGTTTGTTTTAAACTACCCCAAATACCATCTACTCCTGGTTTTGCAATTGGAGTTCAATTCTGCTAGATACACCACACATTAGACTTTCTCCCTATGCTGAGGGCGGGCGTATTAGTCACATTCCTTAACGTATGCTACAGATGAATCCAGGAACTGTTGGGTTTTGTCTATCTACCAGCAGGTGGAGATAGAGATTACAAAGCTGAAGGCAGTGATACCAGACGGTCAGCTCCTTCTTCATTATATATCTAGCAGGTAGTGCAGTGTCTCTGCAGCTCCTGGATTTGTGTCTTGGGCCTGCTCCTGGGCCTTTTGGCCAGTTGAGCTTAGGGAGTGTTTGTGCTCTGTGCCAAGTTTAGGGGCATACCTGGTGGCCTAGGTCCCTGTTTCAGCCCGTGGTCCCTTTCCTCCCAGAGTTTGGACTGTTGTTTGGACTGTAGCTTCCTCACTTAAAAAAAAAAAAACAACAACAACAACAACAAAACCTCTACAACAGAACTCGTGTTTGCTGCTATCAGCTGTTAAAAAAAAGAAAGAAAGAAAAAAGAGCGATTCAGGACACAGGCTCTGCAGCTGCAACAGGGCAGCAGATTGTTAAGAGGAGCCTTGGGGACAACATCTCTGGAGTCACTGTGTGTGTGTGTAGCCTGCTGAGCCGCTTTGGTGGCAGGCTTGCCTGGGAGGTCCCGCTGTCGGCGGGAAGTCTGGCTGCATGTCTCCGGTAAGTGCATTTTGTTTCTACCATTGTTGGATGCGTGGTATTGGCGGCGGAGGCCACCATAGGAGGCTTGTGTTCTGAACAAGCGTTGGCGTCAGTGGGGACGTGTGTTGCTGGGTGCACAGAGGCGCACAGGCAGGCACCAGGGATTTCTTTCTCTCAAATGGGATTCCTTCTCTGATATGTCGGGTACACATACCATTTTTATTTATATATTTGTAGCATTTATAGCCCACATTTTCCCGCCTATTTGCATGCTCAGTGTGGCTTACATTGTTCCGTAATGGCGATCACCAATTCCGAAAAAGAGAAAATACATAGTTAAGATGGAGGTGACAGAGTGGATTAGATATTCAGGTAAAGAAAGTTAATTTTCATGCTGAGAAGTAAAAAGGTATAAGATTAAACTTCATTCGTGATAAATCAGTTTGAACAATCAGAAATAATAAGCTTCAATCGTGATAAATCAGTTTGAACAAACAGAAATAATAAACTTCAATCATGAATAGGTTAGTTTGAACACTCAGAAAATTAAAGGTTATGTTTTGTGTAGTTCCGGTGGAAATTTCTTACTGGTGTTTAGGATGGATCTTTGTGATATGCCTTTTTGAATAGGTTGGTTTTCAGTAATTTTCGGAAATTATTTATGTTGTGTTGTTTTTATGGATTTTGGTAATTCATTCCATATTTGCATGCTTATATAGGAGAAACTGGAAGTATATATTAATTTATATTTTAGACCTTTGCAGCTGGGATAGTGAAGATTTAGGGACGTACGTGATGATCTAGTAGAATTCCTGGTTGGTAGGTCTATAAGACTTGATATATACCCCAGAGCTTCACCATAAATGATCTTATGAACCAGAGTGCAGACCTTGAACGCAATTCATTCTCTTAGTGGAAGCCAGTGTAGTTTCTCTGTCAGGGGTCTGGCACTTTCATATTTCGTTTTACCAAATATGAGTCTGGCAGCTGTGGTTTGTGCAGTTTGAAGCTTCTTGATGATTTGTTCTTTGCATCCGGCGTAGATTGCATTGCAGTAGTCAAGTGGGCATAGTACCATTGATTGTACTAGTCTGCAGAATGTTTCTCTTGGGAAGAAAGGTTTTATTCTTTTGAGCTTCCACATCGAGTGAAACATCTTCTTTGTTGTGTTTTTTGCATGGCTCTCTAGTGTAAGATTTCGGTCAATTGTGACTCCTAGAATTTTCAGACTGTCTGATACAGGAAGAGTATAGTTTGGGGTACTTAAAATGGTGGGTTTGTACGTGTTGTATTGTGATGAGAGAATGAGACATTGAGTTTTATCTGCATTGAGTTTTAGTTGGAATTCATCCGCCCAAGAGTTCATAATTTGGAAGCTGTGATTGATTTCTTTAGTGATACCTGTTAGTTATGTTTAAACGGGATATAGATCGTGACATCATCTGCATATATAGAAGGATTGAGGCCTTGGTTGGATAGCGTTTTGGCTAAAGGTGTCATCATAAGGTTGAAAAGGGTCGGGGAGCGAGGTGATTCTTGAGGTACTCCTTATTCTGGTTTCCAAGGTGGTGATATAATCTAGTTTGATATCACTTGGTATGTTCTTGCTGTTAGGAAGCCTTTGATCCAATTAAATACGTTTCCTACAATTCCGAAATATTCTAAGATATTTAGTAATATTTTGTGATTTACCATGTCGAACGCACTGGACATGTCGAATTGCAAGAGAAGTATACTGTCACCAGTTGCGATTGCTTCTTTAAATTTGGTTAGGAGGGTGATTAGCACTGTTTCTGTGCTGTGGATCGAAATCCTGATTGTGATTCATGTAATATTTAAGTAATCAGTAACGTGCTTGGTAACCATACTTTCCATTAATTTGACTGCCAAAGGGATGGATGCTACTGGGCGGTAGTTGGTAATATCATTTGCTTTTTTCTTTATGTCCTTGGGTATTGGTGTAAGTAATATATTTCCTTTATCATTAGGGAAGAATCCATGTTGTAGCATATGGCTTAGGTACTTCGTGAGGTCTGTTATGAAGCATTGAGGGGCGAATCTTAATAGGTTGTTGGGGCATATGTCCAGCTTGCAATGGGATTTAGCGAACTTGTAGATCGCTTGGGTGACGGATTCATCAGTAAGTATGTCGAAGTTAGATCAGATTATAGCAGCCGGATGTTCCTCGGGAATTGGATCCAAGCAGTCGAATTTCTTGTGGTCGGTGGTATTAGGTGATAATGTGAGTCAAATCTTAACAATTTTCTCATTAAAGTATTTAGCAAGATTGTCTGCTGATGGGGTGTCTGTACTAGTTGTAGTGGCTGGGTTGGTATCTAGTAGTTTGCTCACTAGTAGGAAAAGTTTATGCGTGTCTTTGTAGTCAGGCCCAATTTTGGTTTTGTAGTAGGACCTTTTGGTATGTCTTATTGCATTTTTGTATTTGCTTTGCACTTGTTTCCATGCGTTTAATGTGCGTTCATCTTTTCTTTTGTTCCATGCTCATTCAAATCTCCTAACTTGGGTTTTTAGTTTTTTCAATTCTTCATTAAACTAAGGTATCGTTTTGTCTTCATGAGGTTCTTGTTTGTAGTGGTGCTATGTTATCTAGTGTATTATTGCATCTGTTATCCCAGTCTTGGAGATAGTTATTCGAGTCTGTTTGTGCTGTCCCTTCATCCTTATAAAACTGTTGCCAGAATATTACAGGATCAATTTGGCCTCTTGAGGTGTAGGTTGTACATTCTTGGTTATGACGTGAGCCTTTTCTACGCCATTGTAAGAATATGTTTAGTTTGCGATGGTCTGACCAAGGCATGTCTTTCCATTTTCTTTTGGCTCCTCCCGATGCGGCTCCCACTTTCCGGCTATTGGCTGCGTTGGCGGCTTCGCTTCTTCTATGGGAACCCCTTCAGGTTTTGTACTGACCTCTCCTGATTTGGGGGAATTGTTTTGTTCCCAGATTTCGTTGTCCTTTTTCTCCATGTCCACTGGTTGAAGTGGCTTTTGCCCCCTCAGCATTTGTCTGTAGCCCGCCCCTTTTGAGGGTTTCTTTGGGTACAGTAATGGCTATGCTACTCTCTATGGTAGATCTGGTGTTCCAGGAGAGGCGCCTGGGTGCCGTGCTGGAGGTGGGGTCATTGGGACCCCTCTCTGGTTCCCCCTCGATAGCTTTGGGGGGGGGGGGGTTATGCCTATCTCGGGTGGATGGATTCTAGACGGCAAGGTTTTCCAGAAGGAGTCTGATGGTCCTTCTGCGGTGCACCTTGTTTTTCAGGAAGCACGTCAGCCAATCTGGGGGCTTCTCTGGGGTTGGGGGCTTCTGACCTCCCCCCCCCCCCCCCCCCCCCCCCCCCGAGGTTCATTTTGCTGCTCCATATGCCTATATCCTGGTAGGGGAACTGACGGTTTCTTTTTAGTTCAGCTTATGGAGATTTCTGGCTTGTTCCCTGTCTTGGTCTCCACTAATGGGTGTTTACTCTCCTGCTCAGCAGTAGGGTCCATTGCTCCCCTGTCTTCCTCTATTCTGAGGGAGTCTTTTCAGGGCAGTCCCTTTCTGCACAGAGGCAGCAAGAATCACCTGAGCTGGAAAGCCATGTTTGCCTAAGTGGGTTCATTGATGGCAGCAGTCTCCAATAGACCTCACTGTCTGTGGTAAGTCAGGATTTTCTTACAGTTCCTGCGTTGGCTAAAGGTTATTCCTGGTGTGGGAAACAGTGAACAGCATCAGAGCAGGGCTCCTTGTGTGTTGGCCCTCTGAAAGAGCCTATTTCGTATTTTTATTTACAGACTTTTTGGTCCCTTCAGTTTTTTCTCTGAGGGCAGTTGCTTAAACACCCTGAAAGTTTCCCTAACTTCCTTTGTGGAACTCTCTTTATTTTGGCAGTATAGGTATTGCCTACGGGCACACCACCGTGAGTGTACCTGATCTCCTCTGATCTCGGAAGCTCAGCAGGATTGGGCATGGTTTCAACTTGGATATGGGAGGTTGCCTGGGAATACCAGGTGCAGTAGGTTTTCTTTTTTTCTGCACCTTTACAAGGAGTTTCTAGGCTTAGTGCTTTTGGCTCCATGTTTCTGTGGGAAATGTTACATATTGTTTTCTGGGGCTAGTGCTCTGGTCTCCATGGTAACCATGGAACCTCAGTGCTGCCATGGGGGCATTATCTCCAGGTGCAGTAGTTTCAGCATTTGTTTTTTGTTCTGGAAGATGACTGGCTTTCAATCTGAAGGTCACAGGTTTAAGGCTGGTTTGTGCATCATATTAGAAGCTGTGGCCCTCAGCTCCTTTTTTATATTGGGCATATTTTATTTCACTCTCCCATATTGCATAGCTGGGACAGCTTACACTATGCTGCAGTGCCAAAGGTTAGCTTTGGTGGTTTCCCACAGCAGCTCTGCTCTTCTAGTATTGCACTCTGACACTGCATTTTTTTCTTTGTATTGGACAGCTAGCTATATTGCAGAGCTACTTCAATTTAGCATTTTTCCCTGCACTTCTCTAGGAAGCATTTCTGCTCTTTCCTTTTTGGCCTCCTCATCTGCGGTTTCTCTGGTTGGGCCATTCTGGACCTTCATGTTCAGTCCAGGCTTTGCATTTTGGCATGGCTACGGCTCCATGCACCTTTTCCTAGGTTTGGGAGTGTTACAGCATTCTCCGCAAGAACTGCATCAGAGTGCAACCCACTCTAGACGAGTACTGAGAGTTAATCATCCTGGGTCTTCTTGCTGTTGGAATCCTTGGGCTTCTTGCTGTTGGAGTCCTTGGGCTGGGTGGTCACCCTTCAAATGAGCCACCTCGTCCAGTCCCAGACAGCCCTGGTACGATTTTTTCTTGACCGAGTACTGGAGGATCTAGTTTCAGAGTTGGGTGCAGTCTACTCGGGGCGCCGAGTCCTTGGGCCTGACAAGTGTGTTCATGTCTTGGGTTCTGTGGCAGCTACTTTAGAGGTGCCGTGGGCTGTACTCACATGCAACATCTGCAGTTCCTGCTTCTCGGCAGGTGGTCTTCTGTGTCCCAAGAGTGTCAGCGGCATATTCCATGGCTGTTCTCAGCACAGCTGCGCATCAACTGGTATCTCCGCAGTTCCCCCCTGTTGAAGGGATGCCTTGGCGCCTCCGCAGTGGATGGTGGTGGTAACCGATGCAAGTCTCTTGGGCTGGAGAGCCCTCTCCTTCTTCCACCTCTGGCACGGTGGATGTCACAGGAGATGGTGTGGCCAGTCGCCCACCTGGACTTGTTTTTGGTGCTGTTCATCTTCTAGCCTTTGAAGACTCGTTGGAGGCCAGTTGGTGCTTGTGCCGTTGGAGAGCATGACTGTAGTGGCTTGTTCTTCTACAAGGTGGGACTCTGAGTAGGGACCTGGCCAACAGGGCGTGTTGCCCCCATGGAGTGGGCAGAGGACCTTGTGTTCCGTTTCTCCGCGGCCCACTTTGTGGGCTTTTCCTATGGTGAGCTCTCTTTTTCTGCTGTCTTCTGGTCTTGGCGGAATGGTTATTCCGCACCAGTGCTTCTTCAGTTTGGCCTCAGATAGAGAACTCTAGAGGTAGATCTGATGGTGTCTCGGCTGGACGCCTAGGGGCCTTCTTTCTTCTGTCATTGTAGAGAGGGCGATTCAGCAGGGCTGATTGTTCAGCTGCTTCTTTAGCTAGAGGACATTCTTTGATAGTGTTTCATCCATGGCCTCTCTGCGACCAAGTTCTTTTTGGATCGCTCGCCATCGGGGATGAGTCATTCTGGTAGCTCGGGATTGTTGGTATTCAGATCTGGTGCGGCTCCTGGTGGCGCCTCTGTTTTGAATACCACTCGTCTCTGGACTCTTTCTTCAGAATGGAGGATCCCTCTTGCTTTGGTCTTACGGGCCTGGTTTTTTGAGAGGTTGACTCTGAGGAACAGGATTCTTCAGACACAGTGATTACTGCTCTGTTATGAGCTTGTATGCAGTCCACTTCGACCACATATTCTCAGATGTAGAGGATTTTTTTGAGGCATATTTGTGGCTCACGCTTGGTCTCCATTAGAGGCATCTGTTCCTCAGCAGTTGATTTCTTTCTGCAGGACAGGTTGCAGAAAGGCCTGTCCTCTAATTTGCTTTGGGTGCATGTGGCGATAACCTGCTTCTGGGAGAGAGTGTCGGGCTGTTCTCTGGCTTCACACTTGCAGAGTGCTTTGCTTCTCTGCTGCTGTGACCTTGTTCACATTGCAACCTCGTTCTTGTTTTCTGAGCCTAGCTTAGGACTCCTTGCCTACCAAGCATTACTTCGGACTCCTTTTGATGCTTTGCAGAAGGCTTTGCTTAGGAGATTACTCATAAGCGGTGTTCTTGGTTGCCAATTCTTCGGCACGCAGAGTGTCTGAATTTTTAGCACTGCCGTGCCGAGCTGCTTTTCTGCAATTTGCTGATTCTGGAGTGACCTTGCATATGGTTCCTTCTTGTCTTACCAGCTGTGGTTTGACTTTTCTTCCTTATCAACCTCTCTTTCTTACCTCCTTTCAGGAGGGGGATTCTCACGCTGATTATGCAGTGCTTTGTCTTCTGGATGTTGAGGGTTTTTCCCCGGCATTTGCAGATGTTGCATGTTTTTCAGTGTTCAAAAATGGTGTAATGTGATCAAACTTAGCCTTATGAATTATTCGAATGGCAGTAAGCGGCATAGATTCTTGAGCCGAAGGCCTTTTTATAGTGAATTACAATAGTCAATTTGTGATATGACAAGTGAATACACTAAGATATTTAATGCTGAAAAATGTTAGAGAGGTTGAACTGAATGAATAAGGTGTTTTCTGAGGACAAGCAGGCTTCTATGTTCTCACAAGTGGTGATGCTGATCCACGTCGCCCAGTTCGGTATTTACCAAAGCTGAAAGAGCTTTGTGGAGCGTGAGCACATGCGAGATTTCCTTCTCCCCCATTGCGTGAACGCGGTCTCCTCTGTTCTTCTTTTTACGCATAAGGAGAAGGTGGTTTCCTTGCCGTCTCCTCATTCGCTCGGTCTATTTTTGTTTCTTTTTTTGTGCTTTCTGGCTTTTTTTTGTCTTCTAGTTGAGCTCTTGTTATTGGAAACTGTTTTACCTTTCCTTTATTTTTCTTAGTTATTTTGCTGGTTTTAAGTTTTATTGTTTTTCTGTCATCATCGGGCCGCTTTTAGTCCTGATTTTGGCTGGACTTGCCCCTTTTTTTCAAGGCACCATTGCATCGTTTAATTTAGCCGAGAATGATTTTCTGTCCATGTCCATGAAGATTCACAGTGGCTTCAAGCGCTGTACCCGGTGCAATCGTATAATCTCGGGGAAGGACACCCATTCTTGGTGTCTAAGTGTCTTGGGCCTGACCATAGCCCTGCTAATTGTGTTCTCACTTTGCTTGAAGAACAGGACCCTCATCCTCCCTTATATGTCTCTCTGCACTCGCTGTTATAGAATCTGTTCCTGGCTCCTCGTCCCCGCCTGTTGTGCTGGTGGTCTGTACTGATCCCCCCCCCCCCCCATATGCGTTTGTGTGAATTTAAACATTTTTAATTAAACTGCCATTTCTAGCCCATTTTTACTTGGGCATGGTTCAGTATAAATCTCTTACACTTACTCTGTAAAGTTCACCATGTCATTCCGTTGTGGTGGTCTGCTTGTGCTGTATATTCACTGAATGGACTTTGATGCATTTGTGCTTTAGATATGCTATTAGTGTGTTATAATCTGCACATCTCCCCTCAGTTACTTGCATTCATAACAAAGGAGTATCTTGAAATCATGTTTAGTACTGATATTTTCTTAGGAATTGAATATATTTATAACTTTGAAAATAAGTATTTCACTATGCAGTGAGCTATGTATTTAGTTTTCCTAGTACTGCTTTCTGTAAGCTGACTTACGTCTCACTATAGCATTTGCAAGTTGATCACTTAGATGGCATGTGGGAACTGGGAATTTGCTCCTTTTGCTTTGTGGAATGCAGTGGTATGGTATATTGTAAAATGCACTTGCCTTATTTTATTACTATTTCACAAAGTAGCCACGGCGCCAAGTTCATACAAAGTTAATTATGTTCATTGGAATTTGGAAAATAAATCTTTTGGCTCGGGCTGTTTGCTATGAATGAATATTCCATCACTGTTTTCATTATTGCTTGCTATCACTACCAGTATTACATTAAGGGTGGTTAAACAATTAGGTATAAACTGTGTTGTTTATGACTTTACTTTTTTGGACTGTGTAATGGAAGTGAATTTTAAAGATTGTTTTTCAACTCTGTCTTGACCGACCAGTGCACTCGGGGTCTGTATTGTTGATTAGAAGTAATTATGTTTAAAAATGATTGTTTAACTTTGATTGTGTGAAAATATGTTGGAATGTAGAAGATAAGACACGGCTCTAATTATGGTGCTTGTTTTCGGAAGCTCAGCCTGGTCACCTGGACTTGGAAAACATATGACCACGTTCCCACAGTATGGCTTGTTTACCTAAACAGAGAAGCATTCTGTAATTTTCCTCAGCTCTGAACATGAGCTCTAAGCCTAATAAAAAGGGGGGTTGTTACAGCAGAGTGGGGGCTCATATGTGAGTGGATGCACTGTGCAGAGGATCTGTTCCTGGTCAAAGAAGCTCCTGGCTCTTGCTGTGAACCGGGCCTCCCCCCAGCTGATGTTAAGAGCCTGGATGATGTAAGGACCAGTGATGTTGTATGTATGTATTATTGCTTCTTTTCCTGGTCTAAGAACTCTTAGTATTGCTTAGATGTAGAGACCAGTGATGTAATAATTGTTTATAGATAGGCATTGTTTCTTTTCAGTTATATAGCTAATCATTGTGTTTATATAGCTAATGATTGTATATCTCTTAACCATTGTAGATTTTAGCAACTCTAATAAAGGTTTAATTTATATAATACAAATCCAAAAGAATCCACGGTAATTACTGAGTAGTCTGTGTCAGTGAGACAGGCTGTAAACATAGCAGTACAGACTGTTGGGTCTATCCTAGTGTACTGATCAGTTTGAGACTTCTGTGGATGGGGACAGAGATGACAGGGATGGGGACAAACTTTGTCCCCGCATCATTCTGTAGTGTGAGATTATAAGACCGTTTTAAATAATCTTTATATATATATATATATATATATATATATATATATATATTCAATTTATTTATTGATTTTCAATTTTAACAAGATTACACTTGTTTTGAAATACAGCAATAATAAGAAATTAAATGATTCTTCATATAAACAATAAAGCAAAATAAAAGAAAAAAAGATAATAGCATACTTTCACAAACACACGTTTTATGCTTCCTTAGACCCCATTTAAATCATAGGGCGATCAGAGTTAAGGAAGAATTATTATATGACCATATACAAAAGAAATAAGGTGGCGTAAACACTCCCATTTACTTTAACTATTACATTTGCTTAGAATCTAGAAATGATTTTAGACAATCTGGTGAAAAAAAGGTGTATTTAACCTGACCCAACCTAACTAAGCATTTGCACGGATAGGCAAGGAAAAACATCCCGCCTATCTCCAACGTTCTTGCTTTTAATGCTAGAAAAGCTTTCCTTCTCTGTTGGGTCGATTTTGTAACATCAGGGAAGATTTGTACTTTCACCCCACCAAAACAGGTTTGTAGATTTTTGAAATAGAGTTTCATTATATTGTTCAAATCCTGTTCAAAAATTAAGGAAACTATCAAAGTTGACCGATCTGCATTTCATTCACTGAACGCTCTAATATTGCTGAAATATTCTCAAGATCTAAATTAGTGTGTAATCTGGCCTGTTTTTTCCCATTCTCTCCTTTGGGACTTGGAATATAATATATCTTATTAACGGGCGGCATCGCTTCCAGGGGCATTTTTAAAACTTCATTTAGGTATCTTTTAAATAAGTCATAAGGATTAATCCCTGGGAGTTTGGGAAAATTCAGTAATTGCAAATTTAATCTTCTATTGAAGTTCTCAATTTGATCCAATTTCCTTCGGATGTCTGCATTATCTTTAACCACACTAACTTTGAACTCTTGAAGAGAATCTACTTTATTCTGGAAATCAGTCACTTTTTCAGCAATGTCTGTTTTTAACTGGTCAACTTTTAAATTCAGCTCTTGGAATTTTTTTTCAAAAGTACTCACTTCTCCTGAAGTTCGTTGTAATGTCCCATCCATTTTGTTCAACATTGTCCAAATCATTGCCAGATTTACCTCCTTCATTGTTCCTAATGATGTTTCTTATGCTCTCGGCATCTTCTCCAACGTTTCCAGCCCCTCTACTACTACTACTACTATTTAGCATTTCTATGGCGCTACAAGGCATACGCAGCGCTGCACAAACATAGTAGAAAGACAGTCCCTGCTCAAAGAGCTTACAATCTAATAGACAAAAAATAATTAAAGTAATCAAATCAATTAATGTGAACGGGAAGGAAGAGAGGAGGGTAGGTGGAGGCGAGTGGTTACGAGTCAAAAGCAATGTTAAAGAGGTGGGCTTTCAGTCTAGATTTAAAGGTGGCCAAGGATGGGGCAAGACGTAGGGGCTCAGGAATTTTATTCCAGGCGTAGGGTGCAGCGAGACAGAAGGCACGAAGTCTGGAGTTGGCAGTAGTGGAGAAGGGAACAGATAAGAAGGATTTATCCATGGAGCGGAGTGCACGGGAAGGGGTGTAGGGAAGGAAGAGTGTGGAGAGATACTGGGGAGCAGCAGAGTGAATACATTTATAGGTTATTAGAAGAAGTTTGAACAGGATGCGAAAACTGATAGGGAGCCAGTGAAGGGTCTTAAGGAGAGGGGTAGTATGAGTAAAGCGACCCTGGCGGAAGATGAGACGGGCAGCAGAGTTTTGAACCGACTGGAGAGGGGAGAGGTGACTAAGTGGGAGGCCAGCAAAAAGCAGATTGCAGTAGTCTAAACGAGAGGTGACAAGGGTGTGGATGAGGGTTTTGGTAGAGTGCTCGGAAAGAAGGGGTGGATTTTACGGATGTTGTAAAGAAAGAAACGACAGGTCTTGGCAATCTGCTGGATATGAACAGAGAAGGAGAGAGAAGAGTCAAAGATGACCCCAAGGTTTCGAGCTGAGGAGACAGGGAGAATGAGAGAGCCATCAACAGAAATAGAAAACGGGGGGAGCGGGGAGGTGGGTTTGGGGGGGAAAATGAGAAGCACGGTTTTGGTCATATTTAATTTCAGGTGGCGTTGAGACATCCAGACAGCAATGTCAGACAAGCACGCTGAAACTTTGGTTTGGATGCAAGGTGAGATATCAGGAGTAGAAAGGTAGATTTGGGAGTCATCAGCATAGAGATGGTAGGAAAAGCCATGGGATGAGATTAATGAGCCAAGGGAAGAAGTGTAGATAGAAAAGAGGAGGGGACCAAGAACAGAACTCTGAGGTACGCCGACAGGCAGAGGGATAGAAGTAGAAGAGAATCCACCAGAGTGAACACTGAAGGTGCGGAGGGAGAGGTAGGACGAGAACCAGGAAAGGACAGAGCCCTGGAATCCAAGTGAGGACAGGGTATTGAGAAGTATGCTGTGATCGACAGTGTCAAAAGCAGCGGAAAGATCAAGAAGAATGAGGATGGAATATTGACCTCTGGATTTAGCCAGTAATAGGTCATTGGAGACTTTAGTAAGCGCAGTTTCGGTTGAGTGGAGAGGGCGAAAACCAGATTGTAGTGGGTCAAGAATAGCATGCGAGGAGAGAAAATCAAGGCAACGGCGGTGAATAGCACGCTCAAGTAATATGGAGAGAAAAGGAAGGAGGGAGATGGGTCGGTAATTAGAGGGACAAGTATGGTCGCGTGAAGGCTTCTTAAGGAGAGGTGTGACCACAGCATGTTTAAAGGCAGCAGGGACAGTCGCAGTGGAAAGTGAGAGGTTGAGAATGTGACAGATAAAAGGAATAAGAGCAGGTGAGATGGCATTAAGAAGGTGGGTGGGAATGGGATCAGAGGAACAGGTGGTACATTTTGAGGAAGAAAGGAGAAGTGTAGTTTCTTCAATAGTAACTTCAGGAAAGGAGGAAAGGGAATGAGGGGAAGGAGAGAGAGGGGAACGGACTAGTGGAGGGAGAGGTGGTGAGGTAGAGAAGCAAGGTTTATCTTTTGAACCTTGGTGTGAAAGAATTCAGTAAGAGTCTGAGGAGATAATGAAGGGGGAGTTGGGGGAGGGGGCACCTCGAGGAGAGAGTTCAATGTGGTGAAGAGAAGTCGAGGATTAGCGCCAAGAGAGTTGGTCAGTTGGATATAATAATCCTGTTTGGCACGTAAAAGAGCAGATTGGAAGGAGGTCAGCATGAACATAAAGTGTAAGAAATCAGCAAGTGCCCGAGATTTCCGCCAGAGGCGTTCGGCGGAGCGGGTACAGGAACGTAGGTAGCGGATATTAGAAGTCAGCCAAGGTTGGGGTTTTGTACGCCTTACAGGGCGGGTCATCAAAGGTGCAAGAGTGTTTAAGGCAGAGGATAGAGTATTGTTGTAGAAGAAACAGCCTCGTTGACAGACATGGATGGTGCCACAGTAGAGAGGAGGTTTGAAACATGGGAGGATAGAGATGAAGGGTCAATATCGTGAAGATTCCTAGATAAATTAGATAAGATAGGACGGGACTGGGAGGGAGGAGATTTAAGTGTGAAAGTTATAAGATGGTGATCAGAGGCAAGGAAACTAGAAGGTGAACAGTTGGAGGAGAAGATGAGATCAAGACAGTGACCATTTTGATGAGTGGGGGAGGTGGAGCATAGTTGGAGATTAAAGGAGGACGTTAAAGCGAGTAACTTGGAAATATAAGAGTTCAAGAATAGCATGTGAGGAGAGAAAATCAAGGCAGCGGCGGTGAACAGCACGCTCAAGTAATTTGGAGAGAAAAAGGAAGGAGGGAGATGGGTCGGTAATTAGAGGGACAAGTAGGGTCGAGTGAAGGCTTACAACGTTCAACGTGCAGCGACGTCAGACTCCGAAGATGGATTGAGGTAGCAGCGCCAGCTTCTTTAAACAGCACGGAGTGACGGAGCCTAGGACGAAGAAGAACTTAAAAGCAGCAGGAGGAAGCGGACCTCGGCTGGCGGGGGTTGGGGTCCCCCGCCAGCAAAGGTGGGTGACGTGGCAGGGGGGGGGGGGGGTCGGCAATGGTGGCCGGAGGGGGGGGGGTCGGAAATGGCGGTGGTGGGGGCGGCTATAATGTGCCCCCTCACTCTGGCTCCGGCCCCCGCTACCGCCGACTTTCAGGTACGCCCCTGCTGGCATTCAATATAAACCTTTTTTTCCAGACCATATTTTGGATTAGTCAAAGTAAAACCTTTGCTGTGCTTTTATATGCTACCACTTTTGTTATGGTTAGGTCACTTTCATTTCAGTTTAATAAATCCATTCTGGGCATCCTGTACTGGAGCCACTGTTTCTTCTGCCCTGCTGCTTGAAGAAATAAGATTATTTCTATCCCTTCCCTCTATTTTATGAATATGGTACTGCTATAAAATATATTGTGAAGCATAGGCTAGCATTGCATGAACAGGTTGCCAAAACAGCATCCATTGGTTGGGGGGGGGTGGGGGGGGGGGGAGGGTGCTGAATGACTGTTTCAAGTCAAGTGGAGAGCTTGCTTGAATCAGCATCACTCTGTTCTTTTAAATATTTGTGCCTACTTTGTTTCAGCTTTTTCCTTGGTCTCTTATCTTGCTTTGTCCTGGTATACTGTATATAATTTGTTGCAATGCATGTTTTATATTGAAATAGCATGCTACTAAAGGCCACACACCCTTGCTCCCATATTTATGTGAAGTTTGAACTTGAACATGTTCGTGTGGGAGAGCTGTCATTAGTGGCCAAAGTATGCCTGCTGAATTAAGTGCTGCTCATTCAGCACTGGCGCAACTCAGGCAGTAGATGCCTTCGGCTGGCATGGCTTGGCACCCCCGCCAGCTTTGAAACAAGGGGGGGGGGGGGGGCCCAGGCCCACGGGGCCGCTTCCCCCGTGGCTACACCACTGCTTGTGAGGCTACTCTTGGCTTCGTTTTCTTTGGTCCTGCTGTTGTTTTAGTGATGGTCTTATTAAGCTGTTTGTGAATCTTAGGAACTTTATGAAACATTCTGTTTCCGATTGTCACTTTTATTTTAGCAACGAGAATTTTGTGAAGGGTAGGATTTGTCCCATGGAATTAATTACTCAGGCTCTTCAATGTGCTCCTGTAACAAGTTGTCCACTGGCAACTCTAATATCCCTGATCTCATTTGCCAGATCTCACCCCACCCAAGTATCTTCCACCACCAGTGAGGCTGAGTAATGCTTCTTACTTTGTTCTCCAAAATAAATATAGATATGAATGCCTTCATGATATAAGTGCTTTTACATAGAAACAGAGAAAAATATAGGCAGATAAAGACCATATGGCTTAGCCAGTCTGCCTATCGATAAAAAAAGAGGTGGGAGATGGATTATCCATACCATCATCTCTCCCTATCGCTCCCTTAGAGATTCTATTTACTTGACCCATGCTGTCTTGAATTCAGAAACTGTTTTTTGTCTCTATCGCTTCCACTGGTAACCATTCCACAAATTCACCCTTTCCATGAAGAAGTATTTCCTCAGGTTACTTCTGAGTCTATCCCCTTTCATCTTCATCCTATGCCCCATTTTTCGAAAGCTTCTTTCAGTTGAAAGAGATTCGCCTCCCGCCTTCCTTCCAAAGTATATACATTGAGATTTTTAAGTGTGTCCCCATATGCTTTATGATGACCATTTTAGTTGCCACCCTCTGGACCAGCTCTATCTTGTTTATATCTTTTTGATGGTGGGGGTCTCCAGAATTGTACACAATATTCAGTTTCCTACTGTTATGTGAAACATCACTGAACTTATTGAAAAATAAAGTAGTTCAAAATGAAAAGCTTTCAGTGTAGTTTGTGCCTTTTTGATAGATAAAATAATATAACACTGTAATATGAATTTCAAAATGAAAGTAATATATTCCTTGAATATGATTTTCCAGATTGTGTCATCACAAGCTCTACCTCTCCTGCCTCGCCTGTTCTTTCACCAGGAAATGGGAGTGAACTTGGAATTGGATCAATAGCACAACCAAAGAAAGTTCGAGGGGTTGGCTTTGGAGACATTTTTAAAGAAGTTCAGTGAAGCTAAACCAAGGCTTTCCAGTATTGAGACAGAGGAAAAGAAACCGGAAAAGGTATAGCCATTCATGTTTCACATGTTGCCTTGAGACACTATCATAGAAAAGACAGCATATTCTCCATTGACAACACAGTAATTGATAGCAGTAATTGGTGGCTAGAGTTGTATCTACCACTTTGAGCAGCTTACCCCCTCTATGCCTTTGTTTAGGGCTGTACTTGCAATTCCATGTAAGTTATTTGCTTTTAGTGGCATGCTGTACCTGTATTTCTTATTGTCAACAGACCAGGAATTGTGGTGTTGTATCCATCAGCCAGCAGGTGAGATAGAGAGTACAGAACTATTCTGCCCTTTAAGGCAGCGTACAGCAATTACAGATCAGTATTTCTCTATTTTAACTCATCTGTAGAAAGCTCAGAATTCTGAATTTCTTCTGCAGAATTCTGCCAAGGAACCACCATTGGGTCTGCCCTCAGCTTCCCCTCCCCTTCCCATAGTTCACCTAAACAGTGTAAGCCGGCAGAGGAGGAGGAAGTGACCCAATGTGGAGTGGTTCACTACCTTCTCCACCTGCTTGTTCAAAACTCTGCAGGGGGAGGGGGAAAGTATTTAGCTTATGTGTGCCAAGAGCAGGATGCCATGGGGAGAGGTATAGCGCACAGGCGGGTACCATGGAAGGGGGGGCAGAGTACATTGTGTTCCTTTGGAGGGGGGCAATGCAAATGTGTGTGCCATGGAGGGGGGAGCAGTGCAAGTGTGTGTGCCGTGGAGGGGTGGGACTACAAATGTGTGTGCCATGGATAGGGAGGGACTACAAGTCTGTGTGTTGCATGGGTGAGGGGGACTACAAGTGTATGTGGCATAGAGTGGGTGGGAGATCAATTGTGTGTGCCATGGAGGGGGTGGGGCAGAGCAAGCATGTGTGCCCCTTTGAGAGGGGGGGAAGAGCAAGTGTTTATGCGGGGGGGGGGGGGGAGAGCAAGTGTTTGTGTCATGGAGGGAGGGCAGTGCAAGTGAGTGTGCCATGGAAGGGGTGGGGCAGAGCAAATGTGTGTGCCCCTTTGAGGGAGGGACAGAGCAAATGTGTGTGCCCCTTTGAGGGAGGGACAGAGCAAGTGTGTGGGCCCCTTTGAGGGAGGGGCAGAGCAATTGAGTGATATGCAGGGGGTGGTATGCAGATCAAGGTGAGAGTATATGTAGGGGAAGGGGCAGAGCAAAGTGACACTGTGCTATGGAGGTGTGGGAAGAGGGGGCAAGAGCAAAGTGAGAGTGCCATGTTGGAGGGGGTAGAGCAAGGCGAGAGGGTGCCATGGGGAAACTTGGAGGAGACGAGGACAGAGTGTGGCATGCAAAGGGGGGGAACAGAGCAACACAGCAAGGTGAGAGTGTACCCTGGAGATAGAGCAGCTTTTAAACTAGAACCCAGGGGAAGGCCGACAGTCGTTCAGAAACACATGTTTGGAACAAGTATTTTTCAAAGATATCACCAAAACAGGGAAAATAGGCTATCCCGATAGCAAGGTTGGAAAAGGGACCATAGTAGGATCAAGTGTCCTTAAATAAAAATCAGACAAAAGATTGCAAATTAACACTGTCAACTACTAAGCAAGAATGTAAATAAGAACAACAAACATAGTTTGAAATGTCTATATGTCTGAGACCTGGTGTATCGAGTTGGTGAAAGGGTAGCTTTGCATGTTAAGAAGGGCTTTGAAATCAAATAGGTGGAACAGGATGGTATTCATCTCAGAGTAGTGATAGAATTGAAAGATGAACTTGCAGAACTATTGTTAGTAATATGTAATTTATTCTTTAAAATCAAGCATGGTACTGGAGGGTGGACAATGTACCACAATTTTAAAAAAGGTTCCAGAGGAGATCCAGGAAATAATAGACCGGTGAGGCTGACATCGTGCTGGTCAAAATGGGTAGAGACTGTAATAAAGAACAAAATTACAAAGCATATTCAAAACGCATGGATTAATGAAACAAATTCAACGTGGATTTAGTGAAGGGAGATCTTGCCTCACTAATCTACTACATTTCTTTGAAGGGTGAACAGACATGTGGATAAAGGTGAGCTGGTTGATATTGTGTAGATTCCAGAGGCAATTGGAGAGGTCCATGGGGTAGGAGGTAGTGTTCTATTGTGGATTAAAAGCTGGTTAAAAGATAGAAACAGAGAGTAGGGTTAAAATGGGTCAGTATGCTCAGTGGAGTAGGGTAGATAGTGGGGTTCCCCCAGGGGTCTGTGTTGGGACCGCTGTTTTTTTAAACATATTTATAAATGATCTAGAGTTGGGAGTAACTAATGAGGTATTAAATTTGCTGACAACAAACTGACCACAACTCGAAGGTGTGTTCTATTCTGGTCACAGCATCTCAAAAAAGATATAGTGGAATTAGAAAAGGTACAGAGAAGGGTGACAAAAATGATAAAGGGATGGGATGACTTCCCTAGGAGGAAAGGCTAAAGTGGCTAGGGCTCTTCAGCTTAGAGAAAAGATGGCTGAGGGGAGATGATAAAGGTGTATAAAAATAATGAATGGAGTGGAACGGGTAGACGTGACGCGCTTGCTTATTCTTTCCAAAAATACTAGACTAGGGGGGCACGCAATGAAGCTAGAAAGTAGTAATTTAAAAAGAATTGGAGAAAATTTTCACTCAATGTGTAATTAAACTCAGGAATTTGTTTCCATAGAATGTAGTAAAAGCACTTAGCTTAGTGGGGTTTAAAAAACGTTTGTATGGTTTCGTTAAAGAAAAGTCCATAGACCAATATTAAAATGGACTGGTGGAGACTATGACTGTGTCTGAATTTAAGAAAGCATGGGACAGGCACGTGGGATTTCTTAGGAAAGGAGGGAGTTTAGTGGTTGCTGTGGATGGCCATTTGGCTCATCTGCTGTCATGTTTCTATGAAGAAAAGGCCAATCTAGCTCTTGGTCCATGTTTTGCAGTGGGAGAAGTGTGGCTTGCTAAGTCACTAAGGGTGTGATGGTATGAATATCTCACTTTTTATGTTGGGGGGGGGGGGGGGATTTCCTGATGTTTTTGAAGCATGCAGTAATTCATACTTTTGAGGCCAGTGAAACCAAAAGACAAACAGTTGACTGCTTAGAGTGCAATATTTGGGGGTGGGTGGGAGTGTTAAGACCTACATTTCCCCCAGCCCATCCTTGTCTACTGTTCTGTGCTCAAGATAATTTATAATTCCGTTGCCACCCCCCTCCCCCCAATACTTGCTACACCTCTTCCTTGTGGTCAGAACCTGATACTGCATATTGGTGGGATGAAGATGCTGACATTCCTCTTGCTTCTTTGTTGAACGTGCTGTGTGGCAATCAGTGGGAGTTTACTATGTAGGGCTGAAGCTGGCTGTTAGAGGAACTGTCGGAGACCACTGAAGAAGTTGAGTGCACAGCCTCTGGAGTAGGGTAGAACTTATTTTTGAAGTTTGTAAAAATGAATAATTTATACCCCATAATTTTTTTTTTGTAAATATGAAGAAACATTTATTTATTTATTTATTTTGTTACATTTGTACCCCGCGCTTTCCCACTCATGGCAGGCTCAATGCGACAGGCAATGGAGGGTTAAGTGACTTGCCCAGAGTCACAAGGAGCTGTCTGTGCCTGAAGTGGGAATTGAACTCAGTTCCTCAGTTTGCCAGGACCAAAGTCCACCACCCTAACCACTAGGCCACTCCTCCACTCCACAGAGTCAGAACATGAAATTGATGATGGTAGCTCAACAACGCTGTTGTTCTGAAAGCATCAAATAGTAGTAATTCTGCGATCTTCTCAAGGTGTTCTTGAATATGGGCAGTTGTGTACCAAATTAGTCTGTCAATATTTTGCAAACTACAGTGGAACATCAAATTGAACTTGTAACATAAGAATAGCCATACTGTGTCAGACCAATGGTCCATCTAGCTCAGTATCCTGTTTTCCAACAGTGGCCAATCAGGTCACAAGTACCTACTACTACTACTTATCATTTCTATAGCGCTACTAGACGTACGCAGCGCTGTACACTTGAATATAAAGAGACATTCTCCGAGGACAAGCAGGCTGCTTGTTCTCACTGATGGGTGACGTCCACGGCAGCCCCTCCAACCGGAACACTTTTCTAGCAAAGTCCTTTGCTAGTCCTCGCGCGCCGATGCGCACCGCGCATGCGCGGCCGTCTTCCCGCCTGAACCGGCTCGTGTTTGTCAGTCTTCTTTTGTCCGCGCTCGGTACGGTCGTGTTACGCCGTTCGCGCCCCTTAAGTTGACCTCGCGCGTCTTTTTTGGCTTTTCGCTAGTTTAAAAAAAAAAAAAAAGGGATTTCGGAAGAAGACCTTTGCGGTCTTTTTCCCCTTCCTGTATTTCCAGTTTTTGCCCCGTTAAGTTTTTTTTCGTTTTCGGGGTAGGCCCTTTTGAGGCCTCGGGTCGAATTTTTTCTCCCCCTCTTTTTGGTGCCTTACCGCAATTACGAGTTTGATTTCGCCGGCGTGATTTTTCCGCCCATGTCATCGAAGTCTCCCAGCGCTTCAAGAAGTGCACCCAGTGCGCCCAGGGTAATCTCGCTCACTAACAGGCACGGCGTCGTGTCTTCAGTGTCTGGGGCTGGCACCGCCCGCAGGCCTGTAGTCTTTGCGCCCTTTTACAGAAAAGGACTCAGTAGCGAGATTGGCCCAGTGGAACGTTTGTTCTCGGGCTCTTCATCGGCACCGGAAGTATCGAGTGCGTCGACGTCGACAGCGTCAAGACCTCCGTCCTCGGCCGCGACTGCATCGAGTGCATCGAGGCATCGACCCTCTGCATCGGGGCCGAGACATCGGAAGGCTGCGTCGGCGTCGGTGGTATCGGGACCTCCACTTCTGCTGATGTCGTCGGACGGTGGTGCTTCGACTGGAGTGCAGGTGAGGGCTGTCCATTCCCCTGCTGGTGGCGGTGAGCCTTCGGGTGGGTCTCCCCCTACCCTGAGGGCTCCTGCGGTACAGCCCCCCTGAGACCGACCTTCTTCGGCCTCGGCCCTGAGGAAGCGACAGCTGGATTCTACGTCCTCCTCGTCAGTGCCGGGAAGCTCCGGTGACATGCTTCGTTCGAAAAAGTCGAAGAAGCATCGACACCGGTCCCCTTCCCGTATCGGTACCGAGAGCTCTGGGTCGCCGAGGGAGTCGGCACCAGGTAGGCATTGGACAGCCCGAACAGCCTCCACGCCCGGAACAGACCTCTGACATCGACATCTGCATCGCTTCCATGTCTTTCTCCACAGCCGCTCTGCACGAGAGTCTCCGGGCCGTTCTCCCAGAGATCCTGGGAGAGCTGTTGCACCCTTCCCCTCCGGTACCGGGGGTGCTTGCGCCTCCGGTACCGTCGAGTGAGGCGCCGGCTGGCCCCTTGCCCGGGGTGAGGTCTCCGACATCGGTGCCGCTTGCGGTACCGACTGCGGTCACCTCCCAGGAAGGCTCCCCGACGACGGCGGAGGGAGCTTCGCCGGCGAGGGAGTCTACCTCTCGACGCACACACCGTGGCCGTGGTTCCACGGAGTTGAGCCGGGCACGGCTTCAGACACAGGTCCGTGAACTTGTGTCTGATACCGATGGTGAGGCCTCGTGGAAGGAGGAGGAGGACATCAGATATTTCTCTGACGAGGAGTCTGATGGCCTTCCTTCGGATCCCACTCCCTCCCCTGAAAGGCAGCTTTCTCCTCCCGAGAGTCTGTCTTTCGCGGCCTTTGTCCGGGAGATGTCTACGGCCATCCCCTTCCCGGTGGTTGTGGAGGACGAGCCAAGGGCTGAAATGTTTGAGCTCCTGGACTATCCTTCTCCACCTAAGGAAGCGTCCACAGTACCCATGCATCATGTCCTAAAAAAGACATTGCTGGCGAACTGGACCAAGCCATTAAGTAATCCCCACATTCATAGAAGATCGAGTCCCCAGTACCGGATCCATGGGGACCCAGAGCTGATGTGCACTCAGTTGCCTCACGACTCTGTGAGTTGGGATTTGGCCCTAAAGAAGGCTAAGAGTTCTAGGGAGCATGCTTCGGCGCCCCCGGGCAAAGACTCTAGAACCTTAGACTCCTTTGGAGGAAGGCCTACCATTCTTCTATGCTCGTGGCCAAAATCCAGTCTTACCAGCTCTACACGAGCATACACATGCGGAACAATGTGCGGCAGTTGGCGGACTTGGTGGACAAGCTCTCCCCTGAGCAAGCCAAGCCATTTCAGGAGGTGGTCAGGCAGCTGAAGGCGTGCAGAAAATTCCTGGCCAGAGGGGTGTATGACACCTTTGATGTTGCGTCCAGGGCCGCTGCTCAAGGTGTGGTGATGCGCAGACTCTCATGGCTGCGTGCCTCCGACCTGGAGAATAGATCCAGCAGCGGATTGCGGACTCGCCTTGCCGTGCGGATAATATTTTGGAGAGAAAGTCGAACAGGTGGTAGAGCAGCTCCACCAGCGGGACACCGCTTTCGACAAGTTCTCCTGCCGGCAGCCTTCAGCTTCTACCTCCACAGGTAGACATTTTTATGGGGGAAGGAAGACTGTTCCTACTCTTCTGGTAAGCGTAGGTACAATCCTCCTTCTCGACAGCCTGCGGCCCAGGCTAAGCCCCAGCGCGCGCGCTCTCGTCCAGCAGCGTGCGCCTCAGCAAGGCCCCTCGGCTCCCCAGCAAAAGCAAGGGACGAGCTTTTGACTGGCTCCAGCAGAGCATAGCCGACATCCAAGTGTCAGTGCCGGGTGACCTGCCGGTCGGAGGGAGGTTGAAAGTTTTTCACCAAAGGTGGCCTCTCATAACCTCCGATCAGTGGGTTCTCCAAATAGTCCGGCAAGGATACACCCTCAATTTGGCCTCAAAACCTCCAAATTGTCCACCGGGAGCTCAGTCTTACAGCTTCCAACACAAGCAGGTACTTGCAGAGGAACTCTCCGCCCTTCTCAGCGCCAATGCGGTCGAGCCCGTGCCATCCGGGCAGGAAGGGCTGGGATTCTATTCCAGGTACTTCCTTGTGGAAAAGAAAACGGGGGGGGATGCGTCCCATCCTAGACCTAAGGGCCCTGAACAAATATCTGGTCAAAGAAAAGTTCAGGATGCTTTCCCTGGGCACCCTTCTCCCCATGATTCAGGAAAACGATTGGCTATGCTCTCTGGACTTGAAGGACGCCTACACACACATCCCGATACTGCCAGCTCACAGACAGTATCTGCGATTTCAGCTGGGCACACGTCACTTCCAGTACTGTGTGCTACCCTTTGGGCTTGCCTCTGCGCCCAGAGTGTTCACGAAGTGCTTGGCTGTAGTAGCGGCGGCACTTCACAGGCTGGGGTGCACGTGTTCCCATATCTCGACGATTGGCTGGTGAAAAACACATCCGAGGCAGGAGCTCTACAGTCCATGCAGATGACTATTCGCCTCCTGGAGCTACTGGGGTTTGTGATAAATTATCCAAAGTCCCATCTTCTCCCAGTGCAGAGACTTGAATTCATAGGAGCTCTGCTGGATTCTCGGACGGCTCGTGCTTATCTCCCAGAGACGAGAGCCAACAACTTGTTGTCCCTTGTCTCGCCGGTACGAGCCTCCCAGCAGATCACAGCTCGGCAGATGTTGAGATTGCTGGGCCACATGGCCTCCACAGTTCATGTGACTCCCATGGCCCGCCTTCACATGAGATCTGCTCAATGGACCCTAGCTTCCCAGTGGTTTCAGGCTGCTGGGGATCTAGAAGACGTGATCCACCTGTCCACAAGTTTTCTCAAATCCCTGTATTGGTGGACGATTTGGTCCAATTTGACTCTGGGACGTCTTTTCCAAATTCCTCAGCCACAAAAAGTGCTGACTACGGACGCGTCTCTCCTGGGGTGGGGAGCTCATGTCGATGGACTTCACACCCAAGGAAGCTGGTCCCTCCAGGAACGCGATCTGCAGATCAATCTCCTGGAGTTACGAGCGGTCTGGAACGCTCTGAAGGCTTTCAGAGATCGGCTGTCCCACCAAATTATCCAAATTCCGACAGACAACCAGGTTGCCATGTATTACATCAACAAGCAGGGGGGCACCGGATCTCGCCCCCTGTGTCAGGAAGCCGTCAGCATGTGGCTCTGGGCTCGCCGTCACGGCATGGTGCTCCAAGCCACATATCTGGCAGGCATAAACAACAGTCTGGCCGACAGATTGAGCAGGATTATGCAACCTCACGAATGGTCACTCAATTCCCGAGTAGTGCGCCAGATCTTCCAGGTGTGGGGCACCCCCTTGGTAGATCTCTTCGCATCTTGAGCCAACCACAAAGTCCCTCAGTTCTGTTCCAGGCTTCAGGCCCACGGCAGACTGGCATCGGATGCCTTCCTCCTGGACTGGGGGGAGGGTCTGCTGTATGCTTATCCTCCCATACCTCTGGTGGGGAAGACTTTGTTGAAACTCAAGCAAGACCGAGGCACCATGATTCTGATTGCTCCTTTTTGGCCGCGTCAGATCTGGTTCCCTCTTCTTCTGGAGTTGTCCTCCGAAGAACCGTGGAGATTGGAGTGTTTGCCGACCCTCATCACACAGGACGAAGGGGCGCTTCTGCATCCCAACCTCCGGTCCCTGGCTCTCACGGCCTGGATGTTGAGAGCGTAGATTTTGCCTCTTTGGGTCTGTCAGAGGGTGTCTCCCGCATCTTGCTTGCTTCCAGGAAAGATTCCACTAAGAGGAGTTACTTCTTTCTATGGAGGAGGTTTGCCATCTGTTGTGACAGCAAGGCCCTAGATCCTCGCTCTTGTCCTACACAGACCCTGCTTGAATACCTTCTGCACTTGTCTGAGTCTGTCTCAAGACCAACTCTGTAAGGGTTCACCTTAGTGCAATCAGTGCATACCATTACCGTGTGGAAGGTAAGCCGATCTCAGGACAGCCTTTAGTTGTTCGCTTCATGAGAGGTTTGCTTTTGTCAAAGCCCCCTGTCAAACCTCCTACAGTGTCATGGGATCTCAATGTCGTTCTCACCCAGCTGATGAAACCTCCTTTTGAGCCACTGAACTCCTGCCATCTGAAGTACTTGACCTGGAAGGTCATTTTCTTGGTGGCAGTTACTTCAGCTCGTAGAGTCAGTGAGCTTCAGGCCCTGGTAGCCCAGGCTCCTTACACCAAATTTCATCATAACAGAGTAGTCCTCCGCACTCACCCTAAGTTCTTGCCAAAGGTTGTGTCGGAGTTCCATCTGAACCAGTCAATTGTCTTGCCAACATTCTTTCCCCGTCCTCATTCCTGCCCTGCTGAACGTCAGCTGCACACATTGGACTGCAAGAGAGCATTGGCCTTCTATCTGGAGCGGACACAGCCCAACAGACAGTCCGCCCAATTGTTGTTTCTTTTGATCCCAACAGGAGGGGAGTGGCTGTGGGGAAACGCACCATATCCAATTGGCTAGCAGATTGCATTTCCTTCACTTACGCCCAGGTTGGGCTGGCTCTTGAGGGTCATGTCACGGCTCATAATGTTAGAGCCATGGCAGCGTCGGTAGCCCACTTGAAGTCAGCCACTATTGAAGAGATTTGCAAAGCTGCGACGTGGTCATCTGTCCACACATTCACATCTCATTACTGCCTGCAGCAGGATACCCGACGCGACAGTCGGTTCGGGCAGTCAGTGCTTCAGAATCTGTTCGGGGTTTAGAATCCAACTCCACCCCCCTAGGCCCATGTTTATTCTGTTCCAGGCTACACTCTCAGTTAGTTGGATAAATTGTTAGGTCAATCTCAGTTATGTCCTCGCCGTTGCGAGGCCCAATTGACCATGTTTGTTGTTTTGAGCGAGCCTGGGGGCTAGGGATACCCCATCAGTGAGAACAAGCAGCCTGCTTGTCCTCGGAGAAAGCGAATGCTTCATACCTGTAGAGGGTATTCTCCGAGGACAGCAGGCTGATTGTTCTCACAAACCCGCCCGCCTCCCCTTTGGAGTTGTGTCTTCCCTTGTCTTTGTATTTCCATGTAATTTCATTGTGTGTCACCTGGTCTTTGTACTTTTTGTAACGCCATCACATGTCAGCCAGTATGCTTATGTCATCACTCATCAGTCATCAGCTGATGATGTAAGCTGTTACTTTTGCTGTGCATGCATGATGCTAGACACCCAAGACACCAGGTAAAACAAACAGGAGGAAATCTTCTTTCACTCAAAGAATAGTTAAGCTCTGGATCTTACTGCCGAAGGATGTGGTAACAGCGGTTAATGTATCTGGGCTTAAAAAGGTTTGGATAAGTTCCTGGAGGGAAAGTCTATAGTCTGTTATTGAGATGGACATAGGGGAAGCCACTGCTTGTCCTGGGATTGGTAGCATGGAATGTCGCTACTAATTGGGTTTCTGCCAGGTACTTGTGAGCTGGATTGGCCACTGTTGGAAGCAGGATACTAGGCTAGATGGACCATTGGTCTGACCTAGTATAGGTATTCTTATGTTCTCATGAGTAGGCTGCATGCTTGCTCCTTGGTTGTAGCTATAGATTGATGAGGATTCTGTGTTTAAATTATTTCTTTCTGGTGAAAATTCTCATTGTATTTGTATGCTAAATTTGCCATGAAGGCTCAAGTTAGGGTAATTATGAGAGCGCCATTTTGTAACATACAGTTAGTTCGCCGATTGAAATATATTCTTCCACTGGGTGTCTTTCGCAGTATTTTGCAATCTCTGGTTCTTGTTAATATAGATTACTATATAATCCCTTATATTTGTGGCTTCTGCTTGTATAACATGAGTACTGCAGCTATTTCAAAATTCTGCATCAAAGCTATTGACCAGCTGTAGGATTTTTGAACATATCATTCCCTACTTGAAAGTTCTACATTTGGTGAATTATGTTTAAGGTGATTGTTGCTGTATCATACTGTACGTACTGATGCCCCATCTTATATGAATCCTTGGTGGTTTATCAGTATTCCTCACAAATATTGCATTCATCCAATATGGTGGTACTAGAAATGCCATCTGTACAATTGGCCCATCTTGCTGCCACTGAAGACTGGACTTATTGAATTGCAGGTTGTGGAATTCTGTTCTACCAGATGTTTGAATCAGATTTTTATTTAGTGATTAAAAAGGTAAAACCCTGTTGGTTCAGTTAAACTGATTTGTTATACACTTTGTATTTTTTGTTCTGTTCTGTGTATGTTTGCTGCATCCTGTTTTTGAAATGGAGGGATATGATTCTCTTGAAATTAATTAATTGAGAGAGGGAACTTCACAGAAATGTCCCTCTGAGCTAGACATTCTGTGCAGATGTTCAAATTGCAGACATCTGCTGTATAGACCAGCCACTAGCACAGAAGTTTTCTGCGCAAAATATATAGCTCACTCCCAGACTTCAGGATCTGGTCTTAAATAGATGATTCTTTGCTGAGCTCCTATCAGGTTATCAGGGAGGCACCTTATCAACAACAACAAAACATGATATGATGGGATACTTTGAAGAGTTGTACTGAACTTGCTCCACAACAGACGGGTTCGTGGGGTGTTGATGCCTGTCTGGGACGCTGCAGCCAGCTAGGTGGTCTTTTTCTATTTTTGAGTCTCTGCGGTTTTGTTGGGGCATGTGGAGCATATCTTAAGTTTGTTTTTGTTTTTTTCCCCAATATTTCCACACAAAGGGAGGTGGGGGTTTTGAGACCAATGATTGGGGAGGGTACGGTGACTTTTCTTTTTGGGACAATTGCAGCAGTCTTGCTGTGTGTCACCTTTTCTGAGGTCTTTCCCCTGTTCTCTCAAATTTTTTTCTCCTGCGCAATGTTTTGTGTGAACAGACTCGCTCCTTCATTATTGTTGTATTGTACAAATTGAAGCCCCTCTTTTGTCTGTAACATTTAACTAGCCAATGTCAACATTAAAATGTATTCCCCTCCCCCCTTGAGATGCACAGCACCTGCACACACAGCATATGATATTAATGATAAAATTTGCAGATCTTCATCTGCCTTTTGCTATTTATGGGACAGATTCTTGAAGTCTGGCTGGCAGTGGTCTTGACTCGTGACCCCTTTTTAAAGTAAGCTTGGAATGTATTCCTTTGGCTAATACTGCTTGAAATTAGTACCTACAACGTAACAAACCCACAGTGTCTATTTCTTCTCATCAATAATATTGAATCACTAGTAGTAAACAATCATTCTTGGGTGAAATGTGTGCTCATGTTTAGAGGAGCCCTCATAGATAGCAACAGACTCTCTGATGCCTTGGGGAAACCCTCTTTGAGGCTGTGATGTTTGCACATGGGTTTCTTCATATTTTCAACAATTTTGAAAAGAGTTTAAAAAAAAAATTTTTTTTTAATGTGACTCTGGGCAAGTCACTTAACCCTCCATTGCCCCATGTAAGCCGCATTGAGCCTGCCAAGAGTTGGAAAGCGCGGGGTACAAATTTAACAAAAATAAATAAATAAATTACCAAGGCTTTAATGCATAGATGCTTAAGTGTATTGCATATGCACAGAGGGGCATTTTAGATATGACACCTAAGTCTGACTTTAGATATTTTGCTCAAAACGTTGAGAATCTGAATAGCAAATATAGCGATTTTCAAAATAGCAAAACTCTTGTTTTTTTTTAATTTTCAGAAATGGCCCCTTGCTAGATTTTTCTGTGTTCTGTGCGTTTATCTTTTTGGTCCATTTTCAAAAATAAAACATCCACGTGAAAAACGCACAAAATCAAGCCATTGGGATATAGGAGGTGCCAGCATTCTTAGTAGCCTGACCACACAGACATCCTATCAGAGCAGTGAAGCACCCTAGGGCTGATATGTACTGTTTCTTTCACATCTTTGGGGAGGTGGGAATGGGTCAGTAACCACTAGGGAATAAGGGGGGGGGGGGAGCATTCCTTTACTCCTCCAGTAGTCATATGGTCATTTAGGGCACTTTTTTGTGGCTTAGTGGTTATTAAATCAAGTCTAGCTCAAAACATCTTAGTTTTGGTCATGGACATTTTTGTTTTGTTCCATTGTGGCAGAAAAACGTAAGTGTTAGGAACACCCTAATCCTGCCCCCTACATGGCCCCTTGTGATTTGGACGCACTGCAGACGAAATGTTTGGACGGCTTCCTATAGGAAAAGTCCATAGATCGTTATTAAATGGACTTGGGGAAAATCCACTTTCTGGGATAAGCAGTATAAATTGTTTTGTACATTTTTGGGATCTTGCCGGGTGTCTGTGACCTGGATTGGCCCCTGTTGGAAACAAGATGCTGGGCTTGATGGACCTTTGGTATTTCCCAGTATGGCAATACTTATGTACTTAAAATTCAGGAGATAAAATAGTTTAAACGAGAGGTAAAAAACATATCTCTTTATGGAGTAGCAGAAGTAATTTGGCAGAAGCGATTGGACTGAAGCCCTGGGTCTGATAACAACCTTTGATCCATATGTGTCTTAGTTACTGAAGTTTTGTATTTGACCAAGTACGTGTGTTTATTTTATGCTTTTATGTATGTGTGTTTGTATATGTATGTATATATGTGTGTGTATATATATATATATATATATATATTCTTTTAACTGCTGAGAACTTTTTGAATTTTGTGGTATAAAGTTTTTTGAATAAATAAATAAATGTCTGCAAAACAGGTTTTGAAAATAGTGATTTGAATGTTTTGTCATTTTTCTCTTTCGAAAATGAGCCCCTTAGTGTTGTATTCTGTTAGCTTAAAAAACAAACAAGGAGGAGGAAAGGACCTCACGAAGCCGTGAGAAGCAAAAGAAAAACAGTGAGGTGAATCCAAGGAGGATAACAAAAAAGTCTTTATTAAAAAATGCGTAAACCAACCTGGCACGGCCGTGCTTCGGCACAAAGGCCTGCCTCAGGGGTCTTGATAAATCTATATAAAAAACAAACATATATAATGTTTTTTCTAAAATAAGAGGATGAATAAATTGTAAACTATATATGGAAAAAACGCATGGTGTGACTTATAAAAATGTGTATAAATGGTTGAAACTGTTGTGACTGTGTAAGGATTATTAAATACTGAAATTTGAATGCATGATGAAATATACCAATCAAAACATATATGAACACATGATGAAACATTGAATTATTAAATAATGAAATTTGAATGCATGATGAAACATACCGATCAAAAGCATATATAAACACATGATGTAACATTAGTTTGTAGCTACAGACATGTGAATGTGTAAAAATACTGTTATGTGCAATTAAAAAACAATGAAATAAAACATGTTATGTGCAATTAAAAAACAATCATCTGTTTCTTAGGATTATCATTTGTTTTCCTAGCTATGATACATAGCTATGATGGCCACATGAAAGGTCACAAAGCAGCTAGCTCCGAGGATCAGGCCCAGACAAAGACGGTACCAAAGACGGAACCACACCAAGGCAAGACCGCGGGCGAACCGAGTGGCGAGACGCCCCGTACTGCGGCACCACCCGAACTCATCAGGAGACCAAAAGACCGGAACTGGCTGTTGGTCGAACCCGCGCTGACCATGAGGCATCTTGACCCCGCTCGGAGGTGAGGACTGAGGAGAGCCATGTCATTAACTCGCCCGTATCGGGGACTGGGGAGACAAACAGACCTGCACCCGGCTTCCCAGATTCTGACTGAGACTCACCTGCCCTGCAGAGAACCGAGTGGCGAGACGCCCAGACCGCAGCAGCACCCGAACTCAGGAGACCAACAGCTAGAACCGGCGGTCGGTCAAACCCGCGCTGACCACGAGGCACTCTGACCCCTCTTGGAGGGGAGGACCGAGGTGAGCCGCATCGCTGACCCGCCCGTACCAAGGACTGGGGGGGGGGGGGGGGGACAAACAGACCTACACCCTGCTTGCCAAACCTCTGACCGAGACTCACCTGCCCTGCAGTGGATTGAAACGTGAGGGACAGGCTGAGCCGACTCCTCGGACGGAGCTGACTGAGCTGTGCAACCGAGTGCAGAAGCCTGTCCGTGCAGGGTGGGCGCCCGAGTTCGCCACATATGAGCATGGAGAGTTGCTCCGAGGACGAGATCGAGCGGAACGACGTGCGGCTCCCAGCCGGTCGAGACACACCTGCAAACAGGAGCTCCAGACTCCCCGGGTGAAATCGAGTGAAGCGGATCACGGCACCGACCTGGGCAAAACGCGCTTACGAAAGCCCAGGACCAGGAAGCTGAGACCTGAGCCGGGAAGCGAACGACACCCTGGCCTGACTGAGATGTGGCGGAGGGAGCTCCACGTCTGACAATTGAGACCTGGCTGGGCACTGAAGTCGCTCCCGACCCAAATGGGAAACGCCCTGCAGAAGCTCCGGGCCCACAGAGTCTTTGCACCCTGAGCAACACTTTTGCACATCCAACTGGAGAGAAAGAGAGCTGAATGAGAATAAATCCCCAGTTTGCAAGGCATAAACTCCTGTCCAGCACATCTGAACAAGATAACACCCTTCCTCAGAACTGGGCTGTCTCATTGCCTAACCTGAACTGCTCCTACCTGCCCAGCTATCCAATCTTCTTAGACCACAACCACCACCTGGAGACCACTTCACTTGGCCATTGATACAGCTCCAGGACCACACATCTAACTGTGAGTAAACCAATCACTCATAACAACCAATCCGCTCACCACTACCACAAAGCAACAAACCACTCCAGACCATTCAAGAACCATCCTCTGAATAAAGACCAATATCACAGTCATCATACCCGATCAACTAATAGCCCAAATTGAAACAACACCACCATGAACACCACCAAATTACTCCTAATAATCTACTCACTATCCCTAATTCACCACACACTATCCACTCCCCTCACACACACCAACAACATACCCACAATAAACAAGATTAACAGACTACCCAGATACAATACACCACACCAGAATAACAACAATCAAAATAAAGGAAGAATTACCATACACAGACAAACTCAATATAAAGGAAAGAAAGGACACAACAAATCCACATTACAGGAGAATAGACAACCAACAAAAATTAACACAACCTCGAACCCAACAGACCCCTACCAAACAATTCGAGTGGGATACATAAATGCCAGATCAGTAGTTAACAAAACAACAACAATAACAGACTGGATCACGGCAGACAACTTTGATCTACTGTTCATCAGCCAAACTTGGATCTACGATCTTAAGGACCTCATAATTTTAGAACTTTGCTCTCCAGGTTACAAAATCACTCACTGGACAAGAAAAGAAAAAAGAGGAGGAGGCAAAGCACTAATCTATAGATCCCACTTCACCATAATAACAACAGCCAAGTCTATAACACCAAATCTTGAAATCACCTCTGTTAGAATTCACCGTACCACCTTGCTTGACCACCTAAACGCTGTCTTGTTTTATAGACTACCAGGTAACTGGCAAGAATGCCAACCACATTTCATATTGAATACTTGTGTATCCAACTTCAATCTACTTATAATAGGGGACATAAACCTACACTTAGAAGAACCTAATGCAACCAATACACGTGAATACAAGGATTTCCTCCAACTATGGGACCTTAACTGGCCTAATATGCAAGCAACCCATGTCAAAGGCCACACACTTGACCTCATCACACACAAACTGTCCTCAGAATCAAACCTAATACTAATAGACACAAAATGGACAGACATACCATGGTCAGACCACCACAAACTAAACCTAGCACTACAGTGCTGAAAAAAAAGGCTTACACCACAAGCAAGAATGCATAACCTACACCACGAGAGGCCAAATTGACCCTGAAACATTCTGGCAACAGATCTATAAGAACGAATGGATAGCACAAACAGACTCCAAACACTATCTCTTAAATTGGGACAATAGATGCAGGAGCATACTAGACAAAATAACACCATTACAAACAAGAACCTCACGAAGACCAACTCGATACACCATGGTTTAATGAAGAACTGAAAAAATTAAAAACACAAGTCAGAAGACTCGAACGAGCATGGACAAAAATGAAAGATGAATACACACTTAAAGCATGGAAGCAAATGCAAAGAAAATACAAATATACAATAAGACAAACCAAGAGGTCATTCTACAAAACCAAAACAGGGCCAGACTACAAAGACACGCACAAACTTTTACAGCTTGTGAGCAAACTACTAGACACCACATTGGTCACCACAACCAGTACAGACACCCCTTCAGCAGATAACCTTGCTAACTACTTCAATGAAAAAAATAATAAAACTACGACTCACATTACCACCTAATACCACCGACCACGAAAAATTCATGGACTGTCTGGACCCATCCTCTGATGAATACCCACCAGATCGAATCTGGACAAACTTCGATTTACTGACCGACGAAACCATCACCCAAGCAATCAACAGATTCGCTAAATCCCACTGCAAACTGGACACTTGTCCCAACAACTTAATAAAATCCACCCCTGAATGCTTCATAACAGACCTCACGTCACACCTAAAATACATGTTACAACAGGGATTTTTCCCTAAGGATAAAGGAAATATACTACTCACCCCAATACCTAAAGACTCAAAGAAAAAAGCAAATGACATAACCAACTACCGCCCGGTAGCATCCATCCCACTGGCAGTCAAACTAATGGAAAGTATGGTAACCAAACAACTTACCAACTACTTAAATAAATTCTCAGTATTACATGAATCACAATCAGGATTTCGATCCAACCATAGCACCGAAACAGTATCAATCACTCTCCTAAACAAATTCAAACAAATAATTGCAACTGGCAGTAGTGTACTTCGCCTACAATTTGACATGTCCAGTGCATTTGACATGGTCAGCCACAAAATACTATTGAACATCCTAGAATTCTTCCGTATTGGAGGAAATGTACTTAGATGGATCAACGGCTTCCTAACCACGAGAACATACCAAGTAATATCAAATTCGAACAAATCATCACCATGGAAACCTGAATGCGGTTTACCTCAAGGATCACCGCTCTCAGCAACCCTTTTTAACCTAACGATGACACCCCTAGCCAAATCATTATTTAATCAAGGCCTCAATCCTTACATCTACGCAGACGATGTCACGATCTACATCCCATTCAAACACGATCTAACAGAAATCACAACTGAAATCAAGCACAGCCTTCAAATAATGAATTCATGGGCGGATGCATTCCAACTAAAGCTCAATGCAGAAAAAACACATTGTCTCATCCTCTCTTCACAATATAACACGAACAAACGTACCACTATAAACACCCCAGAATACACCCTTCCTGTTTCGGACAGCCTGAAAATTCTCGAAGTTACAATCGACCAAAATCTAACACTAGACACCCATGCGAAAAATACAACAAAGAAAATGTTCCACTCAATGTGGAAACTCAAAAGAGTAAAACCATTCTTCCCAAGAGAAATATTCCTCAGCCTAGTACAATCAATGGTGCTAAGCCACCTAGATTATTGCAATTCCATCTTTGCCAGATGCAAAGAACAAATCATTAAGAAACTCCAAACGGCCCAAAACACAGCAGCCAGATTCATATTCGGAAAATCAAAATATGAAAGCGCCAAACCCCTAAGAGAAAAACTACACTGGCTCCCACTAAAAGGACGTATTGCGTTCAAAGTCTGCACCTTGGCCCACAAAATCGCTTACGGGGAAGCCTCAATCTACATGTCAGACCTCGTAGATTTGCCATCCAGGAACACAAAAAGGTCAGCACGCACATTTTTGAACCTCCATTACCCCAGTTGCAAAGGACTCAAATATAAATCAATCTATGCATCCAGCTTCTCCTACATAAGCATGCAACTATGGATCACACTACCTAATGTCATAAAAACAATGCACAACCTAACAATCTTCCGAAAACCAACCTGTTCAAAAAGGCATACCACAATGATTCATTCTAAATACCAGACAACGAACTTTCAACAAATTAAACAAAGCCGAACTCTATACACTGGACTACCTCACTTATTCGGACATGCGTAACGCGTTATACACCACCACCTTATTTCCGATACCGGAAATGAACTTTCTGTATTTACTGTCTAACTACACTATAATTTACAATATCATCTACGAACTTTAATGCAATACCACCTTGTAATCTACTCTTATCTGCGAATTACAATTTTATACCACTTTGTATTTCTCAGATCCGGAAATGGCAATCGCCACTGCGGCATTATGTAAGCCACATTGAGCCTGCAAATAGGTGGGAAAATGTGGGATAGAAATGCAACAAATAAATAATAAATAAATAAATTTATTTATCTACATTTATCCAGATAATCGAAAGCTTTCACAGCCAGATCATTTCAACAAAATTTTCTTGTTGACAAGCCCTATATCACAACACCTGAGGTATCAAAAGACTCCTAATACATTTTGATACTTAGAACTGTTTATCTGTTTCTCAAATACTAGCAGTTCATCCATCAATTTGTTCATCATGTATTTTTTATTTTATTATTATTACTAGTAAAAAAGGCCCGTTTCTGACAGAAATGAAACGGGCGCTAGCAAGGTTTTCCTCGGAGTTTGTATGTTTGGGAGAGTGTGTGTGAGAGTGACCCTGAGAGAGAGTGAATATGCGAGTGTGTGTGTGTGTGTGCCTTTTTTGTGTGTTTGTGTTTGTTTTGTGGCGGGAGGGTGGGTGGAGGTTGGGAGGGGCGTTTGAAGTAGTAGTGTCTGTGTGTGTTTGTGATAGAGGTCCACTTCAATGACTTTAAAATACAGCTATTCAAAATAGAGAAGCCCAAGTAAATCCCTTTGCTGCTGGAGAACTTTTGCAGGCATTCAGATACAAAGAGGGGTGGCAGTGAATCCCAGAGGGCAGGGCATTGCAGAGTTTGAGCTGGGACTCGGGAGAAGGGAGTTTGTGTCTCCAGAGCACCGCAACGCCTCGCTGCAGGACGGGCGAGGAGGTGCCTGAGAAGGGATCGGTGCGAGCGAGGAGCTCCCTCTCCTGTGCTCTGAACTAACGTCACGGGTCTTTCTGAACTCACTTTTACTGCCTGCATCCTATTTGCTCTCTCCTCCTCCTCTGTGCTTTTGTTTTCGCTGCTGTGCTTCCCTCCTGCCAAATCTGTGATATCCTGTGGGCTAAATGAAACCTGGCAGCGTGAGATGAGGCTGGGAGGGAGCCTTTATTAGGGAGCATTTGCCGCGCAGCTTTGTCCCTGGTTACAAAAGGATGGGGGAGGAAGTGGGTGTTTGTTTTGCTGAGGAGAAAGGTTACCTTTTCTGTCGGTTCTCAAAGTGACTTCATTTAAAAGAGCGCCCCTGTGTGCAATTTAGCAGACTATTTTGGTGCTAGATTTTTTGTGTGTGTGTGAGTGAGAGAGATGCTGTCTGTGCATGCCTCAGTGCGTGTGTGCCTGTGTGAGTGTTATTGTTTTTCTTGTTGTGTGTGCCGCTCGGGCCCAGCATCAACGAACATCTGATTCCCTCCGCCTCCTCTGTCTGTCCAAACCGCCTCCCCGACGAGGCTGCTAAAATCGCAGCTCCGGTGCGACTTGGGAGGGGGCGTGGCGTTGCTTTGAGGGTCAGAGGACTAAGTTCCATCTGTGGTACAACTTGGGGGGTGAGGATGCGTCTCTTTGTTCTGCCCTCGAAGTCATCACGTTTTGACGCGAGGGCGGGGCAGAGAGACATGGTGAGTGGGATGGCTTCACCACCATGAACTAACGAACCCTTGATGGAGTGGAGTGACTTCAGAACGATGCCCAGCAAAAAGAAACAAACCTGCAGAGAAAGCTGTTTTTGAGGAGATTACAGCCATTCTGAGGGCAGTTCTATAACTAAGTGCTTCCAAAGGCACACAGAGGGCATGTGGTAGGAGCCTATTTTATAATGGAACCCAGGCGCCAAGGTTCTTTTATAGGACACTAGGTTAACCCGCCATCAATTCAGTAGAATTTAAGTGTACACACTTATGCCAGCCAGTGCACCTAAGTGTGGCAGGAATGTGTATAACTTTCAGTATTGTACAAGTTATGTGTGTGAGTGGGAGCCCCACCCCTATGTCCTGCTCATATTCTGCTCATACTCTGCTCCTCCTGTGTAGGCATCCCCTTGCAAGTACACGTTATGTAAGTTAAACAGGGTTCCCCCCCCCCCTCAGAATAGTGTTTAGATGCCATACTTGTGTTAACATACACATAGGCACATAATGAGCATAAATGTAGCATTCTAAACATTTACACACATACTGCTGGATTCTATATATTGTGCCTAGCGTTCCATGCTAAACTTTAAGTGTATTCCATAACGCATGTAACTTAATTGGTTTAACAAGCCAATCAGTGTTCTTAAGAGCACTTAAGCAATAATGAGCACTAATTGGCAATTAGAATTTACGTTCATAACTCACTAAACATGTTCTGTAATGAATGCCTAAATTCTAAAGTGCATAGTTCAGAAGGGGTGTGGCCATGGGCGGGGATATGGGCATTTTGTGGGCGTTCCCAAATTTACACACGTTGTTATAGAATATGGCCCAGTCCATGTAAATCTACGTGCAGGGATTTACACCACGTTTTCATTGGTATAAATGGAGGTGTGTAGTTTTAGGTGCTGGGATATCAACTAAGCGTATTCTATATACCGTGCCTAAATCTTATAGAATATGCTTAGGCGGAAATGTTTTCCAAGCAGATTTTATAAGTACCATATATAGAATCTGGCCCATAATGTATGTATATACGTATGAGTGCCTGGATTATAAAATTGCCCTTTCTGTGTCTATTTTTTGTTTTTTCTTTTGATGATCTGCTTACTTCTGTAAGTTCAGTCCAAAACTGAAATGACTGAAATTTTTAGTACTATGCTGATGTTTTATATAGTTGTGAAAGTTGACTGTCCTTGAACAAACATAAAACTGTCTATGTTCAAATTTAAATTTCATTAATTTTTAATTATTTCCGTGTATCCAGGCATTATCTTCTCAGTCTGTGGGTCCCAAAGCATCTCAGACTGGTAATTCTGAAATAATGAAAACAGAAATTGATGGCAAGCAGAATGGTAAGGTTGAAAAGTGTTTTAAAACCATTCTTGTTCCTGCATAAGAAGTAATACATGATCTAATATGTTTTTGGTTTTGTTCTTAGTAAATTTATTCAAAAAAATACATACATAGGATGAATAGAAATTGCATTTCTGTTTAATAGCTACAGGTATGAAAACAATCACAAAAGCCATTGGGTATGAAAACAATCACAATAAGCCATAATCTAAACAGTATTAAGACTGTTTTTATATTCTGAAAGAACAAAACCACAGTCTGTATACATAAATATGGTTTAATGGGCCAGAACCAACATAGATTAGCAAATAGTATTCTTGCCTCAGTAGCCTTTGTTAGCTTTTTTTGAAGGTGTTAATAAACATGTGGAGAAAGATATGGCTAAAATCCCATGCTTCCTGAAAATCCAGTTAGACAAAGTTCCTCATGAGAAGCTCTCAGGATATTAACCATGATAGGATAGGAGGAAGTACCCTATTGTAGTTTGGAAACTGGCTAAAGAGTAGAATTAAGTGGTCAGTTTTCTTAGAGGAGAAAGATCTTTAATAGGACTGGTGCTTTTTAACTTATTTATAAATGATCTGGAAAAGGGAGTGATGAGTGAAGTGAGTTTTAAAATTTGCAAACGGTACAAAACTACTCAAAATTGTTAAATCATGAGTAGACTGTATTGCAGAAGGACCTGGCATAACTGGACACTTTAAGGTGAAATTTAATGTGGACAAGTTCAAGTGATGCATATATGAAAAAATAATCCTTACTATATATGCATGATGCATATTAGAAGTTCCATGTCATCTATACCAGACCAGTCCAGACTAATGGGTTATGTCCATCTACCAGCGGAAGAAGGAGACAGAGAAAATAGTTCCAAGTAAACCGCCCCTTAAGGGTATCGTGCAGCCTGGAATGTTCAGTATTTTCTCTGTCTCCTATCGGATGGTGGACGGATCGTGCAGCTGCTCTGGATTGCTGGCTGGTAGCTCCTGTCTCAGATTCTTCTGGTGACAGTGGAGCCAGGGGTTTGCTGGTAGCCGTGTTGGGGCTAGTTTTAGGTGATACTCGGTGGTCGTGAGTTCCTCATCTGTCAGCTAGGGTGATACCCAGTGACCCTGGTTCCCTCCCCTCCCTCCCCTGACTGTCTTTCTAGCAGGGTGATGGTTGATTGTGGCATGGAGTAACTTGTCTCCCCTGTGGGGTTCTTCTCTTCTGTGGTGGTAGGTATATCTGAATTTCTGTCTCTGAGGTAAGCCTTTATTCTGTCACTAGTGAAGAAGGTTGTTTATAAAAAAAAAAAAAAGAAACCTTTGTTTTTTCCCTCCTTTTCTGCCTCTGAGGTAAACCTTTTTTAATTCCTGTCACTAGTGAAGAAGGTTGTTTATTAAAAAAAAAAGAAGAAGAAGCTTTGTTTTTCCTTCTTTCTCTTGCCTGTTACCTGATTTATTTTCCCACCTTTGGCAATGCATTCTAGGGGGCCGCTTGCAAAGTTTCTTTGAATTTTGCTGGCTGGCGTCTGAGTCTGATCTTGGACCCTTCTGAGCTGACCAGTTGATTTGATTTTTTTTTTTGTGGGGCACAGCTCGTGCCTGGATCATGAAACTCAGTTGTTTTTCTCCTCTTCACAGTCCTAGACGGCGGCTGGTTCAGAAGGCGGCCCCGTTGCTGGAACTTATACCTTCGCGGTTCGGAGGTCTTAGTCTGCCATTTCCAAAGTGGGGGAAGTCTCTCGCTGGCTCTGTTTGGCTGCAGGCTCGGCCTTTTTAGTCCAGGGCTATTTTTTAGTCAGCCTTATATGGCTGTTGGTCAGTTCTTTTTCAGACCGTCCGGTCTCTGCTGCTTCTGGCATCTTGCTCGAGACGCCCCTGCTATTTGATTCTTTTTTGGCAGCTGTTTTTCCTCCCTTCCTTAGGGAGGTTCTGGTTCTCTTGTCCCCGTGGATCCCTCCTGTCTGTTCTGGTTTGTCTGCAGGGTACTTTCCTTCTGGTGGGGGTCCGAGTTGTCCTTGGTGTGCAACTGCTAGCTCAAAGCCCTCTTCTGAGTACCCTCGGGAGCGCCATTCTTGCCAGTCTTTTGCTTGGACACAGTTCATTGTCTCTTTATGGGAATGTGCCTTTTTGGGACTAGTTTGCCACAGCTCTTTCTTGCTTCCCTTGCTTTCGGGCGGGAGTTTTAGCCTGGCACAGGCGGATTTTGCCTTTTCTAGTTTCAGGCGCCTCTCTCCTGGCACATTTGGCACTCCTTCCTTTTTCTGTAAGGGACGCAGTTTTTTCCTACTGAGTAGATCTATTGCTGTGCATCTGGATTATTGCCTCTTAGCTCTGCGCTTTTCTCTACTTTTCTGCAGGGAAGTGGCTCTGTTCTAGGTCTGGAGTTTGACTCTCCCTTAGCTGGCTTTTCCTCAGTTTGGTGTTAGTGGCCAGCTTCCTCTTTGTTCCTGGCCTGGCGACAGTTGTTTCTTCCTCACTGCCTTGTGGCTGCATTTTGCTTCCTATGGTCTGAGGATTCCAGCTCCGTGATGCTTACCTCCCTTTTGGCGGGAGTTCTTTCTCTACGTTGACTGCTGCTCTGTATCGGTTGCCTAGGAGGGCGGTCATTGTGGCTGAGAAACCACTTGAGGGTCGAGAGTGTCTCTTGGGGCATGGGGCTTTCTCTTCTTGTAGTTTTAGTCCTTCTGGGCTAGGGGAGTGCAGCGCCAGGTCTGCATTTCCACAAGTTGTGCTCCTTTCCTGTTGACCTCCTGGCAGCACCTTCTTCTCTGGCTGTTCCCCGGGACTCCATCTATGCATGCTGCATGTTGAGCGCGGCTCCATCGCTGCATATTGAGCACGGCTCCATCGCTGTATGTTGAGCGCGTCTCCATCGCTGTATGTTGAGCGCAGCTTCATTATTCCATGCAGTTCCACCGTTCCATGTTTTGCATAGCTTCATCGCTGCATGCTGAGCACAGTTCCACAGTTCCAGGTTGGCTTTAGTCCCATCGCTGTATGTTGAGGACAGCTCGATCATGGCATGTTGAGTGAACCTTTCTTCTCTGCTTGTTGAACGCAGCTCCATTGTCACGCGTTGAGTGTAGTTCTTTCTCTGCAGGTCTCAGCGTGGGGCACAGTCCTGTGTCTGCGTGTAGAACACAGCTCTGTGTCTGCCTGTGGAACGCAGCTCCTTGTCTGTGCGTGGCATGCAGCTATCTCTCTTTGCATATGGAACGCAGCTCCCTGTCTGCTTGCAGAGCGCAGCTCCACCGCCTGTTGAGTGTAGCTCCATCTCTGTATGTTTAGCACAACTCTTCTCTGCAAGTTGGGTGAAGTGGAGCACAGCTCTGTGACTGCAGGTGCTATACAGCTTCATGTAGGAAGCATAGCTTCTTCTTCGAGGACAAGCAGGCTGCTTGTTCTCACTGATGGGTGACGTCCACGGCAGCTCCTCCAATCGGAATCTTCACTAGCAAAAGCCTTTGCTAGCCCTCGCGCGCCGATGCGCACCGCGCATGCGCAGCCATCTTCCCGCCGGAAACCGGCTCGTGCCGGCCAGTCTTCTTTTGTCCGCGCTCGGTACGGTCGTGTTACGCCGTTCGCGCCCCTTAAGTTCGCGCCCCTCGCGCGTCTCTTTTGACTTCGCTACAAAAAAAAAAAAAAAAAGGATTTCGGAAGAAGACCTTTTCGGTCTTTTTCCCTTTCCTCTATTTTCAGTTTTTGCCCCAGTAAGTTTCTTTTCGTCTTTGGGGTAGGCCCTTTTGAGGCCTCGGGTCGAATTTTTTCTCCCCCTCTTTTTGGTGCCTTACGCAATCACGAGTTTTGATCTCGCCGGCGTGATTTTTCCGCCCATGTCATCGAAGTCTCCCAGCGGCTTCAAGAAGTGCACCCAGTGCGCCCAGGTAATATCGCTCACTGACAGGCACGCGTCGTGTCTTCAGTGTCTGGGGGCTGGGCACCGCCCGCAGGCCTGTAGTCTGTGCGCCCTTTTACAAAAGCGGACTCAGGTAGTGAGATTGGCCCAGTGGAGCGTTTTGTTCTCGGGCTCTTCGTCGGCATCGGCACCGGGACTATTGAGTGCATCGACGTCGACAGCGTCCAGACCTCCGTCCTCGGCCGCGACTGCATCGAGTGCATCGAGGCATCGACCCTCTGCATCGGGGCCGGGACATCGTAAGGCTGCGTCGGCGTCGGTGGTACCGGGACCTCCACTTCTGCTGATGTCGTCGGACGGTGGTGCTTCGACTGGAGTGCAGGTGAGGGCTGTCCATTCCCCTGCTGGTGGCGGTGAGCCTTCGGGTGGGTCTCCCCCTACCCTGAGGGCTCCTGCGGTACAGCCCCCCCGAGACCGCCTCGGCCCCGAGGAAGCGACGGCTGGATTCTGCGTCCTCCTCGTCGGTGCTGGGAAGCTCCGGTGACATGCTTTGTTCCAAAAAGTCGAAGAAGCATCGACACCGGTCCCCTTCCCGTATCGGCACCGAGGGCTCTGGGTCGCCGAGGGAGTCGGCACCCAGTAGGCATCGTCACCGAGAGGACGGCTCACCCTCTGTTCAAGAGGTGTCGATGCGCTCCACTATGGACAGCCCGGAACAGCCTCCACGCCCGGAACAGACTCTGACATCAACACCTGCATCGGCTTCCACATCTTTCTCCACAGCCGCTCTGCACGAGAGTCTCCGGGCCGTCCTCCCAGAGATCCTGGGAGAGCTGTTGCGCCCTTCCCCTCCGGTACCGGGGGTGCTCTCCTCCCGAGAGGACATCAGATATTTCTCTGACGAGGAGTCTGATGGCCTTCCTTCGGATCCCACTCCCTCCCCTGAAAGGCAGCTTTCTCCTCCCGAGAGTCTGTCTTTTGCGGCCTTTGTCCGGAAGATGTCTACGGCCATCCCCTTCCCGGTGGTTGTGGAGGACGAGCCCAGGGCTGAAATGTTTGAGCTCCTGGACTATCCTTCTCCACCTAAGGAAGCGTCCACAGTACCCATGCATCATGTCCTCAAAAAGACATTGCTGGCGAACTGGACCAAGCCATTAAGTAATCCCCACATTCCCAAGAAGATCGAGTCCCAGTACGGATCCATGGGGACCCAGAGCTGATGCGCACTCAGTTGCCTCACGACTCTGGAGTTGTGGATTTGGCCCTAAAGAAGGCTAAGAGTTCTAGGGAGCATGCTTCAGCGCCCCCGGGCAAGGACTCTAGAACCTTAGACTCCTTTGGGAGGAAGGCCTACCATTCTTCTATGCTCGTGGCCAAAATCCAGTCCTACCAGCTCTACACGAGCATACATATGCGGAATAATGTGCGGCAGCTGGCGGGCTTGCTGGATAAGCTCCCTCCTGAGCAAGCCAAGCCATTTCATGAGGTGGTCAGGCAGCTGAAGGCGTGCAGAAAATTCCTGGCCAGAGGGGTGTATGACACCTTTGATGTTGCGTCCAGGGCCACTGCTCAAGGTGTGGTGATGCGCAGACTCTCATGGCTGCGTGCCTCCGACCTGGAGAATAGGATCCAGCAGCGGATTGCGGACTCACCTTGCTGTGCGGATAACATTTTTGGAGAGAAAGTCGAACAAGTGGTAGAGCAGCTCCACCAGCGGGATACCGCTTTCGACAAGTTCTCCTGCCGACAGCCTTCAGCCTCTACATCTACAGGTAGACGTTTTTATGGGGGAAGGAAGACTGTTCCCTACTCTTCTGGTAAGCGCAGGTACAATCCTCCTTCTCGACAGCCTGCGGCCCAGGCTAAGCCCCAGCGCGCTCGCTCTCGTCAGCAGCATGCGCCTCAGCAAGGCCCCTCGGCTCCCCAGCAAAAGCAAGGGACGAGCTTTTGACTGGCTCCAGCAGAGCATAGCCGACATACAAGTGTCAGTGCCGGGCGACCTGCCAGTCGGAGGGAGGTTGAAAGTTTTTCACCAAAGGTGGCCTCTCATAACCTCAGATCAGTGGGTTCTCCAAATAGTCCGGCAAGGATACACCCTCAATTTGGCCTCAAAACCTCCAAATTGTCCACCGGGAGCTCAGTCTTACAGCTTCCAACACAAGCAGGTACTTGCAGAGGAACTCTCCGCCCTTCTCAGCGCCAATGCGGTCGAGCCCGTGCCATCCGGGCAGGAAGGGCTGGGATTCTATTCCAGGTACTTCCTTGTGGAAAAGAAAACAGGGGGGGAAGCGTCCCATCCTAGACCTAAGGGCCCTGAACAAATATCTGGTCAAAGAAAAGTTCAGGATGCTTTCCCTGGGCACACTTCAGGAAAACGATTGGCTATGCTCTCTGGACTTGAAGGACGCCTACACACACATCCCGATACTGCCAGCTCACAGACAGTATCTGCGATTTCAGTTGGGCATACGTCACTTCCAGTACTGTGTGCTACCCTTTGGGCTCGCCTCTGCTCCCAGAGTGTTCATGAAGTGCTTGGCTGTAGTAGCGGCGGCACTTCGCAGGCTGGGGGTACACGTGTTCCCATATCTCGACGATTGGCTGGTGAAGAACACATCCGAGGCAGGAGCTCTACAGTCCATGCAGATGACTATTCGCCTCCTGGAGCTACTGGGGTTCCTGATAAATTATCCAAAGTCCCATCTTCTCCCAGTGCAGAAACTCGAATTCATAGGAGCCCTGCTGGATTCTCGGATGGCTTGTGCCTATCTCCCAGAGGTGAGAGCCATAACTTGTTGTCCCTCGTCTCGCGGGTGCGAGCGTCCCAGCAGATCACAGCTCGGCAGATGTTGAGATTGCTAGGCCACATGGCCTCCACAGTTCATGTGACTCCCATGGCCCACCTTCACATGAGATCTGCACAATGGACCCTAGCTTCCCAGTGGTTTCAGGCTGCTGGGGATCTAGAAGACGTGATCCACCTGTCCACGAGTTTTCACAAATCCCTGTATTGGTGGACGATTTGGTCCAATTTGACTCTGGGACGTCCTTTCCAAATTCCTCAGCCACAAAAAGTGCTGACTACGGATGCGTCTCTCCTGGGGTGGGGAGCTCATGTCGATGGGCTTCACACCCAAGGAAGCTGGTCCCTCCAGGAACGCGATCTGCAGATCAATCTCCTGGAGTTACGAGCGGTCTGGAACGCTCTGAAGGCTTTCAGAGATCGGCTGTCCCACCAAATTATCCAAATTCCGACAGACAACCAGGTTGCCATGTATTACATCAACAAGCAGGGGGGCACCGGATCTCGCCCCCTGTGTCAGGAAGCCGTCAGCATGTGGCTCTGGGCTCGCCGTCACGGCATGGTGCTCCAAGCCACATATCTGGCAGGCGTAAACAACAGTCTGGCCGACAGGCTGAGCAGGATTATGCATCCTCCCGAGTGGTCGCTCAATTCCCGTGTAGTGCGACGGATCTTCCAGGTGTGGGGCACCCCCTTGGTAGATCTCTTCGCATCTCGAGCCAACCACAAAGTCCCTCAGTTCTGTTCCAGGCTTCAGGCCCACGGCAGACTGGCATCGGATGCCTTCCTCCTGGACTGGGGGTAGGGTCTGCTGTATGCTTATCCTCCCATACCTCTGGTGGGGAGGACTTTGTTGAAACTCAAGCGAGACCGAGGCACCATGATTCTGATTGCTCCTTTTTGGCAGATCTGGTTCCCTCTTCTTCTGGAGTTGTCCTCCGAAGAACCGTGGAGATTGGAGTGTTTTCCGACCCTCATCACACAGGACGAAGGGGCGCTTCTGCATCCCAACCTCCAGTCTCTGGCTCTCACGGTCTGGATGTTGAGAGCGTAGACTTTGCCTCTTTGGGTCTGTCAGAGGGTGTCTCCCGCATCTTGCTTGCTTCCAGGAAAGATTCCACTAAGAGGAGTTACTTCTTTCTATGGAGGAGGTTTGCCGTCTGGTGTGACAGCAAGGCCCTAGATCCTCGCTCTTGTCCTACACAGACCCTGCTTGAATACCTTCTGCACTTGTCTGAGTCTGGTCTCAAGACTAACTCTGTAAGGGTTCACCTTAGTGCAATTAGTGCATACCATTACCGTGTGGAAGGTAAGCCGATCTCAGGACAGCCTTTAGTTGTTCGCTTCATGAGAGGTTTGCTTTTGTCAAAGCCCCCCGTCAAGCCTCCTACAGTGTCATGGGATCTCAATGTCATTCTCACCCAGCTGATGAAACCTCCTTTTGAGCCACTGAATTCCTGCCATCTGAAGTACTTGACCTGGAAGGTCATTTTCTTGGTGGCAGTTACTTCAGCTCGTAGAGTCAGTGAGCTTCAGGCCCTGGTAGCCCAGGCCCCTTACACCAAATTTCATCATAACAGAGTAGTCCTCCGCACTCACCCTAAGTTCTTGCCAAAGGTTGTGTCGGAGTTCCATCTGAACCAGTCAATCGTCTTGCCAACATTCTTTCCCCGTCCTCATTCCTGCCCTGCTGAACGTCAGCTGCACACATTGGACTGCAAGAGAGCATTGGCCTTCTATCTGGAGCGGACACAGCCCAACAGACAGTCCGCCCAATTGTTTGTTTCTTTTGATCCCAACAGGAGGGGAATGGCTGTGGGGAAACGCACCATATCCAATTGGCTAGCAGATTGCATTTCCTTCACTTACGCCCAGGCTGGGCTGGCTCTCGAGGGTCATGTCACGGCTCATAATGTTAGAGCCATGGCAGCGTCGGTAGCCCACTTGAAGTCAGCCACTATTGAAGAGATTTGCAAAGCTGCGACGTGGTCATCTGTCCACACATTCACATCTCATTACTGCCTGCAGCAGGATACCCGACGCGACAGTCGGTTCGGGCAGTCAGTGCTTCAGAATCTGTTCGGGGTTTAGAATCCAACTCCACCCCCCTAGGCCCATGTTTATTCTGTTCCAGGCTACACTCTCAGTTAGTTGGATAAATTGTTAGGTCAATCTCAGTTATGTCCTCGCCGTTGCGAGGTCCAATTGACCATGTTTGTTGTTTTGAGTGAGCCTGGGGGCTAGGGATACCCCATCAGTGAGAACAAGCAGCCTGCTTGTCCTCGGAGAAAGCGAATGCTACATACCTGTAGAAGGTATTCTCCGAGGACAGCAGGCTGATTGTTCTCACAAACCTGCCCGCCTCCCCTTTTGGAGTTGTGTCTTCCCTTCTCTTTGTCTTGCTACATATGAGACTGGCCGGCACGAGCCGGTTTCGGGCGGGAAGACGGCCGCGCATGCGCGGTGCGCATCGGCGCGCTAGGGCTAGCAAAGGCTTTTGCTAGTGAAGATTCCGATTGGAGGGGCTGCCGTGGACGTCACCCATCAGTGAGAACAATCAGCCTGCTGTCCTCGGAGAATACCTTCTACAGGTATGTAGCATTCGCTTTGTCGGCGTGTGGAGCGCTGCTCCTTGCTGGCGTCTGAAGCGCAGTTTCTTGCCGGTGTCAGGAGCGCAGCTCCTTGTTTGCGTGTGGAAAGCAGCTCCTTGTCTGCATTTTATACACAGTTCCATCGCTACCGCAGCTTCAGTTCTGCAGGTACCTCTAACATCCAGCTCTTTCAGTGGGACACTGCTCATCCTCTGTCTGTTACTCTCAGCTTTGTCTCTGCTTGTTCAGGGCATTTCTATCTTTAACAGAGGTGTGCAACTCTTTCTCTGCCCGTGGTGCTTGGCTCAGTTTGTGTGCTTTGAGTGCAAATCCATTTGTTCTTGTTGAGCACGGATCCTTCTCTGCCTGCCTGATGAGCGCAGCTTCTTTTCTGTCCCTTGAGCACAGTTCAGTCTCTGACTGTGGAGCATATTTTCCTTTGCCTGTTGGGCACTGTTTCAACTTGTCGATCAACCCCATCTCTTTTCTGCGGGTTGGATATAGTAATTTCAACAGCTGTGGCTTACCACAGTTAGATTGCTAGACAAGGCTGCCTTGTCTCCTGTTAGCTGCCATTCTTGTGGCATCTTTTCTTGCCGTAGCCTCTTGATGGCTGGCGAGAAGTTTCTCCATTGCTGGAGTTTGAATTCGTCTCTGTGCCTTTTGTGTCTTCTTGGCACCTTGGGGGTCTTTTCTCCACAGTGTGGCTCTCGACTCTCTTTTTGTTCTCTTGGCTCTGTTCTTTCATCCCTAAGTCCAGAGCGAGCTGGTTGAGGAGTACTCTTTCTACGGTTGTACCCTGTTATACTGCTGCCCTTTTCTTCGTGGTTCTCCCGGAGAGACTAGCACTCCAGTTAGCTGATTCTCTCGACTCTGGAGTCTCTTCTTGTTCTGTGGAGTTTGATTCTCTCATTAGGCGCGGGTCTGGGCCTTGCTTCCTTCTATGAAGTGTGGCATACTGTTTGGGGTGGCGTACTCCTAGTACTTGTTAGGGTGACTTCATCCGACCATCCTGGACTTAAGACAGGGGTATGTAATTTTTCTTTTGCTCAGGACGTTTGTTTTAGTTCCTTTTCTAGTGTCTAACTCTGTTCCATTTTGGTAGCCTGGTGGTTCGGATATTCAAATCCTTTTCTGCTGATCAGTTTTTTGCTGTGTGTATAGCTTTGTTGATTTTTCAACCTTCTGCATTCTTCTTTTCTCCCCCCCCACCCTTTGGGAAACTGCTTTGCTACATCCCATTAGTCTGGACTGGTCTGGTATAGATGACAAGGAAGGAAAAATTATGTTCTTACCTGATAATTTTCTTTCCTCTAATCATACCAGACCAGTCCAGATGCCCTCCCTGGCTAAAGTCTGTCAGAGTGTTGTTTCCTTTAGGGTATCCCTGGCTGTTCCACGACGCTTCAATACGCTGGGATGTCCTACAGCACTGCCTACGTCATCTTCTCTATTCAATCTCCTGACACTTGTTGTGCCAGCTCAGTATGACTCCTGTTACTTGGCATCACGGAGTTCTTTCCCCGGATTCAGGGGTAGATCTCTATGTGCTTGAGCAAGCTCAGTATGGACCATTCCCTCCCGCTTACTTTACTGTGAGGGGAGGCAGCAGTTGCCTTTGGCCAAGTAGGAACAGTGAGGTTCTACATATTGGCTCCAAGAGTTTGCCTGTTTGGTATTAACTGTGTTTTCTTCTAGACGTCAGAGCACCATTGCTTGACTATTCGAAATACTGAACCTTCCAGGCTGCACGATACCCTTAAGGGGCGGTTTACTTCGAACTATTTTCTCTGTCTCCTTCCGCTGGTAGATGGACATAACCCATTAGTCTGGACTGGTCTGGTATGATTAATGGAAAGAAAATTATCAGGTAAGAACCACCTTACCACCCAGGAAAAGGACTTTATTGTTGTGGTCAATCTAATCTTATCTAAATAGTTATAATCTGCCTACTCCCCCTAAAGCTCCAAGACAGATTACAATAATATAACCAGTAAATTTAACCAGGAAGAAAAGTGTATCTAAAAGGCTGATCAATTATCCATAAAATAATATAAAGCTAATAAATAATATGTGAATAAAAAAGCCTTTAGCTGATGGCAAAAAATAATATCCCATGGTTGCATCCAAAGGGATAGAGACACTATTGCTGAGTGATGGCTTGATATGAAAGAATTAGCTAGAGGGTTTTTTTTTGTTTTTTGTTTTTTTTAATGATGTATCCTTGCACTGATGAAAAATGCAATAATAGTTTATTTGTGGCTGTCAAGGATTTTACTGTATTTTGAAAAAGACAAAAAACAAATATATCTTTCAGGGCTAGTCCCATCCAAGGACTTGTAAGCCAGAAAGGCCAATGTAAACTTTACTGGCACCTGAAATGGTAACCAGTAAAGGGCAGGTCGACAGTGGTTTATCACAGTTGTTCCCAAACCTGGTCCTGGAGGCACCCCAGAGAGGTTTTGAGGATATCCACAACGAATATTCACGAGAGAGATTTGCATGCACTACGTCATTGGTGTAGAAATCAACCTCATGAATATTCATTGTGAATATCCTGAAAACCTGACTGGCTGGGGTGCCTCCAGGACCAGGTTTGGGAACTACTGGTTTAACATGATTGTTATTGAAGGCTTTGAAAATTAATTTAGCAGTGGTGTTTTGTAATAAGCTGCAGTCTGGAATGTAATTGTACAGATATCCCTGAATGCAAGGTATTGCAATAGTCCAAATGTAGTAAAATTAATGCTTGGACTGAAAGTTGAAAATGCCTTTCCAAAAAAACAAAAACAAAACGATGTGAAGCTGAAGACTTATTTAACAGGATATTCCTTCCAGGCTTGGAAAATTTCTCCCATATCTGTCAGAAGCCATTCTCCTTAAGATATCATCATCTTCATGTTTCTATGAAGGATATATGTGCTGTTATTGTATTAAACCATTGTTAAGCATATTTTATTTATTTTATCAGAAAAATAATTTTCCAGTTCCTCAGCTGAAGAGTATTTAATTGAATGAGGGTTCCATCATATGGCTTCAAGGTGTCAATTTTGCCATCTTAAAACAAACAGTTTTTTCGTTTGCTATTGGTTACAATCAAAGAAGAAAATTAAGGGTTTTTTGGCAGCCACAAGTGAATCTTTGTTTTCTTATTGTCTTCTTCCATAGAATCTTAGTTTCTTGGTCGCCCTTGCATCTCTAAGAATACTCCAATCTTCAACATTTTTGTTTCATATGTTGTAATTCTAATGTATTACCAAACCCACTGTGAATCCTATACACACACTACAAAAACACTGTGTCCTTATAAATTTGTGTTGTTATGAAGGTGTTAAGTTCCTCACCTGATTCCAGGCCTGTGCGGCCGATTCGCCGGCGAGGCGCGGTCCGGCAGAGGTAGCCGGCTACCTTGGTGGTGTTTCTCCAGGATAGGTCGGCCATCTTGGGATGGGCATCTCAGCTTGTGGTGGCCATCTTGGGGTTGGCCGGCTGCAGGAAGGAAGCCTATATTTGGGCGTTGGGCTTCTCTGCTGATGAGGGCATCCATCTTGGATCAGCTGCACATGTTTGAGATTGATTCCTACACTATTTAAAGCCCTGCCTCCAGTCCTTCGTTGCTTCGGCCTCAATTGTGTTTGAGATCCACGCCGGTGCTCCTTATCTTCAGATCCAGTGTTCCAGACCTCGGCTTGTTTTGCTGCCTGCCTTGACCTTGGACTGTTTTTGACTACTCTTTGCCCTACGGATTTCCTGGCTCTTGGTCTGTGTCTGTTCTGCTTGCTTGCCTGGTCAGCGGTTGTACAACCCCCCGGTTCCAGAAGTCCTGGTGGCCGCCTGCACCTGAGGGCTCAACTCTCAGGGAACGGTGGTCGTCTCCCAGGTGAAGCTTGGGGTTGTCTGGCTGCCTGACCGAGTGCGGTGTCACTCCATCTTCGCCGTGCTCAGTCAGGGCACAAGGGCTCACAGTTACCAGATCCTAACAGAAGGTGAGAGGAAAAACCTCAAACTACTGTGGCTTCACTTGGTCAATTCAGCCGGACAAAACTGCAAAATACTCTGAGCACACAGTTAAAAAGTAATCGTTGGTGCAAAAAAACCTCTCAAAATTTAACCTAGTTAATGACAAGGAAAAAACACTCATCTGTGCTGTGCTGCGCCATTATTGCTGGCAAGTCAGTCTCTCATATAGTGACGTCTCATCAGACCCGTTTCGCTTAGGTTTTCTCAAGAGCCTTCACCGTATCTGACCTGGAACAGCAAAAACAACATGTTGACTGCGAGAGGAAGTAATAACAACAACCTACCCCCCCCCCCCCCCCCCCCCCCCCCGCGCTTCATACAGCTCACTGTGAGCGAGTTTTGATTCCAAATCCTCCTCTACCAGGAGAGCTGTAGTCCAATTGCTTAGGCAGCCAGCATGCAGGCTTACAAAATGGCACTTGTCAAATTTAAAGCTGCGCCTGTGTGAAGATCGCGAATCAGTACGTCGTGATGTCACAATACTCTATGCATGGCCCACCTCTAAACAAAGATGGTACTTGCCATTCCACATTCTATCCCACCCTGCCCTAGTCCCTCCCCATCCTACTCTGCCATAGCCCTTCCCCATCCCACTCTGCCCTAGCTTCTCCTCCCCCTACTTCGCCCTAGCCTTCCCAAACATCTGAGTCACTGACTGCCTATGTATGGTGCGGTGTCAGACTGGGACTCAGGGGTCTGAAGTGATCATATTTCCCTTTTGTTTCTCCACATATGCCCAGTATGTCTGGAAATAAAGAGAGGTGACACCCTGCAGTTAATTGATGGCAACAGAAGAAAGAGCAGACCACCAAACACAGACTGGTAGAAGTTCAAAGGCTTTGTTGCACCACGATAGCACTGTGCCGAATGTGGACATGTTTCACCTACGAAGGCTGTGTCAGGGGCAAAGACACTTAATTAAAAAAACAAGGTTTAAAACAAATATAGTAATTGAGAAATATCTTAAACATAAAATAAAGAATGATACTAATTAAGTAATAATAAATGCTCAAATAATGTTAAAAATCTAAAATGAAATAAAATTTAAACTAAAAGATACACTCATAAACATCAAATTACAATAATTGGACAGTGTATCGTCGGCTTTAAATAAGTGTGCTATGTATCATAAAAACAAATAAATGTCCGCATTACTCCAAACTGAATACTTTGGTATCAGTAACCATTCTGCATAACTGAGAAATCATTGTGATATTTATACAAAAGTTCTCCAAATGTGAACAGAGCCAGAACTGACAAAGGCACATACCTAGAGGGGGATGTACAAGTGAAAAGCCGCACAGCAATTCCAACATAGCCCATTCAAAGTGAATGGACTGTGTTGACATTAGCGCGGCTTTCTAAACAGGGCAGATTGTTTTTAGTGTTGTTTTTTATCTTCTATATATGTTCATTTTATATTTCCCTGTTTTTGCCAGACACAGCCTGAGCGTAAAATATGGCAATATTAGTTTTTATTCTTGAAATTTGCTAAGTTCCATCATCCAGCGTGGCATGCTAATTTGGTAGTATGACTGTCTGTATTGCCCAGCTTCTTGGTCTGTCTTTACCAAAAATCTTGTTCGTAGATAAACATGAGGAATGCATATGCTCTCTATATAATTTATAAAATTAAAGATTTTATATTCTAGAAAATGAGCACAAATTTTACTTTGCAATTTTTATAATGTCCTATTTTTGGAAATACAAGGCCTGAATCTGTTTTTACATAATAATTTTGTAATAGTGCAAAAATGTAATTGTCTAAATTTTGTTACAGCTAAAGCTTTTGGCAGGGCATTATTTTCCTATGAAGGTTCTAATGAAGATGAACTTAGCTTTAAAGAGGGGGACACAATTCATTTACTAAGTAAGGTAGGTTAATAATATATCATAATTTAGTAGTATGCATTTTTCCATCTGTAAGGCTAGCCTTCTGGGTTTGTTTGCTGTTTTAAAGAGATATAGGTGCTCATTTTCAAAGCACATAGCCTTACAAAGTTACATAGTGCTTTGAAAATAAACCTCTACATCTTACAAGTGATAGTCCATTTCCTTTTAGCTGACATGGTAATTCTGATATAGAGAAGCCACAGTGTCAGATATTTTAGACTTTAGTATTGTATCACATGTTAACTTTTTTAATGTTTCACGGAATTATGCCAAACCTTGAAATCAACAGAAGCTCTTATGAATCAACTTCTGGGCAAAATTTTTAAAATAAAAGTTTGGGGTATATCACTATGACAGCGAGTTAAATTATTTATGTGATATCTGTCTAAGAGTACTTGTACTGTAATTTATAGAAAAAGTAAACCACAGTACCTAGAACTAAACTTTCCAGTTTAATAACATAGCCAGATAGATGTGTCAGTTTGATATAGAGTGCATTTCATCATATTTCTTTCATCTTTTACAAGTTTAATACCAAATAAGTCTATTGGGATTGAGTAGAAACATAAGATGGTAGAGGAGATGAAGTTTGCTTTGTATTCGGTAGTGTAAAAGATTAATGTACAGTTCCAACCTTTTCACTCTATTTACTAAGAAGTATTTCACAAGGGGCCTTTTGTTTTACTATTTTTCTAGAAAGAAAAGTATATGATCCTAAAAATCATGAATTCCATGTAATTGAAGGAATCCTTTAGTTTTAGGGTCTGATTTAAAGTGCATAAAGGGCCCATTTTACTAGGGTTACCATATTTGCTTTGATAAAGAGGATACCTGTCACACCCCTGCCACTCCCCCTGTCTCAACCCCGTATGCCCCTGCACCGCAGGTGTCACCTTGCTACCCACCCCCCCCCCCCAAGAAAGCAAGATTCCCTCCCTCTCCCCCATGTATGTCTCCTCCCCAATCTTTTTTCCAGCCTCCCTCCACCCTTTTTTTTTTTATAGCTCACTCCATCCACATCCTCTCTCATCCCGTACCTTATCACACCTGGTGGTCTAGTGGCCTCTTCGGGCCAGGAAAGAGCCCCTTCTTTGTTGCCCACCGCTGCCACAGACGTCTTGTGAGGTAACCGCTTGAACTCTCAGCAGCCATTTTGAAGCGGCGCCGGAAACGAGAGGTCTGTGGCAGCACCGGACAGGAATGAGGGAGCTCATTCCTGCCCCAAAGAGGTCACTAGACCACCAGTGTACGACGATAAGATATAGGAGGGGAAGTGGAGACAGGACACCCTGAGGCCCGCTTGCTTGCCCGCAAGCCAGCCTGCACACAAACCTGGACAAACAGATGGGCTGGCAAAATCTGCCTGGACGTTACGCGGTGTCCTCAAAAAGAGGACATCTCTGGGTAAAACCGGACATATGGTATACCAATCTGTTGTAAACGAGGCTCTGTGGTAGCATCGGCATGTGGATTTTTCCGCACTCAGAGGCCCATTTTACTGCAGCGTGTAAAAGGCAAAAAAAAAGGAAATGGCTGTGTGGTAAGTTCACACTTGCCGCGCAGCCATTTCCGGCTGGAGGAGGCTCTTACTGCCACCTATGTAGGTCGTGGTAAGAGCTGCTTTGCTAATCTAGCAGTTACCAGGCAGTGCATATGCTGCCTGATTACTGCCAGTTAAGCCCCCTGGTGCTTTAAAAAAATAAAATAAAATAATTTTTGTCACACCAGAAATGATTTGTTGTGGTTGCAGCACTACCGCCGGCTCCTGCGGTAGGCCAGTGGTAGTGCTGGATTGGCATGCACCAATGCTGCAGTAGCTCTACCGTGGTATTATAAAAGGGCCCCAAAGTTTTTATCTTCCTCCTCCATCCCATACAGTGGGGGAAATAAGTATTTGATCCCTTGCTGATTTTGTAAGTTTGCCTACTGACAAAGACATGAGCAGCCCATAATTGAAGGGTAGGTTATTGGTAACAGTGAGAGATAGCACATCACAAATTAAATCCGGAAAATCACATTGTGGAAAGTATATGAATTTATTTGCATTCTGCAGAGGGAAATAAGTATTTAATCCCTCTGGCAAACAAGACCTAATACTTGGTGGCAAAACCCTTGTTGGCAAGCACAGCGGTCAGACGTCTTCTGTAGTTGATGATGAGGTTTGCACACATGTCAGGAGGAATTTTGGTCCACTCCTCTTTGCAGATCATCTCTAAATCATTAAGAGTTCTGGGCTGTCACTTGGCAACTCGCAGCTTCAGCTCCCTCCATAAGTTTTCAATGGGATTAAGGTCTGGTGACTGGCTAGGCCACTCCATGACCCTAATGTGCTTCTTCCTGAGCCACTCCTTTGTTGCCTTGGCTGTATGTTTTGGGTCATTGTCGTGCTGGAAGACCCAGCCACGACCCATTTTTAAGGCCCTGGCGGAGGGAAGGAGGTTGTCACTCAGAATTGTACGGTACATGGCCCCATCCATTCTCCCATTGATGCGGTGAAGTAGTCCTGTGCCCTTAGCAGAGAAACACCCCCAAAACATAACATTTCCACCTCCATGCTTGACAGTGGGGACGGTGTTCTTTGGGTCATAGGCAGCATTTCTCTTCCTCCAAACACGGCGAGTTGAGTTCATGCCAAAGAGCTCAATTTTTGTCTCATCTGACCACAGCACCTTCTCCCAATCACTCTCGGCATCATCCAGGTGTTCACTGGCAAACTTCAGACGGGCCGTCACATGTGCCTTCCGGAGCAGGGGGACCTTGCGGGCACTGCAGGATTGCAATCCGTTATGTCGTAATGTGTTACCAATGGTTTTCGTGGTGACAGTGGTCCCAGCTGCCTTGAGATCATTGACAAGTTCCCCCCTTGTAGTTGTAGGCTGATTTCTAACCTTCCTCATGATCAAGGATACCCCACGAGGTGAGATTTTGCGTGGAGCCCCAGATCTTTGTCGATTGACAGTCATTTTGTACTTCTTCCATTTTCTTACTATGGCACCAACAGTTGTCTCCTTCTCGCCCAGCGTCTTACTGATGGTTTTGTAGCCCATTCCAGCCTTGTGCAGGTGTATGATCTTGTCCCTGACATCCTTAGACAGCTCCTTGCTCTTGGCCATTTTGTAGAGGTTAGAGTCTGACTGATTCACAGAGTCTGTGGACAGGTGTCTTTCATACAGGTGACCATTGCCGACAGCTGTCTGTCATGCAGGTAACGAGTTGATTTGGAGCATCTACCTGGTCTGTAGGGGCCAGATCTCTTACTGGTTGGTGGGGGATCAAATACTTATTTCCCTCTGCAGAATGCAAATAAATTCATATACTTTCCACAATGTGATTTTCCGGATTTAATTTGTGATGTGCTATCTCTCACTGTTACCAATAACCTACCCTTCAATTATGGGCTGCTCATGTCTTTGTCAGTGGGCAAACTTACAAAATCAGCAAGGGATCAAATACTTATTTCCCCCACTGTATGTGTTATTGTATATGCTAGTAGGGGGATTGATCTAGCAGGACTTAGGGAAAGAAACATGGTATACTTACAGCCAGAAAATGACCTTGTCCATTAAAAATATTTAACTTGAATAGTTAAGTGAATGGCTTTAAAACTTAGTCATGGAATTATAGTGTTTTTTTATTTATTCTTTTATTCTGCTTGATCCATAGTTCTCAACAGATTACAAAATTACAAACAAATCAAAAAAAGACAAAATAGAATAATCAAAGTCCCAGAGCAGATGCTAATCATTTATTTATTTATTTATTTATTTATTTATTTATTGCATTTGTATCCCACATTTTCCCACCCATTTGCAGGCTCAATGTGGCTTACAGAGTTTTGTTATGACATAGACATTTCAGGATATCAGATACAATTGGTAATGTACAAAGATTTGGTAAGGGAGGAGAGAAGGAAGGTGTACTGCAGGATAATATAGAAGGTGGACTTCAATAACTGGGTGGCTTAAGAGGTAGTTTTTTTGAGGTTATGGGTTCTCTTTGTAGGCCTTGTTGAAGAGATGTGTCTTCAGAGATTTGCGAAAGTTAGTTATTTCGTCAATGGTTTTCAAGGCTGTAGGTAATGCGTTCCACAACTGCGTGCTCATGTAGGAGAAGGAGGTGGCATGTGTCAGCTTGTATTTTAGTCCTTACAGATTGGGGTGTCTGCGTGAATGATCTTGTGAACAATCGTGCAGATCTTGAACGCAATGCGTTTCTTCAGTGGGAGCCAGTGAAGTTTCTCTGCTAGGGGTTTTGCATTTTTCATATTGGAGTGGAGGAGTGGCCTAGTGGTTAGGGTGGTGGACTTTGGTCCTGGGGAACTGAGGAACTGAGTTTGATTCCCGGCACAGGCAGCTCCTTGTGACTCTGGGCAAGTCACTTAACCCTCCATTGCCTGCCGCATTGAGCCTGCCATGAGTGGGAAAGCGCAGGGTACAAATGTAACAAAAATAAAAATAAATATTTAGCTTTTCCAAATATGAGTCTGGCTGCGGTATTCTGGGCTGTCTGGAGTTTTTTGATGGTCTGTTCTTTGCAGCCAGCATACAGTGCGTTGCAGTAGTCCAGATGACTTATTACCATTGACTGTACCAGGGTACGGAAGATGTATCTCGGGAAGAAAAGTTTTACTCTTTTGAGTTTCCACATGGAGTTGAGCATCTTTTTCGTTGTATTCTTCACGTGGGTATCTAGTGTGAGGTTTCGATCAATGGTAACTCCAAGAATTTTCAGGTTTTGTGAGACGGGGAGAGAACAGTATGGTGTGGTTATGGTGGAGTAATTGTTTGTGTTGTGTTGAGAGGTGAGTACAAGACTTTGTGTTTTTTCTGCGTTGAGTTTTAGCTGGAATGCATCCGCCCAGGAGTGCATGATTTGGAGGCTTTGGTTGATTTCGTTGGTGATTTCGTTTAGATCATGTTTGAACAGGATGTAGATCGTGACATTGTCTGCGTATATGTAAGGGTTGAGATTTTGATTGGCTAGAAGTTTGGCCAAAGGTATCATCATTAAGTTGAAGAGAGTTGGTGAGAGGGCGGATCCCTGTGGAACTCCACACTCAGGTATCCATGGGGGTGATATGTCCGCATTCGTTGTTACTTGATATGATCTGGTGGTCAGGAATCCTTTTAGCCATTTGAGAACTGTACCTCCTACTCCGAAGTATTCTAGTATGTGTAGTAGTATTCCATGATTAACCATATCGAAGGCGCTGGACATGTCAAATTGTAGGAGGAGTATGTTGTTGCCAGTTGCTATTGCTTGTTTGAATGAGTTCATTGCGGACACTAGTACAGTTTCGGTGCTGTGATTTGTACGAAATCCACATTGAGACTCATGCAGAATTGAGTGTTTATTTAGGTATTCAGTGAGTTGTTTCGTTACTATTCCCTCCATGAGTTTGGTTATGAGCGGAATAGATGCTAGTGGGCGATAATTGGTTAGGTCCATTGTACTTTTCTTAGCATCTTTTGGCAGCGGGGTGAGTAGGATATTTCTTTTATCCGTGGGAAAGAGACCATTTTGAAGCCTGTGGTTTACATGATTCATGAGGTCTATTTTGAATTGTTTGGGTGTGGATCTTATTAGGCTAGTAGGACGGACAAATGTCTAATTTGCATTGTGACTTGGCGTATTTTCCAAGCCATTGTGAGATTTCATCTAACGATATCGTGTCAAAGTTGGTCCATGTTCGATCTGCTGGACATTCCCCAGGTTTTGGGTCTAGACATTCTAGGTTGCTTGTGTATTCAATGATATTGGTAGGTATCATGCGTCAGAGCTTTATAATGTTTTCGTTGACGTAGTTCGCAAGATTGGTTGCGGATGGGGTGTCTGTATTATTAGAGGTAACCAGTGTAGTATTTAGGAGTTTGTTTACGAGTGAGAAGAGTTTGTGTGTATCCTTGTAGTTTGGTCCTATTATGGTTTTGTAGTGCATTCTTTTAGTTTGTCTGATGGTGTATTTGTATTTTCTTTGTAACTGTTTCCAGTCTTTGAGTGTGTGTTTGAGTGTGTGTTCATCATTCATTACCCCAACTGTAAGCCTGCATAACCATCAAAGTCTTGATCTCTCTTTTAAACAGTGGAGGAGTGGCCTAGTGGTTAGGGTGGTGGACTTTGGTCCTGGGGAACTGAGGAACTGAGTTTGATTCCCGGCACAGGCAGCTCCTTGTGACTCTGGGCAAGTCACTTAACCCTCCATTGCCTGCCGCATTGAGCCTGCCATGAGTGGGAAAGCGCGGGTTACAAATGTAACAAAAATAAATAAATAAACATAAAATGTGAGTGTTAGAGAAATTAGGTAAACTATATCCAGGTATAGAAGAAATATTTTATTACTTGATTTCTGATTGGTGAAAGTCTTTTTTTTTTTTTTTTTTTTTTTTTTGTTTATAATGAAACCTTGAAAATGTTTTTGTTTTGTGTTTTTAGGATACTGGAGACCCTGGGTGGTGGAAAGGAGAGCTCAACGGAAAAGAAGGTGTATTCCCAGACAACTTTGCTGCAGTAATACAAGAGACAGAAAAGGAAGTATGCTATGATCCCTTTAAAATATTCCAAAGTTGTCATACTAGCTAATTTCATAAAGGGTATGCAGAGTAAAACACCCAACTTCCTTATCTTCTCTGCTAGACCAGTCCACAACATTGGGTTGTGTCCCTTCCTGACCAGCAGGGTGAGGTAGAGATACTGAAACTTTCCAGTGAATTACTGGTATAAGGGCTGATTCTGTAGAAGTACACCAGTATTTCATACTCACTCCTACACTGCAGTGTAGGTAGAGATGTGTATAAAGAATTGTTGTGCACTTGTAGGCGCAATACAAATAGCACTTTTTTGGGGATGTTATCGGGGCACCTGACACTTAGTATAAATTCTGAAAGAAATGGGTCCCAGACAAGATCAATATTAGCGAGTAAAGTGTCAGGTGCAAATGTATTCCCTTATCCTTAGATCCAAGCCCACTGCGCCAAAATAACAGAAGAAACTAACTCCACACTCAAGTATTATAAAAATAGGGCACCTGTTTTATTTACAATAGCAGCAAACAAGGTATAAGAAAGATAGAAATAAAGACAAAGCCAGTCCCATTAAAAAATTATTTAGAGTAAACACACATAAATCCCTAACTAGACTTCAAAATACAAAGAGTCACTCTGACACCAGAGCAATAATATAAAGATGCGTGGTACATAACCTGAGCAGTCCTTCAGATATTAGCATGTCCGTCTGGTCCGACATTGATTTTGTCCCTCAGATAGGATGTCGACACAGCAGCCCCTATCTGATAAGAGCTTCTTTTTATAGAGAAATCCCAAGCTGCAGCTATACTGCTAACGTACTTTCTGTTCTTGTGGGTATACAATGTACAGCTTGGCCAGCCACAGTGTCTCCAAGAGTCCTTGGCTGTCCTAGCAATGACATTAATTCTGATAACAATCTTGTTATTCAGGAACATCGTGAACCTTAGCAGCCTCTGTCCCAAGTACAGTAAACAAAAGTTATTCTGCTTCTGTTAGTTTTGATGTCTCTGTATTGTCCTAGAGGCTTCATAAATAAAATGTCTTGAGTTTGCAGATTGTAATCAGGTTGTCAATGCTGGATTGTGGCACGTATTTACAAATCGATATATTGTGCCAGTCAAATACATACAAGTCTTTACATAGTGCTTGTCATGCTGGTTTTGCCCCTACACACTGTGGAATAATAATTTTTTTAAAAAGTGCCTCTTTACTTAGCTAATCTGAGCTCTTACTCCTTCTAATCTGTGTTTTTACTACTATACTAAAAACATGTAACTGATAGAAATAACAAAGAATTTATTTACATGAAATATAAGAACTGTTTACAAGAATAAAGTGCAAGCCAAATGAGATAGACATGGTGGAAACCACTGCTTGCCCTGGGATTGGTAGCATGGAATGGGTTTCTGCCAGGCACTTGTGACGTGGATTGGCCAATGTTGGAAGCAGAATACTGGGCTAGATGGGACCATTGGTCTGACCCAGTATGGCTATTATGTTCTTAAATAACCAGAATGTAAAAGTAACATATGAATGTTTAGACTATCACAGAATAAAAGTAGAATGACAATTCTTTAAATGCTGTTCTTCAAATGGACGCTAATCTGATATTGGAATGAACATACACCCCTTGTTGGCATACTGCCTACTGTTTGTTACCTGCAAGTGAGTACAGATTTTGACCATACACCCTCCTTTGAGGAGCCATCGGGAGCAACAGGGACTGCAGGCAGTGTTCAGCAGTGTTTCAATGATTGAGATGAATTGATATCAGATGACAGTTGTGACATAGCTGTCCCCAGATGAAGATAAAGGTGTCTTTTATATAATTTTGCTATCGGCAATATCTCAAATGGGTTGATAACATTGTGACAGGTGATTGGTTGTGCCCTTTGTTATGACTTGAAAAACAATAGGAATGTGTTAGATGTCATTTGGAATGCTTTTCTCAGAACTCTGGGCTCCAGGGAGACAGGGTTGAGATGTCCTAAAGTCCTTGTAACAGTTACCCACAGTCCTTCGTCTTGCATCAGCAAATTTAAAAGGACACAAACGTTTCCCTCTTAAGTGCATGTAGTGGCAGAGAAATAAGGCAAATGCTTTGCTTATTAGCATAGAGCACAGGTATAACATGGTCAGTCTCTGCAATACACTAGTTATCTTGTGACAGGGGCTTTTTTACCCCTACGTTGCACACTGGAATTCTCCAGTATCTTTTTACCTCCAGCAAATGGTAAAGGTTGTCTTTGGCTGGTGCAGCAGGTCTTAAGTATGATATCCCAGGCAAGTCCCCACAGTCTGTATGCCTTACAATAGAATCCTTGGGCCTTGTGCTCAGGTTGTGGTCCTTATCTCAGTTGAGTGAGGAGGTCTGACCCTCTGCAGTCCTAAACTTTGACCAACAGTCCATAATTTGGTGTGGCTTCTGGCTCTGTCCCCATGGGGTACTGAGTAGCAGAGGGGGCTAATAGGTCCCCATCCCCTCTCACTCCCACCCCTACCCCTTATCACAAAACACCTAGCCACCCACCTGGGGCTACCCCGCGGCCACTTAGAGAGTTTATCGCCAGCACAGCTCAGGTCTGCCTGCACCTGCCGCTCGTGCTCTACACTAGCACCTTCCTCCCACGACTGTGTCACAGCCGCCTCTGGGTGAGTCTCCCGCTCTCAAATTATCCCCAGTGATTTCTAGGTTACTGGAGGCCACACTCCCAGTGGTTCCACATTTCCCAGAAAGCACTCACAGACCCAACACACAAACCACCAGGATTCTTAATCAGTCCAGCAGGCAGAGTCAATATATTTGTCTGAAAATTATAACAATGAGCAGACAAAGTGCAATCAGCAAAACAATAACAGGTAGCTGAAATATGGATCAATTATAACACTATGTAAACATTTGTTTACTATCTAAACAGTACCTGGGAAGATCAGGACATATAGCTGCTCACAAGTTATCAAATATAACTTTTCACAGGGCCTTAAAAAAAAAAAAAAAAGATATCCTATTCTCTTTTCTTCCTGGTTAAGACTGGAGATAAAACCATTAACTCCTGGGTAACTTCAAATTTCAGGTCAATCAGAGCCCAGAACAGCATTTGTAAATAGCTGGCCATATCACTGCAGGCACTTCCTCTGTGCTTAATTTAAAGGAGGAATCATTCTTTCTTTCTTTTTTTTTTTTTTTTTTTGCAACAGCTTATAATAATATCATTCACCACCTGCTGGCCAAACTAGAGCAATACATTGCAGGGAAAATATCAAAACAAGTATCACAGGCTTAAAAACCCACTGTTCTATCACAGTCCCTAATAGGGGCTCCACTGCAGCACTAGAAAAAAAAATTGAATTGGGTGCACTTTATTTCTGTCTCTCTCAGGGAAATAAAGGGTGTTTCTCCCCCTTCTCTTCAAACATAAAGGAAATTAATAAGAAGACAGAAGGTGTTTATTTTTTCGCTGCACAATGTTCAGAGCCCAGTAGGGCTGTGATAGATTGTAGGTGACCACAGGCACTAGCAGAGGCTTGATGAAACTGGGGGTGATGGATGCTGCCATGTTTTTGCTAACTAGGCAACAAGACCTTGTAGGGGCCCATGGGAGCTGAGTTGGGTGCTTGCTCCTTTCCCCTTCCCTTTTCTTTTTCCTATTATGTGTGTGAGACCCTTGAGGGAGGGCACACTTCAGGTGCAGAAGCCCAGTGCCCAGCAGTCCCCATACCAGACCAGGTGGATAGTTTCAGAGAGCTGTTGATTAATGAGGTCAGAGTACAACAAGATGTAGGGGCCTGAGGGCTTGTGCCTAAGAGCATCTCGCTTTAGGGACCTGTGGAATTCATTTGAGGAGGTCCTGGATGACTTTACCCAGGGAAGGTGTCCCTTGGGCTGGGGACATGCCACCTGTGGAGGAGGATGAATCTCTGGTGGTCTGGCTTTTTAGAAGAGAAGATCTGCCCCAGCTGATTGATTCAGCCATCAAGGCACTTTGTATCATGTACTGCCCCTTGTCACGGTCGTTGACGCCGACGTTTGTGCCTTGCTCGTCTATGCTCTGTTCCTCCTTAACCTACTAAAATTACCTGCAGTTCCAGTCAGTGACCTGTGGGGTCACTGTAGAGTGGTGGAGGCCAAGTTGGTGATGTCATCAGCACTGAGCACTTCTTAAGCTGGCTTCTGCGAGTGCTCAGTGTTCTGGCAATTATGCTTGATGAGGCCCAGGCCTGCCTGAGGCTCTGCTAGTTCCAACTCTGTTTCTTTGCGAGGCTATGGCCTGAAGCTTTGCCTACAGCTTTTCTTTTTGCTGTATTCCAGTGGAAGTCTGCCTTCAAGCCTGGTAGTCCTGAGAGGTAAAGCTTTGCTACAGCTTTCTTCTAATGCTGTGCTCCTTTGAAGCCTGTTTTCAAGCTTGGTAGTCCTGAGGAGTAAAAGCTTTGCCTACAGCTTTCACCTAATGCAGTGCTCCTTTGAAGCCTGTTTTCAAGCTTGGTAGTCCTGAGGAGTAAAAGCTTTGCCCCTAATGCTGTGTTCCTGTGAAGCCTGCTTTCAAGCTTGGTAATCCTGAGGAGTAGAAGTTCTGCCTACAGCTTTCACCTTTGCTGCGGTCCAGTGAAGCCTGTGGCCAAGCCTGTGAGTCCAGAGCCTCCTGTGCCTCAGCTGAGATTCCAATCGTCCACCGTGATTCCTTGGTCGCTGTATGCAGAGAGTGGCTTTGTGCTGTGCTTGGGACTGTGGGCTGGATGACTGGGAGTGCTGCAGGTACAGCGGCTGAGGCCACGTCTCGAGGTGTCTCTGGACGAGAGAGCGGTGCTTGGAGCATGGAGGGGTCCATGTGCACTGTTTCTGGCCCTTGGGTGCTGTGCAGGGCCGTTGAGTCTTTTGCCTTGGGAGCATCGGCTCAGGTTTGGCTTCATCACCTTGCCTTGAGAGCGTCGGCTTGGGCTTTGTTGCTTTATCTTGCTTGCCTTGGGAGCATTCAGCTGGGGCGCCTCAGTGACTGTTTGCTTGTCTTAGGTGACACCCCTAGTCTTCTGTGAGCAGAGTGGCCACTTCTTGCCTCTACCTGCGGTGCAGGTCCTCAAGAGGTTCTTTCTTTTCCCTTTGTTTTGCTTCTGCTCCACTCTGGTTTTGAGGGAGCTTGCCGCAGTTGATCAGCGGGTCATCTGAGTGTGCTGACAGAATGAACCCTTTTCTTAACCTCTGTCAGCCAAGTATTGCCTGTTTGTCTTTGTCCCGCTAGGGCGGGCCCTTTGCCTAATCTATTGTTTTCTACTGTATTCCATATGTTTGCATTGCTCTGCTAGTATTGAGGGGTGCAGCTAGGCTGCTTATGTTTGATTTCCCTATACAGCTAGGCTGTTCTACTTTATCTTTACTGTATACTTTATGCTTTGCATTGTGTCTACTAGTAGTGAGATGCGCGGCTAGGCTGCTTATGTTTGATTTCCCTACACAGCGCTACTTTACCTTATTCTATGTCTTATGTTTGCCTTGCTTCAGCTAGGTTAGACTGTATAGCTAGGCTGCCTGTTTTCCTTTCTGTGCCTTTTGGCTACCCTTTTAGCCTTGTGTTTTTTGCTACTAATAAAGCTGCCTCAGTTCATCTCCACTTGTGGTCCAGTCCAGTTCTTGGGAGTACTCTTAGTTCTGAGGGGGCTTGTTCTAACCAGAAGTGGTTGAGTGATTCTCACGCGGCCACCTCTGGGCCAAGGGCTCACAAACGTAACACCCCTCCAGTCTGGAGACCAGCAAAATCTTTCCCTTTGCACAGGGCCTATCTCAGATGGTCCTGGTTCAGTGGAAATCCCTGGAGGGCATCCTCTGGGGTACTAGGCTCCTTAATAAACTCTACCCTCTGCCGTGGGAGAGCGTCAACAAACTTTAAGGGACCTTAGTCATTGTGGTGACTAAGAAGTCTATCATTCTAGTAGAGGGAGGTGTGGGCACTGAGGAATGCCCATGACAGAAAGTGAAGCAACTTTTGAACAAGCCTTTACTTCCTCTGCCTTTGGTATTCAACCTTCTGTTTTGGAGACTTCATAGCTCGGGTATGCTTTGGTGGCTGCAACAGCTGTTAGAATACCCAGAAATGGCACTCCTGGAATCTGGGGAGAGGGAGCATTACTGATGGATGTGTTTTATGATGTAGTTTGCATTTCTTCTTGGTCCCTAACATCTACAGTGGTAGCCCAGAGGTGGCTCTGTTTAGGTATTGAGCAGCCTCTTTTCCAGGGATGTTTGTTTTTTGGAGAGACCAGTTAAGAATATAGGGATCATCAGACCTAAGTGACTTTCAGAAGACAGTGCTCATGCCCAGTCTTTCGCTGGGAGCATATCCAGATCAAGAGAACATGCCTTGAGCCCCTCAGCTAGCCATAAGAGTCAGAGGGGGCATCCTTTTGTGGTGCCAGGAGATAGCATGATTCAGGCCCACCTCTGCAAGTTTGGCTCTTCATCGAGGAGCGGTCAGCCCCTCAGTGGTGCCAGTGGGAGGCATATGCTGTTTTGAAGTGATGCAGGTTCACTCATGATGAAATCAGTGAATTCTGGAGATGGTACTGCATGGTTATTCTATAGAGTTTGCGAGGCAAGTTTCCAATGCCCTTGTGGCATCCGCTTGTGGTTTGCTTGCAAAGTGAAGTGCATTCAAATCACTCCTCAACATCCATTTCAGTTGACAGTGGTACCTGTTTCTTCGAAGACAAGCAGGATGGTATGTCCACACTGATGGATGATGTCATCTTACAAAGGCCTGCATAGGAACTGAACTCTAGCAACTTACAGAAGTCTTTAAGGGCGGCACACCATTCATGTGCGTGCCTTCCACCTGCCACAATCGCAAAGGACCAAGCCATTTTCTTTTCTTCCAATGAGTGGTAAGGTTGTGTTTCTTTACCCTCTTCTCAGCTCATGTCTGTTCTCCTTCGGAACATTGTTCTGTTTATTTTCTACTTTTTGTAAGTGCTTGTGCAAGGCCAGTGCTTCAGTTTTTTTGCAATGTCCCTAGTTAGGTTATCAACATTTATTTTTCTGCAGTTTAGTAGACCCCTTTAGGCCATGAGCTTCCCAGTCAGGAAATTCTTTTACAAATCAGCCCATTTGATTTCACCTTGGCCATTTTTCTCAACATGTCCCTTAACAATCTGAGTGGTTTAAAGAAGTGCACCTGATGTGGTAAGCCCATGTCCCTTATGGACACTCACAGTTGTTGCTTGGGGCCCAACCATAATCACTGTCTTTGTAAACTCTCTTCTTGGATGCCAAATGTGGGGCTTACAAGTCATCAGAAGCAATGCGACCTACATTTTGGCAGCAGCAAGCCTAATCCATTGACTTTGGCATCGGAGATATCAGTCTCAGTGGCTCCCAAAGCTGCTTTGGACACGGAGGATGACTCTACATCTAGGTGGTCTCTGCCTGCCTCGACACGGAGTGTCAGTAGTGGCTATTGGAAATCAGGCATCCTCCAATCCCACCCTGAGGACAAAGAACGATTCATTCTTATCAACACCAAGGGATCCTAATGTTAATGCTGACAACAAGTAAGTATATCAGATGGTTCAAACTGACCAGTATGTCAGCTCAAGAAACAAAATCATTTTTGTGTTGCAGATAATTCTTTTGTATCTTCTAAGTAGCAGTAGTGATTAAATAATTGCTGCTGTTGTGTCACGTCTGTGGCCGTGACCACCCTCATACTTACCCTGTTTCTGGGAGTCAGTGGCTGTGCTGGCTTCTGCTTGTCTCTGTGTCTGTCTCTGTCTTAGTTTCTCTCTGGCTCTGTGTGCTGATTGCCTTACTGAACCTCACCTGTGTGGGCTTTGCCTCTTCCAAGATGGCTGCCGCTTCCTCCTCCTTGCCAGTATCCAAGATGGCTCCCACTGTTCCTTCCTATGGGATGACTGCTTTGTGTGTCAAGCCTCTGTTTGGTTGCAAGGTGATTGCTGCACCTGTGGCTCTGGTGTTGAAGGGCTTTATTAGTGACTTGAAGACTACAGTCCTGGCCTTTGCATTGCCTTTTCCTCCGCAGTGCCTTAGGTCCCGAGGTTAGTGTGCTGTTAGCACTGTTTGCTTTCCTTGTCTTGTGCGCTGTGGGTTTTCTGCCCATCTGTGTTTATTGCTCTGTGGGGTTTCTGCCCTTCTGTGCTTATTGCTTTGTGGGTTTCCAGCCCTTCTGCTCTGTGGGTTTCCAGCCCTTCTGTGACCATTGCTTTGAACCTGCCTACTGCCAGAACCCGGACAGTTCCTGCTTGTTTGCCTTGCCTTCGCCTAGGTGCTAGGGGGGCACCTCTGGATCTTCATTCCTGCTGTTCCTGTAAGCCCTACCGGCTGCCAGAACCTGAGGGCTCAACCCGAGGGGGAAGGCAGCCAAGTGTAGGTGAAGACTAGGTCCAGGGTGTCCCAGTTCCGCGGGTTCCGCTCCAGTGTATTCCAGTCCAGCGGGTTTCACTTCTGTAGGTTCCTGTCCAGTGGGGCCACTCCTGGGTGTCCAGTCCAGCGGGCCCCACTCCAGTGCGCACCCGTCCGGTGCGTTCCAGTTCCGAGTGTCCCGGTGTAGAACTCCAGTCCGGAGTTCCGGTCCTGTCTTGTCTCATCTCTACCTTGTAGGTGATCTTGCCTGCCACTGCCGCTCCACGGTAGTGGTCCAAGGACTCACGATACCAGTGCTCCCGGGGAAGAAGCCTGACAGTGTGCCAATGTCCTCGTGCACGCGACAGAATACGCGACATGTTGTAACCTAGAAAGGAGAGATGGCAGAGTTAACTTGATGACTACTGAGAGCCCATTCCTTACCCCATCCTACACGTCTCCCTTATGATAACATAGTAACATAGTAGATGATGACAGATAAAGACCTGTACCGTCCATCCAGTCTGCCCAACAAGATAAGCTCATGGTATAAGGTATGATACTTATGCTTCATCTTGATTTGTCCTTGCCATTTTCAGGGCACAAACAATAGAAATCTGCCCAGCACTGGCCTTGTTCTCCAGGTATGGATACTGAATCTGTCCAGCCATGATCAGGGCACAGACCGTAGAAGTCTGCCTAGGTCTGGCTTCGCTTCCCAGTTAATGGTGTTGCCATCTAATCACTGCTAAGCTTGTTTGGTTCCACGCCTTCTATACAGGATTCCTTTGTGTTTATCCCACACATTTTTGAATTCCGTTACCATTATCTCCACCACCTCCTGCAGGAGGACATTCCAGGTATCTACCACCATCTCCATGAAAAAGTGCTTCCTGATATTATTCCTCAGTTGGCCCTCCTGCAACCTCGGTTCATGTCTTCTAGTTTTACCATCTTCCTGTTTCTGGAAAAGGTTTGTTTGTACATTAATACCTTTCAAATATCTGAACATCTGTATCATATCACCCCTGTCTCTTCTTTCCTCCAGGGTATTCGTGTTCAGGTCTTCAAGTCTCTCCTTATACCTCTTGCGATGCAAACCCCATTCCATTTTTGTCGCTTTTCTCTGAACCACTTCGTCTTTTTATGTCCTTAGCAAGATATAGCCTCCAAGACTGAACACAATACTCCAAGTGGGGCCTCACCAATGACTTTTACAAGGGCATCAACACTTCCTTTCTTCTCCTGGTTATACCCTATCTACTATCCTTCTGGCCATGGCCACTTCCTTGTTGCATTGTTTTCGTCACCTTGAGATCCTTGGACACCATCACCCCAAGGTCCCTCTCCTGAGCTGTGCTTATCAGTCTCTCTCCTCCTATCTGGTACATCTTCTTTGGATTTCTGCACCCCAAGTGCATCACTCTGCACTTTGACATTAAACTTTAACTGCTAGTAAATATAATGGGTTTTCCCAAAAAAATATCGGTTTCCCTTTAAGTAAACCTCTTGATTTAACAGAAACCAGAATGCAAATATATATTATTTATTTAAAAAAAACAATAATATAAACTCAAATGTACATGTAAACTTTAACTGCCAGACCTTTGACCATTCTTCTAATTTTTGGAGATCTCTTCTCGTGGTTTCTGCTCCATCTGGGGTGTCCATTCTATTTTCTATCTTCACATCATCCAACAAAAAGGCAAACTTTTCCCTCCAACCCTTCAGCAATGTCTCTCAAAAATATATTAAACAAAATTTGCCCCATTAGTGATCCTTGAGGCACTCTACTACTCACCTTTCTCTCCTCCCAGTGGATTCCATTTACCACCACCACCTGTCTCTTCTCGGTCAACCAGTTTCCAATCCAGTTCATCACTTTGGGTCTTTCAACTTATTAAGAAGTTTTCTGTGAGGAACCATATCAAAGACTTTGATGAAATCCAAATAGATTACATCTAGCACATGTCCTTCATCCAGTTTTTTGGTCACCCAGTCAAAGAAATCAATCAGATTTGTTTGGCAGGATTTTCCTTTGGTAGAGCCATGTTGTCTTGGATCCTGCAACCTGTTGTTTTTTTTTTTTATTTTAGTTACATTTGTACCCCGCACTTTCCCACTCATGGCAGGCTCAATGCGGCTTACATATACAGGTACTTATTTGTTCCTGGGGCAATGGAGGGTTAAGTGACTTGCCCAGAGTCACAAGGAGTTGTGCCTGAAGTGGGAATCGAACTCAGTTCCTCAGTTAGTCCACCACCCTAACCACTAGGCCACTCCTCCACTCCACTCTAGAAAGTTAACTATCTTTTCCTTCAGTAGTGGCTCCATTATTTTTCCTACCACTGACGTGAGGCTTGTTTCCCACTTCTTCCCTGTCCCTGTTTTTGTGAAGAGGGACCACATCCGCTCATTGCCAATTCTGCAGAACCTCTCCCATCTCTAAAGATCTATTAAATAAGAGGTCCTGCCAGGATTTCTCAGAGTTCCCTATAGCTTTGTCCGTTTTCATATTTATTAGTTGTTTATAAACGCTTTCTTTTGTGAATGGTGCAATATCCACTCGCTTCCCAGATATATTCTCTGCAGCCATGTTTCGGTTTTGTCTGAAACTGCCAGTGTATTGCAATTTTGGTTTTATTTGAAACTGCCAGTGTATTTTCATTTTGGTTTTGTCCGAAACTGCCAGTGTATTTTCAGTTTAAACCAACCTCTCCACCACCACCATCACCACCAAAGTAAGCAGCATGGCACCTTGATGGCCCTCTCCTCCCCACTCCCCCATCACCACTGAAAGCTACTGCTCTCTCATGGCCTACTTTAGAAGCTCTTGTGGTCTAGTGTCCTCACTGGGGAAGGAGTGATCCCCAGTCGTTCTTGCCCATGCTAGATCCACAATCAAATTGCTGTTGTGGTCTCCCGTGACAGGCATTTTGAGATTGGAGCCAGCATGGGCAATAGCAACTGAGGATTGCTGCTGTCCATGCTTTCTCCAATCACAAAATGGCTGTCAGGAAGTTGTGGCAGCCGTTTTGACTGCAGAGCTCGGCATAGGCAAGAGTGACTGTTTTCCTGCCCCTATGAGGCCACTAAACCACCAGGGCTTCTGTGGAGGACCTGCATGGTGGTAGGGCAGATGGTGGCTTTCTGTGGAGGAGGCCAGGGAGGGGGCCTTGAGACTGTGCGCCTGCTTTTGGTGGGAAGTTTGGTGGGGGGGAACAGACTGATGACCAGTTTTGGCTTTGGTTTCAGCCAAAATATGAGTTGAATTTCAGCTACTGATTCGGTTTTAGCCAAAACTGAAAACCTTGGTTTTGGTTGCACTCCAATTTTGGTATAGCGCCTGAAAAAGATTGTAGTAGTTGTGTTAAACTGGTTTCAGTCCTTCCTTCAAAGGCATCAGTAACGTGTGATAGAATGAGTTTTTGAATAGACAGCCTTATGGATCCTGTCCAACAATGCAATATTGGCTTATAACAACAGTCAGGGAGGTACCAGAAGTGGAGCAGTAGCCTTGGAGGTTACTTTGCTCTTCCAGTGGGTGTGGAAAGGCATATGGTAGTCTTCTGAGCAGCACACATCATGGATATGGAGCATATACAAGCAGATTTCCTCAGCTAGAATGTTTTGAATCCCAGAGAATGTGATTTGGGGGTGCAAGCCTTCTAAAGTGTTATCTGTTCCTGATAAGGTTATCTGGTTCCTGGAAGAACATCATATGCCATTGGTTCTTCAGTGAACAAAGGGATTCAAAGTCCCAAGGTATCAACATGCGGATACATCATTGACCACTGAAAGAACATCTATACGTGTTTCTGTTATGGCCCCTCATCAAGCAGGTGGTGGACAGAATCCCAAGACATCCTGCTGTGGTTATTTTATTGGCCCCAAATTGACCACGACCATTATGGTATGGAAATTGCTGATGGGAGAACTTCCTAGGTTTTCTCCATATCCATAGCTACTAGGCATCATGGAGAATCTGGTTTCCTACCTGCGTATGGCTTGGCCCCTGAGAAACATAAATTGGCTTGAAAGAGTTGTTCAGCAGCTGTGGTTTCCACACTGTTGGAGTCTGGCAAGTCTTTGAGGTCAGATAGCAGCAACAGGAAGTGCTTGCATATCAGGAAGAGGTTTTGTTGATTCAGGCCTTTCTTCAAGTTTTTTTGGAGCATGATCTCCCTAAATTCTCTTAATGTGCAGGTGGTGGTATAGGTTTGTTACTGAGGAAGGGTAGAATGCTTCTCCATGGCACCCATCTGAACATTGAAAGTTTTTTAAAAGGAGACCAACATTGCTCCCTCTTCCCTGCCCTGATACACACCAAGTGGTGGTACTGCAGTGGAATCTAGCTATGATCTTAAGGTTTTGGTGGATCCATAATTTTGAGTATTTGAAGGGGGCAATTCTTAAGAAGGATTTGTCACTGATGACGTCATTTCTGGTGGTGATTTGCTTGGCTACGCTGGTGTCTGAATTGCAGGCTGTGTCATGTAGAGACCCCTATTTCTCCTTCCCAGTGGATTCCATGCCTTTGCTTACAGTACCTTCATTTTTGCTCAAGATGGTATCTCTATTTCATGTGAATTAGGCTGTGTTTTGTAGCTTTCTTGATTATTGTTCTGGGCTTGGCTGTGTTCATCTTGATGCAGCTTCTGGCAAAATGTTGGCCAACATTGGTGGAACCTTGCTGAACACACTTTTGGTTTGCACTGAAGCACAATTGAATATATATTTTGTGATTATTTGCATTCATTAAGTACTTTTAAGGTTTTGTAGCCGATGAGGTAACTTACCCTTTGAAGTCCAGAAACTAACTGTTTATTCTGGATTGGGTTTTCTTCTTTTTCTATATTTTTTGTAGTTTTACAGGAATTTAAGTTTTTTTGTCCTTGCAATGTTACAATCTGAATTGTGGATTGCTTAGTGGAAATTTGTGTTTGGTTAGACATAATTTCCCAGCCCTCAGGGGGGCTGGGATCCAGAATGTTGCTCCATAAGGTTGATCTCTATTTGTAGTTTATCTATATTATTGAACTGTAAGGTAGTTCCATAGGTTGCCCTATAATTATGATCATTAATGGTGATCTTTAATGTTGATCCATGATGTTTAGTATTTCAGATCAACTTTGCTAATTGTATACTGGGGTGTTCCAGGGCTGCACCATTCCTTATGTTAGTGATGTTGCTGAAAGCTCAATATTCTCTGTCTCTTTTTGCTGGTTGGGGGGGAGGGACATAGCTACTGATCTGGGGTTTTCCAAGCAGGAATCAAGGAATGAGAATTATCAGGCAAAAAATTTCACCATTAATAAGATGATGAAAAAAAAATAAAGGAAGTTCATATATTTTTTTAATTTAACATACTAACATAGTGAACAACCGCAGGTAAAGATCTGTATGATCTCTCTGCTGTGCCCAATAAGGTGGTTAGAGTTGTAACTGCCTCTCTGCAGATTACATTTCTCTATGTCTTGTTTGTGTGATGGTCATTTAAGTTTTACTTTGATTCCCACAATTACATTTCAGGTTAACCTGTTTATCATTGAAAATACTAGATATTTGGTAATTCAGTGGAATAAAAATGAGTGCTGAGTAATACTTGAACAGTTGTCATGATTATTTGAAGATTAATATGATTGTGCCATCACAGTAAAAAAAAACTGTGTACAAATCTAAAGGCTATAAAGGAAGATGTTATCCAGTTCTAGTCCTTAGAAGCCGCAGACTGATATGTTGAAAACTGTTGACTATACATGAGAGTTTTGCATGTAGTTGAGGCAGAGGAGGACTAGCCTAGTGGTTAGAGCACAGGCTAACAACTGGGGAAGCCAGGATATAAATTTAGCTGGTGCTTCTTGTTACTTTGAGCAAGTTACTTCTCCATCCATGGTTTCTGGTTAATATTTTAGATTTTTCCACACCTCCATAGTGGTTCTATTTGGTTACAGTTTGAATTGTAAGCCTTCTGGGGACAGGCATATAAGCAGTCTTTTGGTTTACATACCTATTCTCATGTTCTGCCATAATACTTAACTTGTCGGGTGTTTCAAAAGTATACATTTATTTTGTAGCTTTGAGAAATGTTTGTGCAGTCTTCCTCAGCTTATTTTCCCCCAACACACACATTCCTTTTTATTCTTGTCTCCTCTAACTTATTCTTTATAAACATGTCCCCAGTCTCCCAACGCCCATCCCTCCCTCATCTCACCTCAGCCTCCTCAGTTTGAAAAATGGAGGAGCAAGACTCAAACAAGCTGCCTCAGGGACTGAGGTTCTTCTTTATTCAGTTACAGATCCAAGCTGAGATGAGCTAGGAAAGAAAGGCTCAGTTCTCTAACCCCATCCTTAACCATATTTGGTATGCTCTGGGAAACTCCCACTCCTGGAGTCCTTATCAGACAACCTGTGTTTAGAATGACTACTGAAGCACCTTATTCACTGAATTGTCCTTCCCCCAGCTCATCTCTCCCTTCCATATATAAACCCCCTTATCCTTCTATCATATCTCCCCAAACTCTGTCTCTCCAGTCCCTTGCAATGCTGTAGGCACCTCCCCTGGTGCAGTCATCATCCTCTTGTACCATATGGTTCTCTAAAGTGTGAGTCGTGCTGAATGATCTAAATCTTATGCTGTTCTCAAAATCTTATGAGAACAGCACAACACATCAGCACCACATGGATCATAGGTTGCCAGAGTCACATGGTGCTGCAAGTAGATGGTACCAGCTGCTTTTTAATCCTAGCTCCTGCCTTCTGTCAGCTTGGGAAAATTTTATGCAGGAAGCTCATAACTTTTACACCGTAGGAAAATTCTGTGCAAAATTATTTAAGTACTACTACTACTTATCATTTCTATAGCGCTGCAAGGCATACACAGCGCTGTACACCATACACAAAAAGACAGTCCCTGCTCAAAGAGCTTACAATCTAGATAAGACAGTTAAACAGAACAATTAAGGGTAAGGGAATAAAGAGGTGAGGATAAAAGGACAGGGCAAGTGAGTAGTGGTTAGGAGTCAAAAGCAGTGGTAATGAGATGGGCTTTTGTATTTTCTTAGTAAAGAATGTAAATACAACTTGAGCAATTGCCAGGTTATTTATGGTGGTTTGGGGACTGATCATACAAATCTTTTATCATAAAGAATTTGGTGTGGAGGGAGGTTTGAGGAGAGCAAAATGGCACTCAGTGACTGGCTACCTGGTGCCCAGCCAGATTCTTACCAAATATCTATGGTTTGGTTATCGATGTTGATGCAGTTTCTCCTCCACCCCCTACCACTGAATGTGTCATGATCCACCACAGTCCCAAAATAGAGAACTGCCTTTTTAAACTGCGACAAGTTGCTTAAGATAAAACAAAATTTTTGCCTCTGCTTTACAAGGTAATATAGCCTACCCAAAAATTGAGGGTAAGGTGACTGAGTTATGCTCAACAACAACAAAGGTTTCCTAACGGGGCCCTACTTTGAATATCACAGATTGGGTGTGCAAACCTTTTTTGTGCCTTTCTCTAAATGACTTAGTAATAAACCTGAATCTCAACTGAAAGGAGAAAGGCCAACATTTTCAATCAAAGCCAGCTAGCCATATTTATTCAGTTTCTAGGAGTCTTTATGGCAGGGATTTCCAAACCTGGCTTAGTAAATATGCTTATGATAAATTTTCATGTGCTGTTAAGACCATTGCTAGGTTAAATAGCACCTCAAAATTTTTGTCTTCCTCTCTCAAAGTTGTGGCTAGTGGCCCTCCAGTGTAGCCATTTGGGAGTCTTGGTTTGTTTCCAAGTGCAGTCATGCTTGTATCCAACCTTGCCCCATGAGTGGCCACTCACCTTGCCCATCTGTCCCGTGTACTGGGACTGTAACATATGCAAATCTGCCTCTTACATATTCATCATGAATCTCTTAAATTCAACTGGCATACGGAGTAAGTAAGAAAACATCATCTGTGGTGCTAGAAAATAAGAATATACAGTTTTTATTGGAGGAGAGAAGCTCTTTTCTTGATTTAAATACATTGTAAGGTAGAATGAAAAACCTTAATGATTTTCCTCCAGGAACTTGTCCAAACCTTTTTTAAAACCGGAAACGCTAACCACTGTTACCACATCTCCAGCAAAGAGTTCCATAGCTTAACTATTCGTTGAGTGAATAAATATTTCCTCCTATTTGTTTTAAAAGTATTTCTATGTCACTTCCTTTTGAAATCAAGCATAAAGTAAGCCACATAAGTTATCCGGTTAGTGACAAACACAGATATAAAGCACTGATGACTATCCATTTTTTTTAACATAATCAGCATTTGAAAGAAATATTCTTATGGACAAGTATTTTCATTGTGTATGTGTTTAGGAGAAAGCAGTTCACAGTTGTCAGCATGCCAAAGATTTCTTGGGAGATCAAAAATACTGTGGTATCTTTTATAGAGAATGTTAATACTTTACTTTGTTCCTTCTGTAGAAGCCAAAGAAGCCCCCACCACCTGTAAAATGCCTAGGTATGTAAGAATTGTACATTCACCAAATGTCTGTGGTTAGTGATATGAAGGAAGAGTGAGAAATGGTTGATTGATGAAGTAATGAATGCAAAAAAACTTTAAATTAGTTAGCAGTTAAAATTTTTTTTAAAAGTGTTTGTTTCATTTCTTATCTGGTTATTTTAACACCCCTCCTATCTTCTCCACAACTCCATTATATAGCATATTCTGTGTGCTCTGTTATAAATCGAAATGATACCTCAGTTTGCAGCAATAGGTGCATTTTTTTCTATGTGAAATATCAGATATTCCCATTTAAAATGGAGCAGCAATTTGATTCTTGGTATTGCTGCTGTAACATAACTAACCACATTTCTATAGTTTCATATTTGAGAAAGAAGTTAATCTTTTTTTTAATATAATGGCAATATTGCATTAATAATTGAACAGTGAATTCCCCAAATGGGGGTTGCAGATAAATCAGGGATGTTGCAAGGGATGTGCTAGGCAGGTGCTGAACTGGAGGAAGAAGGGGTGCCATATCATCCTTTGAGTCAGTCTGAGCAGAGGACCCAAAAAACAAAGAGGACACCAAAAGCAACTCTTAACTGTGGCATCCTTTGGTCCAGCGATTAGCTTGATAGTAATTTAAAAAGAAATACACCTTCTATGCACATAATATAAAGGAGACCCCAAGATTTTGCAGCGTAATCAACAGGAAACAATAGAGCCAGAAAATGGACAAGCTTATAACTTTAGAAATATGTGTATAGAGCAGTAGAGTACCTGCTTTGTAAATGTAATTCTTTCCTTCCTTTTTTAAAATAGCACCAAAATCAGAGCTTCATATTGGAGAGAAGAATCTTCCTCTTTTCAAATCTGAAGACAAGGGTAGGAGCATTTTCTGAAGAATAATTTGAAAACCTGAAATGTGGTTCAGATTTCTAAATATTTGCTACTTAATAAAGACACATAAAAACCTGTTATGTAATATTGTACTTAGGGTACAACAAAAAAAATATATATAATGAGATGAGCCTTAAAATATGTTGTTTGTTTGCATCAGTTGAGGATCCAGTCCAAGCATAAGTACTTTCTCCGAGGACAAGCAGGCTGCTTGTTCTCACTGATGGGTGACGTCCACGGCAGCCCCTCCAATCGGAACACTTTCTAGCAAAGTCCTTTGCTAGTCCTCGTGCGCCGATGCGCACCGCGCATGCGCGGCCGTCTTCCCGCCCGAACCGGCTCGTGCCGGCCAGTCTTCTTTTGTCCGCGCTCGGTACGGTCGTGTTTCGCCGTTCGCGCCCCAGAGTTGACCTCGCGCGTCGTTTATCGACTTCGTTCTTTAAAAAAAAAAAAAGGTGTCGGAGGGAGACCTTTATGGTTTTCTCCCCTCCCGTACTTCTAGTTTTGCCTCGGTAAGTTTTCTTTCGTCGTCGGGGTAGGCCCTATTTAGGCCTCGGTCGAAGTTTTTCTTCCTCCTATTTTTGCGGTGCCATTTTCACCATTTCGAGTTTTGATCTCGCCGGCGCGATTTTTCCGCCCATGACATCGAAGTCTTCCAGCGGCTTCAAGAAGTGCACCCAGTGCGCCCGGGTAATCTCGCTCACTGACAGGCACGCGTCGTGTCTTCAGTGTCTGGGGCTGGGCACCGCCCTCAGGCCTGTAGTCTGTGTTCTCTTTTGCAAAAGCGGACTCAGGTAGCGAGATTAGCCCAGTGGAACGTTTTGTTCTCGGGCTCTTCATCGGCACCGGGAGTATCGACTGCTTCGACGTCGTCGGCGCCCGGACCTTCATCCTCGCCCCCGAGTGCATCGAGGCATCGGCCCTCTGCATCGGGGCGACATCGGAGGGCTGCGTCAGCGTCGGTGGTATCGAGACCTCCTCGTCTGCTGATGTCTTCGGGCGGTGGTGCTTCGTCTGGAGTGCAGGTGAGGGCTGTCCATTCCCGTGCTGGTGGCGGTGAGCCTTCGGGTGGGTCTCCCCCTACCCTGAGGGCTCCTGCGGTACAGCCCCCCGAGACCGACCTTCTTCGGCCTCGGCCCCGAGGAAGAGACGGCTGGATTCTACGTCCTCCTCGTCGGTGCCGGGAAGCTCCGGTGACGTGCTTCGTTCCAAAAAATCGAAGAAGCATCGTCACCGGTCCCCTTCCCGTGTCGGCACCGAGAGCTCTAGGTCGCCGAGGGAGTCGGCACCCAGTAAGCATCGGCACCGAGAGGACCGCTCGCCCTCTGTTCAAGAGGTGTCGATGCGCTCCCCTTTGGACAGCCCGGAACAGCCTCCACGCCCGGAACAGGTTCTGACATCGACTCCTGCATCGGCTTCCATGTCTTTTTCCACAGCCGCTCTGCACGAGAGCCTCCGGGCCGTTCTCCCAGAGATCCTGGGAGAGCTGTTGCGCCCTACCCCTCCGGTACCGGGGGTGCTTGCGCCACTGGTACCGTCGAGCGAGGCGCCGGCTGGCCCATTGTCCGGGGTGAGGTCTCCGACATCGGTGCCGCTTGCGGTACTGAGTGCGGTAGCCTCCCAGGAAGGCTCCCCGACTACGTCGGCGGAGGGAGCTTCGCCGGTGCGGGCGAGGGAGTCTACCTCTCGACGCTCCCACCGTGGCCGTGGTTTCACGGTGTCGAGCCGGGCACGGTTGCAGACACAGGTCCGTGAACTTGTGTCTGACACCGATGGTGAGGCCTCGTGGGAAGAGGAAGAGGACATCAGATATTTCTCTGACGAGGAGTCTGAGGGTCTTCCTTCTGATCCCACTCCCTCTCCTGAAAGGCAGCTCTCTCCTCCTGAGAGCCTGTCTTTCGCTTCCTTTGTCCGGGAGATGTCTACGGCCATCCCCTTCCCGGTGGTTGTGGAGGACGAGCCCAGGGCTGAAATGTTTGAGCTCCTGGACTATCCTTCTCCACCTAAGGAAGCGTCCACAGTACCCATGCATCATGCCCTCAAAAAGACATTGCTGGCGAACTGGACCAAGCCATTAACTAATCCCCACATTCCCAAGAAGATCGAGTCCCAGTACCGGATCCATGGGGACCCAGAGCTGATGCGCACTCAGTTGCCTCATGACTCTGGAGTTGTGGATTTGGCCCTAAAGAAGGCTAAGAGTTCTAGAGAGCATGCTTCGGCGCCCCCGGGCAAAGACTCTAGAACCTTAGACTCCTTTGGGAGGAAGGCCTACCATTCCTCTATGCTCGTGGCCAAAATTCAGTCGTACCAGCTCTACACGAGCATACACATGCGGAACAATGTGCGGCAGTTGGCGGGCTTGGTGGACAAGCACCCCCCTGAGCAAGCCAAGCCTTTTCAGGAGGTGGTCAGGCAGCTGAAGGCGTGCAGAAAATTCCTGGCCAGAGGGATGTATGACACCTTTGATGTTGCGTCCAGGGCCACTGCTCAAGGTGTGGTGATGCGCAGACTCTCATGGCTGCGTGCCTCCGACCTGGAGAATAGAATCCAGCAGCGGATTGCGGACTCGCCTTGCCGTGCGGATAATATTTTTGGAGAGAAAGTCGAGCAGGTGGTAGAGCAGCTCCACCAGCGGGACACCGCATTCGACAAGTTCTCCCGCCGGCAGCCTTCAGCCTCTACCTCTACAGGTAGAAGATTTTTTGGGGCAAGGAAGACTGTTCCCTACTCTTGTGGCAAGCGTAGGTACAATCCTCCTTCTTGACAGCCTGCGGCCCAGGCTAAGCCCCAGCGCGCTCGCTCTCGTCAGCAGCGTGCGACTCAGCAAGGCCCCTCGGCTCCCCAGCAAAAGCAAGGGACGAGCTTTTGACTGGCTCCAGCAGAGCATAGCCGACATCCAAGTGTCAGTGCCGGGCGACCTGCCAGTCAGAGGGAGGTTGAAAGCTTTTCACCAAAGGTGGCCTCTCATAACCTCCGACCAGTGGGTTCTCCAAATAGTCCGGCAAGGATACACCCTCAATTTGGCCTCCAAACCTCCAAATTGTCCACCGGGAGCTCAGTCTTACAGCTTCCAGCACAAGCAGGTACTTGCAGAGGAACTCTCCGCCCTTCTCAGCGCCAATGCGGTCGAGCCCGTGCCATCCGGGCAGGAAGGGCTGGGATTCTATTCCAGGTACTTCCTTGTGGAAAAGAAAACAGGGGGGATGCGTCCCATCCTAGACCTAAGGGCCCTGAACAAATATCTGGTCAAAGAAAAGTTCAGGATGCTTTCCCTGGGCACCCTTCTCCCCATGATTCAGGAAAACGATTGGCTATGCTCTCTGGACTTGAAGGACGCCTACACACACATCCCGATACTGCCAGCTCACAGACAGTACCTGCGATTTCAGCTGGGCACACGTCACTTCCAGTACTGTGTGCTACCCTTTGGGCTCGCCTCTGCGCCCAGAGTGTTCACGAAATGCTTGGCTGTAGTAGCGGCGGCACTTCGCAGACTGGGGGTACATGTGTTCCCATATCTCGACGATTGGCTGGTGAAGAACACATCCGAGGCAGGAGCCCTGCAGTCCATGCAGATGACTATTCACCTCCTGGAGCTACTGGGGTTTGTGATAAATTATCCAAAGTCCCATCTTCTCCCAGTGCAGAAACTCGAATTCATAGGAGCTCTGCTGGATTCTCGGACGGCTCGCGCCTATCTCCCAGAGACGAGAGCCACCAACTTGTTGTCCTTCGTCTCGCGGGTGCGAGCGTCCCAGCAGATCACAGCTCGGCAGATGTTGAGATTGCTGGGCCACATGGCCTCCACAGTTCATGTGACTCCCATGGCCCGCCTTCACATGAGATCTGCTCAATGGACCCTAGCTTCCCAGTGGTTTCAGGCTGCTGGGGATCTAGAAGATGTGATCCACCTGTCCACGAGTTTTCTCAAATCCCTGTATTGGTGGACGATTTGGTCCAATTTGACTCTGGGACGTCCTTTCCAAATTCCTCAGCCACAAAAAGTGCTGACCACGGATGCGTCTCTCCTGGGGGTGGGGAGCTCATGTCGATGGGCTTCACACCCAAGGAAGCTAGTCCCTCCAGGAACGCGATCTGCAGATCAATCTTCTGGAGTTACGAGCACGGATCTCGCCCCCTGTGTCAGGAAGCCGTCAGCATGTGGCTCTGGGCTCGCCGTCACGGCATGGTGCTCCAAGCCACATATCTGGCAGGCGTAAACAACAGTCTGGCCGACAGGTTGAGCAAGATTATGCAACCTCACGAGTGGTCGCTCAATTCCCGTGTAGTGCGACAGATCTTCCAGGTGTGGGGCACCCCCTTGGTAGATCTCTTCGCATCTCGAGCCAACCACAAAGTCCCTCAGTTCTGTTCCAGGCTTCAGGCCCACGGCAGACTGGCATCGGATGCCTTCCTCCTGGACTGGGGGGAGGGTCTGCTGTATGCTTATCCTCCCATACCTCTGGTGGGGAAGACTTTGTTGAAACTCAAGCAAGACCGAGGCACCATGATTCTGATTGCTTCTTTTTGGCCGCGTCAGATTTGGTTCCCTCTTCTTCTGGAGTTGTCCTCCGAAGAACCGTGGAGATTGGAGTGTTTTCCGACCCTCACCACACAGGACGAAGGGGCGCTTCTGCATCCCAACCTCCGGTCCTTGGCTCTCACGGCCTGGATGTTGAGAGCGTAGACTTTGCCTCTTTGGGTCTGTCGGAGGGTGTCTCCCGCATCTTGCTTGCTTCCAGGAAAGATTCCACTAAGAGGAGTTACTTCTTTCTGTGGAGGAGGTTTGCCGTCTGGTGTGACAGCAAGGCCCTAGATCCTCGCTCTTGTCCTACACAGACCCTGCTTGAATACCTTCTGCACTTGTCTGAGTCTGGTCTCAAGACCAACTCTGTAAGGGTTCACCTTAGTGCAATCAGTGCATACCATTACCGTGTGGAAGGTAAGCCGATCTCAGGACAGCCTTTAGTTGTTCGCTTCATGAGAGGTTTGCTTTTGTCAAAGCCCCCTGTCAAGCCTCCTACAGTGTCATGGGATCTCAATGTCGTTCTCACCCAGCTGATGAAACCTCCTTTTGAGCCACTGAATTCCTGCCATCTGAAGTACTTGACCTGGAAGGTCATTTTCTTGGTGGCAGTTACTTCAGCTCGTAGAGTCAGTGAGCTTCAGGCCCTGGTAGCCCAGGCCCCTTACACAAAATTTCATCATAACAGAGTAGTCCTCCGCACTCACCCTAAGTTCTTGCCAAAGGTTGTGTCGGAGTTCCATCTGAACCAGTCAATTGTCTTGCCAACATTCTTTCCCCGTCCTCATTCCTGCCCTGCTGAACGTCAGCTGCACACATTGGACTGCAAGAGAGCATTGGCCTTCTATCTGGAGCGGACACAGCCCAACAGACAGTCCGCCCAATTGTTTGTTTCTTTTGATCCCAACAGGAGGGGAATGGCTGTAGGAAACGCACCATATCCAATTGGCTAGCAGATTGCATTTCCTTCACTTACGCCCAGAGCCATGGCAGCGTCGGTAGCCCACTTGAAGGCAGCCACTATTGAAGAGATTTGCAAAGCTGCGACGTGGTCATCTGTCCACACATTCACATCTCATTACTGCCTGCAGCAGGATACCCGACGCGACAGTCGGTTCGGGCAGTCAGTGCTTCAGAATCTGTTCGGGGTTTAGAATCCAACTCCACCCCCCTAGGCCCATGTTTGTTCTGTTCCAGGCTGCACTCTCAGTTAGTTGGTAAATTTTTTAGGTCAATCTCAGTTATGTCCTCGCCGTTGCGAGGCCCAATTGACCATGGTTGTTGTTTTGAGTGAGCCTGGGGGCTAGGGATACCCCATCAGTGAGAACAAGCAGCCTGCTTGTCCTCTGAGAAAGCGAATGCTACATACCTGTAGAAGGTATTCTCCGAGGACAGCAGGCTGATTGTTCTCACAAACCCGCCCCGCCTCCCCTTTGGAGTTGTGTCTTTCCCTTTTCTTTGTCTTGCTACATATGAGACTGGCCGGCACGAGCCGGTTCGGGCGGGGAAGACGGCCGCGCATGCGCGGTGCGCATCGGCGCGCGAGGACTAGCAAAGGACTTTGCTAGAAAGTGTTCCGATTGGAGGGGCTGCCGTGGACGTCACCCATCAGTGAGAACAATCAGCCTGCTGTCCTCGAAGAATACCTTCTACAGGTATGTAGCATTCGCTTTGCCTGATACACCCAAATTCCTTTTGGTTTATGTAAAACAAATAATAAAAAAATAATCTGACTAGACACTTGCATAAAAGCTAATGCTTGAGATTGGCAAGGCATGATATGGGGTCCCTAGTTTAGGACTGTTTCTGTGATTGTTCTTGGCGGGGAAAGAGTATAAATAATAGATCTCCAGATGATTGTCTCCTAGTGCTGTAGTTAAATAAGAGGCTAGTTCTGATTGAGAGGAAGAAGAAAATCTTCAGTCCATAAAAATAGATACTTGTTAAATACTTAGTGAATAACCACTCTCTCTCTCTCTCTCTCTCTCTCTCTCTCTCTCTCTCTCTCTCGGGTTCATTTTCAAAACACAAAGTTACATAGTAAACTTGTAAGTTTAAGTCTACTCTGAAAATACACCTCTCTCTCTCTCTCTTACTTGATGCTTTCACTTTGGTTACCATAGACTTTTCCTTCAATTCCCTCTACTCCCATAGATAGGCCTATAGATATTTATGCATGCAAACATGGTTGCACTTATTAATCTCTGAGAACTTTCAGACCTGAGTACATTTACTCCTGTTTGAGGCTGGTGTGTGTTTGGCTTTGCAGGACTTCAACAGCTTCTACATAGTTTGCAGTTTACTAGTAACAAATGGAATCCCTCCTTTCTGATCCATGCAGATGCTATTAGCTATCCCTCTGATTAGTAGTGCTATGAGTTGTTCTTGAGAGGTCAGAAGTATTTATTGGCTGTTCTCTCTCTTTAAATCTCTTCCCCCCACCTAAAGGGTTTGCATTGTCATGAGCCTTATCACCTGTAATAGGTACAATTTTAGGTTATATTTAACCTGTAGTAAAATGTTTATTTCCTTGTCATCATCAAGTGAATCCAGTACTTGTGGATTATGCCCATCTACCAGCAGGTGGAGATAGAGGACAACAAGCTGAACTCTGCCCTATAGGATGGCGAGCAACTAGGTCAGAGGATGAAATCCGCCAGAGAAATTGCTTGCACGTTTCCTTTAACAACAGTAAGACTTTCTATAGTCTGAGAGTACTGCTTTAAATTTTTCTGCAGTGTCTGGTACATTCTCTTCCACTGTTTCACTTTCCATTTATTTTTACATGGCTGCTGATGCAGTTAAACACTGCTCCTGGGGTGGAATGCAAAGTGCAGCGTCAGGGTACTGTGCTAGTTGTTTAGTTGCTCATGTGGCTTCATGTCCATCAGAATTGATTGCAGAACCATCGGATTCCCACACAAGGAAGGTTCTTTTAAAGTCTGCTCAGATGCCAGTTTAGCTCCTTCTCATACCGTAGGAACAGTGGCCATCTTGGATTCTCCCATTGCCCCCTGTGATGTTGACAGCCATTTCTCTCCTCAGCCATTTAACCTGTCTTTAGTCTTGGCCTCCTTTGCTTTTGCTGGCCAGATATCAGATCCTGCTTCAGAATTCATTTTATTACTGCACCAGGATTATTTGCTGAAAGATTCTCACCTGGTTGTAGAACCTCTGGCTTAGTTGTTGGTGTACACAATGGTTAAAAATAGGTGTGTGGAAAGTCTGACAGAGGTAGGTTCTGAATCTCCTGCATCCTCACCACGTTTGAAGGATTGTCTTTTTGCAGAATCACTTCATTATGTGATGCCAGAGGTTTTAGAAGAAAGAGAGATTCCTGTGGATGAACTGATGATCTTACTGTTGTCAGAATGTTATATAAAGAGAAGTTCCCTGCCTTTATCACTAAAGCCTTGGAGGTTTTTAATATGTCGTCGTCTCCTTCTTGGCCAGCTGCTTCCTGTAACCCCAGGATGGCAGGCACTAGGAGACCTCCAATGTCCTTTTCAGTTCATGAAGCCATGCAAGAACTGATTTCTGTGCAATGATGTACTCCTGATACTAGTCTCAGAGTAGCTCAGGTTATGTTTCACTTATATCCTCTCTTTCCAGAGGAACTAGAAAAGTTGCAGCTGTGTTAATGGCTGCTGTGACTAGGAAGACAACTCTTCCAGTCGAGAGTGGAATTGCTGTCAAGGATATTCAGGATAGGACGTTGGAATCTGATCTTAAACTTTCCTTTGAAGTTTCTTCCTTATCTTTCCAGGATAAACATACGGATGCAGAAATGTTAAAGGAAATTAGGGACGCAAACAAACTGAGCAACACAATAATAATGGGTGATTTCAATTACCCTGATATTGACTGGGTAAATGTAACATCAGGGCTTGCTAGGGAGAGAAAATTCCTTGACGAAATCAAGGACTGCTTTATGGAGCAGCTGATACAGGAGCAAATGAGAGAGAGAGAAATTCTAGACCTAGTCCTTAGTGGAGCATATGATCTGGTGCGGGAAGTAATGGTGCTGGGGCCACTTGATAACAGTGATCATAATATGATCAGATTTGATATTAGCTTTGAAGTAAGTATATGTAGGAAATTAAAAATAAGTTAGCGTTTAACTTTAAAAAAAGAGACTATGATAAAATGAGAAGAACGGTGAAAAAAGAAAACTTAGAGGAGCGGCTGCGAGGGTCAAAAATTTACATCAGGCGTGGATGCTGTTCAAAAACGAAACAACCACAAAGGAGAAACAAACCTCACAAAACCATGAGCAGTAAAAAGAAGAAAACACTGACGTAGATCCAAGGAGGATAACAAAGATGTCTTTATTAGAGATGCCTAAAAAACGACCCGACACAGCTACATTTGCATCACTCACATTAGCCGACAACACGGCTATTGTTTTTCAGCATACTTGCAAGACAGAGGATATCCAAGGGATTTTACAGCCAGGTCCTTGCCTTAAATTTTCCTGTTGTTAAGCACTACGCTACAACATCAGAGATTCATCAAGACCCCTGAGGCAGGCCTTCGGGCCGAAACATGGCCGTGTCAGGTCATTTTTTAGGCATCTCTAATAAACACATCTTTGTTATCCTCCTTGGATCTACCTTACTGTTTTCTTCTTTTTACTGCTGTTCAAAAACACCATCCAGGAAGCCCAGGCCAAATATATTCCGTGTATTAAAAAAGGAGGACGGAAGACCAGACGACAGCTGGCATTGTTAAAAAGTGAGGTGAAGGAAGCTGTTAGAGCTAAAAGAAAGTCCTTCAGAAAATGGAAGAAGGAACTGACTGAAAATAATAAGAAACAGAATAAGGAATGTCAAGTCAAATGCAAAGCGCTGATAAGGAAGGCTAAGAGGGACTTCGGGAAAAAAAGATTGCTTTGGAGGCAAAAACACATAGTAAATAATTTTTAGGTATATTAAAAGCAGGAAGCTTGGAAAAGAATACATTGGACCGCTAGTTGACCAAGGGGTGAAACGGGTGATCAGCGAAGACAAAGCCATAGCAGAGAGATTAAATGAATTCTTTGCTTCGGTCTTCATCAAGGAAGAGATACCGGTGCCAGAAATGGCATTCAAAGTTGACGAGTCAGAGAAGCTGAATGAATTCTCTATAAACCTGGAGGATGTAATGGGGCAGTTCTACAAATTGAAGAGTAGCAAATCTCCTGAACCAGATGGTATACATCCCAGAGTACTGATAGAACTGAAAAATGAAATTGCGGAGCTATTAGTAATATGTAATTTATCCTTAAAATCGAGCATGGTACTGGAAGATTGGAGAGTGGCCAATGTAACACCGATTTTTAAAAAAGGTTCCAGAGGAGATGTGGGAATTTTTAGACCGGTAAGTCTGACATTGGTGCCGGGCAAAATGGTAGAGACTATTATAAAGAACAAAATTACAGAGCATATTCAAAAGCATGGATTAATGAGACAAAGCCAACATTGATTTAGTGAAGGGAAATCTTGCCTCACCAATCTATTACATTTCTTTGAAGGGGTGAACAAACGTGGATAAAGGTGAGCTGGTTGATATTGTGTATCTGGATTTTCAGTAGGCGTTTGGCAAAGTACCTCATGAGAGACTCCAGAGGAAATTGGAGAGTCATGGGAAAGGAGGTACTGTCCTATTGTGGATTAAAAACTGGTTAACCCTTTCATGATGTTACAAAATTAACACAGGACAGAAGAGAGATTTTTGGCTTTGAGAGAAGAAACAAAAAAATTGGTGCAACATTTTCATTCGTATATCCATGTAAATGTCTGATAAACTTTACTGGGACAAAATATGTCTTTTTTGAACCGGATCAGCTTCAAGTGTTTCTAGATACTAAAAAGATTCCAGATAGCCCAGAAGTTAGAGAATAAGATCTTTGATTAAGATAAGAATGTATATGAGCTGGCCAGGCCATTTTCTTCAATGGTTATATTAGTATAATATCTCCTCAATAATTAAACTTTCACCTCCTGTTCCTTTTCATTTTGAGGTCTAAGAAGGTGATAGATTGTATACAATACATTTTCTAGTTTAGACGTTTTCTTTTATTGTATTAATTTACAGTCATCTCTGTATTACTGTTTGCAAGTGACCCTTGTAAAATGAAAGATTATAAATAAATGGGAAAAAAAGCCTGATTAAAAGATAGAAAACAGAGAGTAGGGTTAAATGGTCAGTATTCTCAATGGAGAAGGGTAGTTAGTGGGGTTCCCCAGGGGGTCTGTGCTGGGACCGCTGCTTTTTAACATATTTATAAATGACCTAGAGATGGGAGTATCTAGTGAGGTAATTAAATTTACTGACGACACAAAGTTATTCAAAGTCATTAAATCGCGAGAAGATTGTGAAAAATTACAAGAGGACCTTACGAGACTGGGAGACTGGGAATATACACAACTCCCCCACGTATAGTCAGAACTGTTTTACAATATATGCTTGTTATATTACTACCATGTCCTATCACTATCATGTTACCAAAAATCCTGCTGTAATACTAATTATCTATTTTCTAATATACTTCCATTATTCACGATGTATTGTAAGCCACATTGAGCCTGCAAAGAGGTGGGAAAATGTGGGATACAAATGCAATAAATAAATAATAATAATAAATGGCAGATGATGTTTAATGTGAGCAAGTGTAAAGTGATGCATGTGGGAAAGAGGAACCCAAATTATAGCTATGTCCAGCAAGGTTCCACGTTAGGAGTCACTGACCAAGAAAGGAATCTAGGTGTAGTCATTGATATGTTGAAACCTTCTGCTCAGTGTGCTGATGTGGCTAAGAAAGCAAATAGAATGTTAGGTATTATTAGAAAAGGAATGGAAAACAAAAATGAGGACGTTATAATACCTCGAATATTGTGTTCAATTCTGGTCTCCGCATCTCATAAAAGATATAATGGAATTAGAAAATGTACAGAAAAGGTTGACAAAAATGATAAAAGGGATGGGACGACTTCCCTATGAGGAAAGGCTGAAGTGTCTAGAGCCCTTCAGCTTGGAGAAAAGACGGCTGAGGGGAGATATGATAGAGGTCTATAAAATAATGAGTGGAGTGGAACGGATAGATGTGAATCGTTTGTTTACTCTTTACAAAAATACTAGGACTAGGGGGCATGCAATGAAGCTACAAAGTAGTAAATTTAATTTGAATTGGAGAAAAATTTTTTCACTCAATGTGTAATTAACTCTGGAATTCGTTGCCAGAGAATGTGGTAAAGGTGGTTAGCTTAGTGGGGTTTTAAAAAGGTTTGAACGGCTTTCTAAAGGAAAAATCCGTAGGCCATTATTAAAATGACTTAGGGAAAATCCACAACTTATTTCTTGGATAAGCTGCATAACATATATTGAACTTTTCGGGGATCTTGCCAGGTATTTGTGACCTGGATTGGCCACTATTGGAAACAGGATGCTGGGCTTGATGGACCTTTGGTCTTTCCCAGCGTGACAATACTTATGTACTTATGTGCTGTGATGCACTGCTCTGCTGGGATGTCTGTGATGCCAGTCCACTAAGAATGGTACCCCCCCCCCCCCCCCCCCCCCCGATGTCCCAGTGGCTTGTTTTTTGCCTTTTTCCCTTAGAGCTTTTTTTTTTTCCCTTGAAAATGTTCACAAAAGAAAAACGCACTGAGCACAAAACGTCTAGGAAATGGCCATTTTTGAAACAGATAGTAATTTTTCAGGTTCAGAAATGACCATTTTCACCACTTTTTGGGCGTTTTCAGCGAAATGTCCAAGGTTGGGTTTATATGTCATGAAAAATGCCCCTTCACATAATTTTGAATGTCTGTGTACTTTTAAAATAAGCACCTCCGTCTATTAACGAGTGTAAAAATGCAGTTATGAGAAATCAGACACTGGGAGGTGTGGCCCTTCAGATGCGGATCGTACTTCTGAAGGAAATGAGATGGAAATCAACCATTTTGAATTCCAGAAACTTGTGAAAATTCTGTTCATTTAAATAATAGGTAGATCTGTTGGTATTCAGGTAAATTATAATTTTGATAGAAGCCAGTTGAAAGTTTATTGTGAAGTATGTGATCTAGTATGCTGTTAAAATAAGATTGGATTTTCGACAAGATGGTTTTTGTACTAGTAAGATTTAATTCTTGCTGTTTTGTAGTGTTATTTTTTATACTGTGTTGATTGTAAGCCACCTTGATACCCCTAGAAGTGGGTTATAAATATGTGTTTATATTAAAATTAAATTAAAATATGTATTTCACCTATACATCTATTGAAGTAGAAAATAGAAAAGTTTGTTGTAAAACTCTGGTATATTAAGGGGTACATTTTGTAAATGAGACAAGTGTCAGGAGATATATTGGGTTACCCAGATGCTGTTATAGGTGAGTTAAGTACTTTGTTATATTTGTTCCATAAAAATCTTTTATGAAATATTAACTTTTCCTCGGCCATCATAACAGATGATTTGGCTCCTTTGCTGCACTCATTTGGATTTAAAAGACCACCTAATATTTTTGTTTAAACCCACTGAATATTTTTGTACATGTTGGCTTTTTATCTTCACACAGTATTAACACTTGCATGAACACAGCATAGAAGATTGCATTAATTTTCTCATACATGGTGATCATAATAAGTCAGTGCTCATGGTATAGCTTCACATGAATGTTCCTGTATGTCCTTTTGAGGTTTCTTGATAGTTATTGGTTATTCACGTTTTGTAAAAAAAAAAGCTAGTAATTTACATAAGTACATAAGTAATGCCACACTGGGAAAAGACCAAGGGTCCATCGAGCCCAGCATCCTGTCCACGACAGCGGCCAATCCAGGCCAAGGGCACCTAGCAAGCCTCCCAAACGTACAAACATTCTATATATGTTATTCCCGGAATTGTGGATTTTTCCCGTCCATTTAGTAGCAGTTTAAGGACTTGTCCTTTAGGAAACCGTCTAACCCTTTTTAAACTCTGCCAAGCTAACCGCCTTCACCACGTTCTCCGGTAACGAATTCCAGAGTTTGTTTACGTGTTGGGTGAAGAAACATTTTCTCCGATTTGTTTTAAATTTACTACACTGTAGTTTCATCGCATGCCCCCTAGTCCTAATATTTTTGGAAAGTGTGAACAGACGCTTCACATCCACCTGTTCCACTCCACTCATTATTTTATATACCTCTATCATGTCTCCCCTCAGTCATCTCTTCTCCAAGCTGAAAAGCCCTAGCCTCCTTAGTCTTTCTTCATAGGGAAGTCGTCCCATCCCCGCTATCATTTTAGTTGCCCTTCGCTGCACCTTTTCCAATTCCACTATATCTTTCTTGAGATGCGGTGACCAGAACTGAACACAATACTCAAGGTGCAGTCGCACCATGGAGCGATATAACGGCATTATAACATCCTCACACCTGTTTTCCATACCTTTCCTAATAATACCCACCATTCTATTCGCTTTCCGAGCCGCAGCAGCACACTGAGCAGAAGGTTTCAGTGTATTATCGACGACGACACCCAGATCCCTTTCTTGGTCCGTAACTCCTAACGTGGAACCTTGCATGACGTAGCTATAATTCGGGTTCTTTTTTCCCACATGCATCACCTTGCACTTGCTCACATTAAACGTCATCTGCCATTTAGCAGCCCAGTCTCCCAGTCTCGTAAGGTCCTTCTGTAATTTTTCACAATCCTGTCGCAAGTTAACGACTTTGAATAACTTTGTGTCATCAGCAAATTTAATTACCTTGCTAGTTACTCCCATCTCTAAATCATTTATAAATATATTAAAAAGCAGCAGTCCTAGCACAGACCCCTGAGGAACCCCACTAACTACCCTTCTCCATTGTGAATACTGCCCTTTTAACCCCACTTTCTGTTTCCTATCCTTTAACCAGTTTTTAATCCACAATAGGACTTTTCCTCCTATCCCATGACCCTCCAACTTCCTCTGTAGTCTTTCATGAGGTACCTTGTCAAACGCCTTTTGAAAATCCAGATACACAATATCAACCGGCTCCCCTTTGTCCACGTTTGTTTACTCCTTCAAAGAATTGAAGTAAATTGGTCAGGCACGATTTCCCTACACAAAAGCTGTGCTGACTCTGTCTCAGTAATCCATGTCCTCGGATGTGCTCTGTAATTTTGTTTTTAATAATAGCCTCTACCATTTTCCTTGGCACTGACGTCAGACTCACCGGTCTATAATTTCCAGGATCTCCCCTGGAACCTTTATTTATTTATTTATTACATTTGTACCCCGCTCTTTCCCACATACAGCAGGTCTAGTGCGGCTTACATAGTAAAAGAAAGCATCTTACATGGTAAAGAATACAGTAAAAACAAGGAAATGTAGGAACAGTATTATAAATTTTGATGATCATAACTACTTACATTGTGAAAGGCATTACAAAGGACATGTGAAAAGAACGTAATGAACTAGAATAGGGAAGGTAGACAAGGATATGATAGGTGAAAGGGAAGGAGAATGGGAGGGAAATGGTAAAGGATGGAGGGAAGAAGATGAGGGATTGAGTATAACATTGGGGTCAGAGTAAGCGTCGACATCTTAGCAGGAGTATCATAGGTGATCTGGTGGAATTAAGCTGGTCCATTAGGGTAAACTTGCTTGAAAAAATGGGACTTTAACATTTTCCTGAAAGGTAAATAGTTATTAATAGCTCGTATGGGTCTTGGGAGAGCATTCCAAAGTTGACTACCCAGAAAGGAGAAACTGGATGCATAGTATGTTTTGTACTTGACACCTTTGCAGTTTGGGAGGTGTAGATTGAGGTATGTTCGCGATGATATTGTTCTATTTCTAATTGGGAGGTCAGTCAGGTTGTTATATAACTGGGGGATTCTCCTGATATGATCTTATGGATCATTGTATGGACCTTGAAGTATATTCTCTCTTTGATGGGGAGTCAGTGAAGCCTTTCTCGAAGGGGTGAGGCGCTTTCAAATCTTGACTTTCCAAATATAAGTCTGGCTGCTGGGCAGTCTGGAGACTTTTCAGGACTTGGGATTTACATCCAAGGAAAACACTGTTACAATAATCAACCTGAGTGATGACTGTGGATTGAACCAGGTTCCGGAAAATGTTCAATGGAAGATAGGATTTCACTCCCTTCAGGATCCACATCATATTAAACATTTTCTTTGTGATCAGCTTAATGTGGTTATCGAAGGATAGATGACTATCTATTGTAAATCCAAGAATCTTTAAACTACTGGAGATGGGGATGATTACATCTGGGGTATTGAGGGTGGCCGGGAGAGATGGGGAGTATTGAGACGAGAGGACTAGGCATTGAGTTTTTTCTTTATTTAATTTCATCGTAAAGGCATTGGCTCATGAGATCAAGATGGACATACCAGTAGTGATTTTATCAGAGATTTCGGATAAATTTGATTTAAAGGGAATAAAAACAGTGACGTCATCAGCATATATAAAGGGATTAAGGCCACGTTTGGCTAATAATCTGGCCAAGGGGATCATCATTATATTGAAGAGTATTGGGGAGAGAGGAGATTCCTGTGGTACTCCACATTCAGACGACCATGGGGATGATATATTTGTGGTTCCTTTAACTTGATAAGACCTGGTTGTGATGAAGTCTCTTAACCAATTGATAATATTACCTCCAATTCCAAGTTTGTCCAAACGTTTAGCAAGAATGTTATGTTCTACCATGTCAAAAGCGCTTGACAAATCAAATTGCAAAAGGCGGATTTTGTTTCCAGTTGCGATTTCCTGTTTGAATTTAGTTATTAGAGTAAGGAGGACCGTTTCTGTGCTGTGGGCAGATCGGAAGCCTGATTGTGACTCATGAAGGATAGAAAATGGGCGTTAAATTGGCCACCCTCCAATCTTCCGGTACCACGCTCGATTTTAAGGATAAATTGCATATCACTAGCAGTAGCTCCGCAAGCTCATTTTTCAGTTCTATCAGTACTCTAGGATGAATACCATCCGGTCCAGGAGATTTGCTACTCTTCAGTTTGCTGAACTGCCCCATTACGTCCTCCAGGTTTACCGTGAAGTCAGTAAGTTTCTCCGACTCGTCCGCTTGAAATATCATTTCCGACATCGGTATCCCACCCAAATCTTCCTCGGTGAAGACAGAAGCAAAGAATTCATTCAATCTCTCCGCTACGTCTTTGTCTTCCTTGATCGCCCCTTTTACCCCTCGGTCATCCAGCGGTCCAACCGATTCTTTTGCTGGCTTCCTGCTTTTAATATATCGAAAAAAATTTTTACTATGCTTTTTTGCCTCTAATGCTATCTTTTTTTTTTCGTAATCCCTCTTGGCCTTCTTTATCTGCGCCTTGCATTTGCTTTGACACTCCTTATGCTGCTTCTTGTTATTTTCAGACGGTTCCTTCTTCCATTTTCTGAAGGCATTTCTTTTAGCCCTAATAGCTTCCTTCACCTCACTTTTCAACCAGGCCGGCTGTCTTTTGGAGTTCCGTATTTCTTTTCTGACTTGTGGAATATGTTTGGCCTGGGCCTCCAGGATGGTATTTTTGAACAGCGTCCATGCCTGTTGTACAGTTTTTACCCTCTCAGTTGTCCCCCTAAGTATTTTTTTCCACCGTTCTTCTCATTTTATCATAGACTCCTTTTTTAAAGTTAAACACTAATGTATTTGACTTCCTGTGTATAGTTACTTCAAGGTTGATTTTAAAACTGATCATGCACTCCGATCATGCATTGCCGATCCCCCTCCCCCCAGCCGCTGCCATTGCTAACCCTCCCCCTCCGTTGCTCGCCTACCTTCGCTGGCGGGGGACCCCAACCCCCGCCAGCCGAGGTCCGCGTCCTCCTGCCGCTGCCGCTGCCGGCTGCCTTTGGTCCTTTCATTCTTCCATTGAAGCTGGCGCCGACGAAAAAGTTTCTTTTGAATCTGACGTCGCTGCACGTTGCACGTTGTACGTGCAGGACGTCAGACTCGGAAACAATTTCTGAGTCTGACGTCCTGCACGTACAACGTGCAGCGACGTCAGACTCAAAAGAAACTTTCGTCGGCGCCAGCTTCAATGGAAGAATTAAAGGACCAAAGGCAGCCGGCAGCGGCAGGAGGACGCGGACCTCGGCTGGCGGGGGTTGGGGTCCCCCGCCAGCGAAGGTAGGCGAGCAACGGAGGGGGAGGGTTGGCAGCGGTAGGGGGGTCCAGGGCGAAATCTGCGGGGGCCCAGGCCCCTGAGGCCCCACGCAGATACGCCCCTGGTCCAGAGACTGGTACTGGGTACAAGAGTCACTTTTTAGCAGGATACTGATCCTAATTACTAAGCAAAAGCTACAATGGAGGCCTCAGCAAGAAAAATGTAATTGTCCTTAAGTGGCCTAGTCAAAGCGATACCCAAATCCAACAAAAAATCTATAGTGGGATTTGAAGACTGCCATCCACAAACAATTCCCATCCAACTTGAGTTATCCAGTGGCGTACCAAGGGGAGGGCAGTGGGGACGGTCCGCCCCGGGTGCACGCCGCTGGGGGGGGGGGGTGCTGCGTGCCTGTCGGCGCTTCGTTTTCATGCTCCCTCTGCCCCAGAACAGGTTACTTTCGGGGCAGAGGGAGCATGAAAATGAAGAGCCGGCAGGCGCGCGGCACCCCCCCCCCCCCCAGCGGTGTGCACCCGGGGGGGGGGGGGTTCTTTTGCCGGGGGGGGGGGGCGAGGCGAATCGGCGATCCGCCCCGGGTGTCAGCCCCCCTAGGAACGCCACTGGAGTTATCTACTTTGCCAAGAAGAATGGGCAAAACTGTATCATCTCACTGTGCTAAGTGGTACACACTTATCCTAAGCAAACTTAAGACTGTTGCTGCAAATGGTGATTCCTCCAAGAATGTCTGTATCATCTCACTGCAGTGGCGTAGGAAGGGGGGGCGGGAGGGGCGGTCCGTCCCGGGTGCACGCGCTCGGGGGGTGCAGGCCCCGCTGGTTCCCTGCTCCCTCTGCCCCGGAGCAGGTTACTTCCTGTTCCAGGGCAGAGAGAGCAGGGAACCAGCGGGGCCGACGCTCTGAGTGACGTGCACTCGGGGCAGATCGGCTCTCCCACAGGTAAGAATGCGGGGCGGCGGGGGGGGGGGGTTGCGCTCCGGGGGGGGAGTTCGCTCCGGGGGGGGGGGGGTGCGCCGCAGAGGGGTGGGGCGCGCCGTGCTGCACCCCGGGGGGGGAGTGCGCAGCGGCGACCCGCCCTGGGTGTCATTAGCCCTCGCTACGGCACTGTCTCACTGTGCTAAGTGGTACACACTTATCCTAAACAAACTTAAGACTGTTGCTGCAAAAGGTGATTCCTCCAAGAATGTCTTTACACTCCTTGACTCAATTCTTGAAGGAGTGTAAAGACATTCAATTAATGCTTTTTGTTTTCCTATTCTTCATTGCTTTTGAATAGTTCTGTAATTGTTCTTTCATGTTGGTGTAGAGTATGTGGTAGAGGTCAGAAAAAACAATTCCTACTTTAATGAATTTTGATAGCAGCAGAATATGAAAAATGTATAAGTTTGTTAAAGTTTTTACAAACACTGTCATTCAATAGTTTACTTATTTGTCATAAGTTCAAAATTTTGGATTTTCCTTTGTTTCCTTTCAAAAGAAATCCAGAATGAATAATATTTGAAACCTCTAAACACAAGTACAAGAAGCTTTTCATGACGCAAAAATAAGTTCTAACGGTTTTAAATGTTTCTCTGAATGGTTTTCTTACAGAGGAAAAATCAACCATGGATCAGAAGCCTTCTAAACCAGTAGCTCCCCAGGTACCACTCAAGAAACCCATTCCTCCAAACAAGTCTAATTTATTAAAACCAGGAATACCCCTTCCCAAAAGGCCAGAGAAACCAGTTGTACCACCACCTACATCCAAGTAAGCATGTTTTGTTATTTAGAATAAATATTAAAGAAATTCACCCATTGTAATATGCTGCTGCATTTTCTTCAGTGTCCTTGTATTTTAAAACTTTTGCAGCCCTAAGTTTGAATGTGAAGATAATACAGACTTTTACATATTTTTATTTTTATAAACTTGCCTTGGGAAAATGTTTCATTTTGAGGATAACTGTTTTATCCAACCAAGCTGATAATTTATATTTGTAATGTAAAGTATTATATATCTCAGTAAGTTTAATTCTTCTTTATTCAAGAGAATAAAATATAGTAAATTTTCACAGTGTAGTTGTGCTGCTGCTATTTGTACAGCTGTTTCATATTACTGTAGTGAAGCCGTAAGGGTAAAAGCATTTTTTTCTGCAATAAGTGAGCAAAAACTATTGCATTATCCTATATAATAATTCTCACCTCCAACGTTCTGTGCTTGGGACCGTGGCTCCTTGGCTGGAGGTGGTCTGTGAGGCAGACACGCACTGACGTCACTGACGTCAAAACAGCTGATTGCTGCGTGTTTCCCTACTCCTCCTACTGCCTCGGAATCAGCTGTCACCCCCCCCCCTCCGCGCTATGGCCCCCTCGAAACCCACCCCCTCCCGCAAACCTGTCGATCCCCCCCCCGCCGGAACGCCGAAAACTGCCGCCGCCGTTGTTGTACTACCTTCCCTTCCCGTAGGTTGTTGAATCATCTTAGAAAGTTTAACTCCGTGCGTCTGACGTCAGACGCACGGAGTTAAACTTTCTAAGATGATTCAACAATCTACGGGAAGGGAAGGTAGTACAACAACGGCGGCGGCAGTTTTCGGCGTTCCGGCGGGGGGGGGGATCGACAGGTTCGCGGGAGGGGGTGGAAGAAAAAAAAACGCATGTTGGGGGGCGAGAAGAGGGTGGCCAACCACAGCATGGATGCGAGCGGGGGGGGGGGGAAAGAGGCCGGCCCAGGCTGGCACATGGGAGAGAGAGGAGCATGGATGCGAGGGGGGGGGTCATGGAAGGGAGAGAGGGGACTTGCTGGAAAAGGATGAATGGAGGCGGCAGGGGACAGAGGAGCATGGATGGGCATGGATTGGAAGGGCAGGACTCATGGAGAGGGGAATTGCTGGATAGGGATGAATGGAGGGGACAGATGGGCATGGATGGATATGGATTGCAGGGCAGGCCTCAGGCAGAGAGGGGAAATGCTGGATAGGGAAAAATGGAGGGGCCAGGTGACAGATGAGCATGGATGGGCATGGATTGGAAGGGCAGGACTCAGGGAGAGGGGAATTGCTGGATAGGGATGAATGGAGGGGACAGATGGGCATGGATGGATATGGATTGCAGGACAGGCCTCAGGCAGAGAGGGGAAATGCTGGATAGGGAAAAATGGAGGGGCCAGGTGACAGAGGAGCATGGATGGGCATGGATTGGAAGGGCAGGACTCAGGGAGAGGGGAATTGCTGTATAGGGATGAATGGAGGGGACAGATGGGCATGGATGGATATGGATTGCAGGGCAGGCCTCAGGCAGAGAGGGGAAATGCTGGATAGGGAAAAATGGAGGGGCCAGGTGACAGATGAGCATGGATGGGCATGGATTGGAAGGGCAAGACTCAGGGAGAGGGGAATTGCTGGATAGGGATGAATGGAGGGGACAGATGGGCATGGATGGATATGGATTGCAGGGCAGGCCTCAGGCAGAGAGGGGAAATGCTGGATAGGGAAAAATGGAGGGGCCAGGTGACAGAGGAGCATGGATGGGCATGGATTGGAAGGGCAGGACTCAGGGAGAGGGGAATTGCTGGATAGGGATGAATGGAGGGGACAGATGGGCATGGATGGATATGGATTGCAGGGCAGGCCTCAGGCAGAGAGGGGAATTGCTGGATAGGGATGAATGGAGGGGCCAGGTGACAGAGGAGCATGGATTGGACTCACACTTTCACTCTGACTCTCAAACAGTCACTCTCACATACACTCTCCCAAACATACACACTCCGAGGAAAACCTTGCTAGCGCCCGTTTCATTTGTGTCAGAAACGGGCTTTTTTTACTAGTTGTTAATAAATTTTGTATTTTTGTAAAAATCGGGTGTCATTTTTTCCTTTGCTAAGCACGTTACTAGGACACAAGAGCATATGTGGTCCTTCTCACACAAAGCAGTCTTCTTAGCTCCTTAGTTTTGGTTTGTTCTGCTTTGCCTAACTAATGCAAAAACAAAGCTCTCATGATTGTTTTTCATGAGAGGTTTTTACCTGTGTGTCTTCCAATGTTGATTTTCCTTCATTTTCTTTTCCTTAAAAAAAAAAATATATATATATATATGAAAAGCAATCATGAGAGCTTTGTTTTTGCATTAGTTAGGCAAAGCAGAACAAACCAAAACTAAGGAGCTAAGAAGACTGCTTTGTGTGAGAAGGGCCACATATGCTCTTGTGTCCTAGTAACGTGCTTAGCAAAGGAAAAAATGACACCCGATTTTTGGTACCAAAGTCAGGATTTTATTCCTGTCCATGATGTGGCAGAAAATTCCTTAATTTTGACACACATCCTAAGTATCTAGTCTGACCACAATCAAGATTAATGAAGCAGTTTACTCGCATGACTGCACAAGCCCAAAAAGAGCATCTCAACTGTTTTTGCAACAACTCTAAAACTGAGAAGAGGCATCTTTTAGTATAGAAAGAGGAAAAGAGATCCTTCTCTGCTAAGAATTTGGTTGACTCTATACACTCTAGTAGAGATTCTTTAGCCGAATTGCAGTCTGTCTGACTGCAGTGACTTTAAAAGTCAAATCTGCAAAAAAATGACCTCCAAGTCCTAGTTGAGCTGGCATGTGGCTCTAAGGGTTCCATACTGCAAGTGCAGCTGTCTTCTTTGTGCTGCACAGACCTGAGAAGAAGATCCTCAAACCTGTCCAAATCACATGAGAAACAAAGACTCATCAGTGCTGAAGTTAAGTACTTCCCAAGCATACACCTGGACAGTTGTCTCCAATGCAAGTACTGACTGACTTTGTTCAGGAGGCAGTATCAGTTAGGCAGCCTGGTCAGTTCACCAGAAGATATCAAGAGGAATATCTGTCAGGAGGTTGCTGGTGAAACCTTAGTTCTTTTTCTGGTACCTAATGTTCCTTAACACTCCATGTTTTATGGCCCTTTTTAAGATCAGTCAGTCATTGAATCTGGATACCTCTTTGTCTGATTTCATTCTATCAAGGTAAGTCAAGAATCCTTGAAATGTGTCTGTCTACACTGTTATATTTTTGTAATGATTACCACAAGTCTGTCCAAAAGACTTCTACACTTCAATAACTGATGGAGATGAAAAGTGAATGATTAGTCCTGGAAATCTGTTAACTGCTCTAAGACAAACTTTTCAGTGATCTTTGAGACAAAAAGTAAATTACATACAGGACGATAATGGGACAAAACTGAGGGGCCAAGATTGGATTTCTTCAAATTAGTATTCAATATATCATAAAAATTCTCCATTGTTGAAGTGTATAACTTTACCCTCTAGATAAACCAAATATTCTATCTCAGGAGGAAAAAGCCTCAGAATTTACATAAGCACTGTTTGTACAATTGTGCTTATCACATTCAGTCATTGGCAGAAAAAAACCTCTAGATAAGATTCTCCAAACTTTTAGACCATTTCAAAAATTTGAATTTTTGTAGCTTTTACACTTTTACATAGTATCCAAGGAACAAAGATTGCTTATCTTTAATTAAAGATCTACCCGACAATGACCAGTGTTTCATGGATCAAGTACCTCTGCCTCAGGGAACGTGGACCATATCTGTTAAAAATATAGAACACAATATAATATTCTGTGAAGCTTTAATTCTTCTAACAAATATAACATAGAAACTTACTTATCCCAACATCATTTGCTTCGTTATCCTTGGAGCAGATACACAAAATGGCGACTTGGCAGTTTAACAGTATTTGACCCAGTCAGAAAATGTCTTCCCATGATTGGACAGTTCTTGGTGTCTGCCTAAAAGTGCACCAATTGCAGTGGACCATATCTGTGAGCTTGATCCGAGTGGTATCCAAACTTTTTTACTGATCATACTGTCTCACAAAATTAGTGTAAGAGCTTTTATGCTTACAAATCAAATTCACTGAGAGCCCTGTGATCTGAAGAAAAAAGGAGCAGTTGTTCTGGAGATAGTACCGGGAGAAAGCCTCTGAATAAAAGATTGGGGGGGGGGGGGGGGGGGTTATGTATGGAGAGAAGAGAGTTTAAGGAGCCACACCTAGGGTTAATGGGAGCCACAGCTGGTCTCTGGGCCTTGGAATGAACTCTGCCGTACACAGCTTCATTGATCCTTAGGTTAGTAAGACTCTATAATCACTAGATTCCATATAGTCCACCCTAGTGAAATTCAATGCTATGGTAGCTAATTGTTCAAGAGACATGGAGACAATTTTTCCTTAAAGTTAAGTCTGAGTTCTGAGATAGAGATCATGGTTGGATCAGGGCTAGCTCAACAGGTTATAGCTCCTTGAGCCAACTTTTGCTTTTGCATCCTCCTCGCAGAGTCAGTGTCACAGTATGAGCTGAGCAGATATTAGGGCTTATGCTGCAAAATTGCCCAACACCACAAAGAAGCCAGCACTAAAACTTAAATGCCACTATTTACCCAGTTTTTGAACATATGGTACCCCATGCATTTAAGCCCCAGAGCTGTGCCTCTTCCATAAACAGGTATTTTCTGGGCTTCTACTGCTGCAACCATATTCTTCCCTTCCTCCCCTTCCGTCTCTGTTGGTGTACAGCTCCAGCGAATTCAGCACAGGTGATAGGAAGAGAGTAGGCAGAGCAAGGTATTAACCAGCTCTGGAATTAGAAAAGCAAACCCAGCTCTGATTGGCCACTTTTTACTCCAAACTTAGCTAATTCAGTCACCCAATAAAACTACCATTATAAGTGATAGCATCACTAAAATTCTTCTATTAGAGGGTAAAAACTGTAGCTCCAGCTCTGTTACACAATTCACATTCCTCAGCAATGGAGTTGCAGAGGTACAAGGTACCCTAGGTGAACCTCCTATTAGGCATTCTTCTTAAACATGCAGGTTCAGGTGACCCTCAGGGGGAGGAATGCTGGCTTCGGCCTAACCCCTGGTAAGCCTTTCCTCAACTGAGAGGTGCCCAGCTCTACCACCGGCTGCCTTTCAGGTGCTGTGGAGGACTTGCAGCTCATCTGCATATCCTTACAGCCTTCTCTGGGGTGACACCCAGGTCCACTCCGATCCACCCAGGGCCTCCGCTCTAGGTGCCCAGCACTCCCACCAAGTGCTGTGGAGGACTTGCAGCCCTTCTGCATTTCCTCACAGCTGTATCCGGGGTGACTCCAGGTCCACCCCGAGCTTCCCAGGGCCCTCGCTCCAAGTGCACAGAGTCTCCAGGTGCTTTTTGGCTAGGATTCCTTTAAACACTATCACTCCCTATGCCTTAGCTGCTGCCTGCTGTCCCTCTCCTAGCCTTCCTGCCATCCTCCTTTACTCCTATCACCTTAGCCACTTCACATCTACCTGCATCCACCTTAGCCCCTATATATGGCCCCTATACACATTCTCTTCATCGCCCTGTCCCTTCCTAACCTCTTCCCCCTCCCCTTCCACTGTCTACCTCAGGAACTCACTGCCCTCCCGTCCTGCTCATTACTCCCCTACCCTACCTCCCCCCACCACCTCCCCAGCTCTCCTGCCCCCTCGTCATTCCTAGCTCTCAACCTTCTGCACTTCCTCCCCACCATTAACCCATCCCCATTCCTCCTTAACACATCCCGTCTTCATCATCTTCATCGACCCTCCTCCCCCACCCTCCTCCACACTCTCTTACTCCTTCTCCTACTTTCCACAGGTGACATCAATCCCAATCCAGGTCCCCCCCCACCTCTCCTCTCCATATCCACGTAACCGATCCCAGAATGCCTCCAATCTCATCTCTATTCCCCTTCTCCCCCCCGCTTCCCTCCCCTTCTCGTGTGCCCTATGGAATGCCCACTCAGTATGCAACAAACTCTCCTTCACCCACGATTTGTTCATCTCCCGTTCCCTTTCAACTGCTCGCTTTAACTGAAACTTGGATAACCCCTAACGACACTGCCTCAATCGCAGCCCTATGCCATGGAGGATATCTTTTCTCCCACACTCCCCGCTCAGACGCACGCGGTGGAGGCGTTGGGTTTCTTCTCTCACCCTCTTGTAGTTTCCAAACCCTCCCCCTGCTCCACAGTCTCACTGCTTCTCATCCTTCGAAACTCATGCCATCCGGCTATTCTACCCGACACCACTCAGATAAGCCCCTCTCTTCCTTCCTTCCTGACTTCGACGCTTGGCTCACCGTCTTTCTTGATCCCTCATCTCCATCCCTCATTCTTCGTGATTTTAATATTCACGTTGACGACCCATCCAACTCCTAAGCTTCTAAATTCCTCACTGTGACATCCTCCTTTAACCTCCAACTATGCTCTACCACCCCTACTCACCGTAATGGCCATTGTCTCGACCTCGTTCTCTTCTCTTCCTGCTCACCTTCCAATTTCTGCACCTCAGTCCTTCCTATCTCAGATCATCACCTAATCACCCTCACACGTCATCACCCTCCCCCTCAACCTCGCCCAACTATAGCCACTGCCTTCAGGAATCTACAGGCCATCGACCCCCCTACCCTATCCTCTCACATCTCCAATCTCTTCCCTTCCATCTCGTCTTCCGAATCTGTCGACACGGCTGTCTCTGGTGGAAAACAAAAAAAGCAGATCGTGTAAAAGTAAGATGTAATTTATTTAAACAGTATATCAGTACTCATGTAAATACAAACAGCCCGACACAGGCCGTGTTTCGCCCAACTGGGCTGCTTCAGGGGCTATACAAGGGTCCTTTATTGCCAAATACTAGGCAGACGGAGCAAGTCCTGTCAATAGATATATGAAGAATTGGTTTGGAAAAAAACAGCTCGATCAGAGATTCCAATACATAATAATCCGCTGACATAGAGCCAGTACCACTGTCACGTATCTCTGAAATCGCTGTTTTCCATCTTGGAGTTTGCAGACCGTCTGCCTTTGTGCTTTCTTGGACACGGCTGTCTCTGCCTACAATGAAATTCTCTCCACTGCTCTGGATACCCTAGCACCATCTGTCGACACGGCTGTCTCTGCCTACAATGAAATTCTCTCCACTGCTCTGGATACCCTAGCACCATCTGTCGACACGGCTGTCTCTGCCTACAATGAAATTCTCTCCACTGCTCTGGATACCCTAGCACCATCTGTCGACACGGCTGTCTCTGCCTACAATGAAATTCTCTCCACTGCTCTGGATACCCTAGCACCATCTGTCTCTCGACCCACTAAGCGCAATAATCCTCAGCCCTGGTTAACCCCTTGCATCCGTTACCTTCGCTCCTGCACCCGATCTGCTTGAACGACTCTGGAGGAAATCTCGCACCCTGTCAGACTTCACCCGTTACAAATTCATGCTATCCTCCTTCCAGTCCTCCCTATTCCTTGCCAAACAGGAATATTATTCTCAATTAACTAATTCTCTTGGCTCCAACCCTCGTTGCCTCTTCGCCACCCTCAACTCCCTACTTAAAGTGCCCTCCGCTCCCACCCACCCCCTCTCACTCTCTCCTCAAACACTAGCTGACTACTTCCACGATAAGGTGCAGAAGATAAACCTTGAATTCACTTCCAAGCCTTCTCCTCCCTGTGACTTTTTAACCCACTCCCCCAACCAACCTAGCCTGGCCTCCTCCTCCTTCTCCTCCTTCCCTGAGATCACCGAAGAGGAAACTGCTCGCCTTCTCTCTTCCTCTAAGTGCACCACCTGTTCCTCTGATCCCATTCCCACCAATCTGCTTAACAACATCTCTCCTACAGTCAACCCCTCAATCTGTCACATCCTCAATCTCTCTCTCTCCACTGCTACTGTCCCTGACACCTTCAAGCACGCTGTAGTCACACCACTTCTCAAAACACCATCACTAGACCCCACCTGTCCCTCCAACTACCGTCCCATCTCTCTTCTACCCTTCCTCTCCAAATTACTTGAACACGCTGTCCACAGCCGCTGCCTTTATTTCCTCTCCTCTCAGGCCGTCCTCGATCTGCTCCAATCTGGCTTTCGCCCACTACACTCGACAGAAACAGCACTCTCTAAAGTCTGTAATGACTTGTTCCTTGCCAAATCCAAAGGTCACTATTCCATCCTCATCCTCCTCGACCTATCTGCCGCCTTTGACACTGTCAATCATAATTTACTTCTTGACACACTGTCCTCATTCGGGTTCCAGGGCTCCGTCCTATCCTGGTTCTCTTCGTATCTTTCCCAACGCACCTTCAGAGTATATTCTAATGGCTCTTCTTCCACCCCCATCCCGCTCTCTGTTGGGGTTCCTCAAGGTTCTGTCCTTGGACCGCTTCTTTTCTCGATCTACACCTCTTCCCTGGGCTCGCTGATCTCATCACATGGTTTCCAGTACCATCTCTATGCTGATGACACCCAGCTTTATCTCTCCACTCCCGACATCACGGTCGAATCCCAGGCCAAAGTTTCGGCCTGCCTTTCAGACATCGCTGCCTGGATGTCCAGCCGGCATCTGAAACTGAACATGTCAAAGACTGAGCTCCTTGTCTTTCCACCCAAACCCTATTCTCCTCTTCCCCCACTTTCCGTCTCTGTTGACAACGCCCTCATCCTCCCCGTCGCTTCAGCCCGCAATCTCGAAGTCATCTTCGACTCCTCCCTCTCCTTCTCTGCCTATATCCAGCAGACAGCTAAGACCTGTCGCTTCTTCCTCTATAATATTAGCAAAATTCACCCATTCCTGTCTGAACAGACCACCCGAACCCTCGTCCACTCGCTCGTCACCTCTCTTCTTGACTATTGCAACCTTCTTCTCACTGGCCTCCCGTTTAACCATCTATTCAATCTGTCAAATTCTGCCGCACGTCTTATCTACCGCGTGAACCGATACTCTCATATCACTCCTCTCCTCAAGTCACTTCACTGGCTCCCGATCCGCTACCTTATACAGTTCAAGCTTCTCCTTTTAACCTTCAAATGCACTCAATCTGCAGCCCCCCCAGTACCTCTCTATACTCCTCTCCCCGTATGTTCCCACCTGTAACCTCCGCTCTCAGGACAAATCACTCCTATCTGTACCCTTCTCCACCACCGCTAACTCCAGACTCCGCCCCTTCTGCCTTGCATCACCATATGCCTGGAACAGCCTTCCCGAGCCCATACGTCATGCGCCCTCCCTGCCCATCTTCAAGTCCTTACTCAAAGCCCAACTCTTCTTTCTTGCTTTTGGCGCATAACCACCTTCCCCACTCATGATACTACACTGACTACATAGTTTGTAACCTTTAGATTGTAAGCTCTTTTGAGCAGGGACGGTCCTTCCCCATGTTAAACTTGTACAGCGCTGTGTAACCCTGGCAGCGCTATAGAAATGCTAAGTAGTAGTAGTAGTAATAGTAGTAGTAGTAGGTCTATAGGCCGTGGAGGGGCATAATCGAAAGGGGGCGCCCAAGTTTTCCTGAGGATGTCCTTGCAAGACGTCCCAGCGAAGGGGCGTGGAAACCCGTATTATCAAAACAAGATGGTTGTCCATCTTTCGTTTCGATAATACTGTTTGGGACGCCCGAATTGAGAAATTTAGGTCAACTTTAGAGATGGTTGTCCCCGATTTTCGGCGATAATGGAAACCGAGGACACCCATCTCAGAAATGACCAAATCCAAGCCATTTGGTCGTGGGAGGAGCCAGCATTCGTAGTGCACTGGCCCCCCTGACATGCCAGGACACCAGCTGGGCAACCTAGGGGGCACTGCAGTGGACTTCAGAAATTGCTCCCAGGTGCATAGTTCCCTTACCTTGCGTGCTGAGCCCCCCAACCCCCCCCCCCCCACAAAAAAAAAACCCCACAACTGTACAACACTACCGTAGCCCTAAGGGGTGAAGGGGAGGCACCTACATGTGGGTACAGTGGGTTTCTGGTGGGTTTTGAAGTGCTCACATTTACCACCACAAGTGTAACAGGTGGGGGGGTAGGCCTGGGTCCGCCTGCCTGAAATGCATTGCACCCACTAAAACTGCTCCAGGGACCTGCATACTGCTGTCAGGGAGCTTGGTATGACATTTGAGGCTGGCATAGAGGCTGGCAAAAAATATTTGTAAAGTTTTATATTTTTTAGGGTGTGAGGGGGTTAGTGACCACTGGGGGGGAGTAAGGGAAGGTCATCCCCGATTCCCTCCGGTGGTCATCTGGTCAGTTCGGGCACTTTTTTGAAGCTTGGTCGCAAGAACAAATGGACCAAATAACGTCGCCCAAGTGCTCGTCAGGGACGCCCTTCTGTTTTCGATTATAGGTCGAGGACACCCATGTGTTAGGCACGCCCCAGTCACGCCTTCACTATTCTTCCGACACACCCCCGTGAACTTTGGTCGTCCCCGTGCAGAAAGCAGTTGAGGACGGCCAAAATCGGCTTTTGATTATGCCGATTTGGGCAACCCTGGGAGAAGGACGCCCATCTCCCGATTTGTGTTGAAAGATGGGCGCCCTTCTCTTTCGAAAATAAGCCTGCAAGTCTTTCAGCTTCTCCACACCCCGCGGGAGGTGGTGGAAATGAAAGCAGTAACGGAATTCAAACATGCGTGGGATAAACATAAAGGAATCCTGTGCAGAAGGAATGGATCCTCAGGAGCTTAGTCGAGATCGGGTGGCAGAGCCGGTGGTGGGAGGCGGGGTTGGGAGGCGGGGATAGTGCTGGGCAGACTTATACGGCTGTGCCAGAGCCGGTGGTGGGAGGCAGAACTGGTGGTTGGGAGGCGGGGATAGTGCTGGGCAGACTTTTACGGTCTGTGCCAGAGCCGGTGGTGGGAGGCGGGGCTGGTGGTTGGGAGGCGGGGATAGTGCTGGGCAGACTTATACGGTCTGTGCCCTGAAGAGGACAGGTACAAATCAAAGTAGGGTATACACAAAAAGTAGCACATATGAGTTTATCTTGTTGGGCAGACTGGATGGACTGTGCAGGTCTTTTTCTGCCGCCAACTACTATGTTACTATGTATACACAGGCTGGGCTGACCCTTTTTTTTCTGCCGTCATCTACTATGTTACTATGTATACACAGGCTGGGCTGACCCTTCTTTTTCTGCCGTCATCTACTATGTTACTATGTATACACAGGCTGGGCTGACCCTTCATGGCCGAGTTACAGCTCGCAGTGTACAGAACAGAAATGGGCTACCACTTCAGTAGCCCATTTCTGTTCTGCTTCCATTGTTGTTGTGACCCGGTAGTAGTGAGCCCTTGTGCCCCGACAGAGCACGGCAGAGATGGAGTGATACCGCACTCGGTCAGGCAGCCAGACAACCCCTAGCTTCACCTGGAAAGCGACCACCGTTCACCGAGAGTTGAGCTCTCAGCTGCAGGCGGCCACCAGGACTTCTGGAACCGGCGGGGTTGCACAGCCGCTGACCAGGATGGCAGAAAACAGACACAGTCCAGAACCAGTACTCCGACAGGCAAAGAATAGTCAAAATCAGTCCAGGGTCAAGGCAGGCAGCAAACAAGCGTAATCCGAGAAAACTAGCCGGTCTGGTGCACAGGTAAACAGGAACAGAAGAATAGTCAGTGAACAGCACTCCCACAGCAACTCCTCAGAACAATTGAGGCCGAAGCAATGAAGGCCTGGAGGCAGTGCTTTATATATTTAAACGGTTTTTATTAGATTTGCAACAAATATAAACAAAGCCACACAAGGCTCTGCAGTTAACCCTTAACATATCTCAAGCTGGTTATACAACCATCCGTCAATAAACATATGTCATTTATGCATTTTGTGATACAGCCTTTTAGTTTATTGCTCTTATCCCGCTTATCCTTCCCCTCCCTCTCCCTCCCTTCCCCCCACCCCCCTCTCGACCTGGGAGTTATTCAGTGTAATCTATGGTTTTATCCTTCATTTAAGAGCAAACTTCGACCTCTCTGGCTTAGATTTTTCAGATAAGGGCCCCAAACAGCCAAGAACGTGACTCTCTTGTTCTTTGAGAGCCGGGATTCTCTAGTCTCCCAAGAAGCCATCTGATGTAATTGGTTCCTCCAGTGCCAATATGCTGGAGGATCTTTACTTGTCCAGTACTGTAAGATACATTTCCTGGCTAGTAAACTCATCTTTCTGAGCAATATTGTTTCAAATTTATTCTGCCCTCTGAAGGCCCCCGGGATGTCCAAGATCAGCTGCTCAGCTGTCCCCGAAATCCGAAGCCCCAGTCGCTCCTTCCAAAAACTTCGGACCTGTGTCCAAAATCTTTTCAAGGCGGGGCAACTCCAAAACATATGTAACATTGTGCCAGGGTCTTTTCCACATTTGAGACACACTGGTCTCCGGTTCTCTCCCATGTGAGCTAGTTGGACAGCAGTTATATATCCCCTGTGAATACAACGATAGGCACATTCTCTTAAGCGAGCATCATCTACTAGCAAAGGTATTCTTGCTATCGATTTAGTAATGTCCCATGAAACTACTCTAATCCCTAATTCTTTTTCCCATGCGCTCTTCAAATTCCTATAATCTCTGGGGGGTCGCCATCCTGATATTGTTTTGTAGAGCAGGGATATCGTAAGTTCACCTTCACCCAAAGAGTGAAAAAAATTTGTTACCCTATCCCCCATCCGGGTTCTCAAAGGGTCTCCCGGGAGAGAGGCCATATAGTGTCGCACCTGTCCTATAGCAAATCTGTTACCCCAGGAATCACCCACTTTCCCCAGTATTTCTTCTTCTGTAAGGGGCTGCCCACCTCCATCCACCAGATGTGCCAGATTGGAAATCCCCTTCTTTGCCCAAACTACAAAGTGTCGGCTCGACAAGCCTGGTAAGAATTCACAGTTTCCAGAGGCAGTGCTTTAAATAGTGAAGCAATCTGAGCAAACCAAACTCAGGTGAATCCAACATGGCTGCCCCATAGGAGATCCTCCCAAGACCAAATATGGAGTTCCTTCCTGTCTCGTTTATACAAGATGGCTGCCCCCTCCTGAGCTAGCCAAGATGGCTGCTGCCCTTGCTCCAAGCTGGATGACGGCTGCCAGACTTAGGAAACTGAAACAGACCCTCCTAAGACTGAACCTTGTCCCTTTTGGACGGAGCTGAGGAATGACTTAGCCGGGAGGAGCGTCGAACAGGTGAGGGACGTAACAATTGTAGACATTTGCAAGGCAGCTACATGGTCATATGTACACACCTTCAGTGCTCACTACTGTTTGGAGCAGCATTCTAGGCAAGATACCCAGTTTGGACAAGCAGTCCTGCAGAATCTTTTTACTACTTAAAAAGTCAACTCTGCTCTCTGACCCTTTTTTCCCAACCAGGCTCATTATCAACTAAGTTGCAGAATTTATTCATACTGTGAGCCTAGTAGCTAGTGATTCCAATATGTAAGAATATTTTGCCTTCTTGTCCTTGGAGAAAACTAAGTTAGGTATCTGTAGCAGGTGTTCTTCGAGGACAGCAAGCATATATTCTCACATCCCTCCCACCTCCCTTTGGTGTTGTCTTGTTAGCTTTAGTGCTATACTGCTGGTCCTGCGCTCGAGCAGGAAGGTGCCTGCGCATGCACTGCCGCAGAGATTTAAAGTAGCAGCACACTTGGCAGTATCCATACCGTGGTATGTGAATGACGCCTCCCATATGTGAACATATGTCTGCTGTCCTCGAAGAACACCTGCTGCAGGTAAGTAACTTAGCTTTTTTTGCAGTCTATATAGTTTGACATGGTGCATAGACCTAGATTATTTTCTCCAAATATTTGCATGCATTTATCATTGAAGGCACTGACTAGTTCTAGAGTCTTAAATGTACTCTGAAGTGAAACATGAAGCCAATAGAGTTGCCTTAATGTAGTGGGGGATATGCTGGTGATAACACAAGCCACCATATTGTGTACTCATAAACCTCATATAGCTTTTATCAGAAGGCAAGTATATTAAATTACAGTAATCAAGTCTTCAGATTACTAATGTATGTACGTTGAGAATATTATTGGGGCCTTGTTTTATTAATCTGTGAAAATGTTTGTGGGCTAGTACCTGTAATTTAACTGTGGAATACAAATCAGTTCCTGGATAATTTTGTTTCTGTAGGTAAATTTCTCAGTGATTTTTTTCCTTATGTTGCCACTACTTGCAATTCCATGAATTCCCTGTGCCACTAAAATGCAAATACATATAGCTTAAAATATCCTCCATTGCTGTAGTGGTACAATTTTAAAAGGCCCACATGGCCTGATTCAGCCCCCCCCCCCCCCCCCCCCCCCCCCCCACCAGGATGGCCTGTAATCCTTTAGTAGTCAAGCAGCCCTCCTATCATCTTCCCCCACCACAACTATAGGCATAAAGGGTATGTATATATCTGTATATAAAAAATATAGTATGCAGGAGAACCCCAAACCTTTGATAGTCTCCTGAACTTCCTCCATCCCTGACGAGCATAAATGTTATAAATAAATAAATCTCCATTGAATCCTGACCACCGTTTAAGCCCTGCTATATAATTCAACTGAAAGGTGAGGGCTAGACCCAGTCTGATCTCCAACACCTTCAAGGGGTTTAGGTCTGGAGCATTTCTACTCACTCTTATCCTGATGACATCTGTTGTCAAAATGATACCCCTGATCTCTAGAGGTAGTTTTGCAGTATTACTACTGGGTGTCAGGCTGTCAAATAAGGGTACTGTTTTGTATTTTTTCCTTGAGTCACTCTGGGGGGGGGGGAGGAGGGGGGCTGATAGTTTACCAAGGGTGTGGAAACCCTTTGGCAGAGGTGAAGGATTCATGCTATCAGAGCTCATAATTCTAAGCCGTTTTAATATGGAAAGGGATCTTTTTAGTGCCTTTTCACAAAAAGCTGTAGTATATTTTTGCAAACAGACCTTTGAAGCCTTTTTTATTCTCCTTTTTGCAAAACCTCTTATTAATGATTGGTGTTTGAAAACCCTATAGACAATTGTAGTACTTTTTTTTTTTTTTTTGATGAGACAAGTTTGAATTTCTTTCTATTCTTTAATCATTTTCTTCTTGCTTCTGGATGGATGGATAAATAGACGTCAAACACTTCTACAGAGTTTTTCCATTACTTTAATATGTTAGAATGTATAAAAATGATAAAGTGGTTCAGATCTCAGCTTCCTTTATGCATAGTTTTTTTTTTTTTTCTCCACTCATACTTCCTGAGCCTCCATCAAGAATTTCCAGAATGCAGCATGAAAGGTGGTTGATATGAGAAAACAGAGCTACTGCTGGAAAAGTGCAGTTTCTCCATCACCCAAGGAAGATAATCTATTTGCTACTGTTCTCAAAATTTGTGTATTGTATTTAGTTTTCTGTATCATCATTGTTTAGAACATACTACATAAATTTAAACAAGTCTCATAAAGAATAGAGAAGAATAACCTGTTTGAATAAAAAAAAAAAACAGTATAAATAAAAGGAAATGTGTTAACTGTTTGGAGTACATTAACAAATCAAATTTATAGTTTACCTGTAATGCCCAGCTACATTCACCCCTTCCTTCCCTCCTTCTCTCCTCTCTTCTGAAGGTGTGCTGCATGTACCTAACAAATATACACCTAGCTATAATTGATCTTAAATTTTCTTGTGGTGCATGGCATTGATTTCTGAGACTCTCACGGTTCTAGAAATCATCTAAGTGTTGTTAGTTTTTTTTTCATGTTTCTTTTTAGGTTGGGTTTTTTTTTTTCTTTTATATTTAGGGACTTGACAGTTAACATAGTTCATGAGATATAATCGGTACTTATTTTACAGGCCAAATGGAGAACTTTCTCTGATTCGTCCCAAGTCAGAATGTGAACCATTAGTGAAGCCAAAATTAGATGTGGACCATATGTCACTTAGACCAAAATCAACAGACATAGAACCATATCCAGTAGGACCTCCTAAAGAAATAGGTAAGTTAAAGAATAAGCAACACTTTTTCATAACATCAACTCGTTAGCTAAATGCTAAATCTTTTCAGAAAATCTGCTCCTTTCTAAATATATTGACTTCTCCCTATTGCATTAAAATATATATCTTCTGTCTCCTTAAACCATGATATACTCTATGACTTCCTGAACTTTTTTACTTAAAAATAAATAAGGAAGTCATGTCAAACCATTGTAATCTTTTCCAGTATTGCTAGCTTAGGGCAATAGGAATTTTGTATATATTCAAAATGTGAAAAGCTCTTTAGTGAAAGGGACCTTCAGTGGTCATGAATTGGCATGTGTACTGTGCTTTCTCCGAGGACAAGCAGGCTGCTTGTTCTCACTGATGGGTGACGTCCATGGCAGCCCCTCCAATCGGAAACTTCACTAGCAAAGGCCTTTGCTAGTCCTCGCGCGCCCATGCGCACCGCGCATGCGCGGCCCTCTTCCCGCCCGAACCAGCTCGTGTTCGTCAGTCTTCTTTTGTCCGCGCTCGGTACGGTCGTGTTTCGCCGTTCGTGGCCCGGAAAGTTGACCTCGCGCGTCGTTTTCGACTCGTTTCTTCTCAAAAAGTTTAAAAGTGTTCGGGAAGAGCCTTTTTGGTTTTTTTTCCTTCCCGTATTTCGAGCTTTTCGCCCCGGTAAGTTTTCTTTCGTCGTCGGGGTAGGCCTCAGTTAGGCCTCGGTCGAAATTTTCTTCTCCCTATTTTTGTGGTGCCAATTTTCGTCATTTCGAGTTTTGATCTCGCCGGCGTGATTTTTCCGCCCATGACATCGAAGCCTTCCAGCGGCTTCAAGAAGTGCACCCAGTGCGCCCGGGTAATCTCGCTCACTGACAGGCACGCGTCGTGTCTTCAGTGTCTGGGGCTGGGCACCGCCCTCAGGCCTGTAGTCTGTGTTCCCTTTTACAAAAGCGGACTCAGGTAGCGAGGTTAGCCCAGTGGAACATTTTGTTCTCGGGCTCTTTGTCGGCATCGGCACCGGGGGTATCGAGTGCATTGACGTCTTCAGCGTCCAGACCTTCATCCTCGGCTGCCAGTGCATCGAGGCATCGGCCCTCTGCATCGGCGCTGAGACATCGGACGACTGTATCGACGTCGGTGGTACCGGGACCTCGTCTGCTGATGTCGTCGGACGGTGGTGCTTTGTCTGGAGTGCAGGTGAGGGCTGTCCATTCCCCTGCTGGTGGCGGTGAGCCTTCGGGTGGGTCTCCCCCTACCCTGAGGGCTCCTGCGGTACAGCCCCCCCGAGACCGACCCTCTTCGGTCTCGGCCCCGAGGAAGAGACGGCTGGATTCTACGTCCTCCTCGTCGGTGCCGGGAAGCTCTGGTGACATGCTTCGCAAGAAGTCGAAGAAGCATCGACACCGGTCCCCTTCCCGCGTCGGCACCGAGAGCTCTGGGTCGCCGAGGGAGTCGGCACCCAGCAGGCATCGGCACCGAGAGGACCGCTCACCCTCTGTCCAAGAGGTGTCGATGCGCTCCACTCTGGACAGCCCGGAACAGCCTCCACGCCCGGAACAGACTCTGACATCGACGCCTGCATCGACCTCCATGCCTTTTTCTGCAGCCGCTCTGAACGAGAGCCTCCGGGCCGTTCTCCCAGAGATCCTGGGAGAGCTGTTGCGCCCTACCCCTCCGGTACCGGGGTGCTTGCGCCACCGGTACCGTCGAGCGTGGCGCCGGCTGGTCCATCGCCCGGGGTTAGGTCTCCGGCGTCGGTACCGCGTGCGGTGCCGACCGCGGTCGCCTCCCAGGAAGGCTCCCCGACTACGTCGGCGGAGGGAGCTTCGCCGGTGCGGGCGAGGGAGTCTACCTCTCGACGCTCCCACCGTGGTTCCACGGAGTCGAGCCGGGCAGGGTTGCAGACACAGGTTCGTGAACTTGTGTCTGACACCGAGGGTGAGGCCTCGTGGGAAGAAGAGGAAGACATCAGATATTTCTCTGACGAGGAGTCTGAGGGTCTTCCTTCTGATCCCACTCCCTCTCCTGAAAGACAGCTTTCTCCTCCCGAGAGTCTGTCTTTCGCTTCCTTTGTCCGGGAGATGTCTACGGCCATCCCCTTCCCGGTGGTTGTGGAGGTCGAGCCCAGGGCTGAAATGTTTGAGCTCCTGGACTATCCTTCTCCACCTAAGGAAGCGTCCACTGTACCCATGCATCATGTCCTCAAAAAGACATTGCTGGCGAACTGGACCAAACCATTAACTAATCCCCACATTCCCAAGAAGATCGAGTCCCAGTACCGGATCCATGGGGACCCAGAGCTGATGCGCACTCAGTTGCCTCACGACTCTGGAGTTGTGGATTTGGCCCTAAAGAAGGCCAAGAGTTCTAGGGAGCATGCTTCGGCGCCCCCAGGCAAGACTCTAGAACCTTGGACTCCTTTGGGAGGAAGGCCTACCATTCTTCTATGCTCGTGGCCAAAATTCAGTCTTACCAGCTCTACACGAGCATACACATGCGGAACAATGTGCGGCAGTTGGCGGGCTTGGTGGATGCGCTCCCCCCTGAGCAAGCCAAGCCTTTTCAGGAGGTGGTCAGGCAGCTGAAGGCGTGCAGAAAATTCCTGGCCAGAGGGGTGTATGACACCTTTGATGTTGCGTCCAGGGCCGCTGCTCAAGGTTTGGTGATGCGCAGACTCTCATGGCTGCGTGCCTCCGACCTGGAGAATAGAATCCAGCAGCGGATTGCGGACTCGCCTTGCCGTGCGGATAATATTTTTGGAGAGAAAGCCGAACAGGTGGTAGAGCAGCTCCACCAGCGGGACACCGCATTCGACAAGTTCTCCCGCCGGCAGCCTTCAGCCTCTACCTCTACAGGTAGAAGATTTTTGGGGGGAAGGAAGACTGTTCCCTACTCTTCTGGTAAGCGTAGGTACAATCCTCCTTCTCGACAGCCTGCGGCCCAGGCTAAGCCCCAGCGCGCGCGCTCTCGTCAGCAGCGTGCGCCTCAGCAAGGCCCCTCGGCTCCCCAGCAAAAGCAAGGGACGAGCTTTTGACTGGCTCCAGCAGAGCATAGCCGACATCCAAGTGTCAGTGCCGGGCGACCTGCCAGTAGGAGGGAGGTTGAAAGCTTTTCACCAAAGGTGGCCTCTCATAACCTCCGACCAGTGGGTTCTTCAAATAGTCCGGCAAGGATACGCCCTCAATTTGGCCTCAAAACCTCCAAATTGTCCACCGGGAGCTCAGTCTTACAGCTTCCAGCACAAGCAAGTACTTGCAGAGGAACTCTCCGCCCTTCTCAGCGCCAATGCGGTCGAGCCCGTGCCATCCGGGCAGGAAGGGCTGGGATTCTATTCCAGGTACTTCCTTGTGGAAAAGAAAACAGGGGGGATGCATCCCATCCTAGACCTAAGGGCCCTGAACAAATATCTGGTCAAAGAAACGTTCAGGAAGCTTTCCCTGGGCACCCTTCTTCCCTTGATTCAGGAAAACGATTGGCTATGCTCTCTGGACTTGAAGGATGCCTACACACATATCCCGATGCTGCCAGCTCACAGACAGTATCTGCGATTTCAGCTGGGCACACGTCACTTCCAGTACTGTGTGCTACCCTTTGGGCTCGCCTCTGCGCCCAGGGTGTTCACAGAGTGCTTGGCTGTAGTAGCAGCGGCACTTCGCAGGCTGGGGGTGCACGTGTTCCCATATCTCGACGATTGGCTGGTGAAGAACACATCCGAGGCAGGAGCCCTGCAGTCTATGCAGATGACTATTCGCCTCCTGGAGCTACTGGGGTTTGTGATAAATTACCCAACGTCCCATCTTCTCCCAGTGCAGAAACTCGAATTCATAGGAGCTCTGCTGGATTCTCGGACGGCTCGCACCAATCTCCCAGAGGCGAGAGCCAACAACTTGTTGACCCTTGTCTCACGGGTGCGAGCGTCGCAGCTCGGCAGATGTTGAGATTGCTGGGCCACATGGCCTCCACAGTTCATGTGACTCCCATGGCCCGCCTTCACATGAGATCTGCTCAATGGACCCTAGCTTCCCAGTGGTTTCAGGCTGCTGGGGATCTAGAAGACGTGATCCACCTGTCCACGAGTTTTCTCAAATCCCTGTATTGGTGGACGATTTGGTCCAATTTGACTCTGGGATGTCCTTTCCAAATTCCTGAGCCACAAAAAGTGATGACCACGGATGCGTCTCTCCTGGGATGGGGAGCTCATGTCGATGGGCTTCACACCCAAGGAAGCTGGTCCCTCCAGGAGCGCGATCTACAGATCAATCTTCTGGAGTTACGAGCGATCTGGAACGCTCTGAAGGCTTTCAGAGATCGGCTGTCCCACCAAATTATCCAAATTCAGACAGACAACCAGGTTGCCATGTATTACGTCAACAAGCAGGGGGGCACCGGATCTCGCCCCCTGTGTCAGGAAGCCGTCAGCATGTGGCTCTGGGCTCGCCGTCACGGCATGGTGCTCCAAGCCACATATCTGGCAGGCGTAAACAACAGTCTGGCCAACAGGTTGAGCAGGATTATGCAACCTCACGAGTGGTCGCTCAATTCCCGTGTAGTGCGACAGATCTTCCAGGTGTGGGGCACCCCCTTGGTGGATCTCTTCGCATCTCGAGCCAACCACAAAGTCCCTCAGTTCTGTTCCAGGCTTCAGGCCCACGGCAGACTGGCATCGGATGCCTTCCTCCTGGACTGGGGGGAGGGTCTGCTGTATGCTTATCCTCCCATACCTCTGGTGGGGAAGACTTTGTTGAAACTCAAGCAAGACCGAGGCACCATGATTCTGATTGCTCCTTTTTGGCCGCGTCAGATCTGGTTCCCTCTTCTTCTGGAGTTGTCCTCCGAAGAACCGTGGAGATTGGAGTGTTTTCCGACCCTCATCACACAGGACGAAGGGGCGCTTCTGCATCCCAACCTCAGGTCCCTGACTCTCACGGCCTGGATGTTGAGAGCGTAGACTTTGCCTCTTTGGGTCTGTCAGAGGGTGTCTCCCGCATCTTGCTTGCTTCCAGGAAAGATTCCACTAAGAGGAGTTACTTCTTTCTATGGAGGAGGTTTGCCGTCTGGTGTGACAGCAAGGCCCTAGATCCTCGCTCTTGTCCTACACAGACCCTGCTTGAATACCTTCTGCACCTGTCTGAGTCTGGTCTCAAGACCAACTCTGTAAGTCACCTTAGTGCAATCAGTGCATACCATTACCGTGTGGAAGGTAAGCCGATCTCAGGACAGCCTTTAGTTGTTCGCTTCATGAGAGGTTTGCTTTTGTCAAAGCCCCCTGTCAAGCCTCCTACAGTGTCATGAGATCTCAATGTCGTTCTCACCCAGCTGATGAAACCTCCTTTTGAGCCACTGAATTCCTGCCATCTGAAGTACTTGACCTGGAAGGTCATTTTCTTGGTGGCAGTTACTTCAGCTCGTAGAGTCAGTGAGCTTCAGGCCCTGGTAGCCCAGGCTCCTTATACCAAATTTCATCATAACAGAGTAGTCCTCCGCACTCACCCTAAGTTCTTGCCAAAGGTTGTGTCGGAGTTCCATCTGAACCAGTCAATTGTCTTGCCAACATTCTTTCCCCGTCCTCATTCCTGCCCTGCTGAACGTCAGCTGCACACATTGGACTGCAAGAGAGCATTGGCCTTCTATCTGGAGCGGACACAGCCCAACAGACAGTCCGCCCAATTGTTTGTTTCTTTTGATCCCAACAGGAGGGGAGTGGCTGTAGGAAAACGCACCATATCCAATTGGCTAGCAGATTGCATTTCCTTCACTTACGCCCAGGCTGGGCTGGCTCTTGAGGGTCATGTCACGGCTCATAATGTTACAGCCATGGCAGCGTCGGTAGCCCACTTGAAGTCAGCCACTATTGAAGAGATTTGCAAAGCTGCGACGTGGTCATTCACATCTCATTACTGCCTGCAGCAGGATACCCGACGCGACAGTCGGTTCGGGCAGTCAGTGCTTCAGAATCTGTTCGGGGTTTAGAATCCAACTCCACCCCCCTAGGCCCATGTTTGTTCTGTTCCAGGCTGCACTCCCAGTTAGTTGGTAAATTTTTTAGGTCAATCTCAGTTATGTCCTCGCCGTTGCGAGGCCCAATTGACCATGGTGGTTGTTTTGAGTGAGCCTGGGGGCTAGGGATACCCCATCAGTGAGAACAAGCAGCCTGCTTGTCCTCGGAGAAAGCGAATGCTACATACCTGTAGAAGGTATTCTCCGAGGACAGCAGGCTGATTGTTCTCACAAACCCGCCCTCCTCCCCTTTGGAGTTGTGTCTTCCCTTGCTTTGTTTTGCTACATATGGGACTGACGAACACGAGCCGGTTCGGGCGGGAAGACTGCCGCGCATGTGCGGTGCGCATGGGCGCGCGAGGACTAGCAAAGGCCTTTGCTAGTGAAGTTTCCGATTGGAGGGGCTGCCGTGGACGTCACCCATCAGTGAGAACAATCAGCCTGCTGTCCTCGGAGAATACCTTCTACAGGTATGTAGCATTCGCTTTACGTTTGACTGTTTCTGAAAAATAGGTGGTCTATGGTAAGTGTCTTTCATTGTACTCCAATCTTAGTATTTGCTTAGTTTATCCTTTGTAGATTATTCATATTATCCATATATGCTGTCATTATGTATAGGAATTTCTCTGAGAACATGTAAGACTTATAAATCCTCATGAATGGATGATGTCACTTGACACCCATTCCTCAGCTGTCAGTTCTGTCCAGTCAAGAAATCTAAGGAATCTTACATCTGACTCCTTCTCTGCTAGTTTCTCTCTTACCCTTCAGACCTTTTCTACTCTCACTTTAGACACTCAGGTTAGTAACTGGCACCATGAACTCCATAGAATCTATAATGAGATTGCTCCCATCTCATCCAGCTCCTGCTTCCTGTAGACCATCGGCCAATCCATGGTTTTGTCAGGAACTTATTTCTTAGGCGTCAGCTCAGACAATGCGAGAGATGTCGAGTAAAGACAAAATCACCTTCTAACTCACATTTTTCACTCTATAGCCCACCATTATAAGCTGACTATATTACTAATACTAAAGATAATTTGTACTCAAAACAAATCATGCAAGCACCAAATGCAGGCAAAGTTTATCACATTTTGTCTTCCCTTATTGAGGACACCAGTATCTCTCAGGTTTCCAACCCTGCTATTACCTTGGACGCATTGGCACATTACTTTTATGATAAGGTCACATCAATTCAGACACCATTTACTAGTAACACATTGCCGCTATCACTGTCATCCATCTTTTCGGATCCCACCCCCCCCTAGGATTCCCCTCTGGTTTCTGGAGACCATCTCAATTCCTTTAATTTTGTGTTACCTAGAATCATCTCTTGGGTATTGCATGCTGCTTGCTCCACAACTGCAACCCATGACTTCTTCCTTTCAAAATTATTAAGCTTCTCCCTTTTATTCACACTATGCTCGTTACCTCCCGTACCCTTGCCGACTTTGTTCATTTCAAATTCATGCTGACCTCCTTCCGATTTGCCCTTTCACTTGCCAAACAGGACTACTACATCCAGCTGACCAACTCTCTTGGCTCTAACCCTCGCCTTCTCTTTGCCACGCTGAACTCCCTCCTTAAAGTGCCTTCGCCCCCTACTCCCCCTTCGCTTTCTCCTCAGACTCTAGCCGAGTACTTTCATGACAAGGTTCAAAAGATTAACCTTGAATTCTCAATCAATCCACCTCCACCCTCCCCTCCCCTAGTCCATTCCCCCAACCCTCCAACCCCTCCCTCCTTTTCCACCTTCTCTGATGTCACTGATGAGGAAACTGCACATCTTCTTTCCTCGTCCAAACGTACCAACTGCCCCTCTGATCCCATTCCCACTCACCTACTTAACACTATCTCCCCCACTGTCATCCCTTTTATCCGTCATATCCTCAATCTTTCGCTTTCCTGATGCCTTCAAACATGCTGTAGTCACACCGCTCCTTAAAAAACCTTCACTGGATCCTACCTGCCCCTCTAGCTATCGGCCCATCTCCCTCCTTCCTTTCCTCTCCAAGATACTTGAACGTGCTGTTCACCGCCGCTGCCTCGACTTCCTTTCATCTCGAGCTATTCTTGACCCGCTCCAATCTGGCTTTCGCTCTCTTCACTCGACTGAAACGGCACTTGCCAAAGTCTCCAATGACCTGTTACTGGCCAAATCTAAAGGTCTCTAGTCTATTCTCATCCTCCTCAACCTATCTGCTGCTTTTGATACTGTTGATCACACCTTACTCCTTGATACATTATCCTCTCTTGGATTCCGGGGCCATGTTCTTTCCTGGTTCTCTTCCTATCTCTCCCAACGTACTCTTAGCGTATACTCTGGTGGTTCCTCCTCCACATCTATCCCGCTAACAGTCGGTGTACCCAAGGATCTGTCCTAGGACCCCTCCTCTTCTCCATCTATACCTCTTCCCTTGGTGCTCTGATCTCATCCCATGGCTTTCAATACCACCTTTACGCTGATGATACCCAGATCTACCTCTCCGCACTGGATATCTCAGCTGAAATCCAGACCAAAGTATCGGCCTGCCTGTCTGACATCGCTGCATGGATGTCTCGCCGCCACCTGAAACTAAACATGACCAAAACCAAGCTTCTCCTCTTTTCCCCTAAACCTGCCTCTCCTCTCCCCCCATTCTCTATTTCGGTAGATAACACTCTCATCCTCCCTGTCCCGTCTGCGCGCAACCTTGGAGTCATCTTTGACTCCGCTCTCTCCTTCTCTGCTCATATTCAGCAGATTGCCAAAACCTGTCGTTTCTTTCTCTATAATATTAACAAAATTCACCCTTTCCTTTCTGAGGACGCTACCAAAACCCTTACCCACACCCTTATCACCTCTCGCCTAGACTACTGCAATTTGCTTCTCGCTGGTCTCCCGCTCAGCCATCTATCTCCTCTTCAATCTGTCCAAAACTCTGCTGCGCGTCTTATATTCCGCCAGAGTCGCTATACTCACGTTAGCCCTCTCCTCAAGTCGCTTCACTGGCTCCCTATCCGCTTCCGCATACAGTTCAAACTTCTCCTTTTGACCTACAAGTGCATCCACTCCGCAGCTCCTCAGTACCTTTCCGCTCTCATCTCTCCCTATACTCCTCCCTGTGAGCTCTGTTCGCTGGGTAAATGTCTCCTGTCGTCCCCCTTCTCCCCCACTGCTAACTCCCGGCTCCGTTCCTTCTATCTCGCTGCTCCCTATGCCTGGAATAGACTCCCTGAGCCAGTACGTCAGGCTCAGTCTCTGGCTGTCTTCAAGTCAAGGCTTAAAGCCCACCTCTTTGCTACTGCTTTCGACTCCTAACCATGACTCTCTTACTCAACACCCTCACTTATCACCCCTACCACTGCAATTTCCCCACCCCTAGCTGTCTGTCCAATTTAGATTGTAAGCTCTGTTGAGCAGGGACTGTCTTTTCATGTTAATTTGTACAGCGCTGCGTAAGTCTAGTAGCGTTATAGAAATGTTTAATAGTAGTAGTAGTACCTCTCTGTTGCAAGGTTCTTTTCCTACAGTCTGGAAGATTGCCGTCATTCGCCCTATTTTTAAAGACCTTAGTTGGTTCTTCCTATGTTGCGAATTTCCATCCAGTCGCTCAAATGCCATTTCTAAGGTGATAGAAAATATAGTGCTCAAGCAGCTCGAAGATTATTTAAATAGAACGAATATCCTTCACCTGTACCAGACTGGTTTTCGTAAGTTGCATAGCACCGAAACATCTCTCCTAGGCATCACCTCCCATATCTTGGAGAACCTGGATACAGATTCTAGTATAGTACTTATTTCTTTAGATCTCTCTGCTGAATTCGACACAGTTGACCATGATTTACTTTTATCACGGCTTCATGGCATTGGTGTCAGGGACATAGTCTTAAATTGGTTTTCTTCTTACTGTTGAGAAAGAAAATGTGGTGTTCAGTGGCAAGGATAAGTATCTGACCCTTATATCTTAAAGTGTGACATTCCACAGGGGTCCATACTTGCTCCTGCTCTTTTTAATATATATTTGTCTCTGCTGTTGTCCTCATTCGGTCACGGACACATTTCATTCATCTGTGCAGATGATATACAGATTGTAGCTCGGATGCACTCTTCCAGTATCCAGCAAATAGATAACCTCAATCTTAGCTTGGCATGGACAGCAGGATAGTTGCATTCTAGTAAATTGAAACTTAACCCAGATAAGTCTAAACTGGTTGTCTTTGGCTGCACTTGTTGTATCTACTGTTCTTTGCCAATTCCTGGTATCAGGAACTGTAATCCCAGTCGTGGATTCTATCAAAATTCTCAAGTAACCTTTGATGGTTCCATGACCTTCTCAACACATATCTCTAATGTAATTTGGGCTAGCTACTTTAAGCTTCATATGATCTATCCCACTCAGCATCTTTTTACTATTCTGGCACTTTGCATCATTATCCATTCCCATTCCCAGGTTATCTCTATGCTAGATTATTGCAATGCTGTTTTGCACACTGTTAGAGCCCAGGATCAATGTAGGTTGCACCCTGTCCAGAACTCAGCTGTACGCATATTGATGAATTTTTGTGAGTATGATCATGTGACACCTCTCCTTTATAGTGAACACTGGTTACTGATATCTTTTCATACCACTTACAAGTTCTAGTAGCCAAAGGGAAGGAATGCAAGAAAATAAGTGATCCATTAACCATGATATTATAGATAGTGAATTGAGAGCTTCTGCTGTGGGCATTGGCACCTACTGACTTGCCTGGCTGAGGGTCTCAGACTTACGGCTGAATGTGCAGAACAGGGGCGTAGCCAGATCCTTACGGTGGGAGGGAGCCAGAGCCCAAGTTTGAGGGCACATTTTGAGTGCCCCCCCCCCCCCCCCCCCCCTGCCATGCTTTGCTTCGCCTCACCTCCCCCCCCCCCCCCCCCCCCCCCGCCACTGCCTCGTGCCTCCTTGCAACCCCCTCGCCTCCTCGCACCCCCCCCTCGCCTCGCAAACAAATACCTTTGCTGGTGGGGATCCCCAACCCCCGCCAGCTGAAGCCTTCTTCAGCGCCCGTCTCCGGCGCAGGTGCATTCCTACCCTGCTCTTCTTGCTCTTCTGTCCTGTGCACGCTGACGCTCCTTTACCTGAAACTGAGAAGGAGCATCGGCGTGCACAGGACAGGAGGAGCAAGAAGAAAGAAGAGCAGGGCAGGAACGCGGCTGCGCTGGAGATGGGTGCTGAAGAAGGCTTCAGCTGGCGGGGGTTGGGGACCCCCACCGGCCAAACTAGGGGCCCGGATGAAATTTGCAGGGGCCCTGGCCTCCTTGGCCCCCGTAGCTACGCCCCTGGTGCAGAAGCTCATAGAGATCCTGTACTGTGTGTACTGTGGAGAGAATCTCTTCAGAGATAAGGTGCCGAAGGCTACCATACTCGTCGAGCACGTTTGACCTGACCTCCTGTTCTAGGAGTTATTAAAGTAGAAGGCAACAAAGACCCTATTACTCTCATAGGTGTAGGCATTTATGCTACTTCTAATCTTATTAGGGTTCTCAGTTTCATCTCATAAAGCAGAGGGCCAAAATGTCACAGCCTGCATGGCAGCCAGAACTGGGGATGGGGTATGACTGCCTCCATGAAAATATAGCTTCAGTCCCTGATGACCTTCCAGTAGGAGAGAGGCTAAATTTTTTTCAGACAAATGGCCCTTTATAACCTCAGGTGGGTTTTCAAAATCATCCAGATGGGATAACGTTTTCAGTTCATGGACCTGTCTCCAAATTGCCCACCAAAAGCATCAAGATTAAAGGCTGAGAATCAGGAAATGCTTGCAAAGGAACTCTTCCCTCTTACAGGCCAATGTTGTTGATCCTGTTTCACATGGGAAAGTGGGCAGGTATTTTATTCCAAGTATTTCTTGATCACAAAAGATAGGATTCTTCCCTATCGTAAACCTGAGGGCCCTGAGCAAACATATCTGTAAGCAAAGGTTCAGGATGATTTTCTTAGGCTCACTCATGCTACTACTTCAAAGAGAGGGGCAATGTTCCCTCAAGCTGAAGAAAGTGTCTGAGATTCATTGTAGGGAAACACCATTACCAGAACTGCGTTCTTCCATTTGGCCTCATGACAGCACTTTCAGTATTCACCAAAAGGGCAGTTTTATAAAGTTAAACACCAATAATGCCCACATAGTAATAGAATAATAGCATTTACGCACATGACTGGAGCCAATAATTGGCAGTTACACATAAGCGCTAGGCACTATTCTATAAAATATGCATGTAAGTTCCTTAGGAGGTATTTTACTAAGTCACAGTAGCATTTTTAGCATGTGCTAAATGCTAGAGACTCCCATAGGAATATATAGGCATCTCTAGCATTTAGCGTGTACTAAAAGTGCTACTGCAGCTTAGTAAATGCCCTATTAATGTGTAACTGCATAGGGAGCATTAATGTAAGCAGAGCATGAACAAGTCATGGGCACTTTGCCTAGTGATGCACCTAACTTATAGAATATTATAAGTTGCACTTCCTTAGCGTATGCAGCAGATGAATCCAAGAACTGGTGGGTTGTGTCCATCTACCAGCAGGTGGAGATAAAGATTTCAAAGTTGAAGGCAGTGATACCAGACGGCTAGCTCCTCCTTCACCTTAGTACATCTCTATCTCCAGCAGGTGGTGGACGGCGCTTCATCAGCTCCTGGATTTGTCTGTTGGGGATATTCCTGGTCCTGTGGGCCAGTTGAGTTTAGGGGTGTCTGGCTGGTGGTGCCGACTTTGTGGGCATACTCAGTCTTCTGGGTCCCTGCTTCACTCTTTCCCCCCTTGCCTCCAGGTCTTTAGAGCTCTAGCCTTCCTCACCAGTAAAAAAAAAAAAAAAAAAAACACAAGAGAGCTCCTTTGCCTTCATTTGGTGTAAAAAAAATAACAAACAAAAAAAACCCACAGAAGAAACAGAAGATTTCTGACAGGACCAGACAGTACAGGGTTTCCCTGTCTTACTGCTGTGCTTTCAGTGTGTGTGATGGTTAGGCAGCAGGCTGCTGCGTCTGTGGGACTCTTTTTCTCCTCCGGAGACACCTGCTGTTTGGTGAGTCCCCTGCCTTTCTCTTTTCAGCGCTGGGGTACCATGCTTTAATGTGGGCGATGCTGGCGTTTGAAAGCTGTTCCAGATGCTTCGCAGCAGGACTCTGTGTGGTGGCGTGTTTGAATGCTGGGGAGGGAAGTGCTGAAGTTCCCCTTTCCCCAAGCAGCTTTTTCCCGCGCTAAAATGGTGGGAATGCTCACCTTTTTGCCGGTGTGGCCCTCTCTTTTCTCCTGATATTGGCTCTGATCCTTTCCGCCCTGCAGCCTTGATGTGGGGGGGGGGGGGGGGGGAACGGCTTCTCCTAAAGGACCTTGTGTTCCATTAGAGACTGCTGGTACAGGGGATTCCTCTTTATTTTCTCCAGCCTTTGGTTTCCTTTACCAAAATCACTGTTGAGTCAGAAAATGTTTGCATGTAGCTGGGGCAGTGGCACAAATTTTTCTCAAACTGCCCCCACTATGCAAGGGGATCCAAGGGAAGAACAGAACTACTTTAAGCTGTTTCTGTTTGTTCAGAGCAGGATTTCCTCTGCTCTGGGACCCTTAATTTGAACCTTTATTCTTAAGAGATCTTGGCCTCAGTAGCCCTTTTTGTGATTGGGGGAGTTTTTATGCCCGTGTCGGGCAGATGGGTTCTAGATGGCTACGTTTTCCAGAAGGAGTCTGATGGTCCTGCGACGTGCCTTGTTTTTTTTTTGGGGGGGGACGCACGTCAGCCACTCTGGGGGCTTCTCTGAGGCAGGGGGCTTCTGACCTCCCCCCCCCCCCCCCCCCCCCCCCCGAAGCTCATTCTGCTGCTCTGTGTGCCTATATGTTGCAGAAGTCTGGTAGGGGAACTGAGAGTTCCTTTTTAGTTCAGCCTTTGGATTTTTCTAGCTTGTTCCCTGTCTCAGGCCCCTGTCTCAGGCCCCTCGCTGTTCCAAACAGCACTCTAAAAATAGCGCTGGAACAGCGCAGGGTTTTACTGCATCGATGATCAGAGATAATGCATGCAAATTTAAGCAGCGCTATTATCTCTGATTAAGGGGTAGAGAAGTGTGGGAGAATTGTAGCTGAGCATGCGCTCAGCACAATTCTCCCACACTTGTTTGACAGGTCTGGGCTGTCAAAAGCCCAAACCTGTCAAACACAGGGGCTGGAGGTCCATGGGACCACAAGGCCCTGACTATCCTTGCCCCGAGCAAGGCAAAACGGGGACTGGAGGTCTAGCGGACCTCCGGTCCCCTGACGATCTCACCCCCCCCCCCCCAGGTTCAGGGAGGGCTGGAGATCCGGTAGGTCTTCACCCCCCCCCCAAACCCCCAGAAAATGTCAAGTGGCCGGCGGCGGCCAAACCCTCTCCCGCCCTCCCACCCAGCGAGCGACCGGGGGGGGGGCTGGAGGTTCACCCCAACTCCCCCCCCCCCCCCCGCTTTGTCGTACCAATCCCTGGTGGTCCAGCGTGAGTTGAAGTAGTGACAACCCCCCTCCCGGCGCCCCTACCTTTAGTTGGAGGAGGGACGCAGCCTGCCTCCCTCCTCTTCCAGTGGACGACACTGCAAAATGGCGGCGCCCAGCCCCGCCCATTGCATCCTGGGATGCACTGGGCGGGGCTACAGACCATGTAAGGATTCCCTTACATGGTTAGTAGCCCCGCCCAGCGTATCCCAGGATGCAATGGGCGGGGCGCCGCCATTTTGCGGTGTAGGGAGGCAGGCTGCGTCCCTCCTCCAACTAAAGTTAGGGGGACCGAGAGGGGGGTTGTCATTACTTCGACTCACGCTGGACCACCAGGGATTGGTATGACAACGCTGGGGTAGGGAGGAGTTGGGGTGGCTTCGCTCGCTGGGTGGGAGGGTGGGAAAGGGTAGGGGGGGCCGGGAGGGGGGTTGTCACTACTCCTACTCACGCTAGACCACCAGGGATTGGTATGACAACGCAGGGAGGGGGAGTTGGGGTGGACCTCCAGCCCCCCCTCCCCCATCGCTCGCTGGGTGGGAGGGTGGGAGAGGGTTTGGCCAGCAGCGGCGGCCACCTGACATTTTCTGGGTTTTGGGGGGCTGGAGACCCACCGGATCTCCAGCCCTCCCTGAACATGGGGGGAGGTGGGATCGTCGGGGGGACCGGAGGTCCACCGGACCTCCAGCCCCCTGTTCGCGTTTGCTTTTGGGGGGGAACGGGGGCCTGCCAGCATGCAACTGCATGCTGGACAGGGCTCACCATTCCTCCCCAATGATTGGCACAAACCCTAACGCCAGCGTCGGAGCTCGCGTAGAGTTTGCCGCGGCCAGCGACCCAATCTTTGGCGCACTGGACGCTGATCATTGGGGATGAATGCGTTAAGCGCTGATTAGCATGCATTTGCAAGCTACTTGCGCTAAGAGCCCTCAAGTGCGGTGTTTCACGCGCTCGAGGGCTCTGATCATGGGTCGGCAGCAAACTCCGGCGCTAGTATGGCGTTAACAGCCTCTAGCGCCGGAGTTTGCTTTTGATCATGAGGGCCTCAGTCTCTTCTGATGGACCCTTCCCTGAAGAAGGGGATGTTTTCTCTCCAGCTAAGCAGTAGGGTCCATTCCTCCCCTGTCTTCCTCTGTTCAGAGGGAGTCTTTTCAGGGCAGTCCCTTTGTGCACAAAGGCAGCAACAATCACCTGAGCTGGAAAGCCATATTTTCCTAAGTGGGTTCATTGATAGCAATAGGCCTCACTGTCTGTGGTGAGTTTAGATTTTCTTATAGTTCCTGCGTTGGTTAAGGCTTTTCCTGGTGTGGGAAGCTGAACAGCATTGAAGCAGGACTCCTTATATGTTGGGCCGCTGAAAGGGCCTATTTAGTGTTTTTATTTACTGACTTTTCTGTACCCTCAGTTTTTCTCCTGAGGGCAGTTGCTTGAACAGCTTGGAAGTTTCCCTCCTTCCTTTGTGAAACTCTTTTTATACTGGCAGTGCAGGCTTTGCCTATGAGCACACCACCCTGAGTGTGCCTGATCTCTGATCTTGGAAGCTCAGCAGTGTTGGGTCTGGTTTCTACTTGAATGGGAGACTGCCTAGTGACCTGGTATTACCAGTGGTAATACCAAGTGCAGTAGGTTTTCTTTTTTTTTTTTTTTTTTCCTGCACCTTTTGCTCTTTTACAGGTGGGAGTTTCTAGGCTTAGTGCCTTTGGCTCCACCTTTCTGTGGGAAATGTTACATATTGTTATTTTCTGGGGCTAGTGCTCTGATCTCCATGGTAACCATGGAACCTCAATGTTGTCATGGGGGCATTTTCTCCAGGTGCAGTGGTTTTGAAACAGGCCCTCGGCTAGTAAATCAGGAGACAAGAGGCAAATGATTCCGAAAGCAGGACACCTTTATTGCTAGCAATGGACAGTACTGAGTTTAGTCTCAGGACACTGCCCCCTGAGCATCATCTGACATTTGGTCTTATACAAATTAGTGATCATGCGCATAAAACACATCACACGTCACACATACACATGCGCAGTACATGCACATGCGCAATACATTAGTAGTTCTGTAGTTCTCACAGAGAAAAGATACGTCAGTTTCATAGCTTTCATAGAAATTGTTACTTTGCAAGAAAATGTAACTTATTGCAGTGTTTCAGCACCTTCGCACAATACAGCCTCTATACGTAGATCACGAGACTGCATTGGCTCAACCTGCTGCCTCTCTAAATTGCTGACCACTAAAACTTGTTATCTGAATACTGGTTAATGAATAAGTACTGCTAGTAAAAATGTAAACCACTCCAAACTACACACATTTAGTATGCTCATTATAAAACTGAGGTATTGGCATAAGGCAAAAGTGCAAATATGAATACAAAGTTCAGATAGAAAATCCCATTAGTGCAATAGTGACAAATGCAAAAGTCCAAAGTCCAATAATTGTCACATGTGGAACATGCCACAAACAGGGTAAAAGTTCATAGGTAATCTTGGCAGTCCAGTAGTTGCTACATTCCAGTTGTCCACTCCTACAATTCCCCCCTTTTGATACTTGAACATCCGGTCCGGTGGAGAGTATCACCTCCAAGAAGCCTGAAAAGGAAGAGAAAAACAAGGAAAATTAGCACAAGTAAACAATAGGAGGGCCCTAGGTCCTTGCGCAACCGTTGGGTACTTCACCGGGGTTGAGACGGGGGGTCCCTAGTGGTGTCCCCCCCCCCCCCTTTGTAGCCGGACTTTGCTGTCACAAGGAGGGCGGCCCATCGGTCTCAAGAAAAGGGGAGTCAGCTTCATTATCATCAGCATCGGATTGCGAGATGGGGGGATACCGCTGTAGGGCCATGATCTGGGCTGCCGCACGCCGATCAGCAATGGTTTCTATGGTGGACCGGAGGCACCTGAGAACAAAGGGTAGAGACAAGGGTATTAATAAACAGGATAATAAAACAGGCCCCCCCATAACAAAGAAGCCTTTAAAGCTCCCTGAGGTAGGTAGCAAATCGGTGAGAGAAGAAGTCCAATCCCAGGCACTGTTCCAGGTCTGGACTGGGACATGGGCCAACTTCACCATTCGGTCAGTAATTTCTCTAATAACGTGACTTTGGTTGTCAATCTGCAGACAGCAGTTACTAAGATTGAATTTACCGCACACCCCGCCCTCCTGGGCCAATAAGTAATCAAGTGCGAGGCGGTTCTGATAAACTGCAGTTATCAGCTTAGTGTTTTGCCGGGCCAAGACATTAAGCGCTAGGGCTGAGTCATTCGTAAGTATTTCCAGTACCGCCTGCAGGCAAATGATGCGATTAAGCATATAGATAGGGGTGCGGTATCCATACGTGCCATCTTCAGCCCAGGTGGCCGGGCCATAATAATGAATTATGCATTCCGGGGGCCACTCATTGTCCTTCCAATCCCCGATTTTAACCTTGGTGCCCCGGGTGGACCGTTTCCTCATGCTTCCAGGCCCTTGTTCCATGTAGAGAGGTATACCAAGCGTCTCGCCTACTCGAAGGGGCAGAAGAAAGAAACTAGGTCGGACGGTGCCTAGGAGACAGGTGCCAAACCAGCGGACCGGGAGCTGTTCGTAGGCCCTGCGGCCGCAAATATAATAGTATCCTTCCGGGGCTATCCATTTAAGGGAGGCATTTCCCCCATGTGTCCATGTTGCGTTCAGAGTGGGTTCGGTCCAAATGGGCATCGGGACAGGCAGGCCGTCCGTTTGCCACCAAACTGAAGGACCCCCGTGCAAGCTGAGTCCCCAACAGGGACAGAGTATCGTTTTGAGGGGGCCCGGCTAACACAGAGAGTACCTATGATGTTAGTCCTCAGTGCCCATTCATACGGGCGCGGACGTTGGGGAAAAGTGATGTTAGTGGTATTTAGGGCATCCCACATATGCTGGTGAACTTCCTTCGCTTCCCAGGGCCATTGCTCACCCATATCAGTGCCCCCACAGACGAAACAGTTAGCAATTCCAAGGGAGAGGGCAATGTTCTCGGCCAAATTAAGGAACATGTTTCGAGCTTCAGGGGAAATAGGAAATTTAACAGCCGCTTCCTCCGCGCGAGCGATTTCATCACATACCTCCTGGAATCCAACTACTGTGGTCTGATAGTGTGTGGGGGCCTTTTCTTCAAGGCTCTGGCTGATAGTGATATAGGTAATAGGATCCATTCCGGCCCCGTCGATGCCAAGACCCCAAGTTTGTTTCCAGGGGGTCCCGGATCCCCTGAGGGGCCATTCAAGGAGCACAGTGTTCCCTGACCCCCGACGGAATTCACCCAGACCGGCGCATCCGGAGTATCCACCTCCTGTGTAGGCACACACTCGCTCCCATCCCGAGGCCCAGGTATCAGCCCCACATGGTATCCACGCCCAAGGGGAACCATAACTCCAATCTAATGTTAGGGAACAAATATACTTATGGTCATTTGCATAGGCCTTCCGCCAGCTTTGACTTCCGATCTTGTAAGACAAAGGATGTTTGTCCATGGCGGCACAGACATCAAAGGTGAGAGTGGCAATAGCTTGTGTATCGGCGACAAGGACACGGGTGGAGGTAACGTAATATAAAGTGCCATCTCCCTGGACCCCGGTGGAAGACGTAATGATCCGTCCTCTATATGCTTGCCCCGGGTACTGAGGAAGACCCACACTCAGGGTAACATTGTAGTATCTAGGGGCTGAGGGAGAATGGCAGACCGTGTGGTTCTTGTTCTTAAGGCACCTATGGAGCTGTTGGGGTCCAGCCGGGGTAATAATGACACAAACAGGAAGAGGACGAGAATCTTTCTCCGGGGGCTGTGATTGGTGAATGAGGGTGGTGACTAAGTGATACCCCCCCTCTATGCGGTGACATACTAAGCGTAGGCACTCAGTACAGTTCAGACTAAGGGCAGCTGGAGCCCCCGGAGCAGGGCAAAAGTAAAGAATGAGGAGTAGTAGTTTGAACCTCATGGCCGATGGATGAAGTATCCAAGCTTCTGCAATAAGTAGATGAGGAGACTTAAGATGATAGCTCCAATAAACAGTGAACCAAAGACGCAATGGGTCCAAGCGCTAGGCGTCTGAGTAGGCATGGATCTGGTTCACTTCCTTTTCAGGGTTAATCGCAGGGGAGCGTCTGGATGACTGTGAGCTGTCCAAGCTGGGGGCGGGCCGTCGGTAGGCGCAGCTAGCTTCAGCCTGGTCCAATGGATCCACACAGGGCTCCCTGCAATTTTAACAGCGGTTGGGATGGTTAGGAGAACAAGAGAGGGGCCCTTCCACTTAGGCTTTAAACAGTCAGATTCGTCCCATTCCTTTACCCACACCTCATCTCCTACCTGAAATTGGTGTGTCGGGCTAGTGAGGACTAGGGGCCCAACACTCTCGGTGTATTGCTGGATGTCCTGCACTACTTTATGTAAAGCCCTAAGCTGTTTTACTAAGGAACTCTCACCCTGTATCTGTAGGGAGTCGGGGAAGGAAGGCAGTGGTGGTGGCCTGGCATACAGCATCTCATAAGGGGTGAGACCTGTAGCTTTCGGAGTGCACCTTAGGTGTAGCAAGGCCAATGGGAGCAAGTCGGGCCATTTGGCTTTAGCTTCTTGACATAGCTTAGCAAGCTGATTCTTCAGAGATCGATTGGCTCTCTCCACTGCCCTGCTGCTCTGGGGTCTCCAGGCGCAATGTAGCTTCCAATCGAGGCCCAGCCTAGTACTGAGTTGCTGGGTCACTTCACTGGCAAATGCAGGTCCATTGTCAGAGTTAATCTGTTTGGGGAGCCCATATCGAGGCAAATGTGGTAAATGGGTAAGGAAGTAACTTCTTTAGCCATCTCCGTCCTAGTGGGTACAGCCTCAGTCCATCCAGTATATGTACACACTGCCACCAGGAGAGCTTTATAGCCCCGGGCTGGGGCATGTGCGTGAAATCAATCTGGCAGACGTGGAATGGGCTGATGCCCCGGAGGATGTGCCCAGGGGCAGGACCTGATCCTGTCCGTGGATTGTTCCGGGCACAAGTTGTACATTGGCTGGAAGCATTTTTGGTCCGAGGGACAATTTGTTAATATAATAGGTTTTTCCCAGTAGGCGACCCAAGGCATCTCTCCCTAAGTGAGTACGATTGTGGGCTTCTTTAACTACTGTCCAGGCCAGAGCTTCGGGTATCCATATCCGGCCATCTTGTGAGAGCCACCATCCATTTCGTGATTCCAGGCCTTCCTGCCTGGCCCATTCAATTTCTTGGGGTGCACAGATGGGAGGCTCTGTGGGGAGATGGATGAAAAACACAGAATCAGGGACATTGGGGAGTTGACTTGCCCTTTTGGCGGCATCATTCGCCCGTTGATTTCCTCGGGCAATTGGGTCTGTCCGGCCTGTGTGAGCCCTACAATGTATCAAAGCTACTTTCTTTGGTTTCCATACAGCCTCAAGAAGTTGGCAAATCTCAGTAGCATTCGCGAGTCCCTTTCCTTCAGCTGTCAAGAAACCCCTTTCTTTGTACAATGCCCCATGCACCTGGAGGGTAAGGAAGGCATATTTAGAATCCGTGTAAATGTTCACAATTTTTCCTTCTGCCCAGAGGAGGGCCCGAATGAGGGCTATCAGTTCGGCTTTCTGGGCTGACGTTCCAGGTGGCAAGGCCATGGCCTCAATCACATGGTCTTCAGACACAACAGCATAGCCAGCTCTCCGGGTCCCCTCAATCACCTGACTACTTCCGTCCGTGAACAAGGTGATTCCCCCTTGCCAGGGCTGGTCTTTAAGGTCAGGTCGGCTGGAATGTACAGTGGCCATCACCTCGTCACAGTCGTGGAGAGGTGGTTCTGGAGCCGGAAGGAGGGTAGCAGGGTTCAAGTTGGTGGTATCCTGGATGTGCACCTCTGGATTCTCGCATAGGAGAGCTTGATATTTGACTAGTCGGGAATTAGTCATCCATCGGGGCCCATGACTCTCGAGTAGGTCCCGAATCGTATGGGGTGTAGTCACCAGAAGCGTCTGCCCAAAGGTAAGTTTATTGGCTTCGTGTATCAACAGACATGCAGCCGCAATGCTTCGGAGACATCCCGGCCAACCCCTGGCTACGTTGTCCATGGCCTTGGAAAGGTATGCTACGGGTCGTTGCCAGGTGCCGACTGTTTGGGTAAGTACAACCCCTTTTTCTCATCGACAAAAAAGTGGAATGGTTTAGTCACATCTGGCAGTCCGAGCGCTGGTGGGGCCACAAGGGCTTCCTTAAGGTCCTGAAGGGCCTTCAATTCGTGTTTCTCCCACTGGGAGCGTCTGGCCCTCGAGTTCAGGTCCTTTCAACTTGGTATACAAATCCTGGGTCAAAACAGCGAAGTTAATGATCCAGATCCGGCAGTATTCAGCTGCACCTAAGAATGCACGCAGTTCTTTCTTATTCGCCGGGACGGGTTGGTTACGGATAGCTTGGGTACGGGGTGTACCGAGCCTTCGGGTGCCTTCTCGGAGGCGGAATCCCAGATACTCGACCTCGATCTCTCATATCTGGGCCTTTTTCCGGCTGGCTCGGTACCCTTGAGCTTCCAAGGTTTTCAAGAGGTACAGGGTAGCTTCTGCACAGTCCGTGTACGTTTCCCGGGCCACCAACAGGTCGTCTACATACTGGACGACAGGCCCATACTCGTCCTGGTAGATCTTCAAGTCCTGGGCAAGTTGGTCACCGAAGAGGGTAGGTGAATTCTTGAACCCCTGGGGAAGTCTGGTCCAGGTGAATTGCTGCTTACTTCCAGTCTGTAAGTCTTCCCACGTGAAGGCAAACAACTGCTGACTATCGGCCGCAAGGGAAATGGAGAAGAAAGCATCCTTCAGGTCTATGACACTATACCACTTGGTTTGGGCTGGCACTTGAGCTAAAATGGAGTATGGGTTGGGTACAAGGGCAACTATGTCGGCCACCTGGTTGTTGACCTTACTCAGGTCCTGGACAGGTCTGTATTCCGATGTTCCTGGCTTCTTAACGGGCAACAGTGGGGTGTTCCAAGCAGATCTGGTAGATTTAAGGACCCCTTGTTGAAGGAGTTTCTGTAGATGCGTTTGCATTCTATGCCGGGCTGCATAGGGGATGTGGTACTGTCCTTGGTTGACAATCTGGGCATTTGGTTTGAGTTCGACCCAGATAGGGATAGCGTTGACTGCAAGTCCCCCAGGGTTCACTTCAGCCCATACGCCGGGCACTCCAGCCATTAGAGTTCTTCTCTTCTGTGCGAAAGGGGTGTCCTGGGAGTATCGGCAGTCATCGAGGGCCGTGAGAAGGGGGGGCGTGTAATCTCCATTCTTCTCGGACAGGGCAAATGAGCGTCACTGGTCGGCCTTCAAACTGGGCTTTCACTTCACCCGTGGGCTTGAATCTTAGAGTGGCTTGGAGTTTGCACAGCAGGTCCCAACCAATCAGGGGGATTGGACATTCAGGGATATGTATGAACTGATGGGACACCATCGTGCCTCCGATTTGAACGTGGCGTTCCTTCAGGAGCGGGGCTGTGAGGGACTTCCCTGAAGCTCCTACGATCGGTATTGTTTGTTTCGTGGGAGGAGCAATGGCTGTGGTGATGACAGATCTCTGGGCCCCGGTGTCTAATAGGGCCCTCATTAGTTGCGTCCCCACCCGAATTTCCACCAGAGGGTCAGTGGGGACTCTGCCCTCCCGGCCTCTTCATGCAGAATAGCCCTGAGCCGCGTCTAGGGCCAATTGCCATTCCTGTGGTTCTATATGTCCTCGGCCCCGACCCCAGCCTCGACCTCTGCCTCGGCCTCGCTGTCCTTGCCCGGGGTCCCTCAGCTGGTCGTCATCCACCCCCTCCTGGCTCTGGTCCCGCGGCTTTTCCGGACACTCCGCCCACCAGTGTCCTTCTTGTCGGCAATTGGCGCACTGGTTCTTCCAAGTGATCCTCTCCCCCTTCGGCCTCGTCCCCTTCCTCGTGGTCTGGATCCCAGTCGCTTCTCCAGAACAGCAGCCAATACATCTGCATTTTCACGCATCCGTCTGCTTGCTTCCTTGTGAGCCTCAGATTTCTCTTCCTGATCACGGTATCCGAACACCCGATCAGCTATAGCCTTCAGCTGGCTTATGCTCATTCCTTCAAATCCTTCAGTCTTCTGGAGTTTCTTTCTGATGTCTGGTGCTGCCTGACTAACAAAGCTCATGACCACTGTGGGGATATTCTTTGGATCTTCGGGATTTATGGGACTATGTCTTCTGTATGCTTCCATTAAACGTTCGAGGAAATCCCCTGGGCTCTCATTTTTCTGTTGGACGACATTATGGATTTTTCCCATATTGGTGATTTTCTGCTTTCCCTTCTTTAGGGCGGTTAGGTAGGCCTGCTGGTATTGACGAGTGCGGTTTTGACCGTCCTCGGTCCGGTAATCCCAATCAGGACGTGCAGTGGGCACCTCTCTTCTTAAGCGGTCTTCTACCTGCGCTTCATCCGGGTGGGCTCGTCTGATGGCTTCTTCCATATTCTGTTGTAGCAATCGGCGCTCTTCCGTGGTTAGAATATGGGCACTCAGCTGCCGGAGATCCCCCCAGGTTGGATTGTAGCTATATATTATGCCCTCTACTAGTTCTACAAGCTGCTCAGGTTTCTGTTCATAAGAAGGTCCATGTACCTTCCAGTTATACAAATCAGCACTGGAAAATGGAACGTGCATATAAACCGTTGACTCAATGGGCTGACCTTCCGGAGTGGGAGTGTACGTGGTTGATTGTCGAATAGGAAACAGGTCAGTAACATCCACTTGCTGATTTGGAGGAAGGGTGCTTATCGGACTTGATTGGGGAAAGCGGGTGATCGGTTTGGTAACCCTCTGGCTCTTACGAGATGTCCCGGGCGCTGCCGCCTCGGAAGAGTCTTCGGCCTCCGATTCCGAGGCGGAGGCTTTGGCGTTACCCGGGTCCTCCGCCAGTCTTGCGGGGTTAGGATATACAGGGCTGTAAGGAGGGGGCGCTGGTTCATGTTCCTCTTCGTAGGCCTCTCCCGTACTGAGAATGGGGGCCGTTGGGGCCTTCTCGGGGGTTTGGGAGCCCTGCGCTTTCCCTCGGATTCTTCTCTGTCTTGGGAAGGGGGTGTTGGTAGCACGGGGCGGGGCCTCTATGTTAGTAGCAGAGGGCGTGGCCGCAGTACCAGTGGCATTTCGTATGACCTTCGCAACGGCAACGGTTGCCGGGGATTGGGGGGCGAAGGTAAGGGGCGTGGTTTGAGCTCTCAACTTAATTTTGCGGCCCTTCCGTTGGCTTATTACCATAAGGGCGGCCTTTTCCACCTGATTCTGAGCCCAGGCCGTCGGGTTCCGGACTACATTAAGCCACCCTTCCACATATGGGATATCCCCGGGGCAGCCTGGGTTCCCTTCAACTATAACCACATCCATAACTGCGGCCACTTTCTCGTAGTCGAATGACCCCTCCGCGGGCCAGTCAACAAATCTCCCTAAGCCGGGCCACATAAACTGACACTGCTGTATCATGCCGGCTCTGCTACATTGTTCTTGGTCGAACACTTCGCTAAAGTGTTCCGTCATTAAGTCTAACGGAGTAGACTCACCCCCGCCCATCCCTAACCTGAGTGCCAAAGGATAGGAGACAGACAGAGAGGGAAAGGGGTGGTGTAGGAGTAAGGGGTCTCGTTCCACCAGACACAAAAGGGTCAGCAACCGGCCTGACCGGAATGCGGTCACCCGATCCGAAACTGCAGGCCCAATCACTGAACTTTCATACGCCACAAGAAACCCTCCCATTCGGTTTCTCCGCAATGCGTAGTGGGTTTCGGGACCTAGTCCGTATTAGCCACTGGCCAAGAGGATGATCAAGCCTCTTCTTCGCCCCTTCACCGGATCGGCCTCTACCCAGAGTATACTCGCCTGTCCGTCGTCGTCGTCTCGGTCCAGGCCCGTCGACGGTCTTTTCTCCGGAATTGAAGGAAAGGTGTCTTGCCGGAATCACACAGCCCCACCGTCAGTCAGCCGGCGTCTATCAGCCCTCCCTCGGGAGATGGACGCTGAAATCAGCGGTGGCCACTCACCACCGTCTCGGGGGGGGGGGGGCAGATCACCCCGACCCGACTGCGGCGGAGGAGGGGAAAGAATATAATCCGTTTCCCTGTTGTACTCCTGGCTGGCTCGCCAATGAAACAGGCCCTCGGCTAGTAAATCAGGAGACAAGAGGCAAATGATTCCGAAAGCAGGACACCTTTATTGCTAGCAATGGACAGTACTGAGTTTAGTCTCAGGACACTGCCCCCTGAGCGTCATCTGACATTCGGTCTTATACAAATTAGTGATCATGCGCATAAAACACATCACACGTCACACATACACATGCGCAGTACATGCACATGCGCAATACATTAGTAGTTCTGTAGTTCTCACAGAGAAAAGATACGTCAGTTTCATAGCTTTCATAGAAATTGTTACTTTGCAAGAAAATGTAACTTATTGCAGTGTTTCAGCACCTTCGCACAATACAGCCTCTATACGTAGATCACGAGACTGCATTGGCAGAACCTGCTGCCTCTCTAAATTGCTGACCACTAAAACTTGTTATCTGAATACTGGTTAACGAATAAGTACTGCTAGTAAAAAGGTAAACCACTCCAAACTACACACATTTAGTATGCTCATTATAAAACTGAGGTATTGGCATAAGGCAAAAGTGCAAATATGAATACAAAGTTCAGATAGAAAATCCCATTAGTGCAATAGTGACAAATGCAAAAGTCCAAAGTCCAATAATTGTCACATGTGGAACATGCCACAAACAGGGTAAAAGTTCATAGGTAATCTTGGCAGTCGCTACATTCCAGTTGTCCACTCCTACAGTTTCAGCCAAATAGTTTTATTTTTCTGGAAGATGGTTGGCTTTCAGCCTGAAGGTCACAGGTTTAAGGCTGGTTTGTGCATCATATTAGAAGCTGTGGCCCTCAACTCCTTTTCTGTGGGGCATATTTTACTTCCCTCTCTTATATTGCTTGCCTTGACAAGCAGTTCTTTCCATAGCTGGGATAGTTCACACTAGTCTCTAGTGTCAAAGGTTAGCTATGGTGGTTTCCCACAGCAGTTTTGCTCTCTGACACTGATCAAACTATTGCATTCCAGCTCCAGCTTCCACTATATCTGATGCACCTCTAGCTAGCTGTTTGTTGCAGTGTTTCTAAGGCTTTTATTGCACTTTTTCTTTATATTGGACAGCTAACTATATTCAGAGCTACTTCAGTTAGGCTGCACTTCAATTTTCCCTGCACTTCTCCCTTAGGAAGTGTTTCTTCTCTTTCCTCTTTGGCCCCCTCATCTGCGGTTTCTCTGTTTGGCCATTCTGGGCCTTCATGTTCAGTTCCAGGCTTTGCCTGTCGGCATGGCTATGGCTCCATTCACCTTTTCCTAGGTTTGGGAGTTTTGCGGCATTCTCCGCAAGGACAGCATCAGAGCGCACCTCGCTCTAGACTAGATCCGAGAGTTTATCTTCCCGGGTCTTCTCGGAATCCTGTCACCCTTCAAATGAGCCACCTTGTCCCATTCCAGACAGCTCTGGTACGACTTTTTTCTTGACCGAGGACCTAGGTTCAGACTTGGGTGCGCAGTCTGCTCAGGGGGCAGAGTCCTCGGGCCTGGCTATGCATTCATGTCTTGGGCTCTGTGGCGGACACTTTGGAGGTAGTGCTGTGGGCGGTGCTCATAGACGACATGTACAGCTCTTGCTTCTAGACGGGTGGTCTCCTGTGTTCCAGGAGTGTCAGCAGTGACTTCCGTGGCTGTTCTCGGTACGCCTGCACATGAACTGGTGGCTTCGCAATTTCTCCCTGTGGAAGGGATGCCTTGGCACCTCTGCAGTGGATGGTGGTGGTCACAGATGCGAGTCTCTCGGACTGGAGAGCCCTTTTCCTCCTCCTTCCGTCTCCGGGGTGGTGGATGGCACAGGGGACGGTGAAGCCGATCTCCTGCCTGGATCTGCTTTTGGTACTATTCGTCTTCTAGCCTTTTAGGACACATTGCGGGCTAGGCGGTGCTTGTGCCGTCGGAGAAGATGAGGCAGTGGCTGCTTCTTTGACAGAGTGGGACTCTGAGTCAGCCTGTGGCCATCAGGGCATTTCGCCCCCATGGAGTTGGCAGAGGACCTTGTGTTTCATTTCTACGTGGCCCACTTTGCGGGTTTTTCATACGGTGAGCTCTCTTTTCTGCCATCTTCTGGTCTCGGTAGAATGGTTATTCTGCACCAGTGCTTCTCCAACTTCGCCTCAGGTAGAGAGCTCCGTAGGTAGATGCCCATATGCCTTCTTTCTTTTGTCATCGGAGAGAGGGTGAATCAGCAGGGCTGGTTGTTCAAGTGCTTCCTTAGCCAGAAGACATTCTTTGATAGTGTTTCCTCCGTGGCCTTTCTGTGGCCGAGTTTATTTTGGATCACTTGCCACCAGGGTTGAGTCATTCTCGTAGCTCCGGATTAATCATGGCACCCTTGGTATGCGGATATGGTATGGCTCCTGGTGGCACCTTCGTTTTGGATCCGTGTGACTCCGGGCTATTCCTTCTGGGTCCACTCCTGAGTGGATGATCCCTCTCGCTTTGGTCTTACAGCCTGGTTTTTTGAGAGGAACAAAGTTCTTTGGAAGCTATGGTTACTGTTCTATTGCGATCTTGAATATGGTCCACAGTCTACTGCAACCGTGTATTCTTGGGTGTTGAGGATTTTTTGAGGCTGGTTGTGGCCCACGCTTGGTCTTCATTGCAGGCGTCTGTTCCTCAGCGATTGAGTTCTTTCTGCAGGATGGGTTGCAGAAGGGCCTGGCCTGGCCATGCACTCGGAAGTGGTGCATTTCTTGCAGAGTGCTTTGTGCCTCCGCTTCTGTGATCATCTTCTCCCTGAAACCTTGGTCATATTCTCCGAGTTTAGCTTGGGGCTCCTTGTCTACCCAGCATTGCTTCGGACTCCTTTTTTTTTCCTTTGCAGAATGCTTTGCTTAGAAACTTGCAAGCAGTGTTCTTGGTCACAATTCTTCGGCAAGCAGTGTCTGAATTTTTAGCACAGCCATGCCGAGCTGTTTTTTCTGCAGTTTGCTGAGCCTGGCGTGACCCTGCTTTCGGTTCCTTCTTTCTTTTCCAGCTATGGTTTGGCTTTTCTTTTTCAGCCTCTTCTTTTTTTTCCCTCCTTTTGGGAGGGGGATTTTCACGCGGAGTACACGGTGCTTCATCTTCTGGATGTTCAGAGAGCTCTCCGGTATTCACAGATGTTGCATGTTTTTTCATTGTTGTTGGTTCTTGCTGTATGATGGCAGCCTCTGGTCTGATCTGATTTTTTTCTCATTGGATTACAGATACTTTGTGGATTTTTTGGAAACGTTGCGTCCCGCCGGTGGCATTCCAGGCTCATTTCATGAGTTTGCTATCTACTTCTTGGGCAGAACAGGTGTGCTTTCACTGTTCAGATGCTGCCTTTGCAGCGGCGGTTCTGTCTGAGGGAGCGGCGACTTCCCACCCTACTTAGGGATTGCTTTGGTACATCCCACCAGTTCTTGGATTCATCTGCTGCATACGCTATGGAAGGTAAAATTATGCCTTATCTGCTGATAATTTAAGTAACAGCAGATGAATCCAGGATGCCGCCCTTTGTCAGCCACGCTTGTTTTGCCTATCTGTTCTTGTCCTGGTCTATAGTTTCAAATTAAAAAAAAAAAAAAAAAAAAAGAAGAGGAAAGAGATCAGAACAGAAACCACTGAAGAGGACTCCATTGCAGTCGTGGTTTCCCTTAAGTCAGACTGATGAGTTTCTGTTTTGTATGGTTGGTGAGGAAGGCTTCCTGATTTCTAGTCTGATTCTGCTTGTTAATGAGACATGTACTGAGGTGAAGGAGGAACTGGCCGTCTGGTATCATTGCCTTCAGCTTTGTAATCTCTATCTCTACCTGCTGGTAGATGGACACAACCCACCAGTTCTTGGATTCATCTGCTGCTACTAAAGGAAAGAAAATTATCAGCAGGTAAGGCATATTTTTACCATGTGGCATGGCACACTTAGGCGTGCCCACTTATGCCTGCTATTGCATAGGCATAAGTGAATGTGCCTATATTTTAATGCGCCAATGCCACCTGATGCCTGTATTCTGTAACAACTTAGGGGCACCTAGGCACCATTATAGAATTGGCACTAAGTGCAGTTTTTTATGGCACCAATTTATAGAATTGCAACCAGAGTGTTTGGCTGGTGGAGTATGCAGCTGAAGAAGGGGTTGAAAGATCTGTTTGCTCAACCATTCAGGTGCTGGAATTGCTAGGGTTCATCCTAAATTATCCAAAATCTCATTTAAGCCCAACACAATTGGAATTCGTAGGACATGACTCAAGCAACTGCCTTTCTTTTACAGCAAAGGATTTTCAATTTGATTTCTGTTGTGGAGGACATTTTAGAGAGTTGGCAAATATCTGGTTAAATGTTGAGTGTGTTGGGCCATATGGCATCAACAGTTCATGTCACTCTGATGGCATGCCTCTATTTGAAGCAGGCTCATTGGACATTATCCACTCAGTAGACTCATATCCTGCCAATTTCCAATGACTAATATGTCACCACTCCTCTATGGGATTTGCTGTCCTATTGGGCTAATTATTCCAATGTGGCAAAAGGAATTCCCTTCCAAATTTTGCAAATTCAAGCAACTCTAATGACAAGTGCATCCAAACTAGACTGGGGGGGGGGGGGGGGGGGGCTCATATGATGTTCTCCACACTAGGATACATGGTCTGCTCAGGAAAGACTTCAGCAGTTAAACTTCTTGTGCAGAGTTTCCCAAACTGTGAGTTGGGACCCCGAATGGGGTCACAAGACCTACCTTTGGGGTCATGACCCAGGTGGGCTCTCCATAAGTGCATCATTATTCTGCACCTCCAAGAAGTCACAGTTTTATTTGGCTGCAATCATGGTGTCACAGCTACAAAAAGATTGGGAAGCACTGTCCTAGAGCTAAGAGCAGTATGCAGTGCTCAGAAATCAGTTATCCAACAAAGTTATTCTGTTTCAAACAGAAAACCAGGTGGCCATGTATTACGTAAACAAGCAGGGAGAGACAGGGTTGTAGCTCCTATGTTGGGAGATTGTCATAATGTGGAAATATACCATGTTTCTCAGGGCCACATATCTGACAGGCAAGGACAATGTTCTGCCATTCAAATTTAGTCTAGTCTTCCAATTCCATGAGTGGACACAGAATGATGATGTCATTTGCAGGATCTTTCAAGATCCCCTTCATACTTCGTAGATGTTTTTACCACTTCTTTCAACAAGAAAGTTCTTTACTTTTCCTCCAGGGTAGGGTTCAATAGTAAATTAACCTTGGATGCCTTCTTTTTGCATGGGGGAGAGGGGGAGGTCTTCTGTATATGTACCCTCCTAGTCCTCACGTAACAAATACCATTCTGAAACTCAGACAAGATCAACGAACCATGATTCTCCGAGGAAGAGGAGGTCATTGTTTTCTCACACATGGGTGATGTCATCTGATGGAGCCCGGTGCTGACACTGACGAGCAAGTTGTAGAAAATTCTAGTAGCGTCCCACTACACATGCACCGGTGCCTTCCTGTCCAACACATAAGCTCGGGTCCCTTAGTCTTTGTTTTTCCGTGTAGCTGAGAGGGCACGTTACAGTCTTCTCTTCACATTGCATATTTTTTCGTAGTGCCTTCCCGTGTGGCTCTTTTCATTTTAATCATTTTTCGTCTTAGTTCCTTAATTAATTTATTTATTTTTTAAATTTTTGTTACATTTGTATCCCGCGCTTTCCCACTCATGGCAGGCTCAATGCGGCAGGCAATGGAGGGTTAAGTGACTTGCCCAGAGGCACAAGGAGCTGCCTGTGCCGGGAATCAAACTCAGTTCCTCAGTTCCCCAGGACCAAAGTCCACCACCCTAACCACTAGGCCACTCCTCCACTTTTGCCTTTTATTTTTCTAATTTTTAAGTACTTAGTTCCCTTTGTTTTTTTGTGACTGGCTAGGCCTGTTTTTAGGCTGGAGCTCAGACCTCAATAGAACACTGCCCCTATTTTTTTGTTTAAAATTGAGGTGTTCAATTTAGACATGATCCTTTTGTCGATGTCTCAGAAGACCCCCAATGGCTTCAAGAGATGCGCCTAATGTAATTGGGTGATTTCAGTAATGGGCCTGCACTTATGGTTTCAACGGGTACCTTGGGCCTAACCATGAGCCTAACTCTTGTTCTGTCTGTTTAAAAATTCAGCTGAGGATGCAGAGAGCGCAGCTCGCCCAGCAGGAGAAATTTTTTGGCTCCTCGAAACTGATGCATTGACATCGGCACTGGAAACATTGACCTCAATGACTTCAAAGGCTTCTACATCCACTGGGAGTGCACCGACATCGAGAAGGTCTCAACATCGGGAGCTGAGAGTTGGTCCGGGGACTGGAGGGCATCGGACCCGACACTGAGGATGCATACAGATTCAACAACATCCTCTTCATCATTGAGGCCTGAAGTCTTGTGGTTTCAAGTCACGGGAGACTTCCCGAACTTCCTGCACAGTGCAGCTTAAGTATCTGCAGAGTCAGACACCCAGGGTGTTCACCAAATGTCTAGCGGTAGTAACAGTGTACCTATGCAGGCTAGGAATGTGTGTTTCCCTGTCTGGATGATTGGCTGGTCAAGAGCACGTCGCAAGAAGGAGCATCATAGTCCATGCTCCTAACTGTTCAGGTGTTGGAGCTACTAGGGCTCGTCATAAACTACCCAAGCCCCACCTACTCCTGGTAAAGTATCCTGCTAGATACTTTTTTCACTCACCTCAACAACAGAGTCCCCCAGTTCTGCTCCAGGCTCAGATTATATGGCAGGTTAGTGTCAGATGCCTTTCTCCTGCATTGGAGGGGAAGGTCTTCTGTTTGTGTATCCTCCAGTGCCCCTTAAGGAGAAGCCTTTGCTGAAACTCAAGAATGTTCAGGGAACTATGATCCTAATCGTGCCCTACTGGCCAAGTCAGATCTGGTTCCCTCTTCTTCTGGAGTTGTCCTCTGAACAGCTGTGATGATTGGATTGTTTGCCAACCTTCATTACACAGAACAAGTGGTGTCTTCTGTATCCAAGCCTCCAATCCCTGGCCCTCATGGCTTGGATGTTGAGAGCATAGAATTTGAAACCTTGGGCTTGCCGGAGGGTGTCTCCCATGTCTTCCTAGCTTCCAGAAAAGACTTCACTAGATGGTGTTACGCTTTTAAGTGGAGGAGGTTTGTATGGTGTGACTGTGAGGCCATAGATCCCCTCACTTGTCCTGCATAAAAAGTGCTTGAATACCTCTTTCACCTCTCCTTAGTCTGGTTTGAAAGCCAGTTCTATAAGGGTTCATCTCTGTACAGAGTAGTTCTCTGCATGCACCCTCAGTTCCTGGTAGTGTTGGAGTTCCATCTTAGTCAATGGTCCTGACAGCATTTTTTCCAAAACCACGTGCCCATCCTGGCAAGAGTGTACTGCATACTTGGCTTTCTATCTGGAGCAGACCAAAGTACATAGGCAGTGCACTCAGCTTTTTGTTACTTTTGATCCAAACAGGATGGGAGTAGCCACTGGCAAGCGCATAATCTCCAGCTGGCTAACAGATTACATCTCCTTTATTTATGCCCGGGCTTGGCTTCCTCTAGAGCAGGGATAGGCAACTCCTGTCCTCGAGAGCCACGGGCAGGTCAGGTTTTCAGGATATCCACAATGAATATGCAGGAGATAGATTTGCATACCATGGAGGCAGTGTATGCAAATCAAGTTCATGCATATTCATTGTGGATATCCTGAAAACCTGACCTGCCTGCGGCTCTCGAGGACCGGAGTTGCCTACCCCTGCTCTAGAGGGTCATGTCAGGGCTCATAATGTCAGAGACATGGCTTCATCGGTATCCCATTTGAGGTCAGGCTTCATAGAGGAAATTTGCAAAGCTACGACATGGTCATCTATCCACACATTGACCTTTCTTTACTGCCTTGATCAGAATACCTGAAGTGACAGCAAGTTCAGTGAATCCTCCTTCCTAGGTCCAGTTTTGTTCTGCTTCAGGCTGCACCTCCACAACTAGCCCTCAAATTGTTTCAGGTTGATTGATTACAGGCTTCAACATTTTGAGTCCCTATTATCCTAGCATTGTTGTTTTCTGTGAGCCTGGTAGCTAGAGATTCCCACATGTGAGAATACAACGGCCTGCTTGTCTTCAAAGCAAAGTTACTCACCTGTAGCAGGTGTTCTCCGAGGACAACAGGCCAAGTATTCTCACATATCCTCCCACATCCTCTTGGAGTTGCATTCTGTAGCTTTTTACAATGACTGATGGACCTGAGCTTGAGCGTCGGGCTGGAAGGCACCAGCACATACATGGTGGTTCACTGCTAGAATTTTCTACAACTCGCTAGTCAGCTTCCACACCGGGCTCTGTCAGATGACGTCACCCACATGTGAGAATACTTAGCCTGCTGTCCTCTGAGAACACCTGCTATAGGTGAGTAACTGCTTTCTCGTTGCCCCCTATTAGCTGAGGCAAGTCTGCTTCCCACTTCTGTTGGATCTATCCATCGATGTCCTATGAAACTGAAATGTTTTCCAGTGTTGATTACACTATATCATGACACATTATTGCATCCCCATATCAAGTTCCTAGCCAACACAGCTTGTATTTTGAGAGGTTGAGGTTAGTTCCCCTGAATTTAACTGACAGTGGCCTACAGCCTTGCTGGCTGCCAGAAGGAATTCCACTAACAGCATATGAATTTAAACAGAAGGGGTTTGCTGTCTGGTGTGAGGGCAGAGCCATGGATCCTTTTACATGCTCCACCCAAAACGTGCTTGAATACCTTCTGCATCTGTCAGAGGTGGACCTCAAGACCAACTCTGTAAGGGTTCATCTTAGTGCAGTTGAAGCTAATTATTGTTACATAGAAGGTAAAGCATCTTTGTTCAGCCTTTAATTATTCCAAGTTTATCATCAGTCTTGATATTCCACTAAAGAGAAAGCCTATCAAAGCGGTTTACAAATAGGTTAAAAAGAAATGTATTATGCGGGGCTTGCCTCTGTCGAAAACCTCCCATCAAGCCTCCTGCTGTGTCATGGGACCTCAGTGTTGTACTTAAGCAGCTGATGAAGTTCCATTTGAGCTACTAGATATCTGCCATTTAAAGTACCTGATCTGGAAGGTCTTATTTTTGGTGACGGTTTCTTTAGCTCACAGGACTAATGAGCTCCAGGACCTAGTGACTGATCCACCGTACACTATTTTTAAACATTTTTTTGTTAACAATAGAGTTGTTCTGTATACCCAACCAAGGTTCCTCTTAAGGTTCTGTTGGAGTTCAGTCTTAGTACAAAAAAAACAGAAGAAACCAGTCTTCGCAAAGAAATCAACAAGAAACAAAACAGAGAAGATGACTAACAAAAACAAAAAATATAGAAATAAAAATAAAAAATATATATTAAAAACGTCAAAGTTTAAGGTTAATCATAAAATATGTATTTAAAAAATAAATACATCAAAATCAAAAATTCCATAAAAAAGACGACACTTTGGATGTAAAAATGAAGAATCAACTTTTTTAGCCAAACTGTAGCAGGGAGAAAGGGACTCGACAATATGTGTGTCAATAAACTGAAGCTGGATAGAATTAATAATCAACATACGGCAGAGAAGACTCCTGACGCAGGCCAGTACGGCCGAAACACAGCTGTGTCGAGTCCCTTTCTCCCTGCTACAGTTTGGCTAATAAAGTTGATTCTTCATTTTTCATCCAAAGTGTCGTCTTTTTTATGTAATTTTTGATTTTGATGTATTTATTTTTTAAATACATATTTTATGATTAACCTTAAACTTTGGAGTTCAGTCTTAACCAAGCAATAGTCCTTACAACTTTCTTTTCTTCCCCAAAACCTCATGCCCAAAAGATGAAAGCGCACTGCACTCTTTCAATTGAAAGAGAGCCTTGGCCTTCTATCTGGAGTGGGCTAAAATGTATGGAAAGTCTCCCCAACCTTTTTTTTTTTTTTTTTAGTCTAACAGGGTTGGGGCTGCCATTGAAAAATGTACACTTTCTATTTGGCTACATTTCCTTCACTTATACCCACTGTGGGCTGACTTTGGAGGGTCATGTCATTCTCATAATGACAGAACTATGGCTGTTTCAGTAGCCCAGTAATATGTACATCTGACCGTACATTCACATCTCACGATTGCCAGAAGCAGCATTCACATTCAGTTCCAGGTTACCTTCTTTAAATAAAAAAATAAACCAAACAAAGAAAAAATATGAATGCAGCTGGTTGCCACCAAAAAGAAGTCTGTTGTGGCACTGCTTGTTAAAATTTTTCCCGATTTTTTTTTTTTGTTGAAAGGAACATGTGGCTAAGGAGTCCCCATATATGAGGATTTCTCCGAAGACAAGCAGGCTGATATTCTCACAAGTGGGTGACGTCTTGTCGGCCCCGGAGAATTTTCAAGCAAAATCTAAAAATTTCTTCAATGGCATTCCGTCGCGCAAGCAAGCGCATCGCGCATGCGCGCACACATCTTCCCGCTTGCCGTGCGGACTAGCCCCTCAGTTCTTCTTTTTCCGCGTCTGAGGAGACACGGAGTTCGTTAGCGCTTTGTGTTTCTTCAGGTCCTCGGAGTTAAATCTCTTTTTTATTTTACCCTTTCGAGTTGTTATGATTGGGGTCTGAACCCCTCTCAAACTTACCTCTTTCCTGGGGGTCAGCTTCTTAGCTGGCTTCTGTTTCTTTTCTCTTTCCTTTCTGAGCTGGCTCTGTCTCTCTGTGCTGGCAGCTTCCAGCAGCATGGGGTTAATTATCTCACTTCACTACAGCTGTGTGTGTGTTGCCTGAGTTGCTCTAACTCTCTTGGGTGTACTGGCTTCAAGTGTTTCACGGTTTTGCATTGGTATGGGTTGGGCCTCTCTGGGTCAGTGTGCTTTTGCCTAAGTCTAGGGAGTGTGACATCATCAGGGAGGGCCTTGATAGGAAGTGGTGTTGTTTCCTTCAGGGCCTTTGCAACAGTGGTGTTGCTGTAGGTAGGGTGGTGCAGTGGCACTTCTGACTCTGTGTCTAGTTCCCTGCTTGCTTTTGCTAAGGTCCAGGTTAGTGTTAGTGCAGTGTGCACTGGTGTCTATGTGTTTAGCTTTCCTGCTTTTCCTTTGGTTCCCCTGCTTTTCCCTCTTGGTTTTGGAAGCATTGCTATGTGTAGGGCTTTGGAAGCTCTGTTGCTATTAGAAGTACTCCTGGGTTTGGTGTTGTTAGGAACACTGCAGAGTTTGCTGTTAGAAGTACTTCTGGTGTTTGTGCTATTGGGAGCATTGCAGTCTTTGCGGTTGGTGTTTGGTGATTTAGAATCACTTTTGGCTTATGTGTTAGCTTCCCTTCTTTTTCCTTGTGGCCCCCCTGTCTTCCCTTTTAGTGCTAGGAGCTCTTCTGGTTGCTTGCCAGAGTAGTGCTTGGGAAGCACCTTGTTAGTTGTATCTAGCTTGCTAGAGCAGTGCTGAGGTAGCTTGTTAGTTCTGTGTTTAGCTTATTAGTGTAAAGCTCTGCTTGTAGCTTGGTGCTTAGTAGCACCTGTGTTAGCTTTGTGTTTAGTTCCCTGCTCTGTTAGTTTAGGGCTTAGGAAGTCCCTTTCTTGAGCAGGGATTAGGAGCTCCTGTTTAGTATAGGGCTTAGGAAGTCCTTTTGTCAGTTTACTGTTAGGAACACTCCTGCTGGTTTAGGGCTTGGGAGCACGTAGATCAGTTTAGGGTTAGGAGCACTTCTGTTTCCAGTCCTGGTCCTATGTCACCAGTAAGTCCTGTCGGCTACTCGAACCCAGAGCTCAACTCCTGGGGGCTTAGTAGCTAAGCACAGGTGAAGCTGTGCGGACCAGTCCAGTGTGCTCCAGTCCAGTGTGTTCCGGTCCGGTGTGTGTTCCAGTCTGGTGTGCTCCAGTCCAGTGTGTTCCGGTCCGGTGTGTGTTCCAGTCCTGTGTCCTCCAGTCCGGGGGATTCTAGTCCATGTGTTCCGGTTCGCTGGGCAGTGCCTACAGTCCCTGCCAGTGTGCTTACCCAGTGTTGGTTGGTGGGTTTTGCCTGCTGCTGTCGCTCCTCGGCAGCAGCCCAAGGGCTCACGTTTGCTCCAGAGCCCGGCCCCGCGGGCTCTGAACCTGAGAACCTGACACGAGTATTCTTTTAAAAATAATAATTAAACCTCTCTATTTTTTCATTTGTACCCTTTCCCACTCATGGCAGGCTCATTGTGGCTTACATATACAGGTACTTTTTGTACCTGGGGCAAGGAAAGGTTCAGTAATTTGCCAGAGTCACAAGGGGCTGTGCCTGACATGGGAATCGAAACTTATAGGGAAGTGTTTCTTTATAAGTTTCTTTTTTTGTGCGACCGTTCTTAGATCACTCGGTCGGGTATTCTTTTTCTCCTTTTTATTATCAAAGATGCCATCGAAGACGCCCAGCGGCTTTAAGCCTTGTGCCCGCTGCAACCGGGCGATCTCTGTCACTGACACGCACCGCTGGTGCATTCAGTGTCTTGGGCCGGATTATCTCCCTGAGAAATGCAAGTTGTATCTCAAAATGAAGAGACGTACGCTACTTGCCAGGGATGCCCAAAGGAGATCAATTCTTGAGTCCAACGCTGCAACCGGCCATCTCTGCTACTGATCCGCACTCCTGGTGCCTTCAGTGCCTTGGACCCGACCATCGTCCGGAAAGTTGTCAGTTGTGCCTGCAAATGAAAGCGGCAGGCACGGTACCAGCTGCCTAGAGACCGATGCACGCTGGGTACAGTGATGCATCAAGTGGGTCTCCACCCGCCTCTGCGCCTCCTGCTTTGCAGGTCATTCAGGCGCATCGGCGGACGTCGGTACCATCGGTGCCGAGAGCTTTGCTCCCTCTGTTATGGAGGTATCCTGGCACCGGACGTCGGTGCCATCGGTGCCAAGAGCTTTGCTCCCTCTGTCATGGAGGTACCCTGGCACCGGACGTCTGTATCATGGGTACCATCGGTGCCATGGGTGCCATCGGTACCATGGGTACCATCGGTCCCATCTCTGTTATGGACACGCAGGTCATCTTGCAGTCTGGTATCGATTCCCAGCATTTGCAGATTCTGCCTTAGACTTCGGTACCATCGGGTGCCATTAGTGCTAGCGGCTCCTGCGGCACCTAGCTTTTCGCCTGGGATCAGATCCCCTTCACTGGTACTGCCTCCGGTATCGGTGTAGGTAGCCTCCTGGGTCGAGTCACCTGGGGAGTCAACTTCTCGACCCCGTCGTTGAGGTTACAGCGCCTCCATGTTGGACGGATTTCGGTCTGAGCTGCTCTATCTGAGTTGTTAGCTCAATCCGATGATGCCTCATCTGATGACCATGACGGTCATGGAGTTTTCTCTGCTGAGGATTCTCTAGATCTTCTATCTGTCTCGACTTCCTCACCTTACAGCAGCTCTCCTCTCCGGAGACTTTGTATTTTTCATCTTTTGTGCTGGTATTGTCTGTGGCCATTCCCTTCCTTGTGGAGATTGTGAGTCAACCCAGGGCCTAGATGCTCGAGGTCCTGGACTATCCATCTCCACCTAAGTCTTCTGCCACAGTTCTTTTCATGATACAAGAAGACTGAATCCCAGTATCGGATCCACGGGGAATCCAGTTTCATTAGGCCTCAGTTATCTCATGATTCTGGGGTGGTGGATTCTGCTCTCAGAACAGATAGGAGCTCTGGAAACTTGCTTCGGCGCCCCCGGGGCCAGAGCATACAACTTTAGCCTCTTTTGGGAGAACGGCGTACCAGGCTGGCATGATCGCCTTCAAAATCGAGTCCTACCGGATCTTTACGAGCACTCCCACCGGAGCAGGCTAATCCTTTTCACCAGGTGGTCAGGCAGCACAAGGTGTGTCGCTGCTTCCGGTCCAGGGGCATTTTCGACACTTGCGATGTAACATCTAGATTTCTGCTCTGGGTATAGTGATGCGCAGACTCTCATGGCTGCGTGCCTCCACCCTGGAGGAGATAAATCAGCAGAAAATTGCAGATATTCTGTGCATCCACTTCCTCATCTCGGAAGTTTTTTAACGGGAAGAGAGTTTTTTCCTTGCGCCTCAAAGGGTCGTACGTATACTCCTGCTTCTCGACAGCCGGTTCAGGCGCTGCCACAGCACGCTCGTTCTACTCAACAGCGTGCACCTAAGCAGGCCCCTGCAGCTCCTCAGCAAAAACCAGATGGGTTTTTGACTGACTCCAATTCAGCATAGTCACCATATAAACTGTCCATACCGGCCGTTCTGCCTGTCGGGGTCCGGTTAGGATACACTCTCAATCTGGAATCAAACCCTCCAAATTGCTCACCAGGAGCTCAACCCTTTAGCTCCCATCACAAGTAGGTTCTTGCAGAGGAACTCTCTGCCCTTCTCAGTGCCAATGCGATCGAGCCCATTCCACCAGGGCAAGAAGGGCTGGGATTCTATTCCAGGTGCTTCCTTGTGGGAAAGAAAAACAGGGGGGGATGCGTCCCATCATAGACAATAAGGGGCCTGAACAAATATTTGGTTCAGGATGCTTTCCTTGGGCACCCTTCTTCCCATAATTCAGGATACCGATTGGCTATGCTCTCTGGACTTACAGTATGCTTTTACCCAATTTGTGTCCAGAGTATTTTTTTTTCTAGTGCCTGGCTGTGGATGCTGCGTCTCTACGTAGATTGGGAATGCATGTGTTCCCTTATCCCGACGATTGGCCGTCTCAAAAGATTACAGCTCAGTAAATATTGAGACTTCTAAGGCACATGGCTTCCACAGTTCACATAACTCCCATGGCACGTTTACACATTAAATCCGCTCAGTGGATCCTAGCTTCCCAGTGGTATTAAGCTTCAGAGAATCTAGAAGATGTGAACCAACTGTCGCCAGTTTTCGGAATTTCCTTCAGTGGTGGTCAGTTCGCTCCAATTTGGTTCTGGGGCGTCCATTCCAACTTCCTCAGCCACAAAATGTGCTGATGACGGTTCCATCCCTCCTGGGGGGTGGGGAGCACATGTTAGATGGGCTCCATACTCAAGGACCTTAGTTCCTTTAGGAAAAGCGTCTCCAGGTTAATCTCCTGGAGTTGTGAGTGATCTGGAATGCTCTAAGGGTTTTCAGTGATCGGCTATCCAACAAAATTCTTCTAATTCAAACAGGCAATCGGGTTGCGATGTCTACCTCGACAACAAAGGAGTACTGGATCTCGCCCTCTGTTTTGGGACGCCGTGCAGATGTGGCTGTGGGCTCGCCAACACGGTATGTTTCTCCAAGCCCTTTTATCTAGCCGGCGTAAATAACAGTCTGGCCGACATGTTGAGCAGGATAATGTAGCCGCACGAGTGGTCGTTGAGCATAACTGTAGCTCGAAAGATCTTCCAGGAGTGGGGCACCCACTCAGTGGATCTTTTTGCCACTTAGTCCAATCACAAAGTCCCTCAGTTCTGTTTCAGACTGCAGGCCCATGGCAGGCTAGCATCGGATGCCTTTCTCCTTCATTGGGGGACAGGCCTTCTGTATGCGTATCCTCCCATACCCCTGGTGGGGAAGACTTTGCTGAAACTCAAGCAAGACCGAGGGACCATGATTATGATAGTGCCGTTTTGGCCCCGTCAGATCTGGTTCCCTCTTCTTCTGGAGTTATATACAGAAGAACCGTGGAGATTGGAATGTTTTCCGTCTCTCATTACTCAGAACGAGGGGGTGCTTCTGCATCCCATCCTCCAGTCTCTGGCTCTCACGTCCTGGATATTGAGGGCGTAGAGTTCGCCTCCTTGGGTCTTTCTGAGGGTGTCTCCCGAGTCTTGCTTCCAGGAAAGATTCCACTAAGAGGTGTTACTCTTTTAAATGGAAGAGGTTTGCCGTCTGGTGTGACAGCAAGGTCCTAGATCCTTTTTCTTGTCCTACACAGACCTTGCTTGAATACCTTCTACACCTATCAGAGTCTGGTCTAGACTACCTCAGTAAGGGTTCACCTTAGTGCAATTAGTGCTTCTCATTGTCATGTAGAGGGTAAGCCTATCTCTGGACAGCCTTTAGTTCTTCGCTTCATGAGAGGTTTGCTTTTGTCAAAGCCCACTGTCAAACCTCCTACAATGTCATGGGATCTCAACGTCGTTCTCTCCCAAATGATGAAAGCTCCTTTCGAGCCACTGAGTCCTGCCATCTGAAGTACTTGACCTGGAAGGTCATTTTCTTGGTGGCTGTTTCCTCAGCTCGTAGTGTCAGTGAGCTTCAGGCTCTAGTGGTTCATGCTCCTTTCCTTAAATTTCATCATAACAGAGTAGTCCTCCGCACGCACTCTAAGTTCGTGCCAAAGGTGGTGTCGGAGTTTCCATCTGAACCAGTCAATTGTCTTGCCAGTTTTTTTTTTCCTCGCCCTCATACAAGTCCTGGCGAAAGCAAGCTGCACAGTTTGGACTGCAAAGGAGCGTTGGCCTTTACGTGGATCGGACAAGCTCCCACAGACAGTCTGCCCCAGTTGTTTATTTCGCTTAATGCCAATAGAGGGGAGTTGCTGTCGGGAACCGCACACATTTCTAATTGGCTAGCAGATTGCATCTCCTTCGCTTTTGTCCAGGCTGGACTGACTATAGAGGGTCATGTCACGACTCCCTTTATTAGAGCCTTGGCTGAGTCGGTGGCTCATCTAAGATAAGTCATTATTGAAGAGATCTGCTAGGCTGCGGTGTGGTCATCAGTCCACATAGTCACATCTCACTACTGCCTTCAGCAGGATAGCTGACGCGACAGTCGGTTTGGGCAGTCGGGGCTGCAGAAATCGTTTGGGGTTTAGACTCCAACTCCAACCCTCCTAGGCCCATTTTTATTCTGTTCCAGGCTACACTCTCATTTAGATGTTTCTTCTTTTCAGGTCAATTTTTATTCTGTCCTCGCCGTTGCGAGGCTCAATTGACCACTGTTTGTTGTGTTGTGTAAGCCTGGGAGCTAGGGATACCCCACTTGTGAGAATATCAGCCTGCTTGTCTTCGGAGAAGAGTAGTTACTACCTGTAGCAGGTGTTCTCGAAGACAGCAGGCTGCATATTCTCACAAACCCTCCCACCTCCCCTTTTGGAGTTGTCTCCTTCATCTTTTGGATTTAACTGAGGGGCATGTCCGCGCGGCGAGCGGGAAGATGTGTGCGCGCATGCGAGGTGTGATCGCTCGTGAGACGGAACGCCATTGAAGAGATTTTTAGATTTTGCTTGAATATCACCCACTTGTGAGAATATGCAGCCTGCTGTCTTCGGAGAACACCTGCTACAGGTAAGTAACTACTCTTTATAAGTCCTCATAATCCTTCCTTCTTCCCCAAGAAGTTGTATTCCTGAATTGGATTGGATTTATTAATTTGACATACCACTCAATACTAGTGTATCAGAGCGGTTTACAACTAAAAAGTATGCATCATTAATCAAATCGTACAAAGCTGTAGCACAGAAGAACTTAAAAATACATCATACAATTTAAAAGTCAACTAGCATGTAATGAACTACTACTACAACTTACCACTGAGGAGGTCCTGCATAACAGTGAGAGGGCATACATGCAGCAGGCCCACCCAAAAGCTTTTGGAAAGATTGTTGGAGTAGTGCTTCCCCAGGGCCGGTGCTAGGGTTTCTGGCGCCCTCCTTCAGCCTATTAGTCGGCGCCCCTACCCACCCAGGGGTGGGATCACTATGGCTCCGCTTCTACAGTAGTCACACCCCTAGTAGCCACACCCCTTTTACCAGCCATGGCACATATAAACAGGCATCATTGAAAATATTACACCAGTATAGAAGAACAATAGCTTGTGGGTTTTTTGTTTTCATTATAAATAATTTCTGTAAGCTATTACAGCTCCAGTATACCCAAAATGACACAAACCAAATTAGCAAACAGACCAGAAATTAGGAGAACAGTCTTGCCAAATCTGAAAAACAATATGTTACCAAAATCTCAGAACCTAACAAACAGATTCCTATTCAGATACTTGACCTTGCAGTCACACATGCAGAACAGAGATAGATAGCCCCTCTTCAAATTCTTCAAAAATTAACCTGAAATCCTAAGACGTTAGACTCTGCATGTAGCACAATACCAGAAAAACAGAAAGAAGCACATTGCTATACATTGCAAAATAAGACATCAGATGTAAATTCTCAAAGTGGACATATTCCAAACACTAAAATGAAAATAAAATAATTTTTTCTACCTTTGTTGTCTGGTGACTTTGTTTTCTGATCATGCTGGTACCAATATCTGATTCTGCTGCTCTCTATCTGTACTCTTAACTCCATTTCCAGGGCTTCCTTTCCATTTATTTGTTTACGTTCCTCCTTCATTTCTTGCCCAACATCCATAAATAAAAGCTGGGTCCTCCTCAGACTTGACTGGAAGAGGTATAGAGTGGATCCAGCTTCTGCCTATTTTCTCCATCCATGTGCAGTTTTTCTCCTGTCTTCCTTTTCCTTCATCTCATCTCCTTCCTCTGTTTTCCCTCCGTTCCATCCATGTCCAGCATTTCTCCTCTCCCCTTCATTAATGTTCATCTCACTTCCTCTCTCTTCCCTCCCCACCATCAGTGTCCAGCATTTCTCCTCTGCCCCCTCCCCTCCATCCATGTGCATTTTCTTCCTGTCTTCCCTCCCTTCCATCCATGTCCAGAATTTCTTCTCTCTCCCCATCCATCCATGTGCATCTCCTCCTGTCTTCCTTCCCCTCCATCCATGACTAGCATTTCTCCTGTCACCCCTCCCCTCCATCCATGTGCATCTACTCCCTCTGTCTTCCTTCCCCTCCATCCATGTCCAGCATTTCTTCTGTCTCCCTTTTCCTCCATCCGTGTGCATCTCCTTCCCTCCATCCTTGTCCAACATTTCTCCTCTCTTCTCTGTCCTCCACTCCATCCATGTCCAGCATTTCTCCTCCCTCCCCTCCATGTGCATCTCCTTCCTGTCTTCCCTTCCCTCCATCCATGTCCAGAATTTCTCCTGGCCTCCCCTCCATCCATGTCCAGCAACTCTCCTCTTTCCCATGCCCTCCCCTCCATCCACCCATGTCTAGCAGCTCTCCTCTCTGCCCTGCCCTCTCCTCCGTCCATCCATTCATATCAAGCAATTCTCCTTTCTCTCCTGCCCCCTCCATCCATCCATGCCCAGCAATTCTCCTCTCTCCCCTGCCCTCCCCTCCATGTCCAGCGATTTCTCCTCTCTCCCCTGCCCTCCCCTCCTATCCATGTCCAGAGATTCTCCTTTGCCCCTATCATCCCCTCCCATCCATGTCTAGCGATTCTCCTCTATCCTCCCCTCCCGCTCCCATCCATGTCCAGTGACTCGCCCCAGCCCCCTAGTTCCTGTTCCAACCCCAGTCCCATCTGCTCGTCCTCTTCTCCCCTAACACCCCCCTTGTTGTTCCTGCCGCCCTGCAGGGTTTAAATCTTTTATTTTACCTCAGTCGCTGTGGCCGCATCAGTGAAAGCAGCAGGCAGGCTCCTTGTCTCACTCTCTAGCCTTCCCTCTCACTGTCCCGCCTTCTTCTGACGTGATTTCCTCTTTCCGCGAGGGCGGGACACTGAGAGGGAAGGGAAGGCTAGAGAGTGAGACAATGAACCTGCCTGCTGCTTTCACTGATGCGGCCGCTGCGACTGAGGTAGAATAAAAGATTTAAACCCCCCCAGAGTGGCAGGAACAAAAGGAGGGCTGTTGGGGAGCTGAGGGCGGGCAGGTGGGAACCTAGAGCTGCCTGTAGGTGAGTGCCCAGGCGACAGTAAGCATGGCTTGTGGCGCCCTCCAGAGGTTGGCACACCCCTGTCGTGCTTACCACACTTACCGGGTTCCGCCGGCCCTGTGCTTCCCATGCCGGCCTCTGTTGGTGATATTATCCATACATGAGGATATATGTTCTGCTGTCCTCGGAGAATACATGCTACAGGTAAAAAAGTAACTTCATTGTTTCTGAAATATGTACTTGTTAAAGCAAGGGTATTTATTCATGAGAATCATAGATGATTAAAATCTTCACCTTTTTTTTTTTTTTACTCTTTCTTCATTCTTTTATACTCACCAATTCTGTCTTAAACATAAAATTGGTTGCTGCCTTTACCTTTTTATGCATTCCAACATATAGAATTTTCTAGAAAAATTATCACAGCTAAGGCCTACTTTCATAGGTTAGGCCATATGGCTTAAGTGGTACATGTCATACCTTTTTGCTTCCTGAAAATGAGAAGGCCAACATGTACAGTAGAATTTGTCTCACATGTCCTAGCTTTACTTAGCACTATTTCTTGGAACAGATCACAGTCAGATAGTGCTTCCAGGTAAGCTGTGCTGGCCAACCTGTCTTTGTAACATTAGCAACTTTTGCATCTTTATTTATGACAGGGCAATCCTGGTCAATGGACAAATTATAGATAATCTGAGCAGCCCTGAAATTTGGAGTTACCTAGTTATGTATGTGACTCAGTCCTGCTTATGAACATAAAAAACATTGTTTCTCACCTGTAGCAGGCCATAAACTGTAAGAATGATCAAGCACATAATCCTCCCCCCCCCCCACCCCCAAAAAAAAAAATCTCCCCAAGATTTAAAAACATTGTTTTTCACTTGCAACAGGTCTTTTCCATAAACAACAAGATTGATCAGGCACACAAGCAGATAACATTGATAGTGTCAAGATGGAACAACTCTTTCAGGGGCCGTTTTACCAAGCTGCGGTAAAAAGGACCCTGTGGTAGTGGCGGCGGACATTTTAGCCGCATGCCAGGGCCCTTATTACATTTACTGTGTGACCATGCCGGGGGGGGGGGGGGGGGGGGGACAGAGAGAATGAGCATTTACCGTGAGGTGGTGGTAAGGGCTCACGCAGTAACCCAGTGGTAACCGGGCAGCGCTGCATACAAAACGTCCGCTGCCACAACTGCAGGACCCTCTTTACCGTAGCTTGGTGAAAGGGCCCCTGAAAGAGTTGTTCCATCTTGAGTTCATCAAATGTCATCTGCTTGTGTGCCTGGTCAGTCTTGCTGTTTATGAAAAAGACCTGTTGCAGATTAAAAACATGGCCTGCGCTGTTGTAGACGCATGTATTGGACGTGCACAGGTCCATTTTTCAGCGTGCCTGCAAAGAAGGCCTTTTTTTGCCGAAAAATGGACTTGTGGCAAAATGAAAATTGGCGCTCATCCATTTTGGGCCTGAGACCATACCGCCACCCATTCATTTAGTGGTAAGGTCTCACATGTTAACTGGTAAGTAATTGTCAGAGCTTATACAATGCCGATTACCGCCCGGTTAGCACTGCACAATGGAAAATTTCTGGGTCACCTACTGGACACACATACAAAATTAAATTACCGCTTTGACCACGCGGTAGCCGGGCAGTAGTGCCGAATTGGCTTGTGTTCAGCAGGCATAGGCACCTACGCGTCTTAGTAAAAGGGCCCCAATGTTTTTAAGGCCCTTCCCCCTTTGCCCAAAGTGGGTTGAACTTCATTTCTTGTTCCTTGATGAAACTGGGGGACTTGACCTAGCCTGAAACTGGGGGACTTGACCTTGCCTATCTTATTTATTGTGGTAGAATCAGAGAAACTATTTAATACTTGCCAAGTTACCTTGGAATTCCTTTCTGACAGTTTTGTTTCAGTTGCATTATTGCCAGTATTGTGAGCAGACCTTCTGAAATGTATTTATTTATGTCATTTATCACAGTGTGTGTCAGTAGCATTCAAAAATGTTTCCTATGTAAAATAACAAATCTGCAACATCTTAAACAATATCTAGTTCTGTTATGGCTACAGGCATATGTATGCAAATATTACAGCCTCTTTGTAATAGAAAAAGAGGAGTCAAAACCATGACATCTCTTATGATTTGTTTGCATTTAAAACAATGAAATTGCTATTTCTGTACACTATATGATCACAAAATTTATATAGTAGGATAAATGTATGAATATGATCTCAGAAATATTTTGCTGTCAAACTTTGATTCGTATATGTGAGATTGCATCAGATTCATTAGTATCTAGATTAGTGAATTGTAATCTAATTTTCACCAGATTATTGTGAAGCTAGTTAAAACTTATCTAAGACTAAACATAAAGCTATCACTTCTTCAGGCAAATTAAAATGTTTCAGTGTAACTGTTGGTTTGGTCACCTCCACTGTTTTGCTTGCTCTTCAATGGAACCTAAACCAATAGAAATAATACAAATACTGATTATTATTTCTGCTAAAACTTAGCGCTTGCAAACGGACATTAGCATGCACTGTGTGGTAAGAAACCCATTATATATCTCTGGTTTTCTTAGAATTTAGTGTGTATTAATTCTGTTAGCATGCTAAACTTTAGTAAAAGGGCTCCTTGATGTTTTTGACTAGCTGTTTTCTAAACAGCATATAATTAGTTTCCAAACTTATACCAGATTTAAGGTTGGAAACTAATCATATGCTATTTAGAAAAAAGTTCAAGCTTGATGTTTTGACCAGTTGTTGCAGGAGTAATCAGTATTTGTACTGTTATTTGTTTAGCATATATTATAACATAAGAATAGCCATAGTAGGTCAGACCAACAGTCCATCCAGCCCAGTACCCTGCTTCCAACAGCAGCCAATCCAGGCCACAAGCATGTGGAAGAAACCCGGTTAAGTAGCAACATTCCATGCTACCAATCCCAGGGCAAGTAGTGGCTTCCCCCATGTCCATCTCAATAACAGACTATGGACGTTTCCTCCAGGACCTTGTCCAAACCTTTTTTAAACCAGATACATTAGATGCTGTTACCACATTCTCTGGCAGCGAGTTCCAGAGCTTAACTATTCTTAGAGTGAAAAAATATTTCTTCCTATTATAATGTTGTAACGTCTTAACTTTTATTTGTTGCATTTGCACATTATGATGTGTTTTAATACTGTGTTAGGTTTGCAAACTGCCCTGTAGCAAGTAATTGGCTGAAGCTATATAGAAATCTGTTATAACATTAAAATTAAATAATTCTTCTCTCTTTGGTTTTTTTAAACGTATCAACAATATGCTGATCATAGATACATGCCATGTATTCACTTTCATTTATTTTTCACCAGCCATAATCTTTTGAAACATCTTATTTAGAGAATGTTAAAAGCTACATCCAGATCTACTGTAATGCTATAAATAAATCTTATCAGTCTTCAAAGATGTGAGTTAATGGGTCATGTCTGTTCTTCCATAAACTGTTAAGACCTTTAAAATAAGTCCCAGTAGAAAAATATAATTAAAGTAGATACTTGTTCCCATAAAATTCATGGAAATAGTATTTTGCTGAACATATGAAGTTGTTCTATTCTTTATATCAATGTTTCTTTTTCTGCTTTGTTTAAAAAAAAAATTTCAGAATCTTTTTTCTAGACATTTCCTCTCCTTGACTTTTCTTTCCAGATTTTGTTTCCTATCCTGTTTGCCATGTTTTCCTTCTTACGTGTCAGGATTTTACCCCACCCTTCTTCATTTTGGTAAGATAACATTCTGTAAAGGAAATCCTGATGATATATGTAGTACAAGATAGATGCAATTAGTCTCTGTAAAAAGTGATAATTTTCATTGTGGTGAAAAATGTCTACTTTCAAAATGAAGATTTTATACTATAAAATGAATAATTAGTATCATGCCCCTTATTAAGTCAAAAGAATTTGTTCTAATGCACTTTGAATCCTAACAACCAGATTTTAAAGACTGAAAGCAAAATTCCAACTTCACCTCCTCCCAAAATGAAAATCTTTAGTATTTTTCATGTGCAAAATTAATTTATTCTAAATTTGAAGTTCACAGTTGTTTTTTTAGCACCAACATATTATTAAAGTTTACAACAGTATCTGTTTCTAGAGCAGAGTCTACATTATTGTGCAGTTTTGAGAGTGCATATGTTGTAGCTATCATGCATTTTTCACAAAAATGTAAAAACTGAAGCACTCAAAAAGCATTCCTGAGCTCTTACCCAATGCTAAAAATGTGGCTCTAGTTGTACAGAAGTATAAAACTTATTTAAGTAATAACAAAAAATGTGAGTGGGGACTGTTAGAATGTTGTTTTGAACTTCATGTTTTGTGTGTGTGTTGGGTTGATTTTTTTTTTAATGCAGAATTTCTACCAAATCACAATAGTTCTGCACTTCAAAAGGCTCTGGTAGGCTGATGTTTCTCAAGCCAGTCCCAGAATATCCACTAGTCAATCTTTTTCAAGATATCCACAATGCATATGCATAATAGAGATTTGCATACAGTGCCTCCACATCCATCTCATACATATTAATTGTACATATCCTGAAAATTAGATTGGCAAGTGTACTCTATAGCAGACTTAAGAGACTGCAATAAGCAACTGGCACTGGATAAGTTGACCACAAAATATAATTTTTGAAATATTTTTATACATTTATTTATTATTTTTTATATACCGTTTTATCTTGACTACACAGTCCCTTTTGTAAAACTGTTACGTGCTCTTGATGGTAGTTCCGTGTCCCTCCCACTGCAAATATTTTCAGTCATAAAATCTAATTTAGAAAGAGTAGGACGTTACACATCCTGCTAGTAAATTGCACTTTTGTGTCTTATTTTGAAGTTGGGGGAGATGGTCTTGGTTAGTGGTAAATAAGTATAAAGTTGCAAGAGAGTCTTGTCTGTCTTTCCTTTATTTTAAAAAGTCTTTTCTATATATAGTAACCTAGTAAATTACAGCAGAGAAGATCAGTGCTCAGTGCTTGATTCCCCTTGCCTTTTAAGGAATCAACTGTACATTTCCCACTCCTTTTTGAATTCCATCATTGATTTGTGTCCACCCTCTTAGTTTTGTAGGTCTGTTATGAAGACCTTAAGTAGTGAAGCATTTTTTTTCTAAAATATTAGAAGTATTTGGGAGAGTTTTCTTCTTCTTTCACAAACTTTTTTGTTTCCTGCATTGCTTGCTGTGTCACTGGGAATGGTACAGACATAGGCTAAAGTAGTATGCACTCTCTTGAAAATACCAAGTTCATGTGCTATCTAACTCCCTCAATTTAAATATTCTGAAAGTAACATAGTAGTCAACAGCACTGTATGGTCCATCCAGCTTGCCCAACCAGAGAAACTTATTACATAATGTATGATGTGATACTTCATTTGTATACCTGATCTTGATTTGTCCTTGCTATTTTCCGAGCATAGACCGTAGAAGTCTGCCCAGCATTATCCTTGTTCTAAAACTTCTGAAGCTGAATCTGTCCAGCCACAATCAGGGCACAGACCATAGAAGTCTGCCTAGCACTGGCTTTGCTTCCCAATTACTGGTGTTGCCAACTAATCGCTGCTACGTTTCTTTGGATCCATTCCTTCTAAACAAGATTCCTTTGTTTTTACCCATTCATTTTTGAATTCCACTACTGTTTTCATCACCACCTCTTGCGGGACGGCATTCCAGATAGCTACCACCTTACATTACTCCTGAGTCAGCCCCCCTGCAGCCTCAAAATATTTGAACATGTGTGGAGGAGTGGCCTAGTGGTTAGGGTGGTGGACTTTGGTCCTGGGGAACTGAGGAACTGAGTTCGATTCCCACTTCAGGCATAGGCAGCGCCTTGTGACTCTGGGCAAGTCACTTAACCCTCCATTGCCCCATGTAAGCCACATTGAGCCTGCCATGAGTGGGAAAGCGCGGGGTACAAATGTAATAAAAATAAATAAATATCATATCACCCCTGTTTCCCCTTTCCTCCAGGGGTCATCAAGCACTTTTGTCAGTTTTTTCTGAACCGCTTCAGCCTTTTTACATCCTTAGCAAGATAACGGCCTCCAAAACTGAACACAGTGGCCCAAGTGGGGCCTCAACAACAACTTGTACAGGGGCATCAACACCTTCTTCTGCTGTAGCCTAGCACCCTTCTGGCCATGGCCACTGCATTGTCACATTGTTTTGTCACCTTGAGATCCTCAAACACCATCACCCCATGGTCCCTCTCCTTAGCTGAGCTTATCGATCTCTCTCCTCCTATCTGGTACATGTTGGATTTCTGCATCCCAAGTGCATCACTCTGCACTTCTTTGCATTACATTTTAACTGCCAGACCCTTGACCATTCTAGTGTTTGGAGATCTCTTCTCATGGTTTCTACTCCCTCCAGTGTATCCATTCTGTTGGCTATCTTTGTGTCATTCGCAAATAGGCAAACTTTTCCTTCTAACCCTTCAGCAATGTCTCTTACAAATATATTAAACAGTATTGGCTCCTGTACCGACCATTGAGGCACTCCACTGCTCCCCTTCCTTTCCTCCAAGCAGATTCCATTTACCACCACCCTCTGTCACCTGTCAGTCAACCAGTTTCCAATCCAGTTCACCTTTTTTTAATTTAAATTCAGTACTCTCAGTACCACAACTACAATGAATGCAAGTATTGTTAATGTTTCATCCCAACAACTTAACCACTCTGCAATTCAATCCACTTTGCTTTTAGTAAAACTCAATTTTTGAAAATGACTGTCACACGAGAGTATGTGTGAGTCATTAATCCAGCACAGCTAAAAAGGTGTTGAACAAATGCACTAACAGGAAGTTGAGTCTTCAATCTGATTCAAAAATTCTTTCAAATCAGGTCAGGCTGCATATTACTGATGTCTTCTGTCTTCATCTGCAGGTATTGATCAAGGGAATCTGAAACACTTGACTTCTGTATATCAAAGAGTAATATATTATCATTATTGTCAATTTCACCTGCATTAGAAGTAGTGCTGTATAATTCATCACTTGCATCTTCATCTTTATCTTCATTATCATTGTCATGCTGTCCAATTACAATGAAAGCTTTCACAGAGTTGGAATCATCATCTGTTGTTGTCCTAACAAATTTTCATCTGATGACAAACTCTGAACACTAGAACTGATACAAGAATGTCAATTGTGTAGGAACAGTTGAGTCTTAAGGATAGACAAGCAGACTTCATTTCTAAAGACTCTTTTCATTGGGGTGATTAGCCACTGGATTGACAGTTTTCCATGGGATGACCAGAAGTCTGTTGTGGTAGAGGTATATCTGTTCACCAAGAATTGCAACCAACTTCAGCGTCTTCTCAGCTTCAAAGTGACCCAACTCATCACTGTTCTTTTTGGCTGGAGACCAGTAACCAGTTGAACAAACATAAGCAATTCCACTGTTCTTATAGGCTGTATTCACTGAAAGGGAAAATTTAAGATATGACCCACTGTTTGTGTGACAAAGTTTACAGTAGCAAAATCCTGTTCCTGGTTTTTGCCATTTCATTTGATTTACTGAGAAATCATCATTTACATCTTGCTTCCACTTTTACTTTTAACTGCAAGCATCAGATGCCAAAGTAGTGAAAATTGGCAAAATTATTGCTTTAGTAAAAGTAACAAATGCTATCCTGTACTTTCAAGTAAAAACAAAACTTTTACTTAAATACAGTAACTACTTATGTTTACTTACTATACAACACTGAAAATTGCTCTTGAGTCAATTAGTCATCTCTATTTTTTGAGACTTGTTTGCAATATTTTTTCAATAGAAATCAAACAAAATAAAACATGGAAAAGAAAATAAGATGATACCTTTTTTATTGGACATAACTTAATACATTTCTTGATTAGCTTTCGAAGGTTGCCCTTCTTCCTCTGATCGGAAATAAGCAAATGTGCTAGCTGACAGTGTATATAAGTGAAAACATTCAAGCATTACTATGACAGTCTGACAGGGGTGGGAGGATGGGGGTGGGTAGGAGGTATGCATGACCAAACCTCTAAAATACTACCGGTACATCGACATTTTTATGATTTGGACGAAGGGTGAAGAAACTCTGAAACAATTTTATTCTGCCTTCAATACACACCATCCTACAATCAGATTCAAAATTGACTACTCCCCAGAAAAAGTCAATTTTTTGGACACCACGGTCTCAATCAGTGATGGCTGTATACAAACATCTATATACAAGAAACCCACAGACAGATGCAGCTACCTCCACAACTCCAGCTTCCATCCTTCACATACAAAAAGATCCATCATTTACAGCCAAGCCACAAGATACCACCGTATCTGCTCTGACCCAGGGGACAGACAGACACCTTAAAAGCCTGACTGCATCCTTCAAACAGAAAGGCTACAACCCCAAAATAATCTCCAAGAATATTGCCTCCTCCCTCAAAACACCCAGGGAGAATCTGCTACAGTACAAGGGGAAAAACTCCACAGACAGAATCCCCCTTGTAGTGACATACAATCCAGAGCTGGAAAAACTGAGGAAAATCTTAAGAGATCTACAACCTATACTCCAGGAGGATGAATTACTGAAAGAGATATTCCCATCCCCACCAGTACTAGCCTTCAGACAGCCACCCAACTTAAAACACAAGCTAATCAGAAGTAAACTTCCATCACAGACTGAAAAGGAACAGAAGGGCACACTTCCCTGTAATTTATCCAGTTGCAAACTATGCCAAAATATTTCACAGGACCCCAAAGTCATCCACAAAGGAAAGATATTCAACATAAAGGGATCTTTCACTTGCTCATCTTCCAATGTGGTATATATCATTCAGTGTAAAAAAAATGTAACGAAGGATGCTATATTGGAGAAACAGGCCAGATGCTTAAGACAAGATTCAATTTACATAGACATCACATGAACAATACTGGTGCCAGTAGGGTTCCCACGCCTGTTGGTCAACATTTTACAGGACCAGGACACTGTACCAGTGACTTTACAGTGAGAATCCTGAAAGGTAACTTTAAAACCATACAAGAACGTAAGACCTTTGAAGTCAGAATGATTGAATATTTTAACACCCAACAGAAAGGACTTAACAAGGATCTGGGGTTCCTAGCCCATTATAAACCATAAAGCTATATGTCTCTGTTGATCACCCTCCCCTCACCTATCCACACCCATCCTGTTAGAATATCAATGATATGCTTTGATTGTCCCCATGCATACCTCCTACCCACCCCCATCCTCCCACCCTGTCAGACTCATAGTAATGCTTGAATGTTTTCACTTATATACACTGTCAGCTAGCACATTTGCTTATTTCCGATCTGAGGAAGAAGGGCAACCTTCGAAAGCTAATCAAGAAATGTATTAAGTTATGTCCAATAAAAAAGGTATCATCTTATTTTCTTTTCCATGTTTTATTTTGTTTGATTTCTATTGATAACCTTAAGAGTAGACTAACACGGCTACCACACTCCAATATTTTTTCTAAATCAGTAAAAGTAACAAATGCTATCCTGTAGTTCTTTTCAAGCAAAAGCAAACCTTTTACTTAAGTGCAGTAACTACTTACATTTACTTAGTTACTATACAACACTGAAAATTGCTCTCAAGTCCATTAGCTTTATTTTTTGAGATTTGTTTGTAGTACTTTTTTCTAAATATTTCATGTCTCTTCTGTATTTGATCATTTTTCAGTTGTTTATGCCTGACTTCTTTCCTCCTATTGTTTGATCTTCAAATCTATCAGAACTTGTTTCAAAGAGCTTTTGTTTGTGGCTACCTGCTGATTTTCCATGGCTAGACTATCTACTGCAGCAATGGTTCTCCAAGTTTCACAGATATCAGGTTTCCTCTGGTGCTCAGTACTAGTGTGCTGTTAAGCCAGCCCAGCAGGAGCTATTATGAAGTAATAACTGTCATCCCTTCCATCTCTGGTGTGGGGTGTGAAGGCAGCTTGCACACCATCTGCTGATGGGCACTACTGGCTTATTAAGGTGGCCCCTGTTCAATCCTTTTTTAATTTTTCTGTTTTTCCTTATTCTTTGCTACTTTAGGGGCCCCTTTACTAATGGTTAGTATCCACTTAGAGACATTAGTGTCCACTAAGTGCCACCTACATAAGAACATAGTATATAAGTGTTGCCATAGTGGGCAGACCACAAAGATACATCAAGCCCAGTATCCTCTTTCCAACAGTGCAAATCCAAGTCACAAGTACCTGGCAAGATTCCAGAACAGTAACAAAGATTTTATGCTGCTTATCCTAGAAATAAGCAGTGGATTTTCTTAATAATGGTTATGGAAATTAGCCAAACCTTTTTTTAAACTCTGCTAAGCTAGCTGCTTTAACCACATTCTCTGGCATTGAATTCCAGAGTTTAATTGCATGTTGAGTGAAAAAAATGTTCTCTGGTTTGTTTTAAATTTGCTACTTAGCTTCATTGCATGTCCCCTAGTCTTAGTGTTTTTGGAAACAATAAACAAGCGATTCACCTTCTACCTGTTCCTCTTCACTTAGTATTTCTATAGACCTCTACCATATCTCTCCTCAGCCATCTGTTCTCCAAGCTGAAGAGCCCTAACCGTTTTAGCCTTTTCTCAAAGGGAAGTCTTCCCTTCCCCTCCCCGTTATCATTTTCATCACCCTTCTCTGTACCTTTTCTAATTACGCTATTTCTATTTTGGGATACAGTGAACAGAATGGCACATAGAATTCGAGGTGTAGTCTTACCATGGAGCAATACAAAGGCATTATAACGTTCTCATTTTTGCTTTCCAATCCTTTCCTAATAACTCCTAACATTCTGTTTGCTGTCTTAGATACCGCTGCACACTGAGTACAGGGTTTCAACGTATCATCAATGATGATACCTAGATCCTTTTCCTGAGCAGTGATTCCTAATGTGAAACCTTGCATCACATAGCTATAGTTTGGGTTCCTCTTTCCCACATGCATTACTTTGCACTTGCTCATACTAAATGTCATCTGCCATTTGGATGCCCAGTCTCCCAGTCTCGTAAGGTCCTCTAGTGATTTAACAACTTTGAATAACTTTGGTTAGGGTGATGGACTCTGGTCCTGGGGAACTGAGTTCGATTCCCACTTCAGGCACAGGCAGCTCCTTGTGACTCTGGGTAAGTCACTTAACCCTCCATTGCCCCAGGTGCAAATAAGTACCTGTATATAATATGTAAGCCGCATTGAGCCTGCCATGAGTGGGAAAGTGCGGGGTACAAATGTAACAAAAAAAAAAATTAATTACCTTCCATTTCTAAATAATCTATAAATATGTTAAAAGCAGCAGGCCCAGCACAGACCTCTGGGGAGAACCCTACTCTCTTCTCTATGGAAAATACTGACCTTTTAACCCTACTCTGTTTTCTATCTTTTAACCAGTTTTTAATCCACAATAGGACATTACCTCCTACCTCATAACTTTCTTATTTTCTCAGGAGTCTTTCATGAGGTAATTTATCAAACGCCTTTTGAAAATCCAGATGCACAATATTGACGGCTCACCTTTATCTACATGTTTATTCACCCCTTCAAAGAAATGTAGTAGATTGGTGAGGCAAGTTTTACCTTCACTAAATCCATGTAGGCTTTATCTCATTAATCCATGCTTATGTATATGCTCTGCAATCTTGTTCTTTATAATGGTCTCTACCATTTTGCTCAGGACCCGACGTCATGCTTACCGATCTACAATTTCCCGCATCATTTCTGGAACCCTTAAAAAAAAAATTGGCATTACATTGGCCACCATAGGTATAAAGTAGGACATATATGAATTAGCACACGCACATGTCAGCACACACAAATCTTTAATAAAATGGCCCCTTAGTTGTCTTTTTGTTTGTTTTCCCATTCCTTGCATAGCCTTTATAGTTTGTCACACATTTAAACCAGTAAATGAGAGAGAATTATTTTGAGAGATTTCTTTTCTCTTGAAACAAAGTAGACATCTTCTATTAAAACACTATCCTAACCTCATCCCTAAGCTGTACCAGAAGACACTTGAGTTAGACATTTCAATTCTTTTTTCTAGCTAACTTTGTTTAAAATAATTTTTCAATTCAGTTGCCATGAATTTGGTTATATGACATTAAGGACCCTGTTTACTAAAGTGCACTAGCATTTTTAGCTTGCACTAAATGCTAGAGACGCCCATATATTCCTGTGCTAAAAACACTAGTGCGGCTTAGTAAGTAGGGCCTTCCTTATTGTCTTCTGCAGACCATTTTCTGAGTGGGTATTATGCACTCCTACCAGCAGAGGGAGACTGAGAATTATCGAACAGCACTCCTGTATAAGGTACTGTGCAAACCTGACCTGCTCAGTAGTCTCCCAACAGACGTAGGTGCTGTGCAACCCTACGCCATGTTTTTGGTGGGTGTGCCGGTTTTGGCCCCTTGGTTTTAGTTAGGTTGCAGGTTCCCTTTAGGGATCTTGCTTAGTGGTTTAGTAAGGAAAATAGGTACAAAAAGAACCTCCTTGGGAGAGAAACAGCTGCATTGGTCTTGGGTTCTTGGCCCCTATGCCTTTTTTTTTGGGGGGGGGTGTACACTCTGGGCTCTGGGTCCCTCCCACTACTCTTTGCAGTGCGCCTTGGCCTTCTCCCCCCTTCTCTGGGAGAAGTTCCTTCAGGCAAGGACCCTGGTGGGGAGCAGAGCAGGAAAGGAAGAGGAGCAGTGGCCTGTTCAGCGTGCCGCATGGTCTCCCATAGCACCTGTTTGTGCAGGGTTTGCAAGGAGGTAAGGCCCAGTTCTGGGGAGGAGCTGGACTTGGGTTCCTTCTTTCTCTGAGGAGCCACTGGTGATGTTGCGGCAGGATGCCTCGGGGGCTTCAGCAACTCCGTTTTCGCCAGAATTTGTGCTGCTGCTCCATCAGGCTTATTGCCTGAAGAGAGGAATTTCTCCTGATGTTGCAGCGGGTTCTCCAGCCCCTCCTCCACGGATGGGCCCTTGCGGTCTGCAGTTGAGGCAACTGGGTCCAAGAGGCCGCATGTGGCTAGCGTGGAGGATCTGGGCAGGTTCTCTCCCTTGGTTCAGACCCTCCATTAGAGGCGGAGGAGGGAGAGTTTTGGGACGCAGGATGGATGAATCTTCTGAAGCTCCCTTAGGTGAAGATCCTTTGGTAGTATGCATTTTTAGAAGGCAAGAGCTGCCCTCCCTTTTGGCGGAGGTACTTCAGTTGCTTAAATTGTCAGAAGATCCACCTTAGGTGTCCCAGAAGTGGACCCGCTTCTTAAGGGGGTTCGTAGACCTCCAGAAACCTTTCCTTATCATGAGGATTTGAAGGAACTGGTGGAGGCGGAATGGCTTGTTCCCGATTCGCTTTTACGAATCAGCTGTGCCATGGCTTGCCTTTATCAGCTCTTTTAGGCAGAACTGGAGATCTTTCGGGTCCCCAAGGTGGACGTACTAGTTACAGCAGTCACCAAGAAGTCGACTATCCCTCTTGAAGGTGGGGCATCTCTCAAGGACCCGCAGGATCACAGTTTGGAGGCTTTGTTGAAGCGCTCCTTCAAGGTTTCTGCCTTGCCCTTGCAGATGGCCATCTGCGTGAGATATCTGGCTCGGGGTTGTTTTCGTTGGGCTGAGCGTCTCCCCGATGTTCCAGCAGACTCCTCATTCGACAGCCAATGTCATTAATCTGGAGATGGGCACCGCCTTTCTTGCGGATGCCATGTATGACTTGGTTTGGGCCTCTGCGAAGAGTCTGGCACTGGTAGTGTCGGAACATTGCTTCTTGTGGCTCTGTCACTGGACAGTAGATGTAGCATCCAAAGTACGTCTGAATCAGCTTCCTTTCCAGGGTAAGCTTCTGGCGATAAGTTGGAGAAACTTGTCAAGAGTCTGGGCAAGTCCAAAGGGGCTCGGCTTCCGGAGTATAGGTCCCACTTGGCTTCCCCGTCTGCGGCCCGAGGGCGCCTCAGGGAGGCTTGCAGATACAGGCCAGGTAGAGGTGCTGGTTGTCAGTGTGCTCAGTTCTGGAATAGAGGTCAATCCTTTTGCGGAAACTGTAGAGGAGGAGGTGCCGGGGGTCCAGCAGTGCCAGAACCTCCCAGTGAAGATGCGGGGGCCCAGTCTCCGGTTCTGGCTGTAGGAGGCAGGCTTCAGCTGTTTTATTGGAGCCAGATCCGGGTAACTTCAGACCACTGGGTCTTGATATAGTCAGGTACGGCCGGGTATTCCCTGGAGTTTTGCCATGTGCTTCCAGATGCCTTTTTCGTTTCTCCTTGCAAGTCACCGCTCAGGGCCATGCGTCAGACCCTGGTTCTTCTTCTGGCTCTGTGGGCCATGGTTCCCATTCCAGGCGACAGAGGTTCTGACAGATATTCCATTTACTTTGTTATGCCCAAGAAGGAGGGGGCCTGGTGTCCAATTCTGGACCTGATAAAAACTCCAGTACTGTACATGTGACTTGTCAATGCCTTGTGAATGTTTTTGTTCCTGATTGCTCTTCTTCAGTGAAACATGATGGAATCAACTGCAAAATGGATGTGCACAATGTACAGTTCTAGTTTTCTCCGTGAACTGGAAAGGTGAAAATTTAACGTTATGCCATTTTGTATAAAGAGTTTTGTGTATCTTTTGTTCCAGTCAATAATGGGAATCTTGAAATTTCTACTTTACTGGCAGCTAGCATTTCAAATTGTTTACCATACTGCAGGTCGAGGCAAAAAAAAGTAACCACCTACAGTTTTTTTGCTGTCTTCTCAGCAACCACTTTGCAATTTCAACATAAAATTTTTCAATTTTATTTGTTGTTACAATCTACATTTTGTGCGAGATTGTCCTACCCTTATCCCTTATTTGTCCTGTCTGTCCTGATTTAGATTGTAAGCTCTTTTGAGCAGGGACTGTCTTTTCTTCATGTTCAATTGTGAAGCGCTGCGTACGACTGGTAGCGCTATAGAAATGATGTGTAGTAGTAGTAGTAAAGAGGGTGAATGGTGCTTTCAGGTGTTGCTCTTCCGCATGGTGACTCTCAAGTCGGTTATCGTGGCAGTTCAGCCGGGGGAGTTTCTCATGTCCTTAGATCTTACAGAGGCATACCTTCACATTCCTATTCTTCTGGACCATCAGAAGTTTCTTCACTTTGCAGTCCTGGGAGATCACTTCCAGTTTCGAACAATGCCCTTCGGGCTTTCTACAGCGCCACAGACCTTCTCCAAGTTGATGCTGGTGGTAGCGGCTCAGTTGCGTCAGGCGGGGATCTTGGTGCATCCCTACCTGGTCGATTGGTTAATGGGGGCAAAGTCGGCAGAGGAAAACCGGAGAGCCTCAGGTCAAGTGGTTTCTTTCTCCAGCAGTTGGGATGGATTGTCAATGAATCCAAGAGCTCGCTAGTTCCCTCTCAGTCCTTGGAATTCCTGAGAGTGTGTTTCAATACACGCGAGGGCTTGGTGCACCTTCCGGCAATGCGTATCCTGAAGATCCATTTCTGGTTGTGTTGGTTGCTGGCGATCCAGGCTCCATCAGTGTGGGATATTTTGTAGGTGCTGGGGTCTATGGCGGCGCCCATCGAGGTGGTGCCGTGGGCACGGGCACAAATGAGGCCTCTTCATGCGGCCCTCTTGGCTCACTGATCCCCTCAGGTGGACTCTCTGTCATGCAGAGTTTCTCTCCGTCATCCAGTGTGACTCAGCCTTCAATGGTGGCTGGATTGTTAACTGAGTTGGGTCATGCCCCTCAACGCTTCGGACTGGGTGTTAGTAACAACGGATGCCAGCCTGACTGGGTGGGGAGCACATTGTCAGGGACAAGTTGCTCAGGGCTCCTGGTTGGCAGAGGAGTCTCACTGGTCCATCAATCGGCTGGAAACCATGGCAATTCATCTTGCTCTGTTGCATTTTCAGCCGATGCTCCTATTTCGCGATGTCCAAGTTCTCTCCGACAATGTGACAGCAGTTGCTTACATCAGTTCTCAGGGGGGGACCAGAAGCTCTCTTTTAGCACAGGAGTTGGCGTTGATCATGACCTGGGCGGAACAGAATGGCTTCTCTTGGCAGTACATGTTGAGGGAGCATCCAACCTACAGGCGGATTATCTAAATCGGCATCATCTGGATCCAGGAGAGTGGGCATTAGCCCCGTTCACCTTTCAGCTCATTGTCGATCAGTGGGGCACCCCAGTAATGGATCTGATGGCCACGGCAGAGAATGCCAAAGCTCTGCGGTTTTTCAGCCGCAGAACGGAGCTGTTGTCAGAGGGTCTCGATGTGTTGGCACAGCCCTGGCCTTATCGAGTCCTCTTGTTTGTGTTTTCTCCATGGCCACTCATCAGTTGGGATCTTCAGCATATCCAGGGTCACGTTGGTCACGTGATACTGGTGGCTCCCGATTGGCTGCGTTGACCATGGTATGTGGATCTCGTGCGATTGGAGGTGGACGCTTTGCTTTCTCTTCCGTCGAAGGAGGGTCTGTTGGTTCAGGAACCCGTCCGAATGCCCGACGTAGCTCAATTTTCGCTTACAACATGGTTGTTGAGCGGGCACAACTGTTGATGAAGAGCTACTCGGTTGCGGTGGTGCTTACCCTTCTGAGTTCCAGGAAGCGGTCCACTTCCTTGGCTTATGTTTGGGTTTGGCGTGCTGTTTTTTTTTAGGCTTGGTGCGAAGAGCGGAAGGTGTCGCCATTGAGGACCTCCGTTGGTCATCTACAAGAATTTTTACAGGGAAGTCTGGAGAAAGGATTGTTGCTGTCCGCCCTTCGGGTTCAGTTGGCGGCGCTCGTGTGCTTTCGGGTCCGCTTCAGGGGAAATTGTTAGCCCTTCATCTGGATGTCTCTTGTTTTTTTCTAGGGGGTTAAGCGATTGCAGCCTTCCGTGCGCCCGGTGGTCCCTCCCTGGGACTTGAATTTGGTGCAGTCGGCTTTGGTTCAAGCTCCATTTGAGCCCTTAGGGCAGGCTACGCTTAAGGTGATCTTTTTGGTGGCTATCACTTTGGTGCAGCATATTTCTGAGTTGCAGGCTCTGTCCTCTCATGAGCCATTTCTGGTCCTTACCAAGGAGAAGGTGTTGTTAAAGACGGTTCCTTCCTTTCTTCCTAAGGTGATTTCTCCATTTCATGTCAACCAGTCTATTTCCTTGCCTTCCTTCCTGGGGGATGAGTCCCCTCGGTTGTATAAGTTGAATGTTCGTCAGGCGTTGCGGTGCTATTTGCATCGGACAGCCGACTTTCGGAAGTCCAACCGCCTCTGGGTCTTGTTCGGGGGACCTAGAAAAGGGGAGGTGGCTTCCAAGGCTTCCATCACGCGTTGGATCAAGGAGGCAATTTCTTCTGCGTACCTGCTGCCGGGGAAACAGGTGCCCGCTGTTCTTCGGGTGCATTCTACGCATGCAAGTTTCTTCCTGGGCACAACACACTCTCATTCTGCCACAGGACATTTGTAAGGCGGCGACTTGGTCCTCACTGCATTCCTTTGTCAAACATTACAGGTTGGACATGCAGGCACGACAGGATGCTTCCTTTGGGGCGTCCATCTTGTTCCGGGGGTTTTCCCATCCTCGGTGAGTACTGTTATGGTTCTTCCCACTCATAGGGAATAGTCTGGAGAAGACGATAATGAAGGAGAAATTAGGTCTTACCTGCTAATTTGTTTTCCTTGAGTCTCTCCAGACCATTCCCGAGCCCACACAGGAACAGTGGGATTGTTGAGATTTCTTCCGTCTGGGATTGCAACTGCATCTGTGTTTTTTTTATTAAAGTTTGTTCCAGTTATTCTTTTTGGTGCCCTTTTCCTTCTGGGGAGCTCCTTCTGGAAGCTCAATTTCTGGTGGTGTTTTAAGTGTTCAGTTCCTTGTGGTTGAAGATTTTTTTAGGTGTTGCTTGGCTATTCGAACTACAGAGCAGGTCAGGGTTGCATAGTCCCGTATACAGGAGCACTGTCAGTAATTCTCAGTCTCCCTCTGCTAATAGGAGTGCATATTATCCACTCGTAGGGAATGGTCTGGAGAGCCTCAAGGAAAGCAAATTAACAGGTAAGACCTAATTTCTCCATATGGGTCTATTGCTAGTTAAGAATTTGAGTAATATAATAGTACAGTATATCCATCAGCATTGAGTACCATTGCTGACAAATAAGATCTGTTAACTTGCTCAGCCCTGTTTAACAAGGACAGTAGATACTGAATGGATATTTTACATCAGACATATGACCTTTCAAAACTGAATAACCTACATAAGTAATGCCATACTGGGAAAAGACCAAGGGTCCATCGAGCCCAGCATCTGGTCCACGACAGCGGCCAATCCAGGCCAAGGGCACCTGGCAAGCTTCCCAAACGTACAAACATTCTATACATGTTATTCCTGGGATTTTGGATTTTTCCAAGTCCGTTTAGTAGCGGTTTATGGACTTGTCCTTTAGGAAACTGTCCAACCCCTTTTTAAACTCTGCTAAGCTAACCGCCTTCACCACATTTTCCGGCAATGAATTCCAGAGTTTAATTACACGTTGGGTGAAGAAAAACTTTCTCCGATTTGTTTTAAATTTACTACACTGTAGTTTAATCGCATGCCCCCTAGTCCTAGTATTTTTGGAAAGCGTGAACAGACGCTTCACATCCACCTGTTCTACTCCACTCATTATTTTATATACCTCTATCATGTCTCCCCTCAGCCGTCTCTTCTCCAAGCTGAATAGCCCTAGCCTCCTTAGTCTTTCTTCATAGGGAAGTCGTCCCATCCTCGCTATCATTTTAGTCGCCCTTCGCTGCACCTTTTCCAAATCTACTATATCTTTCTTGAGATGCGGTGACCAGAATTGAACACAATACTCAAGGTGCGGTCGCACCATGGAGCGATACAACGGCATTATAACATCCTCACACCTGTTTTCCATACCTTTCCTAATAATACCCACCATTCTATTCGCTTTCCTAGCCGCAGCAGCACACTGAGCAGAAGGCTTCAGCGTGTTATCGACGACGACACCCAGATCCCTTTCTTGGTCCGTAACTCCTAACGTGGAACCTTGCATGACGTAGCTATAATTCGGGTTCTTTTTTCCCACATGCATCATCACCTTGCACTTGCTCACATTAAACGTCATCTGCCATTTAGCCACCCAGTCTCCCAGTCTCGTAAGGTCCTTCTGTAATTTTTCACAATCCTGTCGCGATTTAATGACTTTGAATAACTTTGTGTCATCAGCAAATTGAATTACCTCGCTAGTTACTCCCATTTCTAAATCATTTATAAATATATTAAAAAGCAGCGGTCCTAGCACAGACCCCTGAGGAACCCCACTAACTACTCTTCTCCATTGTGAATACTGCCCATTTAACCCCACTCTCTGTTTCCTGTCCTTCAACCAGTTTTTAATCCACAATAGGACATTTCCTCCTATCCCATGACCCTCCAATTTCCTCTGTAGCCTTTCATGAGGTACCTTGTCAAACGCCTTTTGAAAATCCAGATACACAATATCAACCGGCTCCCCTTTGTCCACATGTTTGTTTACAGAACAAAAAAAAAGCAAAGATCTCCACAGAAATGGCAAATCAGAAGAAAAAAAAGCTGATCAAAAAAAGACAAAAAAATAGAACAGGAGGGTAACAGAAGAAGTGGTTTATTACAGTTACCCGACGTGGCCACTTTCGCCCTCAGGCTGCGTCAGGGGTAAAAAAAACTACAAAATAAAAACACATAATGAGTAAAACATAAACTTCACCATTGTATATTTGATAATAAAACATATCTAAAAACACTATCACATCAATAAAAATAAAAACCAGATCAGAATCTAAAAACATAATACAATAAAATATAATATCAAATCAATATCAGTTAAAAACATTCAGATTAAATATGCATGCAATAAAATAATAATTTTAATACAAGACATGATATCAACACAAAATATAATAATATCAACACTAAATGTATATCAATAGAACTGCATCGGACAGATAGGTGGAGATATACAACACTAAAATAACTGAATGACCATACATACTAAATATCACCTACCTAATAGGGGTAAAAAGCAAAGTGAACCCCTAAAAGTAGTCATACAACCACCTAAAAAATACAAATAAAATAAATAAATAAATCTCACAATGCTTGGCCTCAATTGCCATCTTTTATGCACATTCAATGATCTAAAAATATTGAAATTAATATTCACTTTGTTAAAAAGTGAGAATCAGTGGGTTTCCATGTTCTAATAGATAGCAACTCAAATCAATAGAAATTGATACAAAGTACCTAAAAACATCATACTGTTTTATGACAATCACATGTATCCTGATGATGATATCATTCAAAAGAACTCCACAGTGGCCATGAAAAAAACTGATTACAACTCACAGGCAATCCAGCACTCATTGCTGTTGTTTGAATGTACAAACATCAATTGAAATTGTGCTGTTGCAACGCACCAAACATACTTACCCTGATACTTGTATCATTAGAAAAAACTTTGTAATGGATGTAGCAATACTGATTCAGAGGCGCTCAGCCAAACTCACAGGCAATCCAATGCTTTATGTTGCTATTTAAATGGGTGGATATCCATACATAAACCCTAATGATTTTAACATTAGAAAGAATTTAGCAATCCCACTCAGCACAACTGGCATGTAATGCAGTGCTCTTTACTAATACTTGAATAGGTAGATATACAATCATCTGTTTCAATCATAACTGTGGCAACATCCTAAACCCCCTCTAAGTATTGAAGCTGACAGCACTAAGCTGATCAGATTACACAAACTTCAATAAAACAGACATGGAGCAACAAGCAACTGGCTTAGAAAAAATAACTGACTTAGAATTTGCATTGACAAAACATATTTAAAGCAAGCCAAACTGTTTAAACAATACACACCACCATCTAAATTCCATATGGAGTATCTTATATCTTACCTTACATAAGTGCTTCCCAAGCTTACTCAGCAAACTTCACAATGCTATGTTGACTGGCAGCGTTATAACAAACACTCTGATTAGTCCTTTAAATATCCCCTTTGAGAGTTCAAAGGTCAAAGAAAATTCTAGAACAAGAACCCACTAATCCAAATAAAAGTGTATATAAAATACTATGGACATCTCAAAAACAGATAAGTAAAAGTAAAAATGGAAAAAAACAAAAAAACTTTAAGAAACAGAGATAATTATTAAAAAAAAAAAAAATCTGTCATGTGACATTTCCAGGCAAAGGATATGGAACAAGCATTGGAGACATGTAGTAACATATACTGACCACCAGGTGGCTGATTTAGTCAAACATTGGATTGAGCAGTACATAATGGCAATCTGCTGGTAGTACTATAAAAACACTGAGAGATCAGTTTCTTGATTCAACCCAAAAGGTTTAACAGTCTTAAATCTATAAATCAAACGTTGTTCAGCTTGCATATTAATTTCAATATTTTTAGGTCATTGAATGTGCATAAAAGACGGCAATTGAGGCCAAGCATTGTGAGATTTTATTTATTTATTTTATTTTGTATTTTTTAGGTGGTTGTATGACTACTTTTAGGGGTTCACTTTGCTTTTTACCCCTATTAGGTAGGTGATATTTAGTATGTATGGTCATTCAGTTATTTTAGTGTTGTATATCTCCACCTATTTGTCCGATGCAGTTCTATTGATATACATTTAGTGTTGATATTGTTATATTTTGTGTTGATATCATGTCTTGTATTAAAATTATTATTTTATTGCATGCATATTTAATCTGAATGTTTTTAACTGATATTGATTTGATATTATATTTTATTGTATTATGTTTTCACATGTTTGTTTACTCCTTCAAAGAATTGAAGTAAATTGGTCAGGCAAGATTTCCCCACACAAAAGCCGTGCTGAATCAGTCTCAGTAATCCATGTCCTCGGATGTGCTCTGTAATTTTGTTTTTAATAATAGCCTCTACCATTTTCCCCGGCACCGACGTCAGGACTCACCGGTTTATAATTTCCCGGATCTCCCTGGAGCCTTTTTTAAAAATGGGCGTTACATTGGCCACCCTCCAATCTTCTGGTACCACGCTCGATTTTAAGGATAAGTTGCATATCACTAGCAGTAGCTCCGCAAGCTCATTTTTCAGTTCTATCAGTACTCTAGGATGAATACCATCCGGTCCAGGAGATTTGCTACTCTTCAGTTTGCCGAACTGCCCATTACGTCCTCCAGGTTTACCGTGAAGTCAGTAAGTTTCTCCGACTCGTCCGCTTGAAATACCATTTCCGACACCGGTATCCCACCCAAATCTTCCTCGGTGAAGACCAAAGCAAAGAATTCATTCAGTCTCTCCGCTACGTCTTTGTCTTCCTTGATCGCCCCTTTTACCCCTCGGTCATCCAGCGACCCAACCGATTCTTTTGCCGGCTTCCTGCTTTTAATATACCGAAAAAAAATTTTACTACGTTTTTTTGCCTCTAATGCTATCTTTTTTTCGTAATCCCTCTTGGCCTTCTTTTTCTGCGCCTTGCATTTGCTTTGACACTCCTTATGCTGCTGCTTCTTGTTATTTTCAGACGGTTCCTTCTTCCATTTTCTGAAGGCGTTTCTTTTAGCCCTAATAGCTTCCTTCACCTCACTTTTCAACCAGGCCGGCTGTCTTTTGGAGTTCTGTCTTTCTTTTCTAATTCGCGGAATATGTATGGCCTGGGCCTATATAAAAAGAAAATAGAACTACACAAAGGGCCCTGTTTACTAAGGTGTGCTAACATTTTTAGTGCACGCTAATGCTAGACACACCCATATATTCCTAAGGGTGCTTCTAGTGTTAGTGCACACTAATTTTTAGCGCAAGCCGACATCACAGCTTAATAAACAGGGCCCAGAGTGATTTGTAAACATCAAGAAAAAAATGCAAAACATCTGCAGGTTTGCTTGCATAGTTTTGAAACTACATTTTTATGTTAATTTTCTACATCTTCTAGAATTCTGCTGAACAAAATGTGCAATAAAAACTAATATAAAGAGCACTAGAAGGCCTTCAGACCTAAAGGGTATATTATGAGTGCTGGACAAAAGTCACTCTGGGGCCCTTTTACAAAGGCGCGCTGAAAAATGGCCTTCTCTAGTGTAGATGCGTGTTTTGGCCATGCACAGAATCATTTTTCAGCACACTTGTAAAAAAATGTTTAAAATTTTTGCTGAAAATGGACATGCGGCAAAATAAAAAATTGCCGCGCGTCCATTTTGGGTCTGAGACCTTGCTGCAAACCATTGACCTCGGTCAATAATGGTCTATGCGTGTAAAATGCCGATTACCGCCTGTGCGCCAGAAAATACAAATATTTTCTGGTGCACGTAGCGGACACATGCAAAAATGAAATTACCGCAAAGGCCACACGGTAGCTGGGCGGTAACTCAAATTGATGTGCATTGGGCACGTAGGTGCGTATGCGGCTTAGTAAAGGGTCCCACTATGTTTGCAGAAGCTTTCTTCTTTAATTTTAAGCCCAATTTTGTATCTAGATTAGAAATGGAAGATCTAAGTCAGGATGTTCACAATTTCCTTCTGATTTTACAAAAAGCACACTGTGTGGATCCTTTTGTAAATTATGAATAGAGCAGCAGGAAATATTTATTTTCCTAAAGGTACAGCAAGAGCAACAATTTTAGAAAAAGATGTACAAAAAGAGCAATATCACTCAGGTGGATCTGCGTCAGGGGTCTCAAATTCTAAATTCTCAAGTTTGCAAGAAGAAAGAATCCTGGTGCCACTGTACTGGATACCAAATAGCCTTGTCAATGCTATGAGCTACGTGAAGGAAGCAGTGAAAAAAAGCGTTAGAGACTTCGCCAGCTGTTTGACGGAGTCTCCAGTGCTTTTTTTCATTGCTTCCTTCATGTAGCTCATAGCTTTGACAAGGCTATTTGGTATCCAGTACAGTGGCACCAGGATTCTTTCTTCTTGCAAACATGAGAATTTAGAATTTGAGACCCCCTTTTACTAAGGCGCGCTCACGTTCTTAGCGCACGCTAAATGTGGGCGCGCTAAATGTTAGAGATGCCAATGCATTCCTATGGGCATCTCTAAAGTTTAGCGCGCCCACAATTTTAGTACATTCAAAAAACGTGAGCTTGCCTTAGTAAAAGACGCCCTGAGACCCCTGACGCAGGAGGCTGTGCCCACCAAAACACGGCCTGTGTCAGGTCCAGATTTGTTGGTGCTTTTACAGTAAAGTTGTTTACATCATCTCCAAGGCTGATCGTCTTTTGTGTCATCTTCTACTCCTGCTTGGTTCTTTGGATTTTTGTATCTGCATGTCTAAGTATAGGCACATGTATATATTCTGCAAAGCCTCCTAAAGATTTTTTTTTTTTTTTTAATATTTGTAAGTTTTAAATACCAGAGTTAGGCACAATTGTTCTCTCATTCACTCTTCTATATCCCTGTCCAATACAAGTAGTTTAGTGGCCTTTATGTGTGCCCATATTTTAAAATATGTGCTGTATGAATAATCAGTCATGAAGATATATATACCGTATTTTTGTATATGCCCAGGCTTTTATTAGAAACAAAATTATTCTCTCATTCACTCTTCTAAATCCCTGTCCAATACAAGCAGTTTAGTGACCTTTATGTGTGCCCATATTTTTTAAAAAAATGTGTTGTATGCGTAATCAGGCGTGAAGATATATATACCATATTTTTTCTAAAAGCACAGGCTTTTGTTAGAAACAGTGGGTTTTCTGAAGTCTAGGGGAGGCACCATTTCCCTCCTCTACCCTCCTACCTGCAATGACCACCATTTCTCTTTTCCACTTTGCCCCATGTGGTAATTGGCATTGTTGTCCTTCATTCCCCCCTCCCCCAGTGATGACTGGATCTCTCTTACCTCTCCTCACGGTTATGGCACTGAGCCAACGCAAGTCCCTGAGCATCGCTCAAAGCCTTGAGTATATCTGCATGTACTTAAGGCCTCGTAGAAGCCCATTTCCAGTACTCTGAGAAAAGGTGAAAGGAAATTTACAGTTATTGCAGCGGGGTGAAGAAAGCACTGCGTTTTCTGACTTTTTCTGGCATTCCCTCTCATATCTGGCCAACCCTACCTTAGAGCTGTGGTTTTGGGTATCTCTTTCCTCAAATCCTTGTCTGTTCTTGTTTCCACTGCATTCATATTATTTACAACAACCTGTTTTATCTGCTCCGTTTACCCTTGAGCTGTGCTTTTTCTGTGTTTTTATCTGCTCTGTTTATACTTGTGCCGTGCTTTGCTGTGTTTTTATAACTTTTCTATTTGATCTGATGTCTGTTAATCTGGGCATTACATTTAAAAACTGCAAAAACTCTGTTAGAGCTTTTTTATTTAAGGTGTACTGAATTCCTCTCTAGCCCTCCCCCTCCCCCACCTGGTTTCTTGTGTACAGGATTGAACAGCATAGGTGTGGCTAAAACTCCTGTATTAAGGATGTTAAGGGCCATCACATGGTCTGTTGATTCCTGCCTCTGCAGTGGTGAAACCTCACAGAGATAAGACATTTTCTGGTATTCCCTCTCATATCTAGCTAATCCTACCTTAGAGCTGTGGTTTTGGGCTTTTCTGCTTCATCTCTAAACCTTGTCTTCCCCTCATTCCAACCAGTGGTGTAGTTAAGTGGTTTAATACAGCTTTAGAGATAAGGTTCACATCTTAACACATTCTACAGATACTTAGATTTCTTCAAACCTTTTAACACAGTTCCACACAGGCAACTGGTAAATAAATTGAGTGCCCTTGGTATGGGTCCTAGAGTAACTGGGTTAAAAATTAGTTGAATGGAAGGAGACAGAGGGCAGTGGTAAATGGAGCTTGCTCTGAAGAAAGGGATGTTGTCAGTGGAGTACCGCAGGGATTGGTCCTTGGGCCTGCTTTTTTTAATATCTCTGTGAGTGATATTGCAGAAGGGCTGTCTGGTAAGGTTTGTCTCTTTGCGGATGATAACAAACTCTGCAACAGAGTGAACACCCTGGAGGGTGTGAATGACATGAGGAAGGACTTAGCGAAGCTGGAGGAATGGTCCGATATTTGGCAACTAAGATTTAATGCTAAAAATTGCAGGGTCATACACTTGGGTCACAAGAATCTGAGGGAACATTACAATATAGGGAGTGAAGTACTTCTGTGTACAAAGGAAGAGAGGGACTTGGGGGTGATTGTGTCTGATGACCTTAAAGCTTCCAAACAGGTAGAAAAAGAGCCAGAAGGATGCTTGGGTGCATAAAGAGAGGGATGACCAGCAGGAAAAGAGAGGTGATAGTGCCCTTGTATCAGTCTCTGGTGAGGCCCCATTTAGAATATTCTGTGCAGTTCTGGAGACCGCACCTATGGAAAGATATAAACAGGATGGAGTCAGTCCAGAGGGCTGCTACAAAATTGGTATGCGGTCTTGAACACAAAAAATATAGGAACAGTCTTATGAACGTCAACATGTATGCGCTGGAAGAGAGGAGATATGATAGAGATGTTTAACTATCTCAAGGGCATTAGTGTACAGGAAGAGAGCCTTTTTCAACTGAAGTAAAACTCTGGAATGAGGGGACATACGATGAAGTTAAGAGGGAATAGGCTTAGGAAGAATCTAAGAAAGTATTATTTCAGGGAAAGGGTGGTGGAAGCGTGGAATGGCCTCCCGGTGGAGGTCATAGAGTCAAGAGCCGTATCAGAGTTTAAGAAAACGTGGGATAAGCACGTGGGATCCCTTAGGAAAAGGAAGAGTTAGGGGTACAGAGGATGGGCAGACTGGATGGACCATTTGGCCTTTATCTGCTGTCATGATTCCATGTTTCTATTGCCAGTTATTTTGAATTCTCTTGGGGAGGTTGGGGCAGGGGCTATTATTAGAGGAAACTAAATTTGTCAAAAACAGGGGTTTTTTCATGCTGAAACAAGAACATGGGCCATTATTAAAGGTGTGTTATTAGAAACAATACAGTATTTAGACTGATCAAACCACACCCAGAACATATCCCCTCAGAATCTATCTCCTCTGGCATCTATATGTATAAATAGTGGCAATGAAAAGTATTTTTTTTATCATTTTACATAATTACTTTCACATTTATCACATAAATGTAAGGAAATACAGAAATTAATATAAAGAAAAAGGAAAACATTTTCTCTCAACAACATATATATTTATACAATTGTCCACAATTGGAAGATCCAAGATCAGGAAAACAATCTTAAAGAAAATAAGAAAACTCAAAATGGTTAATCTTACACTTCACATTTTCTGAGGGAGGAAGGTTAATCGGTTATTGCAGCCGGTACAGTGGTAACTGAAGGAAGTTGCTGCAGAGGATTCTTCATCTGTTTCCACAAACTCTTATAATTTCTTAGGTTCAAACAAATAAGTAATAAGGAAATAAAAACACTTACAAGGGAATCGCGCTAGGAAGGTCACACCTAGGGCAATGATTCCTGGCTTGAAAGCCAAGACTTCACACCTCCCAGTCTGCGATTCCCTTGATGTGTCAGGAAATATATTAATCTTTGGACCCAAAAAACTATCAACCATGTATCGGAAATACAATTTTAAAACATTGTTCCTATCTAAATCAAAGGCGAAAGTCACTAATAATATATCTATAACTTCTGAATTTTCCAAAATGTCAGTTAAACTTACATCTCTTTTCTCTGATAAAGAAAAATTTAAAGGAAATATAAATCACTTTAGTCACCAAAAGGTGGCTATCAGAAAGTATTAACAAAGTATCAGAGAAATATTTCTTCAAGATTTCAGTAGCTAATATATAAGAAGATATTATAGGTAAATTTATCATTCTCAAGTTGTTTTTTCTTAATTAGTTCTCCAGAAATTCCAATTTTTTACAAGAAAGATGACTATTCTTAATTACCAAATTATCTGATTTTCATAGAGAAACCATTTCCGTAATCAAAGTCTCTATTTTTATATATTGGACTTCCGCTTTATTAGATAAGTAGTAATATAAATTCTTTAACTCGCGTTCTGAAAAATTTTAAACATCTGAAGAAGAGAGTTATTCACACTCTGCAGCAGTTCCTATAGTACGTCCATTATGACATTATTGGCTTCACCAAATCCAATTTCTCCACAGAAACCGCTCTAGATATCTTCGGGGGAAGAGCTCACTCTCCAATCCCCCAGTTGGTTTATTATCCGGAGTCGATGCTGCGCCAGGACCTCCTCGGGTCACGTGAAAATCCTAACCCACTTCGGGTGTTTCCATTATTGAACTCCATAGCGAAGCAATACTGTTTCCGGGTCTTGGAGGGGTCGTGCCAACAGGGGGACTCAGTCACTCCCTCTCCACTGAGATTCGACAATAAAGCCTTGCTGTTCCACGAAGCAGGAACCGATATCCCCGACGTTATGACCCCGAATCCCTCCAAAATAGACTGAGGAGTGGTGGGAACCTCAGCCATGTTCGAGGAGGACAACACCATTGCTTTGCCTTTTCTCTTCCCCATTCTCTGGGGAGCGCGCCTTCTTCTTCAGGCATTCTGGTGTAAAACGGGAACTCAACTAGTGTACGTCCTCCCTCAACGCCATCTTGGATCCTCCAGGTTGGGACACTCTTTGTCTGGTTTCTCCTCAGAGGCCTGTCTGATATGGGTAACCCTACAGCATAGCCCTCTGAGTCATTGAAACACGGAAGCCCCTCCACCTCTGCAAGGTGGTGTCCCTTCGGAGGGGCAGTGAAAAGTATTTATCTTTGTGAGCTGTTTACATGTGTAAGTGTCACAACACTGTACTAAAATGACTTATATTTCTGTTAATTTTATTAACTTTCAGAAGCTGCAGGAAATTAAAGCCATGAGCAGAGGATGTGCTCTTCCAAATTATGGAAGCAGTTTAATTTTTATATAGGCATTTTTACCTTGCCTTTGGTCCTACTGCTGTCTAAGGATTTAATATTGGTGTGCATGCCAAAACTTTAAATTTTGTTTAGTCTTCTACGTGGTACATGGGATTTTTTTGTTGTTTAATATGGGCCTCTTAAAATATTTTTCCATATTTGGGGCACTGTTCATCAGTGGTATACCTGTTGCTCAAATAGTGCATCGTATCTATGACATGGGGAAATAAAGCCTACAGTTTTTACTGCCATTTCAGGCTAAAACCAAAATGGGAAATATCAAAAATATTACCCATGTCATTTGTAATGAGTAGACATCTCTATAATTGAAGTGCAAATGCAAGAACAGAATGACCAGAATACAATTTACAGAATTTCTTTGAACTTAAGTAGTGATATCTAATTATTTCATGTGTTACAGCAACAAAAGTGTAAAGATGGCTTCTCACCCCTTTTTTTTTAACCTTAGGCATTTTCACCAAAAATGTCTAAAAACAGTAGGAATGTCTGAAATTGAATTACGTAATATTTGAGCCTGGTTCAACAAAAAATCTATAAATCTTAAAATTCACTGGGAAAATCTGGCAGATTCCATTGAGTAATCATAATCAGAAAGAAAGTGGATCCCTGGAAATCTGTGAAATAATCAGTAGTGGTTTTCTATAGCAAAATCTACAGAATTTAATTGATAGCTCTGCAGTAGATTTCTGCCTGTGTGCTGGAAATTTTCAGTTTGCTGAACAACTTTAAGAAGAGGCTTAATGGACAAACCCACAGATTATTTGCTGTCTTGGTAAAGTGTTTTTTTTTTTTAATAAGAATGGACTAGATCCCTACTTGAAAGTGATCATTTTCCATGTTAGTGTACAACATTAATCTGTGAAATCTTTTATATTTTTTCTTAAACTTTTTCAAAGTTTCAGATCAAAATTCAACTTTTGATTTGCTGTTTGGCTACTATAAGTAATCAAGCATAATTTGTGTTCTGTTTTTCTTTAGAGCTATTGAGCTTTGATGATGTAAAGCCTACCTCAGAGAACTTATCACATCCTACTGCAAGCAGACCAAAAATGTATGGCAAGAGATTGCCTGGACGTTTCAATGGCAGTAATTCTGTAAGTGTTTCTGGTGTTTTCCTTAGGGATTGTAATACTTTCCCTAATGCTGAAAAAGTGCATATGGTAATGTATTATGTTCCATACTATTTCAGTTGAAAGGGATTACAAGTAACAGCATTTCTTTATCCTGCTAGACCAGTATGGAGAGTTGCTCCCCAAACAGTAGATGCAGGCAGAGAATGCTGACTTCAGTGAAATCACTAGCATAAGGAATGATAAAGCCTTTGAACTTGTCAGTACTTTCTGCCTCCAGCAGATGGTTGCAGCTTTGACTGATGCAGAAAGATTTTGTCATGTGGCCTGGATCCTTGGGGCATGGACTAAGGTTTGTGGCCCTGAATCGAGCTCCAGTGCCTTGGTATAAACTCTTAGGGATTGGTCTGTAGACATTTACATAATTGAGTCAAGAAAGAGCTCCTTCCAGATCTCTGACATGCAGAATCCAATCACGGTGGACCATGTTGTCTTTAGTAGTGAGGTCCTGTAGGATCCCTGCTGCGGTTGATGAGTAAGGGCCTTGTGGTACCACTAGACTCCCAGACCTTCCCCATCCTGGTTTCTCTGCTTGATGTCTGATCTCTGTAGGAATAAAGATTTATGTTTCAGAAAAAAAAATTGGATTGTCAGCAGGCTTTTGAAGCAAAGGCTATTCAAAGTTGGGAATTCTAGGGGAGTCCCCAGGAGCCTCTGAAAGGGCATGAAGGAATCACAGCAACTTCTTCGTCAGTGCCAGGCTCCGGGGGGAGGTGGGCGAAGGAGGAGGAGAGGCATGCACTGTGTCTGATTGTATCAGGTAGTCAGAGGTCTCAAGAGTCACAATGGTAGTACACCTGGTTCCTGCATCAGGGCTGTTAGTGTAGACTGGGAAAGTATGTCTCTGGCCTATGTGTAGGACAGTGCCCATAGGGCACATGGCTTTCCCTGTTCTCCCGCCTGCAGCTTGTGTGCTGCTCATGTGCCTCCCACATGACTTGTCATGGAAGTGGAAGCCAGCTGTAAAGCTAGAGGTGCTCCTACTGTGTGATAGGAACAAGTGGGTTCTGCGAAGCCTCTGTTCATTTGTAAAACTCTTCTCCAAGGACAAACAGGACATCGCTTACCACATGTGGGTGACCTGAGCACAACTTTCTGTATCCTTTTAGGTGATATGGAGAGCAAACAGCTTTCAACTGATTGCAGACTGCTGGCCAGTAATACCACCAAGTCTATCCACTGTAAACTTGGGTTGTTGATTATGTAATACCTTAAAAGCAATTGTCATCAGTTTAAATGGAATGCGCTTTCTTATCAGTAGTCAACATAAAGACTATTAGAATAATGAGAAATACTACAGACCAAGCACAGTATCATTTAGATAAGGTTTTACTTGCTTCACCAACTTCATCTTATAAAAGGCGGTTTGAGAAACCTTTATAATCTTGGGAATGCAGAGTACTCCTACAATGTCTTAGGCCCAGATGCACTAAACGTTTTTCATCGTTAAATGAGCCCTTAAGGAAGAATTTCCGATCCTTTCCATGCACTAAAGCCTATTTTTCGACGGTAGTAGCAGCTAACGAAAACGGAATGGAGATGAGCAATTAGTGTGAAAACCCCATTGAAACGACATGCACTAACCTTTTCCGATTGCCTTTACGCAGGAAAAAGGCAGGAAAACTAACGAGAGGTCTGGACCTCTCGTTAGGACAGCTCTGTGCCAGGAAAAAGTGTTAAGTGAAAAAATAAACAAACTTTGAGCCAATCCCAGCGCATTAGCAGAGCTAAAAGCGCTGTGATTGGTCCAAAGGACCTCAGAAAACACATAAAAAAATAAAAATAAAAAAAGGATCGGGAGGGGGCAAGGGCGCTCATCAGGAGCGTCCTGTACGGACGGCCTTGCCCCCCCCCCCCCCCCCCCCCGCTGCTCCCCACTTTCCGCCGCTCCCCCCACCCCGAAAAAGCAAACTTCTAGAAGCCCCTGCCCCCCTCCCTTCCTCACTACTCTCTCACCTCAGCTCCGCCTCCCGACATCCTCCGTCCGTGCCCCGCCCCCTTTTGGGGTCGTCGCCGCCATTCCCCTCCTCCATCGGGCCCCCCTTCCTCTTACCGGGCCCGTGCAGCGCCTCTCTCCTCTGTCCGAAGGCGCTGCACGGGCAAGAAGAAAGCTGAATCAGCTGATGCCTGCCTTCGCCTAGCTTCGATAGAGCGTCTTTCTCCTCCTGGGCCCGCCCCTGTCTGACGTCAGTAACCTACATAGGTTACTGACGTCAGACAGGGGCGGGCGCAGCAGGAGAAAGACGCGCCATCGCGAAGGCAGGCATCAACTGATTCAGCTTTCTTCTTGCCCGTGCAGCGCCTTCGGACAGAGGAGAGAGGCGCTGCACGGGCCCGGTAAGAGGAAGGGGGGCCCGATGGAGGAGGGGAATGGCGGCGACGACCCCAAAAGGGGGCGGGGCACGGACGGAGGATGTCGGGAGGCGGAGCTGAGGTGAGAGAGTAGTGAGGAAGGGAGGGGGGCAGGGGCTTCTAGAAGTTTGCTTTTTCGGGGTGGGGGGAGCGGCGGAAAGTGGGGAGCAGCGGGGGGGGGGCAAGGCCGTCCGTACAGGACGCTCCTGATGAGCGCCCTTGCCCCCTCCCGATCCTTTTTTTATTTTGATTTGGGAGCCATGTGCTTGCGATTTGACTGTGTTTTGAACGTTTCTGGCATGCGCAGAGCAGCCAGCATAACGCTTGGCTGCTTTGCGCATGCTTTACGAGCCGATTACCGACGGGGATTGGTGCATCGTTCTTTCCAATACCGCACCAAACTTTTTGGGGCTGTGTTTTTGGAGCATGCTTCGTTATTTGAAATTCGGTAAGGGTTTTAACGTTTCTGATTTTTTTACGTTTGCTTGATGCATCTACCCCTTAGAGTCTTTAGAGAGAGAATGACTGAATTTGCACTTTATAATCAGATACTGAATGCTGAATAGTGACATATAAGTAGGACCATGTATGTCATGTAGGTCAATATAGTCTCATGGATGGCTAGGCATAGTGCTACAGTAGTGCTTCAGTTACTTTGCTCCTAAAGGGTGCATTGGTCCCTATGGCTGCTACGCACCTATCAGACACTGGAAGTGGTCATACGAGCAGATCTCCACCTTCCTCAATGCTGACCATTATGAAGGGCCTCAGGAGTGGTTACCATCAAACCTGATACTGAGGACACATGGAGATTCAACGTCGTCCTCATCAGCACCAAGAAGCATCGATGACTGGCATCTGGCAAATGCCAAGAAGCATCGGTATCAATCCCCCTCAAAGCTTGGTGCAGGGGGCACCAAGGGATCCAGTCCCCAAGAAGCATTGGCACCAGGAGAGTGCTTTCCCTTCATTGTGGAGGTGCTAACACACAGGTCTCCATGAATCCAGGACCAGGCACCCACACTGACCCCCAATAATTCAGTAGTCTGCTTCTTCGTCGATGCCCCAGCTTTTCCCGATGGTGGCTCTCAATGAAAGCATCAGGGCCATGCTCCATTAGCACTTGGTGGGGCTCCTTCAGTAGAGTGCATTGGCGTCTGGGGTGCTTGCACCAGCAATGCCTCTTCCTGCTGCCCCGTAAGGCCCTCAGCCTGCAGTGATGCCTCCGTCCCCAGTTCCATGTGTAGTACCAGCATCTACAGCCGCCTATGCTAGCCACCCCCTCGACTTCAGTGGAGGAAACTTCACCGAAGTCACGGGTAGACCCTGAACCTCGATGCCCTTCCAGACATTGACGTAATTCCTCTTTCTCGAACCAGACTCAGACTCTAATAAGGAGCACTCATGGAAGTCGGAAGGACCCTAGGTACTTCTTGAAGGAGGAGTCCTATGTTATCCCACTGACACTACTGATGCTCTCTTTCCCGCCGGATACCTTCTGCACCCTCCTCCTCATCCAGGAGGGTTTTGGGTAAGTCAAAGAGGGGTCCCCCACAGAGATATAGATACACACCTCGCCAGACTCAGCATGCTCAGACCCAGCACACTCGTTCTCATAAACAGCGTGCATCCAAGGCCCAGCTGGCTCTCCAGACAATACAGAGGACAGAGCATAGTTGCAGTCAAAGTAACTGTCTCAGACAGCCTACTGATAGGAGAGAAGCTAAGTTTTTTTCCAAGAAAGGTGGCCCCTTGTAACCTCAGACCAGTGAGTTCTTCAAATAGTTTGTCTCGGTTATGCCTTGTATTGGCTGCAGAGACCACCAAAATCTTCTCACTTCAGCTCTCGTCACAAGGAGGTGCTTTCAGAGGAACTCTCCGCCCTTCTAAAAGCTCTTGTGGTCGAGCTCGTTCCACCAGGGAAAGAAGGGAAGGGATTCTATTCCAGGTACTTCCTTGTGCCAAAGAAAACAGGATGGATGTGTCCCATCCTAGACCTATGGGCCATGACAAATTCTTGGTCAAAGAAAAGTTCAGGATGGTTTCCCTGGTTACCCTTCTCCCTATGATTCAAGAAAAAGATTAGCTGGCTCTCTGGACTTAAAGGATGCCTACACTCACATCCCGATACTTTCAGGCCGCAGAAATGTCTCAGATTTTGGGTGGAAAAACAAATCGCTTCTGGTACCGCGTGTGGCCTCGCGTCAGCTCCCAGGGATTTCACCAAGTGTCTAGCAGCAGTTGCAGCATTGCTATGCACACTTGGAGTCCATGTGTTTCCCTACCTGGACGATTTGTGGTGAAGAGCACGTTAAAGGATAGTGCTCGGGAGAACTATTCAGTTGCTGGAGCTACTAGGATTTTTTAAAACTACCCCATCTGCTCCCGGTTCAGCAGTTTGAATTCATTGGTGCCTTGCTAGACAGACAACAGGCAGAAGCTTATCTCTCTGTGCTGAGGATGGACTGTAGTTGCAATCACCACTCAGGTTTGGGCCAGCCAGCCGGTCACGGCTGGCTGGCTGTGTTGAGTTTCCTAGACCATATGGTCTCCTCAATGCATGTCACACCCATGGCACATCTTCACATGAGAATGGCCTAGTAGATTCTAGCTTCCGAGTGTTGTCATTCCTCCGGGAATCTAGCATAGTGTTTCACAAGTCTGCTCCTGGAGTACTCCTTGCCAGTCAGGTTTTCAAGGTATCCACAATGAATGTGCATGAAATTTGCTTATAATGGAGGCAATGTAAGCAAATCAAGTTTGTGCATGTTCATTGTGATATCCTGAAAACCTGACTGGCAAGGAGTACTCCAGGACCAGACTTGGGAATCACTGACCTAGCGGATGTCATCTGAGTAACACCAGAATTGGTACAGTCCCTCCTTTGGTGGTCAAGTTGAACCAATTTGACTGTGGGACTTCCATTTGAAATTGCTCAGCCCCAGAAGGTGCTGATGACGGATGCATCCTGCCTGGGGTGGGGAGCTCATGTGGATGGGCTTCACACCCTAGGTCAGTGTTTACGAAGTCTAGTCCTGAAGTACCCCTTTGCTATTCAGGTCTTCAGGATATCCTCAGTATCCATGGACTTGGTTTGCATGTACTGCCTCTTATATGCAAATCTCTTTCATGCATATTCATTGTGGATATCCTGAAAACCTGACTGCCAAGGGGTACTCCAGGACCAGTCTTGGAAAACACTGCCCTAGGTGCTTGGTCAGCTCAGGAATCAGATCTCCAGATCAACCTTTAGAGCTACAGGCAATCTGGAATGCTCTAAAGGCTTTTAGAACTATCTGTTCAACCAAATTGTACTCATTCAAACGGACAATCAGGTTGCAATGTATTACACCAACAAGCAGGAGGGTACTGGATCATACCCTCTGTATCAGGAGGCCATCCAGATGTTGAACTGGGCTGTCAAGAATAGGATAGTTCTCGGTGCCACTTACCTTGCGGACAAATGCAACAGCCAGGCCGACAGACTGAGCAGGGTCATGCAACTACACAAATGGTCACTCAGTACGAGTGTTACCTGTGATATCTTTGAGAGTGGGGCACCCCTCGATGGATCTCTTTACTACTCTGCTAAACCACAAAGTCTCTCAGTACTGTTCAGAGTCAGGACACATGTCAGACTAGCATTGGATAACTTCTTCCTCCATTGGGGGCTAGGCCACATGTATGCATGTCCTCTGAAACTCGAGCAAGACTGAGAAACCATGATTGTGATTGCTCCTTATTGGTCCAGGTAAATCAGGTTCCCTCTTCTTCCAGCATTATTCTCCGAAGAACATGGGAGATTGGAGTGTTTTCCAACTCTTTATCACGCAGAACGAGGGATCTGTTCTGCATCCCAACCTCCAGTCCACACAGCCTGGATGCTGAGAGCTTCAAATTTACTTATTTGTATCTTCCAAAGGGTATCTCCAAAGTCTTGCCCACTTCCAGGAAAGATTCCACTAAGAAATGTTTCTCTTTTAAATGGAGGAGGTTTGCAATCTTGTCTGAGGGCAGCTCTGTAAGTGTTCGCCTCGGTGCAATTAGTGCTTACCATCACCATGTAGAAGGTAGGCCCATCTATGGACAGCCTCTAGATGATTGTCTCATGAGAGGTTTGCTTATGACAAAGCCCCTTATCAAACCTCCACCTATGTCATGGGTCATCCTTAGCTGATGAAAGCTCCTTTTGAGCCACTGTCATCTGAAGTACTTGACCTGGAAGGCCATATTTTTGGAGGTGGCTACTTCAGCTTGCAGTATCAGTGAGCTTCAGGCCCTAGTAGTGGATCCACCTTACACTTAATTTAATCATAATAAAGTAGTTCTCCGCACACCCTAATTTACTGCCTAAGGTTGTATCCATCTGAACCAGTCACTCATTCTTCCAACATCCTTTCCAAAACCTCACGTCCGTCCTAGTGAAAGCACGCTGAACACCTTGGACTGCAAGTGAGCACTGGCCTTTTACTTGGAGCAGACTAGGCCCTACAGACAGTCCACCCAGCTTTTTATTTCTTTTGATCCCATCAGGATGGAGGTTGCCATCAGGAAATGCACAATCTCCAATTGGCTGTCAGATTGCATTTCTTTCACTTACACCCAGGCTGAGCTGATTCTTGAGGGTCATGTGAAGAGGCAATATATATGTGTATGTATGTTTATATGTGTATATATATGTGTGTATATATGTGTATATATATGTATTATTTATTATTTATTGCATTTGTATCCCACATTTTCCCACCTATTTGCAGGCTCAATGTGGCTTACAAAGATTTGTTATGACGTAGTCATTCCAGGATATCAGATACAATTGGTAGTGTACAAAAATTAAGTAAGGGAAGAGAGAAGGAAGGTGTTAGGCAGGATAGTATAGAAGGTGGGATTTCATAGCCGGGTGGTTAGTGAGGTGGTTTTGTAAGGCTATGTATGTACCCCTTGGGGCATGTGTAGCACATGTTGGGAACCTATGCAGTAGATCACAGGAAGCATTTAACAAAGAATGATGAATCATTTGACTTTGTGATTAATCATCCTTGCCTTATAATTCATAAAACATCTAAAAATGAAAATTGTTGAAAAGAAATGTTAGTATCAGCTGTGAAGAATTGCACCTTCCGAATGAAGAAAGAAGAAGTAACTTAGTGGCCCTTTTACTGAGCTGCAGTAAAAAAAAAAGTAGCCTTAGAGGGGCATAATTGAACGAAAACGCCTATCTCCATGGGCGTTTATCTCCGAGAACGGGTCAGTGAAGGGGCGGACCGAACCGTATGTTCGAAAAAAATAGACGCCCATGTTTTATTCAAATGTGTGAGCTGGGCGTTTTTGTTTTTCAGCGATAATAGAAAATGAAAGCGCCCAGCTCAAAAACGAATAAATCCAAGACATTTATTCGTGGGAGGGGCCAGGATTCGTAGTGCACTGGTCCCCCTCACATGCCAGGACATCAACCGGGCACCCTAGGGGGCACTTTTACAAAAACAAAAAAAAAGGTCAAAGAGCTCCCAGGTGCATAGCACCCTTCCCTTGTGTGTTGAGCCCCCCAAATCCCCCTCAAAACCCACTGCCCACAAGTCTACACCATTACTATAGCCCTAAGGGGTGAAGGGGGGCACCTACATGTGGGTACAGTGGGTTTGGGGGGGTTGGACGACTAATAAGCATTAAGCAGCACAATTGTAACAGGTAGGGGGGGATGGGCCTGGGTCCACCTGCCTGAAGTCCACTGCACCCCCTAACAACTCCTCCAGTGACCTGCATACTGCTGCCAGGGAGCTGGGTATGACATTTGAGGGTGAAAATAAAAATGTGTGAAACATCATTTTTTTGTGGTGGGAGGGGATTAGGTACCACTGAGGGAGTCAGGGGAGGTCATCCCTGATTCCCTCCAGTGGTCATCTGGTCATTTAGGGCACTTTTTGGGGCCTTATTCGTGAAAAAACAGTGTCCAGGAAAAGTGTCCTAAATTCTAGCTAAAAACGCATACTTCCTTCCCATTATCGCTGAAATGCGCCCATCTTTGTTCAGCAGATAACCACGCCCCAGTTCCGCCTTCGCCACACCTCTGACACACCCCCATAAACTTTGTCCGCATCCGCGACGGAGTGCAGTTGAAAACGCCCAAAAATCGGCTTTCGATTATACCGCTTTATTCGTTTTTGTGAGATAAATGTCCATCTCCCGATTTAGGTCGGAACTTGGGCGTTTTTCTCGTTCGATTATAAGCTGGTTAGTGTGTCTTTCCGTCATGCTAAGGCCATTTTTGCTGCAGCCAGAAAATGGCCAGTTTTCTATTTTTTCCTCTAATTGGCCATAAGTTAATTTTGTCATTAGCGTGTTACCACTTACACCTGTTTTGTGGGCAGTAAAGGCTCATGCGGTAATCCTGCAATAATCAGGTAGCTTGTGGTAATGTAGATGTGCTGATTAGCACAGAAATTCCCACTGTCTGCCCTTGAGACATGCCCCCTCTGTTCTAAAAAAAATTGCACATGGCTTGCATGTGCAGATCCCCATGGTAAGCCCATATAAGTTGTGGTAAGCGCACACTAGCACTTACCACAGTTTAGTAAAAGGACCTCTTAGACAACAAGTCAGTTAACATTTTGAGAGCACAGAAAACAGATGATGTAAAGAAACAAAAACATAATTAAATGTATACTGCTACTGTGGAAGGGTCACTGTGTATTTTGAGATAGTTCTAGTAAGCTGTAGAAAGCAATCTTGCTAACATTTGGAAACTTTAAAAGTTAGTTGTTATGTTTTTTAGTCTTAAAAATTAATAACATATGACTAGGAATTTTGTATTATTTTCTATTGTATCAGCAGTTTAGGTAAGGCTAATTGCTATATATTAAAAATGAAAAATGTGTTTTGCTTTCCTGTATCACCTGTTTCTCTTAATTCTTGTTTTTAGCCTGTTAAAGATTTAACAGAAAGTGTTAGAGTTCATAAAGAAGAAGTGGAGGAGGAATGTGCCAAACCAAAGCCAGCTGAATTTAAAAAGGTATAATATTGATTCCTCTGAATCCTTGAATGAGACTGCTTTGTATTCAGATAACTGTTCATTTAGTTAAGCAACACCACAAGTGTACATTCAAGAAGGCAATTTTCAAACTGCCTGAATTTTTCAGTTTTCAAAGTGTGCACATGTTTGCAAGGAAAACATACTCCCAGAAACATGCTTTTCATATACCACCATTTGCACTTCTCTTTACTAGATGAAACAACCAGGAAATTAAAGAAAAATAGTATGTTTCTCCTTCTCAAAACCTAATCTGTGAGTGTCTCTACTAAAATGTGGATAATTTTCAAATAGCCTTTTTATCTATTTAAATAGCTTTTGGAAATTGCTGCTTTTATTATAATTGTTTTCTATTTTCAAGGTTTTATATACAAGTTATGGTCATTTTGTTTTTGACAGATGATGAATGCTAGATTTCACTTCAGTAGATTTCTGTTGAAATAAAGAAAGCTATAGATATTGATAGAGATGAGTGTGTGTATGTATATATATATATATATACACACACACACACAGGGCACTCCATTTAAGTGCACGTCGGATAAGCGCATGCTCTGTTTAACTGCATGCCGTATTTCGGTCCCGTTTTTGGCGCCATCAGTTTCTATGGGGACAAACTTCAGTTTAGTGCACCACTGATAAATGCAAGATTCGCTTATATGCATGGTTTAAGACCATTCCTCTGCAGGAAAGACTCCACATAAGTGCACGCATGGAATATGGAAGCTGATCGGCGCGTGACAAAGGGGCGGTAAATTTGAAATCTCGGTTAACTTCCACAGGCAGAATAAGCGAAAGAATGTTGTTAGAGTGTACACTGGAGTTGTCGTCATTGCAAAACTGTAAGACTTTAACACTGGCTGAACGAATAGAAGTTCTTAAAAAATTAGAAAGCAAACAAAGTGAAGCATGTATTGGTAAAGAATATGGTGTCAACCCCAGTCAAAGTTCACATATCTTGAAGCAGAAAGACCAGCTTGATTCAATTTGAGCCTGGGACTACTGTTTCAAATCCAATCGCCTCAGAAAGTTTGATCATGGATGCATCCTCTGTGGGGTGGGGGGCCCATATGGATTGGCTCCATGCCCAAGGCGTTTGATCTGCCCAGGAGACTCCATTGCACATCAATCTCCTGGAGCTCTAGGCAATTTAGAACACTCTAAAGACTTTCAGAGATCGGCTGATGAACCAAATTCTAATTCAGACAGACAACCATGTTGCCATGTATTATGTGAACAAACCGGGGGGGGGGGGGGGGGGGGCGGTAGAGGTTACTCTCATTGTGTTGGGATGCAGTCATAATGTGGACTTGGGCCACCTGCTGCGACATGGTGCTTTGGGCCACATATCTGGCAGGGAAGCAGAACAGTCAGACAGGCTGAGCAGGGCCATGCAACCGCATAAGTGGTCCCTAAATATCTTTCAAGCATGGGGTACCCCTTTGGTGGTTCTTTTTGCCACTCATTTCAACAACAAAGTCCCTCCATACTTCCAGACAGGTTGCATGGCATGCTAGCAGCAGATGCCTTTCTCCTTCATTGGGGAGCAGGTCTTCTGTATGCGTACCCTCCCATTCCTCTGATGGTTAAGACTGCTGAAACTTGGGCAAGACAGAGGAAATATGATCCTCATCACTCCGTTCTGACTGAGGCAGGTGTGGGCCACTCTACTTCTGGAGTTGTCCTCCGCGGAACCATGGAGAATGGACTGTTTTCCAACCCTCATCACTCAGAGTGAGGGGTCCCTTCTTCATCCCAACCTCCACTCCCTGGCTCTCACAGCCTGGATGTTGAGAGCCTAGAATTTGTCTTCTTGCAGCCTGAGGGTGTTTTCATGGTCTTTGCTGGCTTCTGGGAAAGATTCCATCAAGAGGAGTTAATCTCAAATGGAGGAGGTTTGCTGTCTGGTGTGAGAGAGAGGCCCTAGATCCTCTTTCTTGTCCTACATAAAAGCTGCTTGAGTAGTCCTGCACCACTCAGAGGTCTGGTTTAAAAACAAATTCTATAAGGATTTGCCTCAATGCAGTTGGTGCTTTCAGCCACCATGTGGGAGGTAAGCCCATCTCTGGACATCCTCTAGTTATTTGCTTCATGCAAGGTTTGCTGTTGACAAAGCCCCCTTTCAGACCTCCAACTGTCATAAGACCTCAACGTCGTCGTTTCCCAGCTGATGAGTGCTAGTATTTAAGCCTCTTTTTTTCTTGTCATCTGAAGTACCTGACCTTGGAAGGTCTTGTTTTTGGTGGTGATCACTTCAGATCGCACAGTCAGTGAGCTTCAGGCCCTGGTAGCTAATCCACATTATATTAAATTTAATCATAACTGAGTAGTTCTCCACACGCACCCTAAGTTCCTTCCTAAGGTGGTGTTGGAGTGCCATCTTAACCAGTGAATCATCCTGCCAATTCTTTCCAAAACCACATGCCCACCCTGGCGAAAGTGCACTATAACCCTTGGATTGCAAGTGTGTTTTAGCCTTGTATCTGGAGCAGACTAAAGCCCTTAGACAGTCCACCCAGCTCTTTGTTTCTTTTAATCCAAACAGGATGAGGGTAGACCCGCAAACTTTATCCAGCTGGCTGGCAGATTGCATCTCTCTCACTTATGCTCAGACTGGGCTGAATCTGGAGGGTTATGTCCAGTGTTCCCTCTAAGGTAAGCACGTGAGCAATCAGTCATACAAATCGGGAGCATCGCTCACTTAGGGTCAATGTTCGCTCACTTGGAGGGATAGGGAACAAAACTTTTTACCACCCTGTGGGAACAGTAACATGTTTTGTCACTGCAGTAAAAAAAAAAAAAAAAAAAATCCTTTCCTCCCTTCCTGTCTTCCTTCCTGCAGGTCTGACAGGATCCTGCACGCAACAGCAAATCACAGAAAGAGGCTGTCTCTGTGGCCATCCTCCTGCCATGTCTCGCCCTCTCTACTGCCAGTCTGCCCATCCATAGCAACCACTATCTCCTTCTTTCCCTAAGAAATCACACGTGTCTGTCCCACACTTTCTTAAATTCAGACACAGTTCTTACCTCCACCACCTCCACTGGGAGGCAATTCCACTCATCTACCACCCCTTCCATGAAAAAGTATTTCCTTAGATTATTCCTGAGCCTATAACAAATAATAATAAGGTGGGGAAATGTGGGATACAAATGTAACAAACAATAATAATAACCTCTTCATCCTATGACTTCTCATTCCAGAGTTTTCCTTCATTTGAAAGAGGCTCATCTCTTGTACATTAATGCCACATAGGTATTTAAACATCTCTATCACATCCCCTCTCTCCAACCTTTCTTCCAAAGTATGCATATTAAGAACCTTAAGTCTGTCCCCCTATGCTTTATGAAAGAGAACATTGACCAATTTTGTAGCCGCTCTCTGGACTGACTCCATCCCATTTATATCTTTTCGTAGGTGCGGTCTCCAGAATTTCACACAGTATTCTAAATGGGACCTCACCAGAGACTTATATAAAGTCACTATCACCTCTTTTTTTCCTGCTGGCCATCCCTCTCCCTATGCACCCAAGCATCCTTCTGGTTTTGTCACCTTTTCTACCTGTTTGACCACCTTGAGATCATCAGACACGATCGTCTCGTTGTTCTTTCGTACACAGAAGCACTTCACTCCCTATACTATACCTTTCCTTTGGATTTTTGCAACCTAAATGTATGACCCTACATATTTTAGCATTAAATCTGAGTTGCCAGCTGCTGTACCATTCTTCAAGCTTCGTCGGATCCTTCTGCATGCTTTCCATGCCCTCCGCGGTGTGTACCCTATTACAAAGTTTGGTATTGTCCACAAAGAAACAAACCTTATCAGACAGTCCTTCTGCAATAACACTCACAAAGATGTTAAAAAGAGCCGGCCCAAGGGCCAATCCCTGCAGTACACCACTGATAACATCCTTTTCCTCGAAGCAAACTCCATTTACCACTATCCTCTGTCTCCTTCCACTTAACCAGTTTTTAACCCAGTCAGTTATTTTACTGCCCATACCGAGGGAACTCAGTTTATTTATCAGTTGCCTTTGTGGAACCGTGTCAAAAGTTTTGCTAAAATCCATGTACAGCACATCTTGCACTCCTCCAAAATCAAACTGTTTAGTCACCCAGTCAAAGAAATTGGCCTTCCTCGGGTCCTGCAGTCCATTCCATTCTAGAAACCTCACAATCCTCTGCTTTAGAAGTGGTTCCATTAGTTTACTCACCACTGAGGTCCGACTAACAGGTCTGTAATTCCCAACTTCCTCTTTACTTCCACTCTTATGCAGATAGACCAGTCCTCCGGGACCACTCCAAATGCCTCTAAAGAAGCATTGAAGAGGTCCAACAATGGCGCCGACAAAACTTCTCCGAGTTCTTTGATCACCCTTGGTTGTATCCCATCAGGCCTCATCACCTTGTCTATTTTTAGTTTATCTAGCTGCTCTTCAACAGAATCTACAGAAAGTCTGTCCTGGTCTACGAAACAGCCATTTCCATTAGCAATTGTTTTCTGCGAACCTGCCCCTAGCCTTTCGTCCGTGAACACAGAATAGAAATAATTAAATATTTCAGCTTTGTCCTCATCAGCTTCTGTATATTCCTCCCCTTCTCAACTGAGCCTCACTATGTCATTTTGGCACTTCCTCCTATCACTTATATATAATAAGTGGTAGGAGGAAGTGCCAGTTTTATCGTACAGGCTATCTTTTTTTTCCCATTTGTATCTTTGCTTTCCTGACATCTTTTCCAGCTTTTCTTAGCTTTCCTGGGTATTTTTGCCTGTCTTCCTCTTTCTGCGTCATCTTGTAACTTATAAAGGCTAACCTTTTTTCTCTTACCTTTTCAGCTACTACATTTGAGAACCAAAGCAACCTTCTTTTCCTCTTACCTTTATGTCGAACATGAAGGTTTGTTGCCTTTAAAAGAGCACCTTTCAAAGAGCTCCTTTCAGTTTTGCCCACTAGTGTTCTATTTCCTTCTCATCCAGCTAACTCTTCCTTGAGATATTCCTCCGTCTTGGCAAAGTTAGTTCTTTAGAAGTCTAGAACCTTCAATTTTGAATAAGCCCTGTACTCATGTGTCTGAATATTGAACCACACCATCCAATGATTGCTAGATGCCAAATGATCACCCACCATAATATCGGAAACACTCTCCCTGTTTGTAAGCACCAGGTCCAGAATAGCTTCATTCCGAGTGGGTTCCATTGCCAACTGTTGAAACACTTCTTCTGTAGAGAATCCAAGATCCTCTTGCTTCTAGAGGACCCTGCAGCAGGGACGCCCCAATCAATGTCTGGCATATTAAAATCACCTATCAGTAGGTTCCCGCCTCCCACTCGTTCCACACAGGTCATTCAGGCCCAGCGTCCCAAGCCTTGACAGCCCCATCCTTAGAAGTACCAGCCAGCTCTGCATTCAAAGCGAGTTGTTGAATTTAGTTATAGGCTTTTGCTTTTTCACCTGACTGGAGGACCCACGCTCGTGTGTTAGCCTGGAAGGTACCTGTGCGTTCACGGTGGAATGCTGCTAGAATTTTCTACTTTACTCGCTAGTCAGCATCCACTCCAGGCTCTGTCGGATGACACATTGAGCCTGCAAAAAGGTGGGATAATGTGGGATACAAATGTAATAATAATAATCACCCAGATGTGAGAATAATCGGCCTGCTGTCCTAGGAGAACATCAACTACTGGTAGGTATCTTTGCTTTTCATGAAATTTTTGAATTCAGGATTTTTGTTTGTTTGTTTGTTTGTTTGTTTTGTTTTAAATTTAGACCATCTTTATGCTGGTCCAGTGAAAGATAGAATTTGAACTAAGATGGTTGTACATGAGTTTTGATGACAGTTTCCTTTATTCAAATACTATCACAACTTGAAAATAATCTACTCTTCCACAGAAACAATGCAATGATTAGAAATATTTATTAATTTTTTCAAACAAGTGCAGGGTTATATTTCAAATACTTGTAAATTACCAGCTGCAACAGTTTTATTATCCATATTCATGTCATAAAATGACTAGATGGGGGGGGGGGGATTTAAATGCTCTGACAAAATAAGTAGGAATATAAAGGAATGTGGCTGTTAAGCAGTGTCTACTATTATTACTACTACTATTTAACATTTCTAAAGCGCTACCAAGGTTGCACAGCGCTGTACAATTAACAAAGAAGGACAGTCCCTGCTCAAAGGAGCTTGCAATCTAAAGGACAAAAAGTGCAGTCAATCAAGATTGAGGCAGTCTAGATTTCCTGGATAGAGGTACAATGGTTAGGTGCCGAAAGCGACATTAAAGAGGTGGGCTTTGAGCAAGGATTTGAAGATGGGTAGGGAGGGGGCTTGGCATATGGGCTCAGGGAGTTTATTCCAAGCATAGGGTGAGGCGAGGCAGAAAGGGCGGAGTCTGGAGTTGGCGGTGGTGGAGAAGGGTACTGAGGGGAGGGATTTGTCCTGTGAGCGGAGGTTAAGGGTAGGAGCGTAAGGGGAGATGAGGGTAGAGAGGTACATTTCTTACTTTGTTAAATAAATTGCTATTTAATGATAGGCCAGCCCTCAGTTTGTTTCTCTAGACTTCATTTGTGTCTGCTTGCATAGGCTTTCAATTGCTTTATTGTTTAATGCAAGGTCATACCAAGAATCCAAATTTTGTGGTGGACTGGGGGGAGGGCAACCATTCCTGGCTGCCCTCTCCCTCCCCCCCCCCCCCCCCAAGTTAAAAATGTTACCTTTGCTGGCAGTGATACCAAGCCTCGCCAGCTGAAGAGCTCCATTGTCTGACCCCTAGTGCAAATAAGTCATTGGTATGCTTTCCAGCTGCCAGTACCGGCACTCCTCACACATGTTCAGTTCATTCACGTAGACCGGTGTTGGTGGCTGGAAAACATGCTGCCAACTTCCTTGCACCAGTGGGATGTTTGGGCTATGTGGCTTGGTCATCCCTGCCAGTTATTCAGGGTACTGCACTTTGTGGGGACCAAGCCCAAAGTGGGGGGCCCAGATCTAGGCCCCCCCTTGGCTACACTACTGGTTTGATATAATAATATTGACCTGAAAATTGAATTCTGATTCTATTGAAAAATGTTTGAGATAGGCTCTGAGAGTACATATATCAAAGACAAAGTAAAATATGTTTTTCCTCTAGTTTATAAGAGATTGAAGTGTATTTTCTTTTTTTTTTTTAAATCTCGTTTCAGCCATCTTTACCCACTACTCCGACGCTTCCATCATCTCTAAGACCAAACTTTGTTCTACCTAGTTCTTCTGGGGACCTTAGAACTAAGGCAGAAACTTCAACAGAAGAGCTCAGGGCTCAAATTAGTGAGCTACAGACTATTGTAGAGAAAATAAAAACTGAGCATGGGTATGTTGTTCTTTGTCTCTGATGCCTTTAAGCAGTCTTAAATTAAGTTTCCTATTTAAAAAAAATCTTAATTGTGGAGAAAAAGCTGTAAATCTCTGCCATATTACAACAGCAGAAACAAAGTGGGGAAAAGCATGAAGAGCTTGGATTTTTTTCCATTCCCTTTGCATATTACTTATAGTTATATCTTATCTAAAATCTCTATCTCTTATCTCTCTCTCCCCATATATATATAGATATAGATATATATATCCATATATATGGATATATGTAACTTAACATTTATATTCCACAAAACCTTAAGTTCTAAGTATGAAAAGCAAGTGAAGCACCCTGATAATATAATATTAAATAGCAATGTCAATATAAAATACAGAGTTGATCATAGATCAAAAATGCAGTATGTTTGTTTGTTTATTTAAAACTTGATATACAACAGAATAGAAAGCCCTCTTTCCTATATATCATTTCCCAAAGAATACCTAAGTAAGAGGACAGCTCCTAAAAAGGAGCAATATTAAGATACGATATCAATTATACACCCTCAAACTATGCTCATCATGTGTGTCGTCTCTGTATATATCTCTGACCTGGAAAGTAGTAGAAGCTGAGAGGAGAAACGTAAAGCAGTTTGGATGGAGAGATACCAAAACATTCTGTTACTTTAACAAGAATAATAAATATGGAACCAAGTGTGATAGTATATCAAATAGGGTGGGCAATTAATGAGTTAATAACGCTATTAACTCTTTCATTTTTTCACGCGTTTGGGGCTTTTTAATGTTGCCTTTTTTTTTTTAATGCAGACCTGCCCCTCTCCTCCCTCGTTTACCTGCACAGCTGGGCTCAGGCTCTGGATTTTTTTTTTTCAACTTCCTCACCACAGCCTCAAAGTCCTTGTCTTCCCCTGCATTGCTGAACTCTGCAGATGCTTGAGCTGCACCGTGCAGGAAGTAAGGGCAGTCTTGTGGGACTTGAAACTGTGAGACTTCACCAATTTCCTGCACAGTGGTGCTCAAGCATCTGCGGGATACTTGAGCACCACAGGAGGTGGTGGAGATTAAAATGGTGACAGAATTCAAAAATGCATGGGTTAAACACAAAAGAATCCTGTTCAGAAGGAATGGATCCACAGAAGCTTAGCGGAGATTGGATGGCAACACCGGTAATTGGGAAGCAAAGCTAGTGCTGGGCAGACTTCTATGGTCTGTGCCCAGAAAATGGCAAGGACAACTCAAGGTCAGGTATACATAAAAAACACCACATACAATGAGTTTATCTTGTTTGGCAGACTGGTTAGACCATGCAGGTCATTATCTGCATCATCTGCTATGTTACTTAGTTCCATTCTGAGGCTGTGCCGAGGAAGCTGAAAAAATCCAGAACCCAAGCCCAGCTGTAAGGCAAACGAAGGGAGAGGAGAGAGAAACTGGGGAGTGATGAAAGTGAGAAGTTTCTCAATGGTGGCACCTTCCTTATGGATTAAGTTGCTCTCTAAAATGAGGTTCGAAAATAGTTTCTGGTGAAAAGCCAGGTCTTTAACTTAGATGTAAGCAGACAGATGGTGCTGGCCTAAAATCTCTGGAATGATTGGATCACTCATATGGTATTGCTGCTATTTTTTCAGGGTGTGATGAGTTGGTTGGAGGAGCTTTGATCCATTTGTTATCCTATAAGCTTCCCAGGGAATGAGGAGTGGGTTTGATTTTGGGGCTCTGGTATGATTGATTTGATTAACTCAGTGATTTGAAGCTCTGTTTCACAATTTGTTGGTTTAATGTTTTCAATGTTTATGATGACACTGCTATTTATTTTTGTAAGTGTTATTATTGGATGGACAATTTCTGTTGTTTGAAACTTTATTTTTTATCACCCAAAAATCATTCCTTGATTAAGCGCCGTCAATCTTGCGATTAAAACCTTTGATCGCGCGATTGGGATTTTTTTGAGTCATTGGCAACCCCTAATATCAAACCATTTGATGTCACTGTCAACAGATGTCTTTTACAGTTAATCACACGGTTCCACTATCCAGTGGTATCAGATGTTGCAATGTTTCTCCACCACTGGTTGGCAGTACACATAACCATATTTAGCAAACAACATGATTCAGTCAGTAGAAGGATAAATCTGTAAATGGACTCCTGTTTCTGGGCACGAAGAACACACATAAATTGCTAAAATACTGTATGTGTGTACCTAAGTGCCAGTAGAGCAGTTATATGTCATTATAGTGCTTAAACGCAATAATGTGTAGCTTGAAGATGGGTGTACACATGGGTGGAATGTGGGTGGAGCACACAGCTGCACATGTAAGTTATAGAATACTATAATTTGCGCACATTTTAGTTATATAGGCACAAGCATCTACACTAGCTCTATGACTGGTATAAGTGGTCACACCTAAAATGTACACATGTATTTGATATGTTAGTATTCTATCAAGGAAAGTAGGTGCACATTTATAGAGTGGGCTTCAAATAGGCACCTTCTTGGCACCGAAAACTAGGCACCCATTTATAGAATTATTCTCGCGCTTAAGTGTTATGTGTGTATTTTGCCTATTGCATTAGTTTTCTATAAAGGAAAGTAGGCTCCTATCAAGCACCCAGTTATAGAATTGCTCTCTAGGTGTCTCCATACAAAGCAATCATTAGGAAAGATACACAGATTTGTCACAAAATTTACAACAAAGAAAATGAAATACATATCTGAATCGCCTTTTGGGTCATTCATTTGGATACTATTTGTCAGGTGACTTTCTCAGTAACAGCCCTCACACTTTGGAATTACTTGCCGGACTGTTTACATTGGAGATGTCCTTCCAGAAGTTTAAAGTGGGACTAAAGACATATTTACAGAGGCTTTTTCTTATTAGCTGGATCATCTTTTCTCGGTGGTGAATTGGAGCCTATGATGCAGTAGGATAGTGATGTCCATTCTGACCTTCTTATTTTCCCCTATGGAGATTGTAACTTTCTTTCCTATACTTTGTTGTTATATTTAATATTTGATTATTGTAAACTGCTTAGTATTTACAATAGCAATTAACAATGAAACATGAAAACCAAGGACAACAGGGAGGAATAGGTGTGTGGTAGCACATGGGGAGGGGGTTGGGAAAGCATGTAGAATGCACTAAATGAGATTGTTTCCAGTTCTTTTGCATCTGTGTGTGTTGGTTGGTTGGTTGGTTGTATGTATGTGCCTCTGACTAGAATAGAAAAGAGAGAGGCAGGTTTAAAGGAGCCATCTCCATCTGTTATGTTTCAGTGTTTCTATACTGTGAAAGGTGAGACTCCCGCTGTCTTAGAAATACACAGGGACAATTTTTGAAGAACCTTTTTTCTGGAAACCCTGCCCAATCTTGCCATCTTCAAGCTGATTGTCTTTTCACTATTCCCCCTCTCCCCATGCTAAATTTGACTCTGTTCTGTTACATTTTCAGAGTTATTTCTCCTGATAGACTTTCTCAATCCTGTAGGTATAATTTCTTTCCAACATTCGTTGTGGGTTGGAGAATAAAAATGGGTAAAAAGTAAATATTTTGCAGTTTTCATTTGCTGTCATATCATTTGTTTCGGACAAACCCCATAATGTTGCTGGTTTTGCTTAAGGTACCTGTATATCCAGCAGTGTAGTAGTCATAGTCAAAATGTAATTTTCCAGCCAACTTTCTTAAGTAAAGAAAAACAGTTTATGGTCAGTATTAGTAATGGAGATTCTAGGTGCAGTTATGCGGCTTTCAAAGCAAAATGTGAGATTTGTAATAAGACAAACAAGTTGAACTGAATAGTTAAAAAAAAAAATAATATTAACAGCTAGAGGGAGGAAGTGATGTCACCTTTGCAGATGGCAGCATTGCTTCATGGCTCTGAAGGGGCTGCATTGAATTAGAGCGATTCTTGCTAGTGATGGACGCACTGCTTTGAGTCTCTGGCTAATGGTGCAGGGGAAGGTATGTCATTGTGAAAAGGCCTGGAGAAATTTTGCTATCCTGCTGCAGAGGGACAGAAAGTGAGGTTGGAGTCGGCGGGGACTTTGGAGAGAGAAAAAGATGGCAGCGATACCGTCCGACTCAGAGGAGGAGGAGGAACAGGCGACAGCCCAGGCAGAACGGTCGGATGTTACAAAGATGGACATGGTAGGCTGGTTGCAAGAACTGTGGGCAGACATGGCTGGAGTCAGAAGGGATATTCAAGCTGCTTTGAAGGATATTAAAGAGGAGATTGTAGAGCTGGGAAACCACGTGGCCATAGTGGAGGATTCAGTGGATGCAATAAGAGGAGTCGTTAACCTTTGCTATCTAAGGGAGAGTGTGGTGATACAAGAGTTGAGAGAACAACTGGGGGACCTTGAGAACAAGTCCCGGCGCTGCAATTTGAGATTCAAGGTTGTCCCTGAGACGAAATCATTCAAAGAGTCTTTGCAGGTGGTGATTGACTTTTGCAATACTTTATTGAATCCTGCGGGTGATGGGGAGCCTATGGATTTCCACATACAGCGTCCTTATCGGAGCCTGGACCCTATACATGAGGGGGCTCCCTGAGATATTGTGGCTTGTTAAGGGGACTTTTCCCATTAAAGAACAGATTTTATCCAAGGCACATCAACAGCCAGAGATTACCTGGAAGAATTGCAAGATTGGTGTATATCAGGATTTTGCATGGTCTATCTTACAGAAGTTTCACTCATTTCATGAAGTTACCCATTTTATGCGGGCAAGAGGATATCGGTACCGCTGGCTGTTTCCTTTTGCAGTTTGGCTGAAAGTTGAGGAGAAATCTCGCAAAGTTAAAACTGCTGCAGATGCCTAGTTAGCCCTGAAAGATTTGGGCTGTGAGAATTTAGCTGCAGTTTCAAAATCCCCACCGAGAGAGTATGCCTTACGGGCGGACTCTGTGTGGCAGATGGTGGTGCACCAGGGGAAGAAGCCATTTCTAGGGCCCACCTGAATACTTGCAGTTGTGACTTTTTTGAGCTTTAGGTACTTAAGTGTTAACCTATGTATTAGACTGAGCTTTTTGTGATTGGGGGTTTTCTTATCGCTGGGGAATAAAAAGGGGGGGGCTCAGTAAGGGTTGGCGTTGGTTGCCGTCGGAGGGGGAGGTCTTTGTCATGGTTGTTGGTAATAAAGGGAGAACGTATACATGTTCTTGTGTGGAGGGGAAGAGGTGGGGGTGATCACAGGATGAAGGGTTTTCTTATTTTATGGATGAATGGATATGTGTGATTGTGAGAGGAGTCAAAGTGGGGATTCACTTGGGGAGTTTCTTTTCTGCCTTACAGGGTGGCTGATCCGATTGGGAGGAAATCAGCGGGATTGAAGTGTGGGGAGCGGGTAGGGGTTGAGGGGAGAGAGGGGGATTATGGAAAGTAGGTGGGGGGGGGGGGGTTAGGTGCTACAGAGTCTTGGAGGGGGAGAGGGATGGACAGGAATAAGGTGCTGATAAGGCCCTAGAATGTCCATGGTCTCGTTAACCTGGGGAAATGTAGTGTGGTTTTGAAAAGGTTGGGTAGGTGGCAGTGGGATGTCATTTTCCTGCAGGAGACACAGCTTAGACTCTGATATGCTCTTGTCTTATGTCATCACCCCTTTGAAATGGTGGTGGTTCATTTTGGGGGGGGGGGGGGGGAGAGAGACATACAGTGGGAGTGGCAGTTTTGATCCGGGAGGGTTTTGGATGCAGCATGCAGCAGGAATTCAAGGACCAGAGTGGCCAGTGTTTAGTTTTAAGGGGATTCTATCAAGGAAGGAGATGATCTTGGTTAATGTATATGCACCAAATATAGACCAAGCAGACTTTTTCTGTACATTATTGGGAAAACATTTGGGCTTCGTGTGGGGGGGGGGGAGTGATTGTTGGGAGAATTTTAATGTGGTTATAGATGCGCACCTGGATCATTCCTTGGGAGGAGGGCAATATAGCAGGCCCCATCAGAGAGCTCTCCAAGATTTTTTTCAGGGGGTTAGAAATTGTAGATTGCAGGAGGCTAATGTATGGGCAGCAGCACAGCTACACATTTTATTCACATGTGGCCAACAACTACACCCACATTGATGGCATATGGATGCATAGGAATTTATAGGGCTTCCTACAGGAGGCAGATATAGGGACAATCCAGATATCAGATCATGCACTGTTTTGGGTACAGCTTCAAGGACTGGGGAGGGGGTCCAGCTAGAAGAGGATATTGGAGGCTCAATGAATCTTTATTGGGGGATGAGAGAGTTTGTCAGGCAGTGCGCATTCCTATCCAGGACTACCAGCCAGTTAATGATGATGGCGAAGTTGGGGATGGCCTCTTCTGGAGTGCATTAGAGGCAGTAGTCTAAGGGGGGGTTTGGTACAATGGGGGGCATAAAAGAAAAGGGAGGGGGGAATGTACCTTGCATTTGTGTGGTAGATTACTTGAATTGGAACACCATCACAAGCGTACTAAAGATACAGAGGTTTTACTGGAATTTCAGAGGGTGTGGGGGGGACTATCCTGGTTGCAGGTAGCTGAGCTGGACTTTGCTCGTATTAAGTTAAAACAGGGGCTGTTTGAATTTGCTAACAAGTCAGGGGCGATGCTTTCGTGGTTTCTTCGGACTAAGAGAGCCCTTATAAATATTCAAAGGATTAGAGGTCATGGAGGGGAGTGTGGTGCTATATGGACCTCGATATTTAATCTTGTTTTCTCAATTACTGTTGTGCATTGTACAAAGGAGAGGCTACGGTTTCTAGTACTGCTGTGCAGACATTTTGGACACCATCCCTCTTCTATGTCTTGTGGATGTTGAGAATAAACGGTTGGGGAGGTAGGCAGGGTAATTCGAGGGCTACATACTGGCAAGGTGCCAGGCCTTGATGGCTTCTCGGGTTGTTTTTATCAGTGTTTTGTAGGGGAAGTGAGGGATCTACAAGTTCGGGTGGGGAATGGGGTATTAGAGGGACACCCGCTCCCACCCTTCATGGGCGAAGTGGGTATTGCAGTGCTTCCGAAACCCGAGAAAGATTTAACTACTTTTGGGGCTTATAGGTTCATCTCTTTTTTAAATGTAGATGCAAAAATTTGAGCCAAAGTCTTAGCAAATAGGTTGCATAGGGTCTTACCGCTTCTAGTGCATCTGGATCAATCTGGATTCATTCAAAGGAGAAAAGTGGGAGATAGGTTGATTTGGGAGGCTCAACAGACTCGGACCAGTGTGGCTTTCGTAGCAATGAATGCTGAGAAGGCATTTGATAGGTCAGTTGGGCATTTCTGCAGGGAGTAATGGAACTTGGGAGCACCATTTTGTGCATGGATAGCAGCTTTTTATGAGGCCCCATGGGCATGTCTTCACATTAACTGTTCCTATACCCCCTTCTTCTCTATCGGACAGGGGACATTTCAGGGATGCTCCCTCTCACCCATGCTTTTTGCTTATATAGAGAGAGATGTGGTAGCTGTTTTAGTCCATTTTTAAAGGTAATCAATAGAAATAAAACATGGACAAGAAAATAAGATGATACCTTTTTTATTGGACATAACTTAATACATTTTTTGATTAGCTTTCAAAGGTTGCCTTTCTTTGTCAGATCGGAAATAAGCAAATGTTGGTAGATGACAGTATATATAAATGAAACATCAAAGCATTTCAGTGACAGTCTAACAGGATGAGGGCGGGTTAGGTGAGAGACAGGGAGAGTTGGGTGGATGAGGGACAGGGAGATAGGAGGGTGACAAAGCAGTACAATTTTATGGTTTATAATGGGCTAGAAAACCCAGATCTTTGTTAAGTCCTGTCTAGTGGGTGTCAAAATATTTAATCATTCTGACTTCAAAGGTCTTACCTTCCTGTATTTTAAAGTCCCCTTTTAGGATTCTTACCATAAAATCACTGGTACAGTGTTCTGGTTTTGTAAAATGTTGCCCCACAGAGGTGACATCGTGGTTGGTACTAGCATTTTTCATATGGTGTCTATGTAAATTAAATCTCTTCTTTCCTCAGCAATCCTCCAGACCGTTCAAGACGCTTGGGTTATGCACTCCTACCAGCAGAGGGAGACTGAGAACACTAAAACGTCTTATACAAGTAGCCTGTGCAGACCTTCTACTAACCAGTATTTTCTCAGTCTCAGAAGAGGGTAGATGTGTGCAGCCTGTGCAGTGTACTCAGTCTGGTAGGCCCGTTTGGGGTTTCTAGGTTGGGTTGTAAATGTTAGAGAACCCACATCTCTATTACAGGGTGTAAGTCCTAAGGGGCTTCTTATTCCCTGTGGGGTGTCACACCCGGGTGGCCGGGTCCCTCCCCCTGTGCTCTTCCTCTGGAGGACTGCTTGACCTCGGCTACAGACCTCGTTCTGTACCCTTGAGGCGTTTAGGCATCAGCAACGAGGTTTAAAAACGTTTTTAAAAGGCGGCTATTTTGGCCGTTCTTGTGGCAGTCCAGAGATAAAACATCTTCAAGGGCATTCTTGCCTTAGGCGGTTTTGCCTAGTAGTCTGGCAGAGCACAAAGCAACTGTTTGTTTTTATTGTGTTCGCGGCCATTATGTCTAAGCCGGCGAGGTGTCGTTTTTGCGCAAAGCGCAGCGCTGAAGTGAAAGGTGGCCAATGTAAATTTTGTGGGGAGCCTACGTTGTCAGCGCTCTTCCCCTCATGCTTTCCCCTGAGTCGGCGGAGGTGTTGGGCGGCGATTTGACCGCACATTCCGGGCCAGCAACGACGGGGCTGCTTTTGGCGGGAAACACGGGCATTTTGGCTGCACGTCCTGGGTTGGCCTCGACGGAGCCATTTTTTGCGGGAAGTGCGGCCCTTTTGGCCACGCATTCTGTACCAGCGCCGGGGGACCCGTGTGTGGTGGGAAGCGTACCTAGTTTAGCCGTGGATCACGCGATGGACCTGCCGCCTCAGGAGCGAGGGGGTCCGTCGCGGAGACTGCGGGAAGTGTTGAGGCTTCAGCAGCATCGGGGGGGGGGTCTGTCTTCCCCCCTGAGTTTGTTTGGTCTCTGTATAATGCCTGAAGAGCTGGCCCCTCTCAGGCTGTTTGTTCCCCGGAGGCTGCTAGCTCAGTGGGAGTTAAGCGCCCACGGGTGGATATTTCAGAGCCTATGGAGATACTTTCTCTGCCTGGGTCGGACGTTTTGAGTGACCCAGGAGAGGAGGATCTCTTGGATGAGTCTGAGGATCAGGATGGGCTAAGACCTGGGGAAGATTCTTCAGTGGTTCGCATTTTTCATAAGGAGGAGTTGTTAGAGCTCATTGATCAGGTGATCTCTACTTTGAAGTTTGCTCCGGTGGCCACTCCCTCTGCGGAGGGACCCCAGGTAGATCCCTTGGTTAAGGGGATTCGGAGAACCTCCCGTGCCTTTCCCATGAATTCAGACATTAGGGACATGGTTTTTCAGGAATGGTCTGTGCCGGAGGCTGCTTGTAAGGTGTCTAGGGCTATGGCGCAGCTGTATCCCTTGCCTCCGGAAGATTTGGCCCTGCTGAAACCACCTACTGTGGATGCAGTGGTTACGGCGGTTACTAAGGCTACGGCCATTCCGGTGGATGGCGGTACAGCCTTACGGGATCCTCAGAATAGGAAGCTAGAGTCCTTTCTGAAGCGCAGCTTTGGTTTGTCGGCTTTAGCCTTGCAAGCCTCTGTGTGTGGGGGCTTGGTAGCCAGAGCTTGTTTCCATTGGGCGGAGAAGCTCTTGGATGAGCCTGCGTTAGATAGGACTGGTTTGGTTCAGGACCTGGCCAAATTGGAGATGGGGTCTTCGTTTTTGGAAGACACCCTTTATGATTTGCTAAGGGCTTTGTCTAAGAATATGGCTGTGGTGGTGACGGCTCGCAGGGCTCTTTGGCTTATGGGCTGGGTGGCAGATTCAGCCTCTAAAGCAAAGTTGTGTTCTCTACCTTTCAAAGGTTCTATGTTGTTTGGAGAGGACTTGGATAAACTGATGAGTGGTCTTGGGGATACCAAGGTCTCACGGTTGCCGGAGTTACGGCCTAAGGCGGCTAGTCGAGGTGGTTCGGCTGGAGGTCGATTTAAGGACACGAGGCGGTACAGGCCGGGCAGATTTGTGTCTCCTTCTAAAAGCCGGTTTTTCCAGCGGACGCAGTCCTTTCGAGGGGGTCGTCGAGGAGGTCGGGACTCCTCCGGAGGTGCCAGAAATGGTAATAAGTCCTCCTTATGAAGGTGTGCTGGTCCAGCCTCTGGTGAAGGTCGGGGCGCAACGTCGTCTGTTTTATCAGGGGTGGACCCAAATTACTTCAGATCATTGGGTGCTGGAGGTCGTTCGCGACGGTTATGCGCTCGAGTTCGAGCACCCGCTGCCTGATCTGTTTCTTTCCTCTCCTTGTCACTCTCAAGTCAAGTTAAAGGCTATTCAAGAGACTCTGGGTCACTTAATCCAGTTGGGAGCTCTGGTACCCGTTCCTCGGCACGAGCTGGGAATGGGTTGTTGTTCCAATTACTTTGTGGTGCCGAAGAAGGAGGACCAGTTTCGACCCATTTTAGATCTCAAGAGGGTCAATGAGGCGCTCAAGGTGCCATCCTTCCATATGGAGACTCTGCGCTCGGTCATAGTGGCTGTTCGTCAGGGAGAATTTCTCACGTCTCTGGATCTCACGGAAGCGTATCTGCACGTGCCGATTCGAGAGGCCCATCAGCGTTTCCTTCGTTTTGCTGTTTTAGGGAGGCACTTTCAGTTCTGTGCTCTGCCTTTTGGTCTGGAAACTGCTCCACGCACCTTCTCCAAGATAATGGTGGTGGTAGCAGCGGCTTTGCGGAGGCAGGGAATTCTGGTGCATCCGTATCTGGACGACTGGTTGATCCGGGCGAAGTCTCGGGCTCGCAGTTTGGCGGCGACGGCTCAGGTGGTCGCGTTTCTGGAATCGCTCGGATGGGTAGTGAATGTAGTCAAAAGTCAGTTGATCCCATTGCAGAGTCTGGAGTACTTGGGAGTGCGGTTCGACACGGCAGTGGGTCGTGTTTTTCTGCCGGATTCTCGGATCACCTCTCTTCAGCAGCAGGTCCGGCTGTTAATGTCCGTTCAGAGTCCGACGGTTCAAATGTACCTTCGGGTTCTGGGCCTCATGGCAGCGACAGTAGAGGTAGTACCATGGGCCAGGGCGCACATGCGTCAGCTTCAGGCGGCTCTGTTGTCCAGGTGGTCTCCTCAGGTCCACAGTTTGAAGTTGTGGTTGCCATTGAGGGGGGCTCCTCGGCGCAGTCTCCAGTGGTGGCTGTGCTCAGCCCATCTGAAAAAGGGCATGCCGTTGGAACCTCCTCAGTGGGTGATTCGGGTAGCGGATGCCAGTCTGCTGGGCTAGGGAGCTCAGTGTCTCGGTTGGTCTGCGCAGGGGCGGTGGTCGATGGAGGAAGCTCTGTGGTCTACAACCAGTTGGAGACGAGGGCGATTCGGCTAGCTCTGTTGGCGTTTCGCTCAAGTGTGGTCGGAAAGGCGGTAAGAGTCACATCCGACAATGCGACAGCGGTAGCATATGTCAACCGACAGGGCGGTACAAAGAGTCCGCGGTTGGCAATCGAGACTGCTCTGCTCATGAGTGGGGTGGAAAGGCATCTAGTGCAGATTTCAGCGGCGCACGTGGCTGGGGTGGACAACGTGAACGCGGATTTTCTAAGCAGACACATGTTGGACCCCGGAGAATGGTCTCTGCACCGGTCGGTGTTCGACCAGATAGTTCTAAAGTGGGGAATGCCAGTAGTGGATCTCATGGCGTTGGCACAAAATGCTCAGGTTCCTCGGTATTTCAGTCGGCGTCGGGATCCGCGAGCAGAAGGGATCGATGTGTTGGTCTTTCCGTGGCCTCGGCGGGTATTGCTGTACGTGTTTCCCCTGTGGCCCTTGATAGGTTGAGTCCTACAGAGGGTAGAATGTCGTACGGGTCCGCTGTTGTTGGTGGCTCCGAATTGGCCGTGTTGGCCGTGGTTCGGAGATCTGATGCGCTTGTTAGAAGGCGAGCCTCTGCGGCTGGGGGGCTCGATGCTGTTGTGTCAGGGTCCAATTGTCATGCCGGATCCGAATCGGTTTTCTCTTACGGTGTGGCCCTTGAGAGGGAACGGTTGAGAAGGAAAGGGTTTTCCCCTCAGGTGATTCAGATGATGCTGCAATCTCGCAAATGTTCGACGTCTTTGGCCTATGTGCTTGTGTGGCGCATATTTGAAGATTGGTGTGGGGACCGGGCGTGTGTCCCTTCGACAGCTTCTGTGTCCTGCATTTTAGATTTCTTGCAGGATGGATTTGAGAAGGGCCTTTCATTGTCATCTTTGAAGGTGCAGCTGGCTGCTTTGGCATGTTTCGGGGTAAGGTGCAGGGCAGGTCGGTTGCGTCTTCCCCGGATGTGGTCTGTTTTTTGAAGGGGGTGAAGTTGCTTCATCCTCCTCAGCGGCCGGTAGTTCCACAGTGGGATCTTAATATCGTTCTTGACTCTTTGGCGGGTTCTCCTTTTGAGTCCTTGGAGTCTTGTTCGATAAAAGACCTTACTATGAAAGTGGTCTTTTTGGTAGCTATATCGTCGGCTCGCCGGATTTCGGAATTTCAGGCTCTTTCATGTAGGCCTCGTCCAGTGCCTTCGTTTTTGCCTAAGGTGGTATCCTCCTTTCATGTCAATCAGGTGATTTCGTTGCCGGTCTTGGGAGACCGGATGGGGGATGCTTCTCAGCGTTGTTTGGCGAAATTGGATGTGCGCAGAGTGTTGAAGGTTTACTTGCACAAGTCGGAGGAATTCAGGTCTTTGGACAGGTTATTTGTCCTTCATGGGGGGCCCAAGAAGGGAACGGCTGCTTCTAAAGCATCTATAACTCGGTGGTTGAAGGATGCCATCTCTTCGACTTACATATTGCATGGCCGTACAGTGCCGGTGGGGCTCAAGGCACATTCCACTAGGGGGATGGCATCTTCTTGGGCAGAGAGTAGTTTTGTTCCACTGGTGGACATTTGTAGAGCGGCGGTGTGGTCCTCCCTGCATTCTTTTGTCAAACATTACAGAGTGAATGTACAGGCAAGGGAGGATGCCAGTTTTGGAGCTGCAGTCTTGTCCTCTGGGCTTCGCAGGTCCCACCCTTAGATGTGTTTACTGCTTTGGTACGTCCCAAGTGTCTTGAACGGTCTGGAGGATTGCTGAGGAAGGTGAAATTAGGCCTTACCTGCTAATTTTCTTTCCTCTAGATCCTCCAGACCGTTCAAGAGCCCACCCAGTGTATCGGACAGTTCAGTATGATAATTTCTTTAGACTTCAGTTGCTGATATTTCTAGTAGCTCCTGTGATTTGGGTCCTGGAGTTTTACTAAGGGCAGTTTGTGGTACAGTTTGTGCCCATCTGCAGTTGAATTTCCCCGTCTTAAGGGGAGGAGATCTGAGTGTGGATTCAGTGGTTTTGTTTAGGTGGAGGTGTTTTGTTCCTCTGCTTTGTTACTGTTTTACTGGATAGTAGACGGTCTGCACAGGCTACTTGTATAAGAAGTTTTAGTGTTCTCATGCTGGTAGGAGTGCATAACCCAAGCGTCTTGAATGGTCTGGAGGATCTAGAGGAAAGAAAATTAGCAGGTAAGGCCTAATTTCACCATAGCATCTGACTTGTTTCTCCAATGTAGCACCCTTCACTGCATTTTTTAAACTGAATGATGTATGCCACATTGGAAGATGAGCATGTGAAAGATTCCTTAATGTTGAATATTTTTCCTTTGTGAATGACCGTGGGGTCCTGTGAAATGTTTTGGCATAGTTTGCAGCTGGATATATTGCAAGGATGTGTGCCGTTCTCTTCTTTTTGAGTCTGTGTTGGGAGCTTACTACCAATTAGCTTGTGTTTTAAGTTGGGTGGCTGTCTGAAGGGCAGCACTGGTGGGGATGGGAATATCTATTTCAGTAATTCATCCTCCTGGAGTAGAGGCTGTAGATCTTTTATGATTTTTCTTAATTTTTCCAGCCCTGGATTGTATGTCACTATAAGGGGGATTCTGTCTTTGGCTTTCTTTTCCTTGTACTGTAGCAGATTTTCCCTGGGTATTTTGAGGGAGGAGGCAATATTCTTGGAGATTATTTTGGGGTTGTAACCTTTCTGTTCAAAGGATGCGGTCAGGATCCCGAGGTGTCTGTCTCTGTCCCCTGGGTCAGAGCAGATACGCTGGTACCTTGTGGGTTGGCTGTAAATAATGGATCTTTTTGTATGTGAAGGATGGAAGCTGGAGTTGTGGAGGTAGCTGCATTTGTCTGTGGGTTTCTTGTATATGGATGTTTGTATATAGCCATCGCTGATTGAGACTATGGTGTCCAAAAAATTGACTTTTTCTGGGGAGTAGTCAATTTTGAATCTGATTGTAGGATGGTATGTATTGAAAGAACTGTAAAATTGTTTCAGTTTCTTCCCCCTCAGTCCAAATCATAAAAATGTCATTGATGTACCGGTAGTATTTTAGGGGTTTGATTTGGTATGTATTCAGAAATGTCTCTTCCAGCTCAGCCATAAAGAAGTTGGCATATTGGGGTGCTGTCCTGGTGCCCATCGCAGTGCCCATGATTTGTAGATAGATATCATTGTTAAAGCGGAAATAGTTGTGAGTTAGAATAAATTTGATTAATTTTGTAATAGTTTCTGGTGAGTTTTGATGGTCCATTGTGGATGTTTTTAGGAGCGTCTCACATGCATCTATGCCATCCTCATGGGGAATGTTGCTGTATAGTGATTCTACATCCATCGTGACCAGAAGGATTACCCGGTGGTAATTGCTTGATATTTTTCAATGTATTCAGAAAATCTGTGGTGTCTTGTATGAAGCTGTTTGTCTTGTGCACGAGAGGTTTCAGAATCCCCTCTATAAGTCCAGATATTTCCTCCGTGAGTGTGCCAGTACCCGATATGATTGGTCTGTCAGGGTTTCTAGGTTTGTGGATTTTGGGTAGCATGTAGAATGTGCCCACAGAAGGCTGGTTTGGTATGAGTTTCTTCAGATGTGGCTGTACTTGTTTAGGAAATGTTCTGATAATGTCTTTCAGTTGTTTTGTATAATCCTGTGTGGGATCCTCAGTTAGTTTCCTGTAGTATGTATTGTCTGAGAACTATCTGTGCCCTTCTTCAGTGTATTTTTGTTTGTCCATAATCACCACTGAGCCTCCTTTGTCTGCGGTTTTGATGATAATGCATTGGTTATTTTGTAGAACCTATGTGGGGCAACACTTTACAAAACCAGAACACTGTACCAGTGATTTTATGGTAAGAATCCTAAAAGGGAACTTTAAAACAATACAGGAACGTAAGACCTTTGAAGTCAGAATGATTAAATATTTTAACACCCACCAGACAGGACAAAGATCTGGGTTTTCTAGCCCATTATAAACCATAAAATTGTACTGCTTTGTCACCCTCCTATCTCCATGCATATCTTCCTGCCCTTCATCCACCCAACTCTCCCTGTCTCTCACCTAACCCGCCCTCATCCTGTTAGACTGTCACTGAAATGCTTTGATGTTTCACTTACATATACTGTCATCTACCAACATTTGCTTATTTCCGGTCTGACAAAGAAGAGCTACCTTTGAAAGATAATAAAAAAATGTATAGTTATGTCCAATAAAAAAGGTATCATCTTATTTTCTGGTCCATGTTTTATTATGTTTTATTTCTATTGATTGCTTATATATAGAACCCTTAGCCATTTGGATTCACAAGCACCCAGATATAAGAGGGGTGGAGGTAGGAACAGGGGAACATCGCATTGTCTTTTTTGCTGATGATGTGCTTTTGTTTATTCGTGATCTGGGATTGACACTGCCTATTATTCTAGCAATATTTCAGAGGTATGAACAAATTACGGGATTGAAGGTCAGTATGGATAAAATTTAACTCTTAGGGATCATTATCACCAAAGGAGAAGAAGAGCATTTGCACAAGGCCTTTCCTTTTCAGTGGGCAACTCAAAGCTTTCGGTACTTTGGGGATTCAAATTCTGCGGGATCTGGGGCGTTTATATGATCTTAACTACGATAAAATTTTGATCCTCGTACGGATCGATTTAGGACACTGGAAAGGACTGTGGTTATCTTGGTGGGGACAAATAGCGGTGGTAAAAATGAACGTGCTCTCTCGCTTGCTTTTGTTTTGTTTTTGTTTCAGACCTTATCATTGGGCACGCTTTTCTTTCTCAGTTTATTTGAGGGAGGGGGAAACACCCATGCGTAGCTCAATGGGTGCTGCAGGGAGCCCCAGAACAGGGGGGTAGAGCGGTTCCCAGTTTAGCATAGTATTATATTGGGGCTGAACTATGCATGGTCTTGGATTGGGATTTGGGATGCTTAAACCAGGTGTTTTTAGAACAAATGAGACTCCCAGATCACCCTTTAGGTACCCTGTTGTGGTCCTTGGTGGAACAAGGAGAGGGGACAAGCAAGATTGTTAATCCTTTTGTGTGTCACCTGCTGGCAGTATGGAGGGAGGCCCAGAGAAGGTGGGGATTAGCTCAAAAGGTATCTACTTTGGCAGCTTTGTGCTGGGAGCATAGATTTGTGTCATGTCACTTGAGGGGCGTGTTTACAAGGTGGGGTGAGCAAGGTTGGTCTGTCTTAGGGATTTTTTTGTAGACATGATATCTTTTGAAGTGTTACAAGAATGGTATGATCTGCCTGAGTGGGGGGGGGGGGGGGTTCTCCTGCCTGCAGCTCCACCATTTTATACTTGGTCAGGGATGGCATTCAGGATGACCCTAGGAGGGTAGAGTTTGGAGAACTTGTGGCTGCTTTTGAAGAACTTGTGGCTGCTTTTGAAGAGATCTCCTCACCCTCTATTGGTGTTCTGTAAATATGTGCGGGGTTGGGATTGGGTGAAACACAAGTTCATGAGGGACTGGGAGAAGGACCTTCAGCATAATTTTTCCAATATGGAATGGGAGTCTATTTGCTTGGAAGTTAAGAAAGCTTCGGGGTGTGTGCTGGTGCAAGAGAACGCATATAAGGTACTTATCAGATAGTACTACACACCGGACTTCTTGAAGCGGAGATTCCCTAATGTCTTGGATGAGTTTTGGGGTTGTATGGATGGGGCAGGTATGTTTTTGCATATCTGGTGGGAATCTGAATAAATAGCCCCCTTTTGGAAAACTATCTAACAGGCATTGTCCACTACTCTTGGGCTTATATTGCCATGTACCCCCCAGGCTTGTTTGTTAGGCCTTCACAATAATGGTTTTATTTGGTGGAAGGGCAAAATGGTGTGATGGGGGCTGACTGCACCACCTGTTCCTCTGAACCCATCCCCAACAACTTACTTAACACCATCTCTCATACTGTCACCCCCTCCATCTGTCATATCCTCAATCTCTCCACTGCAACTGTCCCTGACACCTTCAAGCACGCCGTAGTCACACCTCTCCTCAAAAAACCATCACTTGATCCTACCTGTCCCTCCAACTACCGCCCCATCTCCTTCCTACCCTTCCTCTCCAAAATACTTGAGCGTGCCGTTCACAGCCGCTGCCTTGATTTTCTCTCCTCTCATGCCATCCTCGATCCACTTCAATCCGGTTTTCGCCCTCTACACTCGACAGAAACAGCGCTCTCTAGTCAGATCCAGAGGCCACTACTCTATCCTCATCCTCCTCGATCTATCTGCCGCTTTTGACACTGTCAATCATGATTTACTTCTTGCCACACTGTCAATCATGATTTACTTCTTGCCACACTGTCCTCATTCGGGTTCCAGGGCTCTGTCCTCTCCTGGTTCTCCTCCTATCTCTCCCACCGCACCTTCAGAATTCACTCTCATGGATCTTCCTCCACCCCCATCCCGCTATCTGTTGGTGTTCCCCAGGGATCTGTCCTTGGACCCCTTCTCTTCTCAATCTACACCTCTTCCCTGGGCTCCCTGATCTCATCTCATGGCTTCCAGTATCATCTCTATGCTGATGACACCCAGCTGTATCTCTCCACACCAGACATCACTGCGGAGACCCAGGCAAAGGTATCAGCCTGCTTATCCGACATTGCTGCCTGGATGTCCAACCACCACCTGAAACTGAACATGTCCAAGACCGAGCTCATCGTCTTTCCACCAAAACCCACTTCTCCTCTTCCTTCACTTTCTATCTCAGTTGATAACACCCTCATCCTCCCTGTCTCATCTGCCCGCAACCTCGGAGTCATCTTCGACTCCTCCCTCTCCTTCTCTGCACATATCCAGCAGATAGCCAAGACCTGTCGCTTCTTCCTCTTCAACATCAGCAAAATTCGCCCTTTCCTCTCTGAACACACCACCCGAACTCTCGTCCACGCTCTCATTACCTCTCGCCTGGACTACTGCAACTTACTCCTCACCGGCCTCCCACTTAGCCATCTATCCCCCCTTCAATCTGTTCAGAACTCTGCTGCACGTCTTATATTCCGCCAGAACCGATATACTCATATCACCCCTCTCCTCAGGTCACTTCACTGGCTTCCAATCAGATACCGCATTCAGTTCAAGCTTCTCCTTCTTACCTACAAATGCACTCAGTCTGCTGCCCCTCACTACCTCTCTACCCTCATCTCCCCTTATGTTCCCGCCCGAAATCTCCTCTCAGTACCCTTCTCCGCCACCGCCAACTCCAGGCTCCGCTCATTCTGCCTCGCCTCACCCTATGCTTGGAATAACCTTCCTGAGCCCTTATGCCAAGCCCCCTCCCTGCCCATCTTCAAGTCTTTGCTTAAAGCCCACCTCTTTCGGCACCTAACTCTTACCTTTCAGGAAATCCAGACTGCCCCAGTTTGACTGCCCCTATCGGACTGACTGTTCACTTGTCCTTTAGATTGTAAGCTCTTTGAGCAGGGACTGTCCTTCTATGTTAAATTGTACAGCGCTGCGCAACCCTAGTAGCGCTTTAGAAATGTTAAGTAGTAGTAGTAGTAGTAGACTGTGACAAAATGTCTTATTGTATCATATTGGAAAAGATCCATGGTACCCGCATTGATGGACTGGAAAGAGAGGTTGCGGCATCTGCTCTGGATAGAACATCTGACAGCTTTGAGAAGGAACCGTCTTCAGATTCATAAGCATTATTGAGACTTGTTACAGGAAACGAGCACTCATATGTAACCCATTGAGGAAAGGGGAGTGTGAGGTTGGTAGGTAGGGGATATCTGGGGCCAGGAAACTGAGGGACGGAGGGATGGAATGTATTAAGGGGGGTGGAGTGGGCCGAAGGAGTCACAGGACACTCCAATTATGGGTTGGTTGTTAGTGGTTGGCAGGGATTGGGGAGGAGTGCTAGAGGCTTAGTGGGCTTATTTGATGGAGAAAAGGAGGGGGGAAGTTGGAGAAAATAATTGTTATGAGAGATTGATGTAATTCTCTTGTGCTTATCGGAAATATAATAAATACTTTTTGATGCAAAAAAATAAATAACAGAGTTATTAACTTAATTCTGCTGTTAGCATACACTGACACTGTTAACATGTGCTTTAGTAACTAGGTCCCATTGCGTAAAATAGTGTGCATTAATTATTTAATAAATATATGAAGGCTTTTCTTTTACCTTAAATCATAGGAAAGAACTGGAAAAAATAAAGAGAGAATTAGAAGAAGAGAAGGTGATGCGACGTAACTTAGAGGTAATGAAAGGAAGGAAACTTATGAAAAATCTTGACATTCTCTGAGAACAAGCAGGATGAAGAATATTCTTACTATGGGTGATGTCACCAATAGAGACTTGCATAGAAACACTTCTTAGTATTCTTTTCTAGAAGCGTTTGGATTGCCTCATACACAAGTTCTCACCTTCCTGCCTTCTGTTGTCATGCGGGACCAGGTCCCTTTGGTGATTTATTCTATCAGCTATTGAATTAGACTGACCAGCTTGCACATGACAACAGTGGGTGTGGCAAGACACACTGAGACACTTTCAAACGCATCTAGAAAAGAAAGCTGGGGATCATCTCTGCACTGGGTTCCATTGGTGATGTCATCCAACAGTAAGACTTACTCATCCTGAGGTCGTTGGAGAACATCCACTACAGGTGAGTAACTTTGACTTATAGTCCCATACGTGAAGTTTTTCTTAATATGGAATCTTTTTTTTATATATATATATATATATATTTGTGGTAAGGGCATGTTCATGGTTGATGAGAATTTCTAGCATGTGTTCTCTTACCATTCTGTAAAATGTACAATTATTTAAGAAACAGAGAAAAAGGAAAGCAGACAAAGACCATATGGTTTATACAGTTTGCCCATCCATGCCATCTACTATCCCTTCCTCTCCCTTGAATTCAGATACTGTTTTCATTTCCACCACGTCCACTGGGAGGCCGTACCTCGAATTCAGCACCCTTTCCATGATGATGTATTTCCTTGGGTTACTCCTGAGTAGACCCCATTCAGCTTCATCCTATGCCTCCATGTTCCAGAGCTTCCTTTGAGTTAAGAGACTTGCCTCCTGTACATGTATGCTTGTAGACAAAATAGTAGAAATTACTATAAAGAATAAAATTACTGAACACATAGACAAACATGGCTTAATGCAAGGCTGCAAAAGGAAGAGACAAATTCCACAAAATGGATCCAAACCAGAAAAGAGGTGGAGAACCAACAAAGTGTTGGTGCATAAGCCTTGCTAGTGAGATACTGTTGGCAGAAGTGAGTCTGGAAGTTGGGTTTCTGCAGTTTAGGCTTTACATAGAAACTAATTTCTTTGATCACACCAGGAAAACATATGCCATATAGATGGTTACAGATGAACCCCTGATACAGGCCATTAGGCTGAAACAAGGCCCATGCCGAGTCCTACATTATTTTATTAAAGTTTCATATTTGTACTGCACACCCTTTGGTTTGGAAATTTTGTTAGTTCTCCACCTCTTCTCTGGTTTTAATGGGACAGTGTCAACATGGATTCAGCTAAGGGAGGTCTTGCCTGATCAGTTTGCTTCATTTCTTTGAACGCATGAATAAACGTGTGGACAAAGGTGAGCTGGTTCATCTAGTGTATCTAGATTTTCAGAAAGCTTTTGACAAAGTCCCTCATGAGAGACTCTTTAGAAAATTAAAAAGACATAGGATAGGAGGAAATGTTCTGTTGTGGATTAGGAACTGGTTAATGGATAGAAAACAGACGGTAAGGTTAAATGGCCATTTCTGTCAGTGGAGGAGGGTGAATAGTGGAGTGCTGCAGGAATCTGTACTGGGACCTCTGCTATTTAACTTATTTATAAATGATCTAGCAATGGGAACAAGTGAGGTGATTACATTTTCAGGTGACACAAAACTATTCAAAGATGTCAAAACACATCTGGATTGTGAGTTGCAGGAAGACCTTAGGAAACTGGAAGACTGAGCATCCAAATGGCAGATGAAATTTAATTTAGAAAAATTCAAAATAATGCATATTGAAAAAAATAATCCTAATCATAGTTACCTAATGTTAGCCTCCTCCTTAGTATACTGGGCTAGATAGAAGTAAAATTTAACAAACAAGATATGGGGCTCATTTTCAAAACCAAAAAAGTGACAGAAAAATGTTTTTCTCTCAAAAGCATCCCAAGTTGTGATTTTCAACACCCCAATTTTAGACATTTTGCTCCACAGTTCGGCCAGATTTCAAGGGGGCATGTTGGGAGCTTGATTTGGGCAGGAAATGGGCAGCACCAAAATACAGACATTTTTCTGCAATAAAAGAACAAAATTAAAACATCTAGGGCTAAAATTAAGATGTTTTTGGCTAGACCTGTTTCAGTCACGACTAGGTGACCAAACTGTGCCCTAAATGACCACTGGTGTGATTAAGACATTACCCCTCTTACTCCCCCAGTGTTCACTGACCCCCTCCCAGCCCCTTGAGATAACACAGTATATACCAGGCTCAATGACAACTTCAGATATGATGGCTATTCCTGTTAGAGCAGCATGCAGGTCCCAGGAGTAGCCTCATGGTTGGTGCAGTGGACTGTAGAGAAGGGGACCCAGACCCATATTCTACTCTAACTGGTACACTTGTGGTGAAAAGTGTGAGCCCTTCAGAACCCACCAAAAAACTACTGTACCCACATATAGGTGACATCAGCAGACATAAGGAGTATTGTAGTGGTGTGCAGTAGGTTTTTGTTGGATTTTGGAAGGCTCACCATACAATATAAGGGGGTAACGGTGAGCTGTGTACCTGGGACCTTTTATGTAAAGTCCACTGCGGTGCCCCCTAGAGTTCCCCACTGCTCTGCTGGGATGTCTCTGTGGCCAGTCTACTAATAATACTGCCCCCTCCCCCCCTCCAAAAACAAACCATCCCAATGGCTTGTTTTTTTGTGTGTTTTTTCCCTTGGACTTTTTAAAAAAACGTCTGGGAAATGGCCATTTTCGAAACAAAACTTGAATGTTTTTTCAGTCCAACTAGCTTTTGTAAGCTATGCTTCTCTCATCAGGTCATCCATAGCCATTCTGCTTGAAAGCTAGCCGCAGAGGTACAAAGTTACTTTTTTTTATTGAGTTGTTACCTACAGCTTGCTCATTGAACTTCATTAATGCAAATAAGTTTAAATTTTGTGTTTTCACAACTGGGAAGAGAAAAAAGTTGTACTACTGGCGCTTCAAAACTTTGGAAGGATATTTAAAAAAACAAACATTTTTTGTTATTGGTTTCTGGAAGATGGTTCTGGCTGATGGGTTATTATATTTGCATGCTATTTTCCTTTTGTAGAGTGAAATTGAAAAGCTGAAGAAGACGGTTCAGTCAACATGAGTCACTAGGTCCATGATTTATCTGGAATTCAGAGACTGCATGTGAAGATGAATTACTTCAGAATCTTCATTGCTGTTTTCCACATGCTCAGAAAAAAATATTACATGAATATAATATTAATAGCGATATAGTGAATTTTTTTGCCAATGAGAAAAAATGCCTTAATTCTTACTGTGCTGGAATTGCAGACCTTTGTTTTCAGGTTTGCTTGAATATACTACTGAATCTGTATAAAAGAGGGAATTCTTAATAGATTTTTATTGAATACTTATGTAATTTTTAAAGAAGTCTATCCAGTGAATAAGGTGATACCTTTGAGTAACCTGTAACATAGTCTATTAAGGAGGAACCACATAGCCTTAGATTAATTAAAATTGTTACTTTTCCTGTACATGGAGAAGGGGAATATCTGATATTTGTATTTTTTACTATTATTTTGCCAGGCTTACCCAGGGCTACACACTTATGTGCCTATATGTCTGCAATCCAAGTATTAACATGTTTGATTTTTGAGGTGATATGATACAGATATCTGATTTTACTGTAAAGCAGATAAATTACCTTCACAGAATAGTTGTAATTAATGATGCAATTAAAATGGTTTGTTTTAACAAGATAATATCACTTGCACTATGGAAGTAATAGAAGGGATTTATATTATACACTTTGGGTCTGAATCAAACATATATGTTGAGATTACTTACGCAATAGAAAACTGAATCAGCCTATCAAGATGGTCAAATTGAATTTTCATTTCACCATACAAAACTTTTGAATCAGGGTGTTTAGGATATGATGATATTGTACTTGTACTGAACAATTGCAAGTCATTATTCAGAAATGAAAGCAAATAATGTTAGAAGAGCAGTAGTTAAGTTAGAGGTGCGCTATTATGTCCTTTGAAACATGCATTAAATTCATTTGTTTCTTAAGTCCTAAAAATGTAATAACTATTATTTTCAGATAGGTCTATTCCTCTCCCTAGTTTCTTTAATGATCATTCTTCTTTAGTAAAATCATAAAACAAGCATTTCACAATTGATTTATCATAATGTAGTTACTTTGTTATTTTTAGTCTGAAAATATTCCCCTGGGTATGAAGCATATTTTCAAGAGTCCATGGACTTCTCTGTAGCTACTGTGAAGAAGTCTGTATACAAGAAAATAACAATCGTATCAGCCTGTCTTACCCCTAATTCAGTATTTTATTAAGGGAAGATTGCAGACACTAGAGAACATTTGCCCATAGTGGCTGTATCAACCTATTACCAATCCAGTTCTGACAATTTTGTTTCCTTAATTTTCCCATTAAAATGATTCATATCCTTTAAATCACCAGGTCCCACTATAGCATTTGAGAAGTCTTTTTCAGGTGTCTTCTGCTTGTCTGAATGCTTGTTCCTTCCTTCCTTCCAAATATGATGTAGAATTTTTTTTTTGTCTTCTGTAAAATTATTATCATTTCTTTCATATCTCTAGTGTAGTTGTACATATGACATACTTGGTACTATTAGATGCACTTTAACACTTCCTCTGTGAGACTGACACTAACTGAGCCATGTTTGGACTGAACATTCCTCACTCATGCCAATGGCAAGTGAATAACCAGTTCCAGTAAGACTTAGAAACAATGACAAAACAATTTCAAAACAACTGTTCCAATTACATTCTTCAAAGTGTCAGCTTGCCTTTTAATACCCCAATGTTGCCTCTCAATCTCTTATTTCTTCTAAGCTTCTTCGTAGATTTCAAATTATGCAGAATACTGCAGCAAAAATGAGTTTCTGTCTTAATGAAGGAGTGGCATCATATTTTAAAAATTTGTCTCCATTGGCTTCCAATTCATGTTCATACTTTGTTCAGATTAGTTTGCATTGTATTCAGAATGTTTGATGGATCTTCTCCTAAATACTTGATTGGTTTATTTTCATTCCTAGGCATTTATAGATCTTTTCGTACCTTTAATTCTTGTTTGCTATACTATCCTTCAGCTTGAGGCATTCGTGATAGGAGTATATTAACACATTCTCTGTAACCAGACGATCCAATTTTTGAATTCCCTACCTAGGGAATTAAGAACTCTCAACTCTTTCTTCGTATTCTGTAAACATCTGAAAACCTATCTGTTTGAAAAATACTTTGTACATTGTTAACTTTGAAACTTACATTTTTCACACTTTGTGATCTTCTTTGAACCTTTGATAGGGAGTTGGCGGAATAGAAGCATCCCATAACATAGCATGCCTTAATGTTAATTCCAGTTTGGCCCAGTCTAATGTGTTACATTTTTATACTGCTTTGGAATAAACATTCAATTTTCTTTTCTAATTTTGCTTGAAATTGAAAGAACTAGATTGGTTATATGCTTTGGCAGATGGGATCCCTGTGAATGACTTTTTTCTTTTTAATGAGTATTACCAAGAATTGTTAAAACAGTTACAGTGCATGGGTTCTGTAATTACTTATGAGGCTATGAATTTATTATCTGTTATTTTTAATATAGTACAACAAGAGTAGGAGCTTGGCTTTAATGTTTCTGTAGTGCTATATGTAACATACTCTTCCTGCAATGATATCATGCGTTTCCAGTTATAGCATTAATAGTGAATTGCAAGAATCATATTTAAAAAAGAAAATCACTAAAAAGCAAGGATTTACAAAACAGATATTAAAAAAAAAAAATTCTTGTGTAGCTAAGTGTAGGGTTCATTTATGGTAGCATTCTCCTCCTGTACAAATCAAGTCAGCCCCTCTAAAGATGATCTGCTACTTTAAAAAAAACCATGAAATTTTATTAATGGTAAGGTTGCTTTAAAAACGTAAGTTCTGAATTTTACCAAAATTATGTTTTATGTGTAAATTATGCTTGTAATCTAAATTAGCTGAGGTGCAATGGCCTGTTGAAAAGGAAAGAAAAAATGAAATATGTAGACTGTATATATATTGCATATATCTCTTAGCCACAAGATGTCATGATTGTACTACAGATGATGGACATAAAACGTTCTGCTTAATTTTCAAAATCATGGTAAATTTGGATGTTTCAACTAGTTACTGTATATAAGAACAGTTATATCATAAAACAGGGTCTCCATTATCACTGCTGCAGCTTTAGCACTGAGCAACCTAAACATGTCCCCATTATTGTAAATGTAAAATAGTAAATTAAAATTAATTGTTTCAGATAAGCAAATCTACCTTTTTACATCCTAAACAGAGTAACCCTGGAATACCTAACAGAGTGGAAAAGGAATATTTGAGCCTGATTTGACAAAAGTATCAATGAACATTTTTTTCCATTACACTATCAAATTTCATTTTGTTTTCCTAATCTCCATATACAGTAATTCTACAAACTGTTCATTGCTTCTGAAGAAAACCTCAGATGTATTATTGAACAGTTATTTTGTCAACAGTAATAGTGCATATAAGTGGCAATATCTAAAGCAGCTATTGCGATTTTTCATCCATAATAAACTGTTTAATTACATTGACTGTATAAAACCTTTCCAGGAAATGATGTATTATACAGGTTTACTAAGAAACCAATTTAATGCTCTCAATTGGTCTGATACATTGTAAATGAATATTTGTCAGAATGTTGACGTTATTTTACAGCAATAGTACTTAAATCTCCATTATTGTACTTTTGAATTTTTACCTATTTGGAGACAATATCCAACCAAGTGCAAAGTGCCCACAGACTTTATAGGGAAAGTAAATGTATATTTTCTTTGAAATCAGCCATGGGTACAAATTACCCACAAATATTTGTACCTGCTTTTTTGTATGGATAACATTTCCATAGAAAATGTGTAGATTTGAAATTGAAATCTAGGTGCATTATATTCTGATCCTGCCCAAAACACACTCCAAGAAACACCTCCCTTTTATCCAAGTATGTGCACTATGGAACTCCATGAGTTCTTTCAGCCAGATTGAATGAAAGACATTTTTAGAAAACCAGTCTATGAAAGTTAGTGTCTTATGAAACTTTGCCTTCTAATGAAATTATATACATGCAAAAAAGAAATAGATTAAGGGGTCCTTTTACTAAACCGCTGCAAAAAGTGACCTGTGGTAGTATGGGTACGTATTTTTGGCGTGGTCTGGGCCAATTTTTACTGTGTCTGGAGAAAAAAAAGCTTTTTTCAATGGGTTGGGAAAAGGGCCTGCGGTAAAATTGAAACCAGCGTGTGCCTGTTTATGGCCTGAACCCTTAACGCCACACATTGATTTAGTGGTAAGGGCTGACGCTCTACATACACATGACCAGTGGGTGCACGCCAACTGCTGATTAACACCGGAAACACCCTGGCAGAATGGGTACGTGCCAAATTTGAAATTACCACCAGGGGGTATACTAGCCTGGCAGTAATCTCATTTTGGCACATGCATAGAGCCTACTGCTCCTTTGTAAAAGGACCCCTCTATGAATAAAATCTGTTTTATAGGATTTTCATTGTTAGAGAAGTGTATATGTTGGAGAGAAGGAAAGAACTTGGTAAACGGTTCTACAAACTTTTATGTTTGTGACAGTAAGAAGGGCAAGACAATCAAGTTATTTAAAGGCCTTGTTTTGCTATAGCAATAAAGTAACCAAGTGCAATGACTAACAAAATCATCTGCTAAAATCTGCTGCTATTTGTTTTAGCTGTAAGATAGAACTATCACACTAAAAGGCCTTTTTATCTATCCTCCTTGATTTTAGTTATTCCTGCCTAACAAAATGGAATTTTAATGCGAAGCATTCCATAAATTATGAAGCTACTTATGGCTGCACATTTATTTGATTTGTTTACAGGTGCTGTAAAGTCATGCATACTTTCAGAAATCCTGAAAATAAAAATAAATCATTTTCAACTTGTCACTTTTCCTTGTTTGTTGAGACTTGTGTATTCTTGGAATTTCTGCTTCTTATGGTATTGAAATACTGATAGCACACACACTAACAAGGCAGTTATTACCATGTGTTTTACAGCTTTATTAATGCAATGGTTCTCAGCCTGAAGCTTGGAGATATATGAATCACAGAAGCCTTTCACATAAATCATATGATAAAAATCCTGTTAATAATAATGACAGCAGAAACTTAGGAAAACATACTCCTAAATCAGTGGCCTCCAAACCTGGTCCTGGAGACACACCAGCCAGTCAGGTTTCCAGGATATCCACAATGAATATTCATAAGGGAGATTTGCATTCAGTAGAGGCAGTGCATGCAAATCTTTATCGTGAATATTCATTGTGAATATCCTGACTGATTGGGGTGCCTCCTTGACCATGTTTAGGAGCCACTGTCCTAAATGCTTTCATTATTACAACAGTAATATTAGCACCAGAGTTTGTATAATTCATTTACAAAATAGATCTAAAATTAAACTTTTGTTTTATTTCAAGTTGAGGTGCTTATGTGAGTTCTTGAATGTTCCTGCTTCTTAACCCACTACAGCTATTATACCTGCAGTGTTAGTACTTAAAACATAAATTTATTTTTACTTAATACTTAAGCAGAAAATATATGAAGAACACAATAAAAAATTTACTTAGGCAATAACATTTTTTTAATTTTTACTTAATACTTTTTGAATCGAAAGTAAAAGTAATGCCACTACAATGAATGCAACTATTAACATTTTTAGCCCAACAACATTATTGCCCTACAATTCAATCCTTTTTGCTTTTAGTAAAACTAGATTTTGAAAATGACTGTCACTCATGTAAGTGTACTTGTGACTTATTAATCCAGCATAGCTGAAAAGATTTTCAAGAACACCATTTCCTTTAAATCAGGCCAAGTTGTAATATTACTGATGTCTTCTAACTGGGTCTACAGGTTTTAATCGAGGGAATCTCTGAACACTTCCATATAGCAAAGAATACTTTTGGGCTCATTTTCAAAACAGAAAAATGTCTAAAAAGTGGCATAAAGCAGCATTTAGATGTTTTTCTCACAAATCAATATTTTCAAAACCTATTTTTAGACATTTTTCTATGAAGTCCATCAGAAGTTCATCCAAATCTCAATGGGGCATATCAAAGGCGTTCCTAAGACTTAGACGTTTTTCTACTACTAATAGCATTTATATAGCGCTACCAAACGCATGCAGTGCTGAACATTTGACATAGAGAGACAGTCCCTGCTCAAAGAGCTTACAATCTAGGTAAAACAGACAGACAAGACATTATGGGCAAGGGAATTACAGGGTAAAGAGGAATAGGGGCCTCGCGGCTGTCAATCCCACGCTGCAGGAGCAAAGCAGGAATCGGGACGCTGGGAAGCCACGCGATTAGGCACCGATTGTGCAGGAGAAAATCAGGAGTCAGGATGCTGGCAGCCACACGACTAGGCAGCCCCCGCAGGACCAGACCTGAGGGAGACCGATGATGGAGTCTCAGTCTCGAATTAGAGTGGACTCAGAACCCGATCCAGCCCCGGTTCAATGCCCAGACGATGGAAAGGGCAGTATCTGGCGACAGGACCGCTCAGAAAGGGCCAGGTAGGTTAGGCTTTGGGGAGCCATAATGGAAGAAAACCAAACCATCCAGAACTAAAACTAAGATGTTTTGAGCTAGATCTGCTTCTATAAAGAATAAGGCACAAAATGGTGCCCTAAATAACCTCCCCTTATTCCTCCAGTGGTCACTAACCCCAATCCCCCAAAAATGTGATGAAAAACATTGCCAGTCTCAGATGTTATACTCAGGTCCATTAGAACAGCATGCAGGTCCCTAAAGTAGTCTAGTGGTGAGTTCAGTGCACTGCAGATAGGTGAACCCTGGCTGCTATCTCCCCCTACCTGATACGCCCTCGTGGAAACAGGAAATGAGGCCGGGATGCTGAGAGGGAAGGGAGGGCTGAAGGCGAGCCTGCTCCTTTCACTGCTACCGCAACGAGGTAAAATGAGTTTTAAATGCTGGGTGGCAGGAAGGCAAGGAGGGCTGTTGTGGGAGAAGAGGGTGGGCAGGGCGGGCTGGGGTTGGAACTCGGGGGGCTGGTGGGGTTTGGGGCAAGTCACTGGACATGGAGGGGAGGGCAGAGGAGAATCACTGGACATGGAGGGGAGAGAGGAGAATTGCTGGATATGAATGGAGGACGGCAGCAGAGAGGAGAGTTGCTGGACATGGATGGATGGAGGAGAGTTGCTGGACATGGAGGGGAGGGCAGAAATACTGGACATGGATGGAGCAGAGGGAAGACAGGAAGGAGATGCACATGGATGGAAGGGAGGGGAGAGAGGTGAAATGCCGAACATGGAGTGGAAGAAAGAGGAAGCAGATGCACATGGAGGGGAGAGGAGAAATGCTGGACGTGGATGGAGGGAGGGGAGGGGATACAGAGGAAGGAGATGCACATGGATGGAGGAGTGGAGAGAGAGAGAGGAGAAATGCTGGACATGGATGGAGGGGGTAGAGGAAAAATGCTGGACATGGATGGAGGAAAGGGAAGAGAGAGATGCATATGGGTGGAGGGGAGGGAAGAAAAAGGAAGGATATGAATACTGACAGAGATGAGGGAAAGGGAAAAGAGGAGAAAACTACACGGATGGAGAAAATAGATGCTGGATGGAAAGGGGGAAGAGAGGGGGCAGATGCTGGATGGAAAGGGGGAAGAGAGGGGGTAGATGCTGGATGGAAAGGGAGGAGAGTTAAGATCGAGGAAAGAAGAAAATGGAAATAAGGTAATATCTTTATTGGACTGATTTTAATACATTTTTGACTAATGTTTGGAGGCCAAACCCTCCTTTCTCATGTCAGAACAGAATACCATAATAGCAGTATACTGTCCTGACCTGAGGAAAGAGGTTTTGGCCTCTGAAAGCTAATTGAAAAATGTATTTAGTCCAATAAAATATCATATTTTCCATTTTTTGTTTTATTTGTGTTTGTTAACCTATAGTATAGTGTTTGAAATATGTCAGTTTTTGAAATTTATATCTCTGTTTGCACAGTACAGGGCAGGGGCGTAGCTACGGGTGGGCCTGGCTGGGCCCAGGCCCACCCAATTTCAGCCCAGGCCCGCCCAGCGCCAGCCCCAGCACCCATTGCCGGCCACTGCTGCTTTTCCTGTTGAGCAGCAGGGCCGGCGCTACAAAAAGAAGAAGCGCTAACGGCGCTAAGGAGTAAGGACGAGAAATGTTTTAAAAAAAAAAAAAGCGCGGCACCGGCAGGCACTGTCTCGGCAGCCTTGAGGCATTGGCTGCTGGCTCGCAGGCTCCTCCCGTCTGCGGGAGGAGCCTGCGAGCCAGCAGCCAATGCCTCAGCAGCCAATGCCTCAAGGCTGCCGAGACAGTGCCTGCCGGTGCCGCGCTTTTTTTTTTTTTTAAACATTTCTCGTCCTTACTCCTTAGCGCCGTTAGCGCTTCTTCTTTTTGTAGCGCCGGCCCTGCTGCTCAACAGGAAAAGCAGCAGTGGCCAGCAATGGGAGCTGGGGCTGGCGCTGGCATGCAGGGCGGGCCTCGTCGAAGAAAAGAGGGAAAACATGGAAGGATGGGAGAAAAAGAGGGAAAAACAGATGGAAGGATGGGGAGAAAGAGGGGAAACATGGAAGGATGGGGAGAAAAGAGGGAAAACAGATGGAAGGATGGGGAGAAAGAGGGGAAACATGGAAGGATGGGGAGAAAAGAGGGAAAACAGATGGAAGGATGGCAGAGAATGAGGGAAAACATGGAAGGAGGGGAGAAAGAGGGAAAACATGGAAGGATGGGGAGAAAAGAGGGAAAACAGATGGAAGGATGGCAGAGAATGAGGGAAAACATGGAAGGATGGGGAGAAAAGATAGAAAACGGAAGGATGGGGAGAGAAAGAGGGAAAATGGATGGATGGGGAGAGAGACTCTGGATGGAAGGATGGGGAGAGAAAGGTGAGAGACTGGAAGGATGTGGAGAGAGAAGGGACACTGAACAGAAAAGGGTAGAGTGATACAGAGACACTGGTTAGAAAGAGGGAGAGAGACATTAGATGGAAGGATCAGGAGAGAGGATAGATGGATGGAAGGATGGGGAGAGAAAGAGGGAAGACGCTGGATGGAAGGGTAGGGAGAAAGAGGTGACACTGGACGGAAGTATGCAGAAAGAAAGAGGGGAGACTACTGGAAGGATTGGGAGAGAGAGGGGAGACTGGAAGGATGGGGAGAGAAAGAAGAGAGCTGCTGGATGGAAAAGGAGAGTAGTGAAAGACTGAAGAGGAAGGGGCATGGGGAGAACAAGGGTGAGAAAAAGATGAAAAGCCATAAGTAGATGAAGGAAATTAAAGAATGGATAGTAAGAATGAATTAAATCAGGACAGAGAGAGAGAGGCAGAAAAATATTGAAGAAAGCAAAGAAAAAGGAGAGAAAAATGAGAAATGGCCAGAAAACCGTGGCAGAAGAGTTAAGCGAAAACGAAGGAAAGCAGAATCTAGAGACTGGGAGCGACACAATGAGAAAAAGTAAATGGCCATACAAGAAAGGTAAAGAAAATAATTTTATTTTTAATTTAGGATAAAGTAATATGGTACCTGTGTTAATAAAGGTTCAGAGACCAATACTTCCTTCCTTAGGTCAGGCGAGGATACCGTAACAGCATTATACTGACCTGAGGCAGGAGGTTTTGGCCTCTGAAAGCTCATGGAAAAGGGTGTTAGGCTATTAAATAAATTATTTTCTGAAATCTGATGCACTGAAAAGCAGCACTTTACCCTGTGTGACAAATGCATCTGATTAGCGTGACTAAATTTTGCTGGGGGAGGGGGGTAGAGAGAAAATTTTGTGCCCACCCACTTTGGGTTCAGGCCCATCCAAAATTGGCAGTCTGGCTACGCCACTGGTACAGGGGGAATGGGGGGTGGGACTGTTCAGGGAATGAAGTCCCAGTGGAGGTTGCAGGCAGCCTATGAGTGGCGCTGCCACTGCCCAGGTGAAGACTGCAGCAGACAGGATTTTAAGGTACTGGGGGGGGGGGGAACGTACCCCCCGTAAAAAAAAATTTCAGTACCACCAATCATTTTGAAAAGTTGGATCCTATGCTCAAGCCCATCCAAAACTGGCTGTCTGGCTATGCCACTGGGCTTTCTGCTGCTTTGTAAAACACCCCCTAAATGTTTACTCCGAGTATAATTACAATTATGTCTAGCGAGTGAATGCATAGCTATAGTGGGAAGATTTGTTGCTGATGAATTGTGTTATTCTCTGTTTTCTTTGCCAAACACCCTTGGGGCTCATTTTCAAAAGAAAAAAACATCTAAAAAGTGGCATAAAGCAGCATTTGGATGTTTTTCTCACAAAAAAAGTTCAAATCAGTATTTTCAAAACCTGTTTTGCAGACATTTATCTATGCAATTCGTCTGCACTTCGTCCAAATCATAAGGGGGTGTGTTAGGGGCACTTCAGTAGTGGGATTAGAGTGTTCCTAACATTTGGATGTTTTACAGCTATAATAGAACAAAACGAAAACGTCTAGGGCTGAAACTTCAAAGTTTTGTTTGAGACCTCTTTTTAGAACAAATAAGGTGCAAAATTTGACATGTATTACATATGCATTAGCCGTACCACCGCTTTGGAAAAGGGCCCCTAAGATTTTAATTGACTAATGGAAGAGTGCATCAGCTATTTAAAATGTGTGAGATAGCATATATGCAACCTAAATATAACCTCTGCATTGATTTATTTATACTATCTGGTAAGGGTTGGCAGCCAAAAAATGTTCACTTCATTTTTTACTTTTTTTTTTCACTTTGAAACACATTGATGGTTGCACATACCATCATTAAAGAATATGCACTATCCTCCAAATTGCACTTAAAATTGTACATGTAGGTTAGAATACTGGCAGTTATGTGCATAATTTAATTGGCAAATTAGGCACAAATTGCCACTAACAACAAAATAATAACTGGAGTTAATTGGCACTTAAAACCTGTAGTGTGTGCTTTCATAGCATCTACTTTATCCTGTTCACTGGTGAAAGACACCAAGAGGGTAGGCTTTTCAGATATAATATCTTGAGCAGCAGTGTACCTGCCTGACATGCTACCTGGGGTGGGGTGAGACAGAACACCCCTGCGGGCAGCGCATGCACACACATCCCTCCCCCCCCCCCCCCCCCCCCCCGGGCAGAGTACACCCTGTCCTCGAAGCAAAGGGGTGCATGAAACAGGTGTGCGACTGTCTATCCCCTGCCTCGGAACAAGAAGTTGACGTCAGAAGGGGCAGGAGACCTGTAGAGCCGACAGCTGCACACCTGCTCCATGCAGCCCCCTGCTGTTTGCGTCTATCCATTGGGCCAGTAACCAGCTTCACTCCCAAAGAGCTTTCCTCTTCTGTTTTTTTGTGGAGCCAAAGTACAAATCTTTCCAGATATAGCTCATATTACACAGCTACATAGAAGAGCTTTCCTGCAATTAAAGGCTAGTGTTCTTGCAGTAGAAGCAAGTCTTTTTCTTGAAATTTCCCTGCAAGTGTTTAAATCTCCTGATTCTAATTATGTGGTTTTTTTTTTATCCTGTTCAGTTGGAGCCATTGTTACTTGAAAAGAAAATAAGTGATTAATATTTTTTCCCTTTTTCTTCTTGACAGTTAGATGGGGGAATTTACAATTGGATCCTAGATATTTTGATATCAAGGTTTGATGTTTTGTACATCTGCCTTTGATTTTTCCCTATATTTATATCTTCTCTTTCCTCATTAATGTGGACTTATTTCTTTTTGCTACATGTATGTGTGAGTTTGATTTCAAAATAAATATATGCATATAAAAAAATCTATAGCATGCAATGGCAAGCGGCCATTCATGTGGGAAGGGCATGGGCTGGTCATGGGTGTACCAAACATTTACACATTCAGCTCTAGAATTGTGTCAGTTACATGCGCAACGCAACATTTTATCAAGGACATTTATGCCAACCATTGCATAAGTGACTGTGCCTAAATATTGGCAAGTAAATGCTGACTTATGCTATAATGGCAGTTACATGCATGATTGCCTAAATAAAATTCACGCATATTACGCAGCATTGTAATGCTTAACTTTAGGCAACCTGTATTTTCCTCTATCAGGATAATTCTATAAAAGGTGCCTAGATTTGGGTGCTAACCCCTTAATGCCCCTAAAAGTTGCCAAAAATTGTGCGTGCAATTTAACTGAATAATGAGCCAATTAATGCCAATAATTGGCTTTTAACAGGCAATTATTGGTGCTAATTGAAAATTATGTATGTGCATAAATTTAGGAACGTGATCTGTGCCTAAATTGTACACACATCCTGGAAAAGGGGGAGTGGAAATGGGAGGGTAATGGGCATTTTGTTGTGGAACGTGGGCTTGGATTCCAGTTACCACACAATTATAGAATAAGGGGGTTCCACGCATAAATTTTGGTGAGGGCATTTGCACCACATTTTTGTTGGTGCAAATGGATGCGCCTAAATTTACACAAGATCCTGTACTTAAGTGCTGTTCTATAAACCACACCCAACTTTAGGTGCTACGTATAGAATAGCGCTTAAGTGCACGTCTGCGTCTTGAGCGAAACAGGTGGCCTTTGTTGAGAAATGAGTGAATATCCAGTGTTGATTTGAAGTTTGTGGAATATACTGCTTGGAGGACGCTTGTGATGGAGATTCCATTTGCTGTGTTTGATGGAATGATGAGTATGGATGGCGACATTACATTTAGCTAAGTGACTGTTCTTCATTCTTTTAGAACTCTGGGTTTTGTAATCAAAATGTAGTTTATGGGACTATATTTTGTGTAGTGATCTGTGGGGTATGAAGCAAATTTAAAACCTTTTTTTGGTGGCTGGGTTTTTTTTTTTTTTTTTAAACAGTGATTCTTTTTCCCCTGTTAGATTTTTGTATTTTTTTTCCATTATATGGGTTTCCCCTTGGTTAATGAAACCGATGATAAGCTCACTTTATAGGTTGTTGCAGTCATACTTCACATTTCACTAGATTGACAAATTATAGAGTGTGGTGTGGTGTCTTAACTACAGAGAGCGTACAGGACAGTGAAGCCTCATGTAAAACAATCTTGTCTGAAACTTGGCAAGCAAAACTCATAGGTTTTGTTCACTGTTTTCCCCTACTTTTCACTAGTTCAAAAATCTGTCTTTATATTGTTAATATTTTTTGAAAGGATTTATCAAGGAATAGTCTATTTATGTGATCAGCTTCGTGCATTATTTTTACACTACCGCTTTGATGCCAAAACCACAGTTAACTGTCACTGTGTAGCAAGTCCTTGCTTCAATAACTCAGCACAGCTGCACTTGCTATCTGCCCGGACTGATTCAGCAAGGCTCATACTGACACACACACGGGCTAGCTGCATGTGGAGGTCGCCACACGCATGTGCTGTAAATCAAGTGACCTCTGATACTCCTGGCCCATGCGTCAGTATGAGCTTTGCTGCATCAGCCCAGGCAGACAGCAAGTGTGGCTGTGCAGAATTATTGAAGGAAGGAGAAGACGTTACTTGGACATCTTGGAGGACCCTGGGTAGGAGGTGGTCACTGAAAGGCTCGTACACTCCCACAGGAACTATCTCCATCCCCACGGGATCCTCCATGGAATTCCTGCAAACCCTATTCCCGTGCAGCTCTCAACCGTGACACACCAGTTGAAAAACGTTGGCCTAAAGTCAGGAGCTGAGATGATACACAAATTCTATAATAGCGATTGCACATACAATTACTATTATAGAATACTAACATAAGTGCACATTTTCCCACCCAACTAGTGCGAACACTTATGTTAGCTCAATGGTTGGCTTAAATGGCCGCGTCTAATTGTAGGCAGTTAGGCATATAAATCCTAATATTCTATAACATACACAAGTAAGTGCTAGGCACACCCCTGACCCATCCATGCCACTCCTGTCCACAACCTCTTGCAACTGCGCATGATGGATTTTGCATACGAAACTTATAGAATACCAACTAATGGCAGTAATGCGTGTAACTGCTAATTATTGCAAATTAACGTCAAGTAAGACCAATAATAGCTAATAGGTCATTAATATCAATGAACATCTAATTATTAAATTTTACACAAGCAACTAACACGAAATGTAAATTTGGCCTTCAGGTTTCTAGAATTAGGGGTTAATGTAAATAGTGTGCATTCTAATTGGTGAATGAAATTTTGTTTCACACAACAGTCCATCTCTACTATCTGGCTCTTTTTAGATGCAGGAATGGACAGCACATATTTGTTTCCTGTCACTGGTGATATATTGCTCAGACGTTTATGATTGCTTTATCACATACAGAGAGTTAGTTATAGTCCACATGGAATTCATGGTGGTGGGGAACAGCACCTGTGGTGTTTTATGATTGCTGGCAATGACACAGATTTTGTGTTCTCATATGTGGCTATTAAAAAAGGAGTGCTTTGGGAGATTTATTTTCTCCACTTTCAATCTAGTTCATATTGTTTTTCTTTTTCTGTTATAGATTCTTATGAAAAGTCTAAGGGTAGAGAGTTTAATAATTGCCTTTGGAACCTTCTGAGCCCAGAGTGAAGGGAAACAGTTCTTTTACTTTGAAATTTCAGTCTGTTCTTTCTTCCTTTTCTTGTCAATCTCCTTTTTTTTTATTTTTTTATTTTTTTATTTTATTTATTCAATTTTCACAATTTTTACAAGCATTACTACTTGGGTAGGAAAAACAGTTAGGAAAAATATCAAATTAAGCAAATCCAAGAAATTATTATAAACTTATTTTAGACCTCCAAAGTTAGGGGCTAAGAGCCGTTAACTTAGGAAGAAGTATTTTAACAAAAAACAAATCACTAGATGCAATAAAGCAATAGCAGATTATTATAACCCCCCAAAATCATAATCACAATTCCCAATATCCAAATCTTGAGGCAGAGCATAACGGTTTAAATTCAACAAGCATTATAATAATTTTTTCTGAGAAATAAATTGTTTTAAATGTTCAGGCAAAAAGAAAACATATTTCACCCCTAGGTATTTTACGTTGCATTTGCATGGATAGTTCAAGTGGAACGAGGCTCCTAAAGACAAAGTTTCTGCTCGAAGTGTTAAGAAGTCTTTCCTCCTAGTTTGGGTTAATTTAGTAACATCTGGGAATACCCAGATTTTCCCTCCATAGAATAGATTTTGTATATTCTTCAAGGCCATCTTCCTAACAAGTTCTAAATCTTGGGAAAATACAAATGAGACCAACAAAGTTTGTCGCTCAGTTACATCGGACAATGAGGTTTCCAGCAATTCTGATACATTTAGTTCCGGTTGATCCAGCCTTTGCCCAGCTTTCTTTGTAGGAAGATAATACATTTTATTTACTGGAGGCACATTTTCCAGGGAAAATTTTAAGTTTTCCACCAAATACCTTTTAAAGGTTTCCAGTGGTGTAGATATTGAAGTCCGTGGATAATTCAAAAAACGTAAATTTAGCCTCCTATTATAATTTTCAAAGTATTCCAACTTGTTATGAATCAGCATATTATCTTGTATTAATTTAATTTCCATAAGGGATACTGTGAGGGAGTCTATAGGACGCTGCCAGTTCCCCTTGATAACACTCCCTCACAGTTTCAGAGCCACCTTAAGACTCACAGTCCAACCCAGGGGGGAAGTGACATGGGAGAGGCAGAGGAGAGGCTCCTTCCCTCTTAAAATTGTGCTCTGTGGGCCAGATGCTGATATTCAGCAGCGCTTCACCAGGCAGTACCACTGAATATTGCACTAACCTGCCATTTTTAGTGGGTAGTAGAGCGGCATTCTGGAGGCAGAGTCAGGGAGGAGCCAAACGTGATGCAGGTGCTGGCAATATTCAGCCTGCATAAAAGACTGTCCTAATTTTGGTCACTAAGGGGGTCTTTCACAAAGCAGCGGTAAGCCAAACGTGGGCTTATCGCATGCTAAAACGGAACTACCACAGGCCCAATGCGGCCGCCAGCAGTAGTTCCAGCTGGAGCGTGTGCCATTTCCGGCGCTCTGGGAAATTTCTTACCCTAGTGCAGCGCTAACCTAGCAGTAATCGGGCATTACTGCATGCTGCACGGTTACTACAGGAGTCCTTACCGCCACCTCATTGGGTTGCAGTAAGTGCTCCTCGCTGCATTGCCATGTGGTAAGAGTTATCTTACTACATAGCCATTTTTTTAGGGCATTTTACCGGCTGCAGTAAAAAGGGTCCTGGCGTGCAAACAAAACAGCCCCCGCTGCTACTGCAGGGCCCTTTTTCCTGCAACTTAGTAAAAGGACCCCTTACCTATTCGTTTGCCAGTGCTAAAACTCAGCTGGTGCCTGCATAGTTTTGGGCTAGTAGCTGATAGTATGCAAAGGTCACTTCTTCCTCCTGAGCCCCTCCAATGTGACATGACTCCCCTCCTAGAGCTCCCCATAACTGAATCCCCCTTGCATGATGCAACCTCCCCAATTCCACTCCCTCCCTCATTCTCCCCAAGGTTGTGGCAGCTATTTTGCATAAGGAGCCATGATGAGCAGGATTGAATGAGAATTGCTTCTGCCCTGACAATTCCTAGACCACCATGGATGTGAAAGGTAGGCTTGAGGAGAGGGTCTGACAGGGTGCGGGGCAATCCATGTTGGGGGTTGAAAGCTTTTGAGGGAGGGGGATGGAATGAGATCAGATCGGGGGTGGGCCTTTGTGTTTGAGGAGGGTGATTCGATTTGGGGGGGGGGAGGGGGAAGACTGGTTTCTTACATGGTAGTGAAATCCTCTGCACTAAGGCAAAATGATAAAGGGGGTGGGACAGCTGAATTGTTTTTATTTATTTATGTATGGATAGGACAAATACTTCCCTATAAAGAAAGGCTAAACAGGCTAGGGTTCTTCAGCTTGGAGAAGAAATGACTGAGGGGAGATATGATTGAGGTTTATAAAATACTGAGTGGAGTGGAATGGGTACATATGAGTCGCTTGTTTACTTTTTTCAAAAATACAAGGACTATGAGGCATGCAATAAAGCTACTAAGTAGTCAGTTTAAAACAAATCAGGGAAAATATTTCTTCAGTCAACATGTAATTAAACTCTGGAATTTGTTGACAGAGAATGTAGTAAAAGCAGTTCGCTTAGCGGGGTTTTAAAAAGGTTACAATTTCCTAAAAGAAAAGTCCATAAGCTATTATTAAGATGGACTTGAGAAAATCCACTGCTTACTTCTAGGATGTTACATACAAAACTACAAGAAGTAGAGGACTCACTCGGAGTAATTCTAAACACCTATGTGTTTTTAAAGGAAGAGTCTCATATCAAACATGCGTGGGATAAGCTTAAAGGAATCCTGTGCAGAAGGAATGGATCCTCAGGAGCTTAGTCGAGATCGGGAGGCGGGGCTGGTGGTTGGGAGGTGGGGATAGTGCTGGGCAGACTTATACGGTCTGTGCCAGAGCCGGTGGTGGGAGGCAGGGATAGTGCTGGGCAGACTCATACGGTCTGTGCCAGAGCCGGTGGTTGGGAGGCGGGGATAGTGCTGGGCAGACTTATACGGTCTGTGCCCTGAAGAGCACAGGTACAAATCAAAGTAGGGTATACACAAAAAGTAGCACATATGAGTTTATCTTGTTGGGCAGACTGGATGGACCGTGCAGGTCTTTTTCTGCCGTCATCTACTATCATCACCACGGCCGGTTTCACTTCACCCACACGGTGGTGATGATATGAGACTCTTCCCTTATAAACACATTGGTGTTTGAGAATTACTCCGAGTGAGTCCTCTACTTCTTGTAGTTTTTTGTATGTAGGATAGTAACAGTAGAGTAGTGCCTTATTTATTTGATACTTCTAGGATGAGCAGTTTAAAATCTGTTTTACTCTTAGGATCTTGCCAGGCACTTGGACCTGGATTGGCCACTGTTGGAAACAGAATAATGGACTTGATGAACATTTGGTCTGTCCCAGTATGACAATGCTTATGGCTTAGTAGTTATGATGATGATTATTGTTACCATTATAGTTGTTATATATTTTTTTGGTGGTATATATGATAGAATTATGTATGTTTTTATTGTATGCTGCGATGAACATGTTGGACTGTGTGGGTTAGTAAATAATGTAAATAAATAAAAAATAAATTCAGGGGTTGATGAATCCACTGGGGGCGTTCCAAGATGGCGGACATCTGGTGTTCAGCTCCGTCACGGCGTTCTTTTTCCTCAACTACTCATTTCCTTACCTCTCCTACTAGATGGGGAAGAAGCACAAGGAATGCAATGTCTATGGTTGGAAGCCTCTGCCCCAGTATCATCTAGGCCGATGGCCAGTTTTGTGCACCGAGCCGAGGTAGCAGGAGTGACTCTGGGTGGCTTGCTAGGCTTGCCAGTGGCGGAAAGTGTGCCACTGACTTTCCTTGAGCTGGAAGTCTCTCTGTTTTTGGACTCATGGCTCCCCTCACCTATGCCTCAGGGAAGTCCTAAGCTGCTACTTGTTGAGATGAGTGATAGCGGAGGAGCCCTGAAGCAATCCACAGCTGGAAGAGATGCTGTGGGGATTGAGATCAAGCCAGCAAATGGGGATGTGCAGAGCACAGGGGAGCAGCCTTTGGTTTTGGGAAAGAAGGGAGCGCATGGAGCAGATTTTTCCTTTCTTAGCATGGCACCAGGTACTGCTGAACTCTTCACTACCACACAGGTAAGACCTAAGTTATTTACTTTGGAGACATTCTGAGAAAGCATCTTGAGATTAGAAAAGTCCTTTTTGGGCCAGATGGGAGTACTTTCTCAAAAAATGGATACTCTGGTTTCACAACAGAGCAGCTCTAAAACAGATATTAATGGATTAAGTCAGCGTGTTTCTGAAAATGAACAAATTCTCCAACAGATTCAGCAAAAAGAAACAGTAATAATTAAGGATATCTCTGCTATGCATCACAAATTGGAGGCATTGAATAATGCAAATAGGCAGAACCAAAGATTCATACATTTTCTACATGAACCTGCTGTATCTGTTCTTGAGATGTATAAAAAATTTGTCACAACAGTTTTGAAAGTGCCTGTAGAATCCATTTCACCAGTTTCCACAGCTTACTATCTCCCACAGGCAAAAAGGAAGGAGGGAACTGGGAAAGTTTCCTCTTTAGAATTTGACAGCTTGGATTTAACAGATATTCTACAAAGATCAGACTCTGATCCTGTAGTAGCTACGTTATTAGTGACTTGTGTACTAGACCCAGATTGGAACTGGCTACTCCGGATGTTTTTCTGTTCTAAAGATCCTATTTTAATAAATGCAAAAGTTCAGCTCTTTCCAGATGTGTCCAAGGACACTCAGCAGAGGAGGAGACAGTTTCTCCTTTTCAAAACTGCAGTGTTGAGGTTGGGAGCTCTTCTCTTTCTGCGTTATCCATGTAAATGCCTTAGTACCAGGATACACGTTATGTGTCTTATGAACCTCAACAGTTATCTGCATTTGCTGTTGTGAAGCTACCTGAAACCCAGGTTGTGGTTGCACCTATGGTTTGGTTCTCCCCCTACATTTGTGGACTAGTGTAGACTTTGGTGTTAGCTTATTTCTTTACAAGATCTTTGTATATTTTAATTTTTTTGTCAATTTTCTCTTTTCTATAGCAAGTGTAATTATTGCTTGTGGTTATAGTTAAAATTTCAATAAATATCAAGTTAAATAAAAAATAAATTCAGTTTTGTTTAATTCATAGATTATAAGTACACCCCAAATGGTACCTATTAGGTCAAAGGTAAGCACTTCAGGTCACTTTATTATGTGTCAGTATGTAGAAAGGTTTTGGACTAAGATTTTCCCACAGGTTTCTCAAAGGTTAAATGAGACAGTAGTGAAAAGTGGTAAAGCATGTGTACTGTGTGATGATATTCTCATAAATAATAGTAACTTGATTATGATTTTCAGAGAAACTGCTCTGGTCCCTAACAATGTATATTAATACAATGGATAGAAAAGTTTCTACCTATATCAATATGACTCTTGTTCTTGTTTACTGCTTTATCCCCAAATTCACATCCAATGAGATTTACATAAACAAATGAATAAACACATCAGAGTTAAAACTAACAAAGACCCAACTAACATCTAGAAAAAAAATCAAAATTTATCAATAAGAACATTTTCAGTTTTATATAAAATGCAAAACAGTTTGAATTCTAATGAATAAAGGTAAAGAGTGTTCCAATGAGACCCCACAGAAAAAGAAAACACTGTGGGCCCCTTTTACAAAGTGGCAGTAAGCCCAATGTGGGCTTACTGCTCGCTAAAAAGGAACTACTGCTGGGCTTCCACAGCTGCCTGGTGGTAGTCCCCAGCGCGCCATCCTATCTGGCACTAAAAAAATATATTTAAAATATATTTATTTTTGTAGCATCGTACCCGGCAGAAATCGGGCAGTGCCACGCACTGCTCAGTTACCACAGGGTTAGTGCAGGAGCCCTTACCGCCACCTCAATGGGTGACGGTAAGGGCTCCCCCCGAAATGGCCGCATGGCAAGTGCTTTACTTGCTGCACAGCCATTTCCTGCAGAAAAGAAAGACCTATTTTTTACCTGGCTGCGTTAAAAGGGGGCCTCAGTGGATTAAAAACATTCACTGACACCAGTGCAGGCCCCCTTTTCCCACAGGGGCCCTGTATTAACAATTCATAAAAAATGAAAGCCTCTGAAAATAGGTGGACGAAGTGTCAGCTGACTTTGTAAGCGAGAGAAAGCTCTGGACAGAGGAGCGCTCAATAAGTTTATCACCAGTTCTGAAGTAGTTCTATAAAAAGTCTGGAACACCAGGCATGCCGATTTTAAATATAATTCACTCATGTATTGGAAGTCAAATCAATCGTGCTATATAGGGTGAAATACTGCTAAACTTCAACTAGGGCGAAGTATTCTGAATAAATTAAAGTTTATTCAGTAACTTTTTAGGCAAACCCAGATAAAGAACATTGCAGCATTAACATCGGAACCAACAAAGCAAAAGAGGTTTGGTCAAAATAAGACCTAACTAGATGCAGTTGTCTCAATTAAAAAAAAAAAAAAAAAGTTTTTTTTTCCAAAGCTGATTTATTTGTGGTTCAAAAATCATCAGTGAATCCAAAATAACACAAAAGACCCTGGATTTTTCATCAACTGGCAAAGACCTCCATTGAGATGACAAAATAAAATTAGGTGTAATAATACCTGGGTTTTTAAACCAAAGAACTTTGGTTTGTTAGAATTCAACCAGCATATTGTTCAGAGCCCAATGCTGAATCCTACCCATACAAGAAGAGATTCTATTAGCAATAATCCACCGACGTCATCATACACAGGTATCCGAATCAAAATGCCATCTGCATAAGAAAGCAACAGCTCATCTAAGTTCAACCTGATAATTTCCAAGGTAGACATAAAAAAGTTGAAAAGCAAAGGTGATAGTGGAGAGCCCTGGGGCACTCCACAACCCAGAGACCATAAATGAGATAGTGAATTATTTTTCCGAACACAATAATAATGATTAACTTAGAAGGTCTTGAAGGGACCCGTGCAGCAACCCTTTAGTAAAAGGACCCCTAAGTGACTTGCCTTGGGTCACAAGGAGCCACAGTGGGAATCAATCCCAGTTCCAGCTGTACTAAAAACTGGGTTACTCATCCACTCCTTCAAAGGCGTGAAATGATGGTGCATGTTCAAAGACTTAGATTTTGTTTGTGTGTGTGTTTCATTATAGGAAAACATACACCATTTTATGTAGACATTTATATTCCCATTTGTTTTTGAATGAGCACAAGATTGTTTTATGAAAAGTATAACTATCTTGCAAATGCAAAAATAATTCCTCCCACACCTACTCTTCACAATGCTGCCTTATTCTATGCAACTCCTGCTGCGACCTTACCAATATACGGAAAAGACTGATCAGGGTATTAGCATTTACCACAGCAATATTTTACTTCTGGAAACTTCAGCATAACACCCATAAGGAAGTCATTAATTACAGCACAGGCCTCATGTTACATTCTTGCAGAACAAGTTTGGAAACCAGTTTAAAACTGCTTAGTTGCAGGGGCGTAGCCAGACAACAGATTTTGGGTGGGCCTAGACAAGAATTGGGTGGGCACCAAGTGTTCTCCCCCCCCCCCAAAAAAAAAAAAATCTCAGCTGGTGGGAAAACGCTTCTTTCCATCTTGGCAGCAGGAATGCACTGAAAACTGAGCATGTGCAGGTGCCGTAAGAGTAGCGTTTTTGTTACCATCAGGGGAAAATCTTCAGCTGGCGGACCTTGGGATTCCCACCAGTTACCACTAAACATGTGCTACTGTTGGGTGGGCCTGAGCCATAAATGGGTGGGCCCTGGCCCACCCAAGCCCACCTGTGGCTACGCCACTGCTTAGTTGTGGTGAAATAAGTTTCCTGAAAATCAGTTTTAACTTAAAGAAAGAAAATACTCCAGTCGAGTGAGAGGATGGGGGCTCATGGCATGGAGCAACAATGGCCTATTGTGAATCTGCATGCCTCCCTTACTCACCTCCGTACTCTCTTGCTCCTTCTCCTCCCCTCTCCTGGGGATATCAATCCCAATCCTGGCCCTCCAAATCAATTCTCACTCCGTCTGTTCAGGTCACACCACTACCTTTCCAATCTAATTCCTAATGCTTTCCTTCCACCCTCTTCTCTCACTCTCACCAACAAGCTTGCCTATTCACAACCTCCTTGTCACTCATACACTGCAACTTTTTGCTGTCAAGGAGACATAGGGGCTCATTATCAAAGCACTTAGGAACCCTTTTACTAAGCTGCGTAAGGGCCTACGAGCGTACAGTGCATGCCAAATTGGCAATTTGGTGCAGGCCGAATCCCACAGTAGAAAATAATTTTCTATTTTGTACCGCAGGCTGCTTACCTGGCGGTAAACAGCAGTTGGCGCACATTACATGCTTACCTCGTGGGTAGCGTATGAGAGCTTACCGCTAGGTCAGTGCGTAAGGGTAAGGTCTCAGGCTGAAAATGGACTCACGCTAGTTTCAACTTTAGCGCACGTCCGTTTTCTGGCCCCTTTAAAAAAGGCCCTTTTTCCTAGACATGGTAAAAAATGGCCGAACGTGTGCCCAAAAGATGCGTTTGCACTACCACAGGCCACTTTTTACTGCAGCTTAGTAAAAAGACACCTTAGACTTACAAAGTTCCATAGTAGGTGCTTTGAAAATACTCCTCTTGGCTTTTTTTTCCATAAATATTGCTTCAACTGCTGCCCTCTGTCACTGAGGTTACCTTGTCTACCTTGTCCTGAAGAGGTGCAGAGAAAGGACCTGCTGAGGGGAAGAACTTCACTGGTGTAACTTACCTGCTGGAAATTGCATTCAAACTTGGGAAAAGGTAAACTTGGTGTTGAATAGGTAATTTCATTGTCTTTTTTTGTTTTGTTAAATTACTTAAGAACATAAGAACAGCCATACTCAGTCAGCCCAATGGACTATCTAGCCCAGTATCCTGTTTCCAACAGTGGCCAAGCCAGGTCACAAGTACCTGGCAGAAACCCAAATAGTCATCAATCAAAGAAAGGGGAACACTTACAAATATGCAAAACCAATGTTCCTCAGTAAGTCGTAAAGTATTAAAATTAGGAACAAGAGGAAAAGTGATGTGAAGGGAGAAAGAGAAGAAAAGGAACTGGAGGCATCAGAAATAGATCAGTTAGCAGGCTATCAGGTCTCTTATAGCACTTAGCTATTTCAGACCCCTGAATCTCCTGAATGACATTAATCATTTGCCTAACCGCAACCAAAACTTCTGTAGGTTACAATCTTTATTAATTTCTTTATTTAGTGCATTAGACCTTAAAATATTGAAAAAAGAAAATGGGTATAAACTTTTACTAAATATACAGTGTTATCAAACGTTTCAACCACCAACCAAGGAAAGAAAAAAATGGTGACTACTTATTCCTGCATATGCAGCTTCAGCGCTGAATCAAAACTGTTGCAACTGCCCGACGCTGGTATTTTGGTGAAAACAGATTTTCGGTCATAGGGCCTGCTTCCGGGGACTGCTGAAAGTCGCACTAATTGCAGCTGGCTTACTGGATCAAATCAGTCACCATAGTAAAATACCCCCTAAATGTTCTTTCTACATTAGTTATATATCATACCAGGTTTAGCTTACGTACACAAACTCATTAGCACCCTTTTTTCTTAGGTATTAAACAGACTTATTTTAGTTACATATATGTTTCTACCTATGATATTCTTATTTAGTTTTTCCTAATAAAGGGGTTTTTATTTTTAAATGTTAGGTCACATATATGTAATCATTAGTAGATAGTAGAAAGGCTTAATTTACTTTCATATTACACACGTCTGAGTATTTCCATATCTCATTGTGGGGCCCTTTTACAAGGCGCACTGAAAAATGGCTTGTGGGTTTTGGGCATGCACCAAATCATTTTTTAGCACACCTGTAAAAGAGACCTCTTACATCCTAGACTTCTCTACAGATTTTTCTTGGAGTCTACATGCAAGCTCAAACACTAGTATTAGGCATTTCTTACTATATAAGAACATAAGTATTGCCATACTGGGAAAGACCAAAGGTCCATCAAGCCCAGCATCTTGTTTCCAATAGTGGCCAATCCAGGTCACAATTACCTGGCAAGATCCACCCCCCCCCCCCCAAAGTACAAAACATTCTATACTGCTTATCCCAGAAATAGTGGATTTTCCCCAAGTCCATTTATTAATGGTCTATGGACTTTTCCTTTAGGAAGCCGTCCAAACCTTTTTAAAACTCTGCTAAGCTAACTGCCTTTACCACATTCTCTGGCAGTGAATTCCAGAGTTTAATTACATGTTGAGTAAAGAAAAATTTTCTCCGATTCGTTTTAAATTTACTACTTTGTAGCTTCATCGCATGCCCCCTAGTCCTAGTATTTTTGGAAAGCATAAACAGACGCTTCACATCTACCTGTTCAACTCCACTCATTATGCATTCTAGAAGTCTGTTACAAAAATACAGGTTTTCCATAAGTCAGATACAAAAATACATACAGGCATTCTTGAATACAGACAGGTGTTCCTGAAGTCTGTTACAAGTACTCAGACTGGCATTCTAGAACTTAGTCACAGACAGTTACTGCATGGCCATTTCCTCTTTTTTTTTTTTTTTTTTATTACAAAAAAGCCTTTTATCTGCTGCACTAAAAGGTGACCTTGGCATACGCTGATGCCACTGCAGGGGTACTTTTACTGCAGCTTGGTAAAAAGATCCCTAAATGACTTACCCAGGGTCACAAAGAACTGCAATGGGAAGTGAACCCAGTTCCCCAGGTTCTTAGCCCACTGCACTAACCAGCAGGCCACGCCTTCACTCTTCTTCTCCTGATTTTTTTTTTTTAATCTCAGTTTAGGCATGCCTGTCATTGAGACAGCCTGCTCTCAACATATTACAAGACATTAGCATAAAAATAAAATACATAACTTATACAAATAGCAACATGCCAATTATATTACAGAAAAATACAACAAATAAATTGATATAGAAATACAAAAATCCGTAAATATATATGTAAATATTAGCAAAATAGAAGTAATAAATTAATAATTTTTTGTTTATAAAACATAGACAATATACTCTCATGGTAATTTTATAAATCATTTTCATGTGTAAAATTTTGATTTATAAATATCAATGGGCTCTTATAAAAAGTGCACACTCTGTAAGTGGGCACATATTGTACAGTAGGCATCGTCAGGGAAGAGTTGGGGTAGAATTGCAATCTACAGGGGGTTTTTTCAGTTCTAAATTTTTAAATTGAAGTTTATCAATAATCCAGTTACAGAAGAGAAAAAAACTTAACAAATGAAACTCAGTAACCAACAAAACATATAAACACAAAGTGCGGCTAACGTACATAAGAAATGCCACACTGGGAAAAGACCAAGGGTCCTTCGAGCCCAGCATCCTGTCCACGACAGCGGCCAATCCAAGCCAAGGGCACCTGGCAAGTTTCCCAAACGTAGAAACATTCTATACATGTTATTCCCGGAATTGTGGATTTTTCCCAAGTCCATTTAGTAGCGGTTTATGGACTTGTCCTTTAGGAAACCGTCTAACCCCCTTTTAAACTCTGCCAAGCTAACCGCCTTCACCACGTTCTCCGGCAACGAATTCCAGAGTTTAATTACGCGTTGGGTGAAGAAACATTTTCTCCGATTTGTTTTAAATTTACTACACTGTAGTTTCATCGCATGCCCCCTAGTCCTAGGATTTTTGGAAAGCGTGAACAGACGCTTCACATCCACCTGTTCCATTCCACTCATTATTCTGGTCCCTCAGTCGGTATAACAGATCAATTCACTTGTTGCCCATCAGTGCCATCAAGCACTTACATGACAAAAATTACATATTTTGGAGCCCAACCCTGGTCATATTTATGAACAGCATTAGTTTTCTCAGCTGCCACCTGCTCTTACACATTTATTTTATAAAAGACCTACAATCTCACATATTATACTCAAGACCAGGTGTAATGCCAACACCTTTGGTCTACTGCAATTTCTGCAAAATTTGTGCGAATACTTTATAAAGACACATAAACATCATTGTCTTTATAAACAATGCTAAAAATAGGTGATCCCCCCTCCCCCATTCCCACTATCTTAGGCATCCTACTATATATGATGTCTTATGAGATAATTCTATATAGGGGTCCTTTTACTAAGGTGTGCTAATGGATTTAGCGTGCACTAAATGATAACATGCCCATTTCATTCCTATGGGCATCTTATCATTTAGTGTAAGCTAATGGTTAGCATGCATTAAATCTGTTAGCACAGCTTAGTAAAAGGACCCCATGTATACAGTGTGCTAAAATTAGGTGCCAAAATGTTGATGTGGCAACGAAGGTTAATGGACGTTAGGTGCCAAAATGGGACTGAAATGGCAGTTAGGCATCACAGTGCACTTAGGTGCTACTTATTTATTTAGATTTTGTTCACACTTTTTCAGTAGTAGCTCAAGGTCAGTTACATTGAGGTATACTGGTTATTTCCCTGTCTCTGGAGGGCTCACAATCTTGTACCTATGACAATGGAGAGTTAAATGAATTGCCCAAGATCACAAGAAGGAGCAGTGGGATTTGAACTGGCCACCTCTGGATGTAATGACCAGTGCTCTAACTAGAACACTCTTCCACTCCATTCTGTAACTTGGCACCTATGGGCCAATACTGAGGTGTGGGAGGTGGCCTGGCTAACTCCCAAAGTTGACGGTGAACCCAGAAATTTAACTGCCAGCAGCACCTTCATGTGATTCCTCTGCACGTCCCCTGCAAGCCACTGAGAAAACTAAAGAGGAAGAGACATGCTGTCTTCCCCTCTCCAGCTCCATAGTCAAGCAGAGGCAGGATACTCTTCTTCTCCTTCCCCAAGAGCCTGGAGACAGTGTCTCCCAATCTCCCCTCCGTAGTCTCTCAGACTTACTAAATGTCCTCGTGCATGCACTGACTACTCCCTTGGACTGCACCACAATGGTCACTGCTTACGGTGAACATGATTCACTCTCTACTTCTATTCATTTGCTCTCAATGAGGGGAGCACTGATCGAGTGCAGGATGTAAAGTCCCTTTTAGACTTTTAAATAGATAGTGCCACTTTTGGACAAAACACTTCCAGACTTTATCAATTACTCAAGCATCTTATTAATCTTACTAAGCTCACAGACCGCATCCTATCATTCGTATCTCATTCTTATCAACTCTCTCACATACATACTGTGCATTCCCTGTATTTTCACTGTACACATTCAATCATACTCCTAAATGTATACTTGGCAAGCAGTCTCACACCAGTCAACCTAGGGAAGACATCACATGACACTTAATATGAGGAAAAACAGGCATAAAAAATATTTATTAACTAAAAAAACATAGGGGCCCTTTTACAAAGGCGCATAGGCGCTTATGCATTTCCAACGCATGTCAAATTGAAACTACTGCCCAGCTACCACAAGCAATATGCAGTAATTCCATTTTTGGCATGTGCCCAAAACACGGGGTAGAAAATGTTTTCTATTTTCTATCGCTGGGCCCTTACTCAGCGGTAATCGGCAGTTGGTGCGCGCTGCATGCTTGCCACCCGGTTAGCGAATGAGACCTTACCACTAGGTCAATGGGTGGTGTTAAGGTATGAGGCCAAAAATGGACAGGAGCTGGTTTTCATTTTGCTGCATGTCCATTTTCCGGCACATTAAAAAATCCCTTTATTCCAGGCATGCTCAGGAAATGAACCAGCACACATCCAAAGCACGTGCCTACATCAGTGCAGGCCACTTTTGGGCACGCCTTAGTAAAAGGACCCTATAATTATTTAATTTTGAGGGTTTTTTTTTCAGAATTCCTTCATAGGGAGATGACCTCTATGGTGCTGGTGAAGACAGAGTAGCAGTTGCTGAAAGCAAAGCTGAGCCTTCCTCTTCTGAAGAACACAAATTTCTCTGTGAATGCTCATGCAGGAGAATGTCATGTCCAGGCTGAGAAAGAAAAAAAAGACCAATCAGAATAAATAGCAGGGCAGGCTACTGATCTCAGAGAACCTATTGGCTGCAACCTGGAATCAAGATTTGTCACTGATCACTTGGCATCTGTGGAATTCCTTCCCAAGAAAATTAAGGTCAGAAGAAGACTTGGCTCAGAGTTGTCCTCCTCAATACAAGACAGCCTGCCCAGAAAAACTTTAGAAGAGAGCCAGATGGCCAGATATTATTTGTAAAAGAAAGGGCTAGGTTAGGGAGGGATGAAGATAGAAGCACCTAAGTTATTAGCTGGATTCACTATATTGGCACATAATGGTATTCTAGGATGGGCGCCCTTTTTGGAATAGCACTTAGCACTGGAATCTAAACTCAACTATGAGTGCAAGCATTTACACCAACTGAAACCAGGTGTAAATCCCAGCACACAAGTTGGGCGTGGATCCCCCAAATTCTATAACACTGCATGCATTTTAAAGGAATGCCCTTGACCCGCCCATGTCCCTCCCATCACTACACCCCTTTTTCAGATCCACATGGAAACACTTAGGTGCTATTCTATAACAGGGCGTGTGTGATTCTGTGCCAATCTGCTGTTTTTGGAACATTTCGGCATCTTGCTTCCTTTATCAAGCTGTTCTGCACTTAAACAGTGCAGAAATAGTGTACAACGCTAGGTGCCATATATAGAATTACCCAGTAAGTGTATAGTTTAGGCCACTGAGAATAGTGCCGGCATGGTCAGCACTGAATATGTATTTCAATACCACTATTTAAGCAGATAGCAGAGATGAACACCATATAAGCTCCATTTTACATAAAATGTTAAGAAAGGGATTGAGATATCCAGGTCAAAATGTATTCAATTCCCCCTGTATTTTACAAAAGGCTCTGTTGAATGTAGAACCTTTTGTAAAATACCTAGAGGATGTGCAAGAATGCACATCAATTTACTGGCACATCTAGCAGAAGCAGCAATTTTAGAAATGAGGATGCTGAAAAAAAGTGCTCCCATTTCATACCTTTGCATTGTTGCAGTCTGAAATATGGATTCCTGACTGTAGCAGGACCCCAAGTAGGGTCTACTATCTGGTTAAGGGGTCACTGGCCAGCGGTGAGATCAAATTCACCCTCCCCCCCACAAACATCCACAATATCCTGTAGACAATCCCTGACATCACCACATCATCCTATTCTATGACACCCCTGATACTATCACAGTCCACTCTCCACCTCCTGACACCCCCAGCTCTTATCAGGGGTCTCCCTAAATAGGTAGTTGGGAGCAAGTACAATCCCCAGTCATTCCTGCTCCTTCAAGTACTGAGAATCAAAATGATACCTCTGACCTCTAGTGGTACTACTGCAAAACTACCATTAAGGGCCAGAGATACACTTAACAGAGTAGGAATGACTGGGGATCACACCTGCTCCCTGCTAGAATACCAGGAAGATCCCAGTAAGGGCCAGGAGGTTGTGGGGTGCAGGGATGGGCTCTGATTATGTCAAGGAGGTGTTGGGTGGTGGGGGAAAGGGGTCTGGTAATGGTTTCTGGGGGGGGGGGGGGGGGGGGTTAAGATTGAAGGATGGGGAGATTCCATTGGAATTTGCACCTGTCCCTTACCTGGGAGCTGGCACTTAATGTATGCCTCGGGGCAGGTGCAAAAACCAACACGCAGATTTATTTTTAATATAGTCATTGTCTGCCACAGTAAAGTGGAAAGTTCACATCTATTTGTTAGAAATGTCCAAATGATGCCCAAGCCACACTCTTGCCATGCCCCCTTGAAATCTCTGCATCCTTAAGGGTATGTGTCTAGATGAGTAAATAGTGGCATTTGCGCATCTAGATGCTTTTAAAATAAGTGTCTGAGCACCAGTGCCAGTGCCAGCTCAATAACGGGTCCTGAGGTTTTACGTTTGCTGTAAATTCATTACTTTGTTCATTGGATATACACTGCATATTGCATAGTAAATCAGTTAACTGTTCATCCAGTTTTTAAACTCACTTTCTATGCGAATATCCCATCAGTTCTTTAGGAGACTCAGCTGCTTACAGGACCATTTGATGTATTCTAAAACGGTAGTGGAAAAAACAAGAGTATTGTTTTTTAAAATAGTTTCATTTCACAAGAAAGTTATTCAAAATTATTAAAGGGATAAGATTCATATCAAGTGCCACATTTTCCACAGTCCTGCTTTAACCTTTCTTAAATTCAAATACACACCCTAAATCATGAATTTTAAGAGAGTTCTTCATTGCCCCCATCCCTATTCTGTCATACAATAATGCTCATTAAGAATGAAAGAATATTAAGGTGCATCAGTACCACTTTATAGATGTTTTGGAAAACATAAATGCATGGAATGGAGTCACTGTAGAAATCCTTTTGAGGAAACTTTCAAAGAGGTTATCACACATAAATGGGGCAGCATTAGGGAGACAGGAAGCCAGACCAGGCCAGCTGAGCTACATATCAGGACTTCATTTTGAAATCCTGGCAACTTCTGCACTTGTGAACCTGTAAAAGCTGGCTCTTTAAGCCTACGAAGTAACAGTGTAAAAGTATCTTCAAAGCACTGACAGCTGCAGGATTATCAAAAGGGAAAATCCACAGGGAATTTTTCTTTCAAAATCAGCTAACAGCCTCAAAGAAACAAATTACTCACAAATTGTTTTCTCCACGATATTTTTGCTCTAGTAATTGCAAAATGTTGTGTAAGAGCCCAAGCATTAGGCACAATGATGCTTGCATAGCCCAAAAGCAGATAAATGGAATAACTGGATTGAAGATAATAAGGACCAAGTCAAATTAGTCCAAGTGGCCATACTTAATTGCTGGACTCCTATCCTTAAGTGTTTAGTAAACTGCTCACTAACTGCTTTCTATGACTGTAAGTTACAGTTGCCAGCTGAATCCAGATTCATCCAAAAGGGTTGATATAGTCCTGGGTTTTACCACATTGCATGCAGGGACTTGTAGTTTTGCTTTTCTTAGGGATGCAATAGGGAATCAGAATTACAAGTTTCTACATGCAATGGAGTAACCCCAGGACTGTACCAACCCTATTGTGAGAATCTGGATCCAATCCTGTAGGCTTCTGTTGAGGAATATAAGGTGTTTGAGCTCATTAGGCATGTAGCCAGTTGGATGAATGACAGCAGGCATGCTTTGAATATCGCTAAAGGAAATTTTGCTTGTTGATCAGAAGCCCCTGCTGTTATCTCATTTAAGATGAGTCTTAATGGACAGCTGATTCCTGTTTCTCAGCAGGTTAAATATCTGGGACTTTTTTTTTTTTTGTTTAGAGACTGCCCCACCTTAACCCATATGTGCGACAATTTATGAAAGATTGTTTTTTTTATGTTGTATTTTTTGAAGAAAGTGAAACCAATGTTAGCTAAAGAGAATGTTAGAATAGTTGTACAAAGTTTTATAATTTCAAAAATTGACCATTGTTATACCCTGCTTTTTAGGCCTTCCAAAATCAATTTTTAAATCACTACAGATAGTACAAAATGTAGTAATATGTTTAATTATGGGTGTTTCACGTTTCCAACATATTACCCTTGCTTTGATACAATTGCACTGGCTACCTGTTAGTGAGAGGAATTAGTTTGCAGTTTGTACATCAGGCATTAAAGCAACAAACACCTCACTATTTGATGAGTGTTACAACTTTATATACCATGGCAAACACTGAGACCGGATGCAACACAGATTTTGATGATTCCATGGCTAAAGTTACAGGCCAGTATCCAACATCCCATTTCTAGGGAAACTCATAGAACAAACAGTCTGTGTTCAACTTAATGATTGGCTAGAGAAGAGAAAGTGGCTAGATCCATGTCAATCTGGATTCAGACCCAGTTATGGTACAGAAACGGTCCTCGTATCCCTGCTAGATGATCTTCACAGAAACCGAGACAAAGGATTTGCCTCAATGTTAGTACTGCTTGACTTCTCAGCAGCTTTTGACACTGTGGATCATGATATCATGCTAGCACGACTGACATAAACAGGTATCAATGGGACAGTACTTGCCTGGTTCAGATCCTATCTATCAGACGGGCAACAATACATAATGTTTGGCAGCAACTCATCACCACCATGGACACTGATCTGCGGAGTACCACAAAGATTGATACTGTCACCTATTCTGTTCAATATCTACCTCAAGCCACTGGCTGAGCTGATTCGGTCAATGGACACTCAGTTCTACATCTATGCGGATGATGTGCAGCTACTCATACCCATTGAACCTGACTTACCTACAGCCTTGAATAAACTGATTACCTGTCTAACATCAATTCAATAATGGGCTAAACACAACAAACTTTGCCTGAACCCAAGTAAAACTGAGCTTCTCTGGGTTCCTAACACAAGTGGATACATACCTGACATCAAAATCCCTTTTGGGAAATACAAGCACCCCCTCAAATCACAAGTCAGGAACCTTGGAATACAGTTAGATTCAACATTTACTCTGATTCCTCAAATCCAAGCAACCTTCAAGAGCTGCTTCTACTATTTGCAACAGCTACACTGCCTCTCTCCTTACATCGAGAAGGTAAATCTTATCCCAGTTGTGCATGCCATGATAACATCAAGACTTGATTACAGAGGGAGGTCATATGACGGTAATGGCCTGAGCGGACATCTTTAGCTCGGTTCTCCTCTCCCTTACTTAATTAAACTGTTTTTTGGCGGTGTGAGAGCACGAGATAGCGGAGAGACGGTGTTGATTGTTGCGTGGAGAAAAGTATGACTCTTTTGGTTGGAGATTCCTGAATATCTCGGGCATGCCAACGAAATCTGTGAAGTCAGGCAGAGAAAAGGCAGCGCTTGCTCTGAAAAAAATGGCATCATCCGCCCCGTATGTTTGCTCGCAGCAAGAACTTTCAGAAGACGCAGTTCATGTATCCATGCGGAATTTGTCTCAAATCCTCGATGACGAGTTGGCAAAGCTTAATGCTGGTATGAAGGAGGTGAAAGACTGTGTTGCTAGTCATGCGATAAGAATTCAGCATGTTGAGTAACATGTATCTGGGCAAGAGGACCGGGTGGTGTCGATGGAAGGCTGACTTGGAGTACTGGAGGAGCGGGTCTGCTCCCTGATAAATAAGATGGAGGACCAAGAAAACAGGGAACAAAGAAAGAACCTGCGAATTATTGGTATTCCAGAAGATGTCCCTGATTCTGCTCTAATGGACCTGACTGAGAAATGGCTGCCTCAAACTTTGGGTCTACCATCTGATGTAGGCCCTGTGCAAGTGGAACGCGTCCACAGAATTGGAGTCTGTAAGGAGAATGCTAATAAACCAAGACCGGTTATAGCATGCTCGCTTAATTATGCAATTAAGGCCCAGCTTTTAGCTCTTTTCAAAAAGCAGCGCTCTCTGGAATATAAGGGAACTTGCTTGTTACTGTTCCAGCCAGGACTTTTCAGCTCGTGTGGAGGAAGAACGTAAGCTGCTGGCGCCATATTGTTTTCCGCTATACTCCAGAGGTGTCAAGTTTGCTTTTCAGTTTCCTGCCAAAGTTCGTATTACCCATGATAACCGAACTGTAATTCTAACTTAGGCAGAGGAGCTAAGAGCCATTTTCTGACCTGATTCCTGGTTGTGGTAACGACTGAGCGCAATCGAGTTTTTGTTTAGTTATGTACCGAAGACGTTTGGTCTGAAAACGGAACCGATGCTGATCCTGACCATGCAGAAGTTTTGGTATTGTATGGTTTCTCAGAAGAAGCGCAGGGAGGGTGCTAGACCCTTGCAGGTTACATCAGTGGCCTAAATAACTGTGGATATGACTGCTGGGTACACGGGTCTATGCCTTTGGTGCAGTCACTATCATCTGAGTGTGTTTTTCTTGTTATGCTTTTGAGTAATTGGCAATGTTCATAACGTGTTCTTCTGCATATTTTTTGTTGGTTGGGAGGGTGAGGGAGGGGGGAGGGAGGGAGCATTTCGGCGGCAGAACAGTTAGAGACGTTGTGTCTCTGGGGGGTAGGCAGTGTGTGAGTGGATGGTGCGGGTGGGAAGTGTGGTGGAGATATGGCTGCGGCGGGGATGTTTTGGATGACTATGACTTTGATATATTTGGAAAGGTGGGAGGGGGGTGCTTGGAGGCGGGGTGGGGGAGTGAGTGGTAGAGCTTGGGGATATATGAAGTTTGGGGCAGATGGGTTTTGTTTGGAAAGGGGAGTGGAATCTGGTAGGGGGCTTCCTAATTCCTGTGTCCAGGACAATCTAATAGTTCATATGCATACAATTGGAGCGTACAGGTGCTATCTGTGGGGACGGTTTGGCTGGGATGCCATCTCCCAGGTCAGTTGTAATACTTTCTTTTTTTGTCAACATCTTGTTTGAGTGGAAAGTTGGGAAGAATGTGGGCTGCCACCTTGAATGTTGATGGTATACACTCACCAGTCAAACGCACGAAAATTCTCAATTATGGGAAGTGTTTGAAGGTGGATGTTTTATTACTCTAAGAGACACACCTATCACACACAGAACATGCCAAACTGAAGAAGCACTGGGTAGAAGAACTAGCATTTGCTTCTTATAATAATAGGCAGAGAGGGGTAGCTATTCTTATTTATAAGTCTCTCGACTGCACAAGACACAGGGTTATACAGGACCCCGAGGGGCATTATGTTTTATGGCTGGGGGAGATCCAGGGGTTTCGGGTAGCTCTGTACTCCCATAAGTTTTTTTTCTTTGCTGCTGGCGACTCTGGCCCCCCTAAATGATTATAAGTTAATGGTGGGAGGAGATTTCAATATTTCAGCAGATCCGTTGATAGACTGTAAACCACAAAAACCTAGGGTGAAAGGGGCAGATGGAAAAGGCGTTAATTTTCTGATTTGTGAGTTGGGGTTGTTGGACGTGTGGAGGGTACTTCACCCGGATATCCAGGACTACACTTTTTACTCTCTTGTGCATAAGGTACATGCACGGTTGGATTATATTCTGATATCATCATCATTATTATCCTTGGCACGGGCAGCGAATATAGATGCAAGTGTGGTGTCGGACCATAATTTAGTATGGGTGGATTTGGGTATCCCTAGAGGACCATGCTCGGCTGGTTGGCGAATGAACCCCATGCTATATCAGGATATGGAGTTCCACAGGTTCCTGGGGGAGGAATGGGATTTTTTTTTGAAAGGCAATCAATTTTCAGAGGTAGACCCCATAATAATGTGGGAAGCGGGGAAAGCAGTGATGAGGCAGAAAATTATTGAATACACAAGTCGCGTCCGCAAGCAACGAGATGGAGAGCTACTTAAGCTACTCGAACTTAAAAGGGTGCGAGCTGGTGCCCTGAGGGAGGGTGATCTTAGTGTCACAGATGAGTATTGGAAGCTCAAGAGGCAAATCAATGAGGTGTTAAACCAAAGGGCCCATCAAGGTGTTCAGCTTTATAAATACAATTTGCACCGCTGGGGGAATAAGGCAGGCAAACTCTTGGCGGCAGTGGTCCGGAGTAGAACAGCTAGGAAGCCAATTACTCGCATAAAAGACAAAAATGGCCAATTGTTTACCTCACTTCTAGTACTACTACTTAACATTTCTAGAGTTCTACTGGGGTTACGCAGCGCTGTACAGAGCAACAAAGAAGGACAGTCCCTGCTCAAAGGAGCTTACCTCAGGGGAAAGCATTCAGAAAGCTTTAGTTAACTTTTTTTTTTTTAAATTTTGGTTTTACAATAATAAGCATTACAAGTATATCACTTGATAAGGAAGTATACCAAAACACATTATTTCCAGCCTAAACAGGAGAAGAAAATTATAAATAAGGAAAAAATGAATACATCTTATTAGCATACTTAAAGTCCACAATTAGGGAGTCCAAAATTCTTACTATGGAGAAAAAACAAGGAAATATTATATCATAGAGTTAAATCGAGACGTATTCATTTACAAGCTCAATTAAATTAACTTTAAGAGACCCTTTTTGATGTTATAAAGGAAGACAGTTGCGATGGTTCAAAATACACATACTTTACAGCTTGATAAGTAATCAAACATTTACAGGGATATTTTAAATAAAAAGTTGCTCCAATCTGTAATGTTTCCTGTTTCAGTTGCAGAAAGTTTTGTCTTTGTTTTTGTGTTTCTCGTGCTAGGTCTGGAAATACTCTAATAAGTAAACCTTTAAAGAGCTTTTCACGTTTCTGGAAATATCTTTTTTGTATCCAGACCTTATCCGAGGGCAACGCAAACGTTACTACTAAAGTGGAAGCTGTTACTTGCTGTGTGTCAGAGGTTTTCAGCAGAGCAGAAACATCCAACACTTGAACATTTTCAGGTTCTCGTCTTTGTTGATTATCCTTAGGCCTAACAGGAATGTAAAAGACCTGTACTACTGGTGGAATATGTTCATCAGTTATGTCCAGAATTTCTCTAAAGTAAGAATTTAATATTTCCCTTGGAGAAATCAGCGAATGAAAAGGAAAATTGATAAAGCGCAAATTATTGCCTCTTGAGACATTTTCAAGGAATTCTGATTTCCTCCTCAGGTTTACTATATCTTTAATCATCGTCAATTGTACTGTCTGTGTTTGTTGGAAATCTTTCTCTAATTTATTAACTTGCAACGATAAATTTTTAATCTTAGTGTCCATTTCTCTTACTTTCCCGTGAACCTCAACCATTTCTTCTTTCATTTTTGATATTTGGGGGCATAATGCCTTGCCAAGGTCTGCAATCAGCAACCACAAAGAGTCTAATGTTACTTCTACAGGCTTTTTTTTGAAAAGTTTCAAACAAAATACCCTCTGGCTCACCAGATAGTTGTGTTTTTTCCTTTCCAACCGCTCCTCTTAACTCCTCAATAGATCTCGTAGCGGTGTGTGCAGTAGAAATGGGAATTCCAATACTTCCCATTTCCTCTGGTAAAAGTAGACTTGCCTCCCGCCTCGAAAGATCCGCAGAGACTTTGCTACTCGGATCTACTGGCGCCATTCGCGGAGAACTGCTGCTCACCGGTTGAGGAGGCGGTACCCTTGCGTCGGGGCACAGAGAAACTTCCAGCCCATTGCTCTGCCCACTATCTCCAAATCTGGGTTGAGCTTGTGAGCTGCCGTCCGATGACCTTACTGAGCTTGCAGCCCTCTGTAAGTATTGTAATATTGGACCCGAAGAGGGAGGAATCCTTTGTTGCTGGGAAGCAGTAGCAGCAGCCTTTCCCCTCCTCTTTGGCATTTTCAGTGGCAAAGGAAGTTTGTTTCCACTCAGGAAAACAGAGAGCCCTTCAAACGCGTCCGTCTCAATCAGCAGCCATCTTGGACTCCCATCGCTTTTGTTAACTTTTATAAATCACTGTAGGATGCTGGTCATTGTGATATACAGGAATGAGAGAGTTTCTTTAGAGATTTATAACTGCCGGCATTGAAGTTGGTCCAGTTGGCAAGCTTGAATGCTCCTATCCAAGGCCTGGAAGTACAGCAGGCGGTAAAGAAATTAAAACTGGCAAAGGCACCAGGGCCGGATGGCTTAGGCCTGAATTCTATAACATTTTGGGTACTCAGCTGGTGGGTCCATTTGGGGACCTGTGCCAAGCCCTCTGTAGCCCAGATCAACACACGGGAGCCCTCACCCATGCCATGATCGTTGTGTTGCCTAAGCCTGGTAGGGATGCAGAACAATTGGGGTCTTATCGACCTATATCTTTATTAAATCAGGACATTAAGCTTTTGCAAGTATATTGGCCGCCAGATTGGGCAAAGTGCTGTCTTGCTTAGTGCATAAAGATCAGACTGGGTTTGTACCAGGTAGATATGCTTCTACAAATATATTGTGAGCGCTGAAGGCTATGCAGGCGAAGGGAAAGCTTCTTGGGAATGTGATTATTTCTCGATGCTGAAAGGCGTTTGATAAAATACTATGGGATTATCTATTTTGGGTGCTTCCTAAATTTGGTATTATGGGGGAGTTCTTGGTGGACGTCCAGGCCCTGTACAGAGTTCCCACTGAGCAAATTTTATTCAATGGGTGTCTCACTGATAAGTTTGAATTGGAGAGGGAAATTCGTCAGGGGTGCCCACTGTCCCATATGCTATTTGTATTGTCTTTAGAACCCTTGGCTAGTAAGATTCGTCAGGCCAGGGACCTGGTGGGAATTCGAGTGGGACCTCAAGAATTTAAAATCAATCTCTTTGCGGATGACATGTTGATATTCCTAGAAAAAGTGTCTGGGAGGATCCCTATTTTAGTGGGTCTTATCCAATGTTTTGGCTCTTTTTCAGGGCTCAAGATTAATTTTGACATATCAGAGGCTTTGGCCATATTTGCAGACTGTGATAGCAAACGTTTGCCGGACTTCCCGTTTATGTGGGCCACAGGGTTGCTGAAATATTTGGGAGTATACCTCCACTTGGATATGGATATCATGTATAGGAAAAATGTGAGGGAAAATTTGGAAAATATCAGAACTCTGCACTCGCTGGCGAGAACTCCCCGTCCCCTACCTGGGTCGAGTTGCGCTGGTAAAGATGGTGTTCTTCCCTAAGATACTCTATCCCCTCCAAATGATGCCACTCTGCGTACTGCAGAGAGATGTTATGTTTTATTGAGGGATAATTTCTTCCTTCATTTGGGGGGCGTGTAGAGCCAGAATTGGTTACAACAAACTAATAAGGGATTGCAATGGGGGGGAGTCAACCTTCCAGATCTCCGGCTCTATAATGTTGCAGCGGCCCTTCGGTGGATACATGAACTTCATCAGGTCAATGCAAATTTGCGCCCGAGGGTGTGTGGGAGTTTGCCGATGCCTCTGTCTCGGTGTTCAATGCTTTTCATTGTAGGAACAAAAATATGCATTTGTCCTCATTGGTGCGGCCTTTGAGAGCTGCATGGGATTGGTGGAAGTCTAAGGTGGGGGGTGCAAGGGGACCTTCTCCCTTCTTGGAGATCTTGTGGAACCCAGATTTCGCTGCTAGCCAGGATGGGCCTCCTTTCGGGTTGTGGGTTAAAGGGGGGTGTAGGTATGTGGGGCAACTGGTGGCCTTGGGTAGTGGACATTGCCCTTCCTTCTCTCAGTGCCAGTCAGCTTGGAATATACCACACAAATATTTGTTTTCCTTTTTACAGCTCCGGCACTACCTTGAGTCTTTACGGGGGCCAGAGGGCACCTACACAACCTTTACTGCCTTGGATACTGTTTTTATGCAAATGCCGCCCAACCACAATTCATTATCTATGTGGTATAAACTTGGGAAGGAACATAGACTTTCCCCTTTTTTTACGCAGCTAGCAGCAGAGTGGAGTGCATGGTTGGGGCTGGAGGTTTCAGTTAAGGAACTATCACGGTGCTTTAGTTTGGCCTTCTGAGTCACCCCTAATGTAAATCTCCATGAGATACAATTTAAAATTTTGCATAATGCCTATATCACTAGAAGTAAGGGCAGAGCCACAGGCCTGTGGCAGTCTGATATGTGTGATAGATGTGGAGTGAGCTGGGGCTCTCTGGTTCACCTCTTCTTGGAGTGTGTGGTGCTTCAGAACTTCTGGCCCAAGATCATAGCGATACTGGAAGACATTTTGGATGGTTCGCATGAATGGTCCTATGGGGTCTTGCTAATGGGCTCGGATGTTGACTTGGTTGATCAGGGTTTAAGCAGTTACTCTTGTAAACTTGTCTTGTTAGCATTAATAATAGCCAAGAAAGTAATTCTATAACACTGGACTAGCCAGCTTGCTCTCCCCTTGGAGCAGTGGTATACTAACATGAGGCAGATGGCTGACTGGGATGGATGGAGACCATGTGAGTTGCCCTGGCGGGTCTATCGAGAATACAGGGATTTGTGGAAACGCTGCGTGGAAAGGCTGTATGTGACATCTTCTACTAATATGCCTACTGTATGAGTCCTGGACATGGGAAGGGGGGGGGGGGGGCGGGCTGGGTAAGGGAATGGGGGTGGTCGCTTGTACTTCATTTATTACATAATGTAAAATCACAAGTGGTCCGATTTGCAGGGTCTTGTAAACATATACAATTATAGCTAATTTCATGCCTTATTGTTATAAACAAACTTTCTGTCTGTACGGAAAATATTTGTGCTGGATGCCTGTTCTTTGTGACACTTGTTAATAAAAAGATTAAAAAAAAAAAAAAAGACTGGATTACTGCAATGCACTATACAATGGTCTGACTACAAAGGGCCTGTACCAGCTCCAGTTGATTCAGAATGCAGCAGCAAGACTCATAGAAGGTTGCAAGTGGCGTGACCACATCACACCATTTTTGCAAAACCTTCATTGTCTACCAGTACAATACAGGGCTATGTCTGATCTTCAAGGTACTGAAAAGAAATGACCCCAAGTACCTGAAAAACAGGATGATCCTCCACACACCGCCAAGGACACTAAGGTCCTCCCAAGGACTTTCATTAACTTCACCCTCTCCAAAAGACATTACACAATGTGATACCCGCAAGTGAGCCTTCTCCAGAGTAGCCCCCACAATCTGGAATGCACTGCCTGAAAGGCTCCTCTTAACACAAGACTCTCTACTTCAAGAAGCAGGTGAAAGCTTGGCTCTTCAACCAGGCCTTTAATGGAAGAAGTAACAAACTTGTTAGTCTCACTCACACACACAAGGAGTGTCTCGGGCTGCACATACTGCAGCAGGACATGTTTATCCACTCCTACCCTAGCTGAGATAATATTTAACCATCTCTCTCACCTCATGTGCAACTTTCTTTAAATCAATCACCTTACTTTCTAACTCTTCCTACTTTCTTACCTATCCATATGTTACATCTTTGCTTTACCCTTCACTATCAATTATAATGTTCTATTACATATTGTGTTGACATTGTAAGTAGTATACCGTGCCATACTTTGTATTATTTTGAATATTTTTACTGCTGTAATTGCCTATTGCTCATGTTTGATCTATTCTTACTGTAGATCACCTTGAGTGAATTCCTTCAAAAAGGCAGTAAATAAATCCTAAATAAATAAATAAATAATTTTCTTCCTGCAGAGACGAGAAGGTGTGCCTTTTTGTTTGCTGGTCCTAAGGGATGGAACCACCTTCCTAGGTATATTCATTTACTGTCTGATACATCCAGATTTAAAAAGCAGCTTAAATCTGTGCTTTTTCTGCATGCATATGGTCTTGAGGCATAGAGGAAAAAAAGGGTAATGTTTCCATATTTCTGTTTCAGGCAAAAGCAATTGTGAAAGAAAGAATTACCTTTGTTAGAAAAGTAATCAATTTTGGTGAAGTCAATGCTGTTGTCAAGGCTTCTCGAACCTAAAAGTTACAATAAAGATTAAAATGTTAAGTGTTTTCTTACAAGCATTCCTTAAAATTCACCAAAGCTGAAGAACATCAGTTTGCACAACCAGAGCTATGTAGCTCTGGTAATAACGGTATAGCTTAGGATAATTAGAGGAATGAGTGATATAAGAAGAAAGAAGCTGCAAATATTCTCAGTAACATTCAGAACACGATGAAAATAACAGTTCTGTTAGAAACCTCATGGGACTACATTACATAAGAGGAT